>NC_059428.1:125265887-125901601 GCF_021028975.2 Sphaerodactylus townsendi | reverse complement strand
CTTTTACACCATTTAAACCATTTTACACCATTTTCACACTGCTGTATTTGGCCCATGAGGAATCTGCCCAAGTTTGGTTGAATGTTTAAATGTCAGATTTCAAAAAGAGTACTGTTCCAAACATCTTGAAATAATGATATAAGACTCAACCGTTCTGCATGTGTGGAAGGGGCCAAAGAATCACCAGAAACTCTATGGCCTCTTCCGCACCTGCAGAATAATGCACTTTCAGTCCACTTTCACAATTGTTTGCATTGTGCATTGGAAGTGGATTGAAAGTGCATCATTCTGCATGTGCAGAAGGGGTTTTTGTTTAAACCTTAGAGTTTTTGGTGATTCCTAGAGAGGCATGAGGTCACTTTAAGGAAAACACTGTTACAGATGACAATGATTTCACATGGTTGCAGATAACCATCCTCATATCTCTGCCCCCTGGGATGGTCGGAAAAGAAGATAGGAATTTTTTTTCTTCCTTGGGATGTACCAGAGGTTTATTGGGGGGAAATGGCACCCATGACCAAAAGGCATGCACCTGTGGAGGAATAGCCAACTGCCGACCTTCTCCCTCATTTAAGATAGCACGTTTAAGACAGTGCAGGCCTATGTGGTACAGAGAACAGCTACCAGCATCCACCATTAAAAAGTATTTATTACCAAAAAAATGTTTACAAGCATAATTTCAGCACAGCGCCAGATTGAGGAAGGGGTTTAAAAAAATTAGGGATAAATGCAATTTCCTTGCTCTTTTCTCTATACACATATCCTATCAGTTGTCAAAATAGGTAAGGCTCTTAAGCTTAGGATATATCAGTTGCCTACAGAGTCTCCATTACCTGGAAGAAATCCTTCAGCTCCTTGGGTGAGCACATGGTCAAAATGGCTGCCACCTCCAGAACTCAGCCCGAGGAAAGCCCAAAAAGTATATGGTTGTACTCAGCTTGTCCTGCCCAAACCATGCTAATTTTCATATTGTGCCTGTGTGTCTTCAAAGCCAGCTCATAATAAAAAAAAAATTAAAAAGGAAAAACTATAGATTGTCGAAGTTGGCATTGTCGAAGAAGGATGAGCTGAGTACAACCACGTACTGGAAATGCACCCAGCAGTGGAGCCTGCAGAGCAGACATCCTGGGAAAAGCTTCAGCAAATGGCTGCAGGCATGGAGAGAGAATCACGGCAGCACCAAAGAATGTCTGGTGCGAGAGCTTTAAGCTCAGGAGACAGGAAATGGTGGTGTGGGGGGAGGAGAGTGTTTTTAACAGACATTCCCAGGACATCTTATTTGTGCTGTGCTGAAAGGACCACTCTTATTGTCCCCTTTTAAAAAGCACATGTAGAGGACTATGGGGTTTGGTGAAGGAAACCAAATCATTTTAGTCAAATTAGCAACTGTTAATCTTGTGAATCCTCTCATCTCCAGCAGCCAAGATGAGACCAAGTCTGTCCCCTCAGAACTGAATACAGACAAACCACCTCCTGAGATTTTTTTTTTCAAGTGCATATCACCACTTAATAAACCACATGCAAAAGATTTCTTTCGCCACAGTCTGTATCAATAGAGTGTAGTTGCTGAAGTCTGGAGCAACAGAGATGGATACAAAATAACTGAACATCATTTTTATATTAGAGATCACAGAATGATGGGCCTTCCAGATATTTGGAGGTCATCTTATCCACCCACCAATTCAGAAAGGCAGAAACATTCATAGATCACTCCATCTGTTCACTATATGAGGACATCGAGACAGGGTACAAGGAACCTTAAGGATGCTTGAAGGGCAATGAATAAATTAAGTAGAAAAAATAATGAGATGCTAAACAGAGAAATAGCCTTTTGGAAGCTTGAGGGCTTCTTAAGAGGGACCGGAGTAACTTTCTGCACAGTCTTCCAAGCAGTTTAACAAAGTGATTATATCCTTCCTACCTGGAATGTATTTATGGAACACATTTAACTTGATGGTATTAGTCCTCTGCAGTGGTCCCTTCATAGATTGGTAGACCAAAGATTACACATCTCATAGTCCCGGGTGAAACAATTTAGCTGAAAGAGAATGATAACATTTGGTAAGGACACTGACCTATTTTTACTCATTTGAATTGGCTAGAAATTATATAATTATTCTGCCTAAAGCACAAGGAAAGGGTTTCAAAATCGAGTGCATATGTTATAATAAAAGACTCCCTTCTCAAGAGAAGTGGCAAGCAGGTAATGGGAGTGACGAACATATTAATCAGTTTTCCATAGTCTAATTCATCTTTCAGTAATTGAAACACATTTATATCTGCAAATATTAGAAATATAATTATTCTGGAAGAGTGGGGCTCCTGAAAATCGGGGCTAATTTCCTTGGGGGAGGAAGAGGAGAAAGCTATGCCTCATCTACTTGCAGCAGTCAGTGCTTTTGGAATATCCACAGTATAATTTCTCCCTGCCTCTCTCTATTATTTCTCTTACTCCCCAATATCTTCTGCTGCCTCCTTTGTTTCCAGGAAGCAAAGCACACAGTTTCCAGGCAGCAAAGCACAACTGCACTGCTACAGCAAAATTTGCACATACTACCTAAAATAGCAGAAATAGTTTGAATACTCCATCATTTTATTCCACCCAAATGTACTTGATGCTTCTCTCAAATCTGATCCTTCCTAAAATTGGATCCTGTTCTAAAACAGAAGGATACTTGTATGTGGAGAACAACTTCCACTCCTTTCCCTCCCACCACAGAATGATGGTTGTGAGAGACAGGGACCCACCCTCCCCAGTTGTGGGGCACAAGGACTCCTCCAGGATGACTTTAGGTGGGTAGCTGGAGATCTGCAACAGAAGACTTACTTAGTTCCACCTGTGCAACTGGGTACATTGGGCAATAAGCGCTCTCCAACTATTTTGGTTGGCTGTGATGAGTTCAACTTTGTCCCATGAGATGTGAGCCTCGTTTAGGTCTTCTTTGAAGGTCTGGCACCATGTCTTCTGTGGACTACTTTGCTTTCTCTTTCCTCCAGATGGTACCCATTGCATTATGGTTCTCGGGTGATGGTGACTTGGTAGGCATAGGCTGTGCCCAGCAAGACACAGTTGTCACTCTGTCACAATGTCCTGCAGTCTCCGTATACCACTTCTGCACAGAATCTTCTCATTTGTAATGTGGTCACAGTAAGTGACTCCAAGAATCTTGTGAAGGCATTGCTACTGGAACACATTCAGCTTTTGGGCTATTCTTGCAGTGATCTTCCAAGTTTCACTGGCATAAATTGCAGTTGGTACAATGATGGTGCTGAAGAGTCATATTTTCATCTTAGTTTTGATGGTAGATGTTGATCAGATTTGGTACATCCTCTGGAATTCTGCTGATGCTTTGCTAATTCTGCAATTCACATTGGCTTTGACATCTCCATCACAGGCCAGTGGTACTGAGGTAAGTACATTCTACTTCAGTACATTGCTGGCTGACCAAAGTGGTTTGTGCATGGAGGCATTTCCAATCTGCATAACCTTTGTCTTGTCTCCACTGATCCTAAAACCAATCTTCTCAGCCTCCCTTTCCAGGTTAGTAGTCATGTTCTAGAGGCATTTGTTGGTGTCAGCCAGAAGGGCAATGTCATCGGTGAAGTCCAGGCCAGCTAGCCGAGATTGATCTTTCCACTGAATGTCAATGTTCATTCCATTAATCGCTTTCTTCATGACAAAGTTCACAACAAGAAGAAACAAAAATGGTGAGATGGTGCAACCTTGTCTTACTTCAGTCTCAATGAAAAAAATCAGTGGTGCTATTGTCAGTCCTCATGCAGCAGTTGGAGTTGAGATATAGGTTTTGGAAAATGTTGATGTAGCATTGGGGGATGCCATACCTTCTTGTGATGTTCCACAGTGATTCCCTGTGCACACTGTCAAATGACTTCTCGAAATTGTTGAAGTTAATAGACAGTGGTTGGTGAAATTCAAGGCTCTGTTCAATTATGTTGCATAGGGTGAATATTTGCTCACTGCAGGAGTGTCCATGACAGAATCCAGCTTGCTCTTCTTGCAGCATCTCATCTACTGCATCCAGGAGGCACCTGAGCAGGACAAGGCAAAGCACTTTTCCAGGGACTGAGAAGACTGCAACGACTCACCAGTTGTTGCAGTTGGCACGGTTGCCTTTTTTTGGTAACTTGATTATGACACTTTTTCTCCATTCCTCTGGTACACATTCTGTTCGCCAGCCCTTGTTCAGCAGCTCTGTTAGTTCTTGAATGATGCAATTTCCACCATGCTTGAGAAGTTCCACTGTGATTTGATCCAAATCAGCCACTTCATTGTTCCATAACATTTTTATTGCTTTTCTCAGTTTCACCAGCTGTGATCTCACCCAGATTTCAGCTGGGAGTGTCAAAAAACTTCTCTCTTTCATCTGCAGAAATTTTAGTCAAGATCCAAGCTCTTATCTACAGCTCTTTATAATGATTTTGTTTAAATGGGGGAAATCCAACTCGGGAAGGTCCCATTTGGCTAACACCTATGACGTCACCAATCCTGTTGTATCAGTTATAAGGAGTAATTTTGCTTGAAAAAAAATATTTGCAGGGTTTATTTTTCAATATGAATATATTAAGGGATACATGTAAATGCATCATTTTAAAATAGTTTAACAGGACATCTGACTTAATGTGAGCAGGGAGGAACAAAAGGACACTTGAACTAACCACTGTTCAGCTCATTAATATATACATACAAGACAAATCAAGTCACTCTGAAGTCAGGCTACCCAACTGTTGTAAACTTGTGTAATGCCAGCTTCACACAACTTTGAACCAAACAAGCCAATTTCAGGCCAGCAGCCCTAGGATTGATAAACAGACTGATTTACTGACCGGCCTCTACCTAAACAAACAGTGATGGGAGTCCACCATATATGGCAACTGTAAATCATAAGAAGCTGTGTAGATCTGCACTAAGAAAAACTGAAGGTAATAACAAGGGTGAATACTATTTCTCCACCTGGAATGGAGACCTTGATTTACACAATCACTAACTTGCCAAAGGAACAAAAAGTTGAACTTCCTGACACGATCCCCTTTTTTTACTGGTGTTCCTGAGCCATTTTCTCAGACACAAATGACCTGATTTTATTGTCTTAAACTAAATGTTCCCTGAGCCAAATAAACACCCTCTTTTTAAAGCTTCAGCGAAAACTTTCCAGTATTTGAGGTAAGCCTTGTAAGAGCAGTTTGTGGTGTGCTCAGAAAGATACCTTATTTATCAGATCTATCAGGGACATTTATTGCTTCATACACCAGCGAGCTCCTCTGGGACTCTTCCTAAAATGTATACCACTAAATCACCTTCAGTCAATTGCTACATTTACAGCTGAGGGCTATTTGCCAAAGGCAACGGCATAGGTTGAATGCAATTACAAGCCATTGTGCTTGACTGGGAATGCTGCTGACCAACCTACAAGCATTCTATACCCCTTCCCCATATATTCAGCTCTGAGCTTTCAATTCAATACTGTTACCCAGAATTTATTTTTTCACATGTCTAGATATATATAAACAGGCTGCATTCTATTTTCATTCCAAGTAATGGATCATGGGCAATATTTATTTCTGCAACAGAACTGAAAGGCAGTAGGTGACTATATTCATTCTAAAATAACTTTTGACTCACACACATGGGGGAAAAATGAAAACCTTACTCGAAGAGCACAGAAAGGCATTACAGTACAGTAGCCTGGATTTATGAACACATTAAGAGAAGGAAACAATTCTTATCAGATTAGAGGTCTCCTCAGATCATTGGATGCAAAGCTCAGAGCTTCCCCCAGTTGACAGCCATTCTGCACTCATTGAACTCAAAAAGCAGTGACAATCTAGTTGTACAAGACTTCTTCTTCCTCGGTTCTCTCTAATGAAAAAAAGGAAGTTGTGCTTAATGGATGAAACCCCTCTAGATACTGCTGCCAAATAACAGCCCCATCCAAAGGGGAGAGCAGGGGGTATAGCTCAGTGGTAGAGCATTTGACTGCAAAGGGGAGAGCAAATGTGCTGTTGACCCAGCAGGGGAGTGAATCTGCCTGCACACAGCCACCACAGCCCTCCCCAGTGGTAGGACGTGTCATTGAATGCCGTACCAGCATCCCGGTGCTGCCACTGCCAGCATAGCAGATGTGGTCTGAGGCCAAGGCCAAGGAAGGAGCTTCTTCCCAGCCATTGCCTCTGTTGCACTGATGGTCAGAGCTTCAGATTTTTGACACCATTTTGGTGGAAAATCCATTGAGCCCAATGGGAGCTTTCCAGTGGCAGGAAGGCTTGTTTGCTTTGTTTTAGCCTGCCCATGCTGCTAGGAAGCTCCTTCAGATTTATGGAGGAGAAGTCGATCTATGGCTACCAATCTTGATCCTCCTTGATCTGAGATTGCAAATGTCTTAGCAGACCAGGTGCTCAGGAGCAGCAGCAGCAGAAGGCCATTGCTTTCACCTCCTGCACGTGAGCTCCCAAAGGCACCTGGTGGGCCACTGCGAGTAGCAGAGTGCTGGACTAGATGGACTCTGGTCTGATCCAGCAGGCTAGTTCTTATGTTCTTATGTTCAGGAACAGTGGGTTGACACAGCCACGGCACCATATTCAGGCACCCTGCTGTTTGGATGGGGCTGTCACTATGACTTCAATGTAGAGCAGGTTCAGAGTAAGATTAGGAATAAATAAAGTTATGGATTATGTGTTCATTCATTTACAGCATGTCTCCCCATGTACACTGCATGTCTCCCTAGCAAAACCAAAAGTGCTTTTAAAAAACCCCTAAAAACACAGCCCATCAATTGGGAGGAGGGGTCGTGGCCCAGGGGCTGAGCATCTGTTTTGCATGCAGAAGGTCCCAGGTTCAATCACTGGTATCTTCAGTTTAAAGGTTCAGTTAAGAGATAGAGCGACCATCTCTGAGTTGAGAAATACTTGGAGATTTGGGGGGTGAAGCCTGAGGAGGGTGAAGTTTGAGGTGGGGAAAGACTTCAGTGAGGTATAACGCCACAGAGGCCATCTTCCAAAGTGAACTGGCCTCTATTGCCTGGAGATCAGTTGTAATAGTGGGAGATCTCCAGTCCCCACCAGGGGGCTGGTGACCCTAGTTAAGAGGTGATAGGAAAAAGCTCAGCCTGAGACCCCAGAGAGCTGCAGCCAGTCTGTGCCCACAGTACTGACTCTGATGGACCAGCAGTCTGACTCAATTTAAAGCAACTTCAAATTATTCAGTCAAACAAATAAAACAAACAAACACATCCCAGGCTGTTAAAAAGGCTGCCTGAGGCAGACCCCTGTGCTGCAAGTCATGGGCCAGGAATCATGTGATTTACACCTCCAGCACCTCCACCTTCAGCCCTGCCCAGACAGCTATCGCCAAGAAGGGGAGACCAAAATTAGCCCTGTTGTGGCCACCATTATGGGAGGGGTGTGTGTGTTCTGTTGCTGGAGGTTTTTTTTAACAGGAAACATTGAGAACTGGCTCTGGGACCTTCAGTACACAAAGCTTGCAACTAAGTCACGGTCAAACCCTTCATTAGTGCAAAATAAACTGAACTAAAATATCTGAAGACTGTTCATTGCCGTTGATTTTTTTTCATACTTCTTAAGAGTTGTTGTTAGCAAAGTTAGCCAACCCTTTGAAGCAAGCCAGTGCCTCTTGAATGAAAATTTATTTCATAAGCCTCTGTATTTGTTCATAATAATAGTTACACATGGAGGAGAATTTGTATTGGATTAGCCAGAAATAGGGGATGTCCCCCCCCCTTTCCTTCTTAAATGGTGCTTTTCCTATATTTGTTTCCCTCCCCCATCTGGGAGCATTTGATTCCTCCTGGTGCCAGAAATATCTCCTTTACAAAATGACAGATTCTTCAGAGACAGTAAACCCTTTGATGAGGAATGGGCAGCGAAGAATACTAATTAACTTCCCATCTCGGGTGTTTGCTTGATAACTTGATCTTTCATTCCAGCTCCTACCATTAGCCTCCGCACAAAAGTTGCTCAGCCATACGACATTTTATTTCTTTTCACCAAGATAAAGTTACATTTTCTTTTACAAGGTCAAGTTTCTAGGGAGCTGTACTGATCAAATTGGTTTGGCATCGAGCACAAGAAGCTCTCATGCTGTGTTAAACTGCATTACGAAAATTCATACAACATTTGTTATGGAACTGATGCCCTTTCCTCGGCGGTAGCCAAAGTTGTTCATGGTCATTAGAATGTTGCTATTTATTATTGCCAAGGAACAGTGGAAAAAAATGGGGAAGAATGATTTTAAAATATTTCTTTTGTAAGAAGGGCAAGAGAAGGAGGTTATAAAATGCACTTCTGTTTCTAAGTCCGAGTAACAAGCTGTGGGATTTTGTTCTGTCCAAAAATAAGTCTCGAGTACATTCCTGGGATTTCTTCCTGTACACCCACGCACAAAAAAGCTTTTTCTGTTTGCCATTTAGTATCCTCTCCATTCTCTCAGGACATGACCCCTGATGTCAGAGAGCCAGTCTAGACTGGGTCCTATCAAATGTGCACTAATTTTAGTTTGTGCTTGCACATTTTAACCCAACCAAATGTGTCAGCTGCCAGTCATTCTATTATGAAGCTGGTTTTTTTTTTGGGGGGGGGGGGTTCATAAGTTTCTCCTCAGATGGGTAATTAGTGCACTGTTGTGACTTGGCTGGAGGAAGAGAATCAGAACCACATGAATATACTTGTGACTGTCATTAAACGCAAGGAACCCTTCTTGACCCAGTACAACTATGTTGTTTCATTCTCCCCTGGTCTAAACGTGGCACTTCCAGCATATCTCACATAGGAACTAGTTCCTGTTGCTGAAAATGCAGAATGTTCACTGTGGCAACCGAGTATCCTTATGGAGATTTTCTCTGTGCTTTTCTTGCATTTCTCCTCACATTCAATGTTTGTTACCAGACAGACCCATGGTGGGTGGAGGAGGACTGTTTTCTTAGCACAGCAGTGTATCTACCTATCCTACCAACCTTACAGGTAGCTAGCATAAGAACATAAGAACTAGCCTGCTGGATCAGACCAGAGTCCATCTAGTCCAGCACTCTGCTACTCGCAGTGGCCCACCAGGTGCCTTTGGGAGCTCACGTGCAGGAGGTGAAAGCAATGGCCTTCTGCTGCTGCTGCTCCTGAGCACCTGGTCTGCTAAGGCATTTGCAATCTGAGATCAAGGAGGATCAAGATTGGTAGCCATAGATCGACTTCTCCTCCATAAATCTTTCCAAGCCCTTTTTAAAGCTATCCAGGTTAGTGGCCATCACCACCTCCTGTGGCAGCATATTCCATATGCCTCCATATGGCAGCATAGCAATGTTGTGCCAAGATGGATGCCATCCCTGCATTGGCTCAGTGTTTTCAATAAGGACAGAATCCTGCCTGGGCAAGATCCTCTGCCAACATTTCCTTGCAAATAGAAGTCTCACCTTTTCCTAAAGCAATTAAGGGGGGAAAACCCACTAAGCTTCCAATCTAGAAAAGACGAGTTCCCTCTTCAGTTATAGCACCCCTGCTTCCCAGAAACAAAAATCATGCTATGTAGTTGCCGAAGGCTGGTCATACTAATTTAATCAACAATCCCTTTCAGCTATTCTACAAAACACTAATCCCATCTTCTGGTTTCCTGACTAACCTCTATTTGCATTGGCATTATACTGGAACTGCAATTGTATCAGTTCCACACTCAAATCTAATAATCTCTCGGGACTTCCTGGCCTGAGCCATTATGCCTAAGTGTCCATCTCTTGTTCTCTGGAAAACAAGAGTCACTTTTGTCCTGAGAAGATTGAGTTTTTTAGCATAATATGAAACCTGATTTTCCCTATAACTAACCTGTCCATGCTGCAGAAAGCCTGGACTATTCTCTTTCAGGTTAATATTGTTCCCAGTGCTGCTTTTTACCCCATCTCTCTATCGAAGCTCTACGCAGGTCATTGAACACTGCTAATTGGACCATCCTGCTCCTAGAATAGATTATTATCATCTTATTACCCCCAAATACTGATCTATTTCAGACCTATACCCTCAATTCTTTGGTGGTTTCTGCACAACACACTGACAGTATGTGTAACACGCTATTAATGAATTCATTTTGCCCTGTTTGCCTTCATACTGGAGATTTCACCCCTCCAGTAATTGATTACAAACAGTTGAGGTTGTTGTGGCTTGAACCCATTTGGGAACAGCCCTGTGCAAAGTTCTTTCCCAAAATGGGATAAATAGCTTCCTCCGCCTGTTATATAGGGGCTGTGCAGAAATCACCTTTATCCTAGGACTGTGTGAACTCTGCGTATGTGTTTTTTAAAATAATATGTGGGCTTGTATGTTTATTATTTTTCTATTTTTATAAATAAAATTTGTTAACTTTATTCCTGATTCTTGCAGATTTCTTGTGGAAACCCACCTATATAAACTCTGTTGGAAAACATCTTATGGTGCCCCCTCTCATTAAGCAATGTCTGCCCTTGCTAATTCCCCACTCTAAAAGGTGTAGCTTCCAACGTTTTCCCTTCCACTGCTGCTGGAGCAAGGGCAGAGTGAGGGGCACTCCGCCTGGGGCATGCATGTACCCTGTGCCCCTGCTGTGATGTTGTCAACCCCCACCCCAGAATGCCATGCCACACCCCCTCCATGCCCCCAAAATGCCCCGGCCACACACACACACCCCCGTGCTGTGCGCTCGGGGCATCGCACCCCACCCGGCCCTGTTGGTGCTACGCCACTGTGCTGGAGTGCTTGCTACCAATTTTTCAAAAAAACCTAGAAATGGTTATATCACTATATTTATGATGCTACAGAAACATTTTTATTGCCATCAAGTCACAGCAGGCTTAGAACAACCCCTGGTGAGGTATTCAAGGCTAGAGAACTTTACAGTTGGTTTGCCATTGCCTGCCTCTGCATCATAATCCTGATATTTCTTGAAGGCTCCCATCCAATACCAGCCAGGGACAACTTTGCTTAGTTTATCTGACAAGATCAATCTAGCCTGGATTAGGGCATATCATCATATAAAAATATTGCTATAGTTTTATGATGCTACTAGCGGGGCCCGGCCACGCGTTGCTGTGGCAATTGTCCTTCTCATAACAGTCCGCAACCCACACAGATGCGCATACAGGTTCAATGATCCGCAGCCTAGGCTTTTGGGGTGGTCAAATGGAATCCCTTTTTCCCTTTTCAGGGCAGAGAGGAGTGTGTGAGATGAGGTGGTTGTGTTGAAGTGTGTGAGTGCAGTGAGAAAGTAGTGAAAAGGATGGAGGAGGCTATGGCTGTGTGAAGTGTGGCTGTGAGGGAGGTCAGAGAGGAGTGTGTGAGATGAGGTGGTTGTGTAGAAGTGTGTGAGTGCAGTGAGAGAGTTGTGAAAAGAATGGAGAAGGCCATGGCTGTGTGAAGTGTGGCTGTGAGGGAGGGCAGAGAGGAGTGTGTGAGATGAGGTGGTTGTGTTGAAGTGTGTGAGTGCAGTGAGAGAGTTGTTTGGAGAAAGCACTCTGCACATGTTCGGAGACTCTCCCCCACTGCCTTGGCGTCTTCTCTGACACCCAGCCCCCGGCCTCCACGCACCTTCTCTGCGATCCCGAGGCGGCTCCAGCTGGCCGACCCCAGCGGAGCATGCCGGGCCTGGTGGCTCGCAGGGCGGCCTCAGTGAGCAAGCGGCCCGGCCCTTGTGGCGGGTGGAGGGGAACCAGCAGGAGGAGCAGCCTGGACTCTGGCCTTGAGACCTTGCCAAGACACCACGGCAGGTGACACCACAATAACGCGCAGGAGCCACCACGGCAGCCCGGCGGCGGTGGCGGCCTGCTGGCTTCCCGCAATGTCTTGCTGCTGGCCACCGCCCGAAGCAGCCCCGGTGGGAAAAGAGGCGGCCAGGGGCGCCGCGGAGGAGCAGGCTGTGCATCGCCAGCGGCCGGACGCTGCTCCCGAGAAGCCACCGGGCGAGCCTGCCCAAGGGAGGTGGCAGATCAGGGCCGGAGGCGGGGAGGAAAGCAGCCACCCCCGCCTGGCAGGCAGGCACCCTCCTCCTTAAAGGCGCAGCGCCGCCTCTCGTGCTTCAAGGGAGAATTCCAATGCATCCAAAGAGAAGCTTGTTTTGGGTGTTAGAAATGAGTCAAGTGTATTTCACGACTCTTGACGCTCAAACCCTTGACATATGAGGTGGAATATTTCCACTTTGAGTTCTCCTGCCCCCTTTTACATATTTAGTAACTCTGTAATGGAGGGAAAGTTTGTCACGGTGGGCGGGGCAGCGTTTTGCCGAGTGACTGAGGCTGCGTTGGGATGAAGTGAGCGGGAAAGCCAGGGGTGGTGGTGGGGAGGGGTTTTTGTGGAGGCAGGCGGTGGACACGGCATTTCTGGATTTTCCTCTTCCCTCCAGCCCCACTGAGCTTGGGGATGGGACCGGCCACAACTGGCTGGGCCTCTGTGTCTTCCCGCGGCAGGCGGGTCGTAGCACTTTCCAGGCCTGCGTGCGCTCCTTCCTCTCGCGCCGAGTCCCTGGCCGTGTCCAACGGCTGCAAGGAGTCACGCATGCGCAGTGGATGCCGCCCCCTGTTTTCGCGTTTCACCTGGCTCAGGTGAGTCGCAGGAGACTTCCAACTGGCGGGAAACAATCTCGCATGGATGCGCAGCGTTCCCTGAAAATTTGGGGGCGATCCGTCCAGCAGCTTCTGAGGTACCCTGTCATCAACACATACACGGAAAGCTTTTTATATATATAGATAGCAATACAGTTATTACTTATTTTATTTGTGAAGCCCATTGGCAATAGAGGGGGCAATAGTGGGCATGAAAGTAAATGGAGAGAGAATGGCACCAGATAGGGGTAGGGAGGTACAGAAATCCCACCTTTGCACTGTTACCAAAGCTCTTTGATCACCATCTCCCCAGAATGATCTTAGCAAAATAGGCCTGGAGAAATGTTCTGCAAGGCAAGGGAAGATCTCAAAGGTAGTGGCTTGCATGGGGATGTCAATGGAAACCAAAATGACATTGCTGCAGAGGTAAAGATCTGTGCAGCCGCAGCCATACCAAGATTGATGTTCGACACTCAAGAAAATGAAGAGAAGACAAGGTGTGTAGATTTACTCACCTCTAGTCTGCTGTTGTACTCGCTACAGAGCTTGACATCCCTCTGACAAGTTTTGCAACCAAGAAGATAGCTGATTTTGCAGCTGCCAACAAGAATAGTATTCATTATAACATGGCCAAAAAAGAGAGAAATGCATTCTGCCTTCCCACATTTTGAAAGTAGTTTGCCAACATAAAATTAATCTGTGTGCATAACATATCTCTATATAATATTATATCTCTATATTGTGTGTGTGTGTGTGTAGTGAGAGAGACACCGAGACAGAAAGACAGAGGATGCTGCTTCTAATATTTTGACATTTATTTTTAATATATTGTTTCTGCTTATCTATTCTTTTCTACCTCCGGCACTTCTATTTGTCTGTGCAGATTCAGTACATAATGGTTGACAGTGTACATCCAGATTCCATAATAGATGTTCTATTGCCAGTCAAAATACTGAAGGCGGAGGGAGGGGGGCAGTCTTCTCAACATAAACAAGCCGGAATTTTTTCATGTACTTTTTACATGACATGAGAACAGACACTGAGGCTCAATTCTGTGTGCAGTTTCTTGAGATTAAATCCCAGTGAATTAAATGTGAGGCTTAGGCCCACACATGCAGAATAATGCACTTTCAATCCACTTTCACAATTCTTTGCAAGTGGATTTTGTTATTCTGCACAGTAAAATCCAGCTGCAAAGTGCATTGAAAGTTGATTGAAAGTGCATTATTCTGCATGTGAAGAAGGGGCCTTACTTCTGAGTCACATGGAATTGATTAGCTTGCAAATCTCTATCCGTCCGTCCGTCCGTCCATCTGACTGTTTTTTAATATTCTGTTTGCAATGCCTTTATTGTATTTCATTTGCCTTCAATTCACAGCTGTCCTAAGGTGACCCCATAGTTTGCCATTTCCTGGTTCCATGTCATGCCCCTGGTGTTCCTTGGAGGTCTCCCATCCAACTGCTAGCCAGGGTCAGGGCTGAGAGTATATGATTGCCTCAAGGTCATCCAACAGGTCTCCATGGCATGAATAGGGATTTGAATCTGAGTTTCCTAGTCCAACATCTTAACCACTGTACCATGTTGGCCTTTATACAGCTATCAAATAGTTTTGGACCAAATGTCAAATGGACAGAAAGCAGGGGTGGAACAGAAATTCTACAGTTGGCATATCTAAATACAATGAACACATTCTCTGTGGATGTGAGAACATGCATTCAAAGGCTTTATAAACATTAAGAAACAAATTATAATATTCATACATCTTTATAGCATTGTCTAACTTCTTTTAGAACAACGTTGATAAGGCTGTTTTGAAGCAAGGTACCAACAAGTTGTTTCATTATGTTTTCTTTCCATTAGCTGCACTTTTAGGTTTTTACATATTTATGATGGTGATAAGCATAAAGATAGTTCACTGGCACAGAATTTTGGCTAGGATTCTTTACTGCCAGATAAAGGTGTCTCTATCAGTCTGAAGAGCAGTATCTCAGATGTGTTGTTTAAGTGTTCCTTTATCTCCTGAGAACTCAAGATGGCATATTGCTAAGAGAGAGAAGCCAGGAAGTTGCATTGGCATTTTATTCTCAAACACATCTACCCAACTGGAGCAGTAGCTATCTAAAAGAATTAAGGAGATTAATCCAGCAGGTTTAAGATTTAGCTTGAGCCAAAAACATGTAGCTTGATAACAGTTACAAGTTGCAAGTAACACCTTTCCTCATTTAATTCTAAAAATTGTATTTGATGCACAACATCTGCAGTGAAGAAATTATGACTGAACTGTTTTCAAGGTATGGAAATCATGGTTTAAACAGATTTGTGGCCTATATAGGAGTTGAGGTATAGTGATGCAGTGGGTAAAAACGATGGACTATAAACTGGAGAACCAGGTTTGACTCCCCATTCCTACACATGAAGCCTGCTGGGTGACATTAGGTTGATCACACTTCTCTTAGAACTCTTTCAGCCCCACCTACATTACAAGGTGTCTGTTGTGCAGAGGGGAAGGGAAGGACATTTGGTGACTACGGCTCAAACCAGCTGAGATTGTCCCAATGGTAATTGGCATCTTTGGAGTAGTGTTTATTACATGCTCCACAAAACATCAGCTGAAGGCCACCAACAGACTGGTTTACAGAACTAAGAAGACCATACTTCACATGGAGTAATTACAACTGCCTTCATTTATAGCATTCAGACTTATTTATAGACTTATTTAAGACATTTTTCAACTATCATGTCCATCTTAGCAGCAATCGTCTGGTTTCACCTATCTCGCTTTTTTGTATAGCTAGGCAAGATGGCTTTTTATACTTATCTCAATAACTTAAATGCAGATTGGTTACACAGACTTTATAAATGGTCGGTAGGGCTGGCTGGAACACTAGAAGGCACAGCTGTTTGTTCATGTTCAGTGATAATTTGAAGTGAGCACAAATGTAACATTCTGTGTTGGAATAGCTTCGACCAGCTTATCTCAGGAAAGCCATTAAATCACTATAAATAAACCTTACTTCACTGCTTACCATTAACAGCAAAGACGTTTGGGTGAAACTGTTGTTTCTTGAAAAGGATTTCTCGCCCACTACTCTTTGTGACCATACAGTGGAATAATTAATTCTGAACTACGGTATGTCCCTGTTTTAAAGCAGTTTAGGATTTCAAGCTTGTATTATATGAGCGTGAACACCTGAAACTGCCTTAAATTGAATGATGTGTTTATGTGAACACATGAAGCTCCCTTATGCTGAGTCAGACCACAGGTCCATCCAGCTCTGTGTTGTCTACTCAGACTGGCAGCATCTCTCAGGGTCTTAGGTGGAAGTGTTTCATATCACCTAGAACCTTGGACCTTTGGTCTACCATTGGGCTATAGCCCCTCCCCAACCTAAGTGGTCCACCCACTCTGAGTGGCATGATCACTCTTTCGACCAGGTGTTTTCTTCCATTCTCTGAAATGTGATGGAACATATCTATTTGTAAGCTTTCTTTGGAATACATCTGCCTATTTTTTCCAATTTTGGTGACAATGTTCAAGGGCGCGATAGTGGGGCATCTTGAAAAGTGATCAATCAAGCACATGATGTCCTAAAATGAGGTTCTATACTGCACATTTCTATGGCTGGGAGCTGTATCCTCAAGACATCATATGAAGCTGCCTTGTGTTGACCATTGTACTATCTGCTTCATTTTGTCAGATTCTGCCCAGCTTCTCAAGCAAAGAAATATATCTACCATGTGTCAGCTGTAAACGTGAGAGTAGAGTTTGATCCTGGAACCTTCTGTATTCAAACCATTGGTGGTTGGTGGAAAGTGCCATTGTGACAAATGCCCATATTTGGGAAGTGGTTCCAGTGAGAGACTGCCCTGAAATAGTTAAGTCCTGCCCAGTCCTGATTGGCTGGAGGAAATTGCCAGGGAGAAGAAAAGGAGGCGGCTGGAGTGCTGAGGGTCTTTTTCCCTAGGTTCGTTCTTGGACCAAGATCCAGAGCAGAGAGTGCTGATCAGGAAGAGAGTTCTGTCGCTGCTTGTGTGTTCTGACAAGAAGTCAGATTGCTCTAGTCAGGCGGAGGAGGCTTGATAGAGTGTGAGGGAAAGCCCTGGGCTTGGTGGAAGGTGAATCCGCCACTCAGGTGCTTGGCAGCTTGGCTGTCCAGACTAGTGTCTGTCCAACCCTAGTTCAAAGCCCAGTCAAGAGAAGACCAGTCCATAAAGGGGGCAGTTAGGCCCTAACAGGGGACTGAAAGGGAAGGTGGCGAGTGTTGAGCCAGAGTCCTTCCAGTCTTAAGACTTGGGTGGTTGTGTGAACTAGAAAGGGTGTGGATCAGAGAGAATCTAGTATCTGTGTGTGTAACAACTAAAAACTGAAACCTCTGTGAGAGACAGCTGAAGTAAATTGAAACCTCTGTGAGAGAAAGCTGAAGTAAATTAGAACCTGTGTGTATAAGAAAGCTTAAGAACCAGAACCTCTTTGAGAGAAGAAGTATACTGACCACCTGCATATGACCAAACGGAAAACTTTAGTGTAACTGACTGAGTAACCTCTCAAGTAGGAGCTCTTTATTTTCTGTAACCAACAAGCGTTTAAAACCTCTCAAGTCAACTGAGAAGCCTTCATTTCTAGTCAAATAAACTTTACAAATTCTGTTTCACGTTTCCATCAGTTCCAGTCTAATTTTGTCTGTGTGCCTGAAAAGGGAGGTGTCTGTCTTCATTTAAGCCAAAACGCTCTCTTACAGAATTTTCCCTCCATTTTTTTTGTCAGAGGTTCTTATTTTTTCCCCTCTGGGGAGACAGTGGGAGTGAGGCAGACTCCAAAAAGGGAGTCTGAGCCCCAAACCTCTGTTACAGCCATCAACTCACAGCTGACTTATGGAAACCCTGTATGGTTTTCAAAGCAAGAGACATTTGGAGGTGGTTTGTCATTGACAGCTTCTGAATGGGCTGAGAGAGTTCTGAGAGGACTGTGACTAACCCAAGGTCACCCAGCAGGCTTCGAGTGAAGAAGTGGGGGATCAAACCCAGATTAGAGTCTGCTACTCTTGTGGAGGTGCAGGGAATCAAATCTAGGTCTCCAGATTACACACAACTGCTCTTAACCACTACCCACTATTGGCTACTCTACCAAAAGATCATTAATAACAGATGTTTGGAACTAAATATCACCAATAGTTAATAAACCAATAAGGAAAGACAACATGTCATATGACACACAGGAGCCCCTTTCCCTGAGAAAATCGGTTAGTTTTCTCCAAAATCTATTTGTTTTCTGAAGCACCACCCGAGAATGACCCTTCACATTGACTAAAGCACATTCGCATGGATCTCTGTATTGTTATAGCCAGTGGCTCAAACAATAAATACTTGACTTGACTTGTCTAAAGCACATTTTGCTCCAGACAATAAATTAGTGGCAATTGTATGTACACATAGTTTATGTACTATTTTCTAATGAACCTGAAAAGAAATAAAAGGATTACATTTGGAGACAATGAAAACATAGCATGGAAGCACAGCAGAGAGTGACACCTGCATAAATAGTCTCACATACAAAGGAGCCTTCAATCTGATAAGAAATTGAGTCCGTACTGGAAGACGGACTAGAATAACAGATAGAGTTCAATACAGTGGATGCTTATTACACTGACCCTCCTCATTTTTCACATTCAACTGACTATAGTTCACCTCAGAAGGTTTTTTTCCTTCAGCATTTACAATGCAGTCCAAAGAAGACTTACAACCTTTTAAGCCCTTTGCAATCAATGGATTTAGAAAGGTATAACTCTCCCAAGGATTGCACTGTTAATCTTTTTCGATGTTTGTCTCTGGAGCTTAACATCAAAGATCAAATCTAAGTCAGATGCAGATGTCCCTACTGTTGAGTTATTCAGTGTGGTTTAGTGGTTGAAAGTGGAGGACTATAATCTGAGTTTGATTCCCTGCTACTCTACATGAGTGGCAGACTTATCTGGTGAACTGGGTTTATTTTGCTACTCCTCCACAAGAAGCCTGTTGGGTGACCTTGGGCTATTAACAGTTCTCTCTCTCAGCCCCACATACCTCAAAAGGTTCCTGTTGTGGGGAGGGGAAAGGAAGGTGATTGTAAGCTGCTTTGAGACTCCTTACAGGGGAGAAAAACTAAATTCTTATTCTTATGTCTATTTTTTATTTAGTTATCTGTATTTAATTGTATTTAATGCAAATAATATGTTAACCTACATGACTTCTGTTTGGAGAACTATAGTGATTTGGGCCAAAATTATTTCTCAGTCAACTTAGTTTGAAATTCTAGCTTTGGGGGCTTTCAAAGTTGGATGCTATGTGTATCTTGCATACCGGCAGAGGTTTTGAATGATCTCATATTTATTGTAACCATAACGTAACTTTACAGCTGTAAACTGAAGGTCACTATAAATAAGGGCACTAGAGTCAATTAGGCCATAATGGCGACAGGGGGCAGGGCACTTGGTGAGCTCCAGAGCAGTGAGCATGCATGCCCTGGGCCAGCCAGGGGGCTGAGCCACACCTTGCCTGATCACATTGGTGCACGAACGCAATGGGTGGAGTACGCTCCCTATATATTAGGCAGCACACAGTTGCTCCGGCCTTCTTCGATGCCTGAAGCAAACTGAACCGGCACTTGCTGTTTTGGGGGAGCTAGGCCATCTATGAGGGCAAGTGGAGGCTTGCCAATTGAAATTTCGTACTGTGGACTAGGAGTATCTTTCCTTTCCACATTTTTCCTTACTGTTTGGTTAGGAAGGGTTCGGTTAGCCTATGGCACTGAAGAAATGCAAGGGGGGCTGCGTAGTCACCAAAATGGTACAGGCCTCAGCAGGGGAGGGAGCAGCGAGTGGAGCCCTGGGTGTTCAGTTTGGGGGTGTATCCAGGCCCCGTACTAGACGTTATCTTTCAGGACTGGGCATACAACCAACGGCATACCCTCCCCTCACAGGTGGCACCTGGCAAGATGGGGGGACTCCCTCCACGGTAGCGTCAACTTCATTGCCGGTCGCTGCAAAATTACCTCCAAGCTTCACCTCCCCGCCATTAGTGATGGTGTGGCTGGGTTGTAATATGCCTATGGGAAGCTTGGGTCCAGCTTACACGACCAAACTGACCCTTGGGAGTGGCCATGGACGTTGTTTGGCTCGGCCGGCAGGGTATGCGCTGGGAGGCCTTGCTGCCTACTATCTGGGAGGTGCTTCAGAGGTTTGGTACAACTCAGGGGATTGTCATCCAATTGGGTGAGAACGATCTCCAAGCTCTGAAAGGCCTGGAACTGTCCTTGCGGACGTCGGATGGCCTCCGCAAGGTCCTGGTGCTACTACCTGATGTTAAATTGTTTTGGTCCTGCCTCCTTCCATGGCTCCTGTGGAAGGATGCCAGAGAACCAAGGAAAGTGGACTTGGTATGCCGCAAAGTGTGTAAGGTGGCAACATGGGTGGTGTGGGAGCCCGGTGGTAGCGTGATCCTGCACCCTGATATAACCACCCGGGAGCATGCACTTTTTCGTTTGGATGGTGTGTGTAACCTCAGCTTGTGGGTTCTGTGGGGCAGTACTTGGAAGGAGTTGCAAAGAACCAAATTTAAACAAAACAGTTTACTTTACTTAACAAATAACACTTTTAAAACATTTAACATTTACACTTTGCAGTCCTGTTAAGTTTGCATTTTCAAGTCCTTATTTACAGTCTACTGATATTGCCAAGTCCAATTCTTCTTTGCTGGTGGTTGGTTTTGAAGACTTCTGAGGCTTGGTGAATGGGCGTCAAGATTATTGAAGCAGTCCTCACCATTTACATACACAAAAAAACCCTGAAACAATAAATTCTAACATTTACAATATAGCAAAAAAATAAACTCCCTTCCCACTAGTTCCCCACAACATTGCAGTTACCTTAAACAAGGTGTTAAGGGCTTAATAAAATCAATCAAGGTCCCAGCCTGGTAGTCTCGCTTCCTCCAACCTCATGAGTTCTGCAGCATTCTACTTCATTTCAGACTCCACCCCTTTCTGGGTCATCCCATTCTGACACAGGGGTTACATGTACACCTGTCCGAATGGGGCATGGACATTTGGCTGCTTGCCATGTGGCAGGTGCTCTTGGATTGGCTGTGAAGCTTGCAAAGTTGTGGTGGGAGCTGAAGGGTCAGCTTGGTGGCGGTTTGGGCAGAGGAGCACATCTTTATGGGGAGGCAGAGCTTGCGCGCCGGACCTCCCCACGGTTGGGGGCCTCCATAAGAGGCTTGGGGTGGGGTGGGCTCATGGTGCATGCCATGGAGGCCTCTGAAATCGAGCCCGACACCCCAGCAGGAAATGGGCCACAATGGGCGGGTGCCCAGATGGACCAGTACCTTCTCTGTCCTCCCCAATATGAATTGGGGTTTTCATTTCATAACCTTTATTGGCATATTGGGGTTGGTGCAGGGGTTCAGCCATGGGTGCTGACCGGCTGCTGAATGGATGTGCTCCTCTTGCTTGCCCAGCTTCTGCCTCAATAAGAAAACACATATGTCTCTTAACTGCAAAAACATAGGTAAGATTGCTATCACCACTGACGACGATCTGTATTCTTGACTTCTCAAGTACTAATCTCTAAACTGCAAGACACAAAGAAAGTTTTTTCAGCAATGGTTTACAGTACAAAAGACAGTATTGATTGTGACAGGCATGTTTTATTGAAATTGTCACAAAAGCGGGAAAGTGAGCAAGAAATTATTAGGCAGTAGAAGGATTGAATGGACTCGATGTCCCAGGCTCTGGAAGTGAAACTTAAATCTTGTTTCACATTTAAGGGAATTGTGTTTCATGCAGAGTTCTTGAACAATAGCTGTCCATATCTCTAAGAGGTTATCCCAGATAATTTTTTCCCATAGTGATAACATTTTTCAGGAAAAAAGAGAAGCAGCTGTATAAGCATTTTTAAAATTTGTTTCACCCATCTGCTAAAATATTATGTTAACGAAACCAAGATGGTCTATACAGATATTTGCCCAATCTTACGAGGCACTCACATCCATAAGCTGCTGCTCAGATCCCACCATTTTCATAATTCCCAAGATGAATGATTGTTATAGCTCAGAAGTTTCCCCTATTAAGGAACACGGTTCATGTACATGGTCATGTACACAGTTCCCACGCACATGGTCCATCTGAAAACATTAATGGAAAATTAAAAAAAACAACCATTATAAACCCCTAACAGCCTAATCCAGGCCCCCAATCCAGACACAGCGCCTCTGCAGCACCACCCTGCCAACAGACTTCTCCATGGTGCAGAAAGCCCCAAAAGAACAAACAAACGAAAACCAAACTCCAGCAGCCAAACTTCCCCGTAGAGGATAATGGATGTATGAATGAATGGAAAATGTGGCGTACATCCCAGGTCAGCTCCATTGGTATGCAGGGATGGGGAGGGCAGTGGAAGCAGACTAAGGTCTATATTCCCAGAGCTCTTGGAGAACATGTGCTCACATTTCTAGAGAGCAGGACTCGACATTCATGATTTCTTAATCCTTTCCTGATTTCATGCCGTTCTCCTCGCAGTATGCCAAGGACTCTAGGTCTATGCCAGTTTTACTGATCTTAGATGGCATTGATTTGGACCAATCCAAAATGTATTTATCTTCAAGCATGTGAAATTATAAGCTATCATTGCTAGATCTGAAATGCAGACAGGGCCAATATTTAATCAATTGGACCGAGGCTTTTGTTCCGAAAGTTAGCATCCTTGTTTCTAGGTATAGGCCCCTTCCAAACATGGAGGATAATGCACTTTCATTCCACTTTCAATGCACTTTGTAGCTGGATTTTACTGTGTGGAGTAGCAAAACCCACTTGCAACCAATTGTTAAAGTGGATTGAAAGTGCATTATTCTGCATGTGCAGAAGGGGCCCTAGTGTTGCATAGATGACACAATTTGGAATTCTGAGTATTCTGCAGAGAAATTATGCTTGAATTTGCTCCATTTTGGTGTCAAATGCCTGAATCCAAACTGGGATTCCATACACTATTTATGGAGATATTTTGTTTTTTAGACTCTGGAACAGTACGAACAGATTGGTTTCCCTCATGGTAGTAAAATTGGGCAACTCCAGCTAGTGAACATTTAGCTGTTGTTAGCACAGAATGGGGGAGAGGACAGAGTCATAAGAACTATGGTTAGACCATCTGAAGTTGTACCTAAAAGTAATGCAAAGATATTTAAATGATTTTACTTGTTCAATGTGTGAATGACCCCAAAACCACTTAGTTGGTTGCTAGCCCTAGAGAAAACTATTTTTTTAAATGTATGGTCTATTTTGAGAATGTTGGCTTGACAATATGTGGAAAATGTCTTTTAAGTAATGCATGAAACTGAAGAGCGAGGGTTTCACTATGAACATACTTGACAATTGAACTAACCATGTTCAAAGGTGGTAATTTGAGGTGAGCCGATTATTCAGTCTGTTCAGTCCATGCCAAACAGCCATGGAAGCCTGCCACATGGTTTGCATTGAGTTTGTGGTCATGACCAGCAACTGGTAGGCATTTGAGCATCCCAATCAAGGGCCCGCAAAATCTTCATCATCTCAGCAAGTATAATGCCTTCCATTTATCCTCTAAAGGAGCCAGATGTCTACAGTCTCAAGATCAGTTGTAGTTCTGTCAGATATTCCAGGTGCCATCTGGAATTGGGCCATTTGGGCCATTAAGTGCTGTACCTTATGATTCTTGACAAATGTATTTTTCTTTTATGTACACTGAGAGCATATGCACCGGAGACAAATTCCTTGTGTGTCCAATCACACTTGGCCAATAAAGATTCTATTCTATTCTATTCTATTCTATTCTATTCTATTCTATTCTATTCTATTCTATTCTATTTGGGTGTGGAGCACCATGGCAACTCTCACATTTTTATCCTACCCTTCAAGGAGCCTTATGACTCTGTCCTCTCCCCCATTCTGTCCTCACAAGAACCCTATGAAGCAAGGGGAGAGAAGCTGAATAGCATCATGCCTTCTTCTGAGCTTCATTGCTGAGCAGGGATTTGAATCCATTGCTCTAACCACTAGAATACACTGCAGCTGGCCTGTTGGGTCTGCAAGAATCAGAAGCAAATCAGATACATGCTATTTTCCCCCTTAGGATATTGATTTAAAGAAACATGTATGTAGGCATTTTGATATTTTTTTTATGGAAAGATATAGCCAGTGATTAGTTATGTAGTGCTTTTGGTTTTATGAAACATTTTGTTGTTGAAGGAAGGCCATTACTAGAAATATACTGGAAATTAAAGAAACTGCATGGCTTGCTATTCTCCCTCCCAACATATTTTTTTTAAAGATGCGGCTGCGATTTACCATGGCTGCCATTGCAGTCCAGGGAAGAGGCAGCATGTGGCCATGCTGTTCCCCTTCCTGGTCTCGCTTTGGCCTCTTCAGCCCACGAGACCGGACGGGACTCAGCACACAGGCACAGGAGTTGCTGGCACTGACATCAGGGGATCCACAGATGTCAGCAGGGGGCGGGACCAGCCAGGCCTATTTAAAGCCAGGCCGGGCTCCGCCTCAGCCCGTTCTCCTGCTGAACAGGACACTTTCCCACCCTCCTCTCCCCTTTTGTAATATGTTTTGCTGTTTTCTCTGTCATAACTTTGCGGGTTGCTCATGGGGGACTGATCTGTTAGTGGGGCAAGTGGGTGAGACACCTGCTTTGATGGAACCTCCATAAGAGGTTTGGGGTGGAGCAAACCAACAGGTTTGGTGCCCAGATGTGGGCCACTATGGCTTGCGCCCCTAGCAGCAAAGGGAATCTCCAGGCAGTGGCCCACCGCCTATCTGGATTCTCCCATTGCTGCCCCAGCGTATTGTGGTCTTTTCTTCAGCAGGCAGCCTTGAGGAAAATGTGGGCTGGGGGACAGCCCTCAGGCTGCCCAGCACACAGATCAGACCCCCATGCTGTGCCTTACGCTTCTGCTTACCTTGAATCAATGTGTATTTTAATAAAAGGCTATGGCCTATACGTTTTCTCCATACAGAATGTCTAGTTTATACAGTCAGTTCTCTTCTCTCTGGCTGCAATGCTCACTACACATACACTGGATACTTCTTTCACTGACTGCTGCCTTCTGACTGATGACAGTCACTCAAAACCTTATAGAGGACAATGAAGGTTTATATCATAAGTAAATGGCACAGAAATTCTCCAGTACAATAAACAACTTCTGTTTCCTTGAGCACCATTGTCTTCTTGGAAGCCTTGAAAGCAGA
This sequence comes from Sphaerodactylus townsendi, assembly GCF_021028975.2. Lineage (NCBI taxonomy): Eukaryota > Metazoa > Chordata > Lepidosauria > Squamata > Sphaerodactylidae > Sphaerodactylus > Sphaerodactylus townsendi. Next base: position 125,876,757 of record NC_059428.1, on the reverse strand, counting down.
TTCAGCAGTTCAGCACATCAGGTGAATGACTTGACGGGGAGGGGGATGTGTATCCACAGAAATCTTTAGTGAAAAGCAAAAGATTTATATGATCTGAAGAAAAACCAGAGTACAGGGAACATGTGTCCTTGTCTCCCATAAATCACTCATGTATTTAAGACTGAAAAGAAACTCAACAAGCCTAAAAGGGGAACATGTTAAAGAGATAAGGAATCATTTGCAGGTTTCAGTGAGGGAACATAAAAGAAAATCCACAGCTTGTTACTAAAGGGGTGTAAAGAAATTCTCTATTTTTAATTCTGTTTTTAATATATGCTTTTACATCTCGTGTGGACCCTCAACCGTGAATCATGCTCAACTTCAAAACAAATTTGGAAAAGAAAGCAGATGTCTAATACCTGTTTTGCTCACATAACATTTTAAACCTTTTTTCTATCAACTGTATTTTCTTTCTTTCAAAAATCTGTTCTTTACTTCTAAGAGCTGAGGGTGGTCCCTTATTGGGCATTTTGTGTTTGCTTGATTGCCTTCATTCAGGGCTGAGAGTTCCTTTATGTGAAACTTTTGGAAAACTCAAAGTATCCTATCTTGTTTGTTGTGTATTCAGCCTACAGTGTCAGTTTGCTCGTGAAAAAGAAATATTCCAGAGGTCTGTTCACTCACAAGCTCTAATTGATGATTAAAATGAAATTAATCAAGTCATGATGGCAAATGTAAAAATTATATGGTTTACTTCAGAGTGTGCACAGTTCATATACATCTCAAGAAGCATTATTCTCCCTTAGAAGAATACTAAAAATCGGTAAGCTGGTTCGATGTGGTTGTTCCTGTTTTGGTATGAGAGGCTGAAGGTGAAAAAGGAAAGTTTCTTCAAGGCCAATTTATGACTTGGACTCCATGAAGAATTTATGCGGAAGGAAGAGGGGGCTGCTTTTGTGAATTCTTCCCTCCCATAGATGATGGACTTCCTCTCGTTGCTTATTATTATATATTATTTATTATATCATGCCATAGTATTTGCTGTTGCTATGTATGGGTATGAAAGTTGAACAATGCTGTCTGGAAGAAAGTAGATTCCTTTGAGATGTGGTATTAGAAGAGAGTTTTACAAATACCAAGGACCATCAGGAAGACAAATAAGTGGGCTCTAAATAGGGATGTGCCTTCAGCAAAGCTGAACTAAAAAAAATCTGTATTTTTTTTCAAAAAGGTGGCAATATAGAAGAGCCAAACATTGTATACAGTGGCGTAACGCCAAGGGTGCAGGGGGCCCACGATGCACCGGGAGCGCCAATGTGAGGATGTGACATGGTGGGGTGTGTGGCAGGGGGCATTCCGGGGCAGGAAATGGTAGGCAGGGGTGCAAGGCGCACATGTGCCCCAGGCACAGTTCCCCCTCACTCCGGCCTTGATTGTATGCCAAAAAATTCAGAATTTTTGTAGTATTTTCAGGGCCGTTTCTGTCCTTCCACCATTAAAGAAAAAGACAGAGGAAACTCTCTCTGTCTCCCCCTCATTTACCCGCTGACTGCTTCTGCAGTTCACATGGCCTCAGAAATGGCAGGGGGCAAACAACTGAATACAGCCAGGCCAAGCATTTAGCTCTGCACTTCCACCTCCGAAGTACACGTGGACTTTGGAGGTGGATGGCCAGAACCAAAAGCTGGGTCTGCAAAGCTCAGGTCCATGGCCATGTGCCCTTCAGAGGTGGTGGCACAGAGCTGAGCACTGGGCCCAGCTGAACCAAGCCTGGCAGTCATCTCTGCTCTGCTGTCTCTAAACTCGACATGGGTCCAGAAAGAGCAAGAAATGCAGAGTTTAAAGCTGGATTTGGATGCTTGAATTTTTTAATGAGCAGGTTTTAATAGATCCCCTCCTCCCCAAAAATAAAAGAATGGAGAAAACCCCATATGAGTGTGAGGGTTTGGCTTTTTTCTTCTTTTTGGGGGAGGGGATTTCTGGGGTTTTTAAACCCAAACCCAAAAAATACTGGAAAAATGGTGCACAACCCTACTTCTAGATCAAATCAAACCTGGACTCTTCCCTTTTAGAAGTCAGTGGCATAGCTACCATGGGACATGGAGGTGCGCGTCGCACCAGGCGCACGCTGGAGGGGGCAGCAAAAATGTATTTTTGATATTTTTAGTGTTTTTATTTTCTTGGCTGGCAGGGGGCGCAGTTTTTAGGATATCGTCCAGCGACACTCTTGCTGATACCAGCCAGGTTTGGTGAAGTTTAGTTTGGGGGGTCCAAAGTTATGGACCCTCAAAGGTGTGCCCCCATCTCCCATTGTTTCCAATGGGAGCTAATAGTAGATAGGGCTACCCTTTTGAGGGTCCATAACTTTGGACCCCCTTAGCCAAACTTCACCAACCCTGGGAGGTATCATCAGGAGAGTCTCCTAAAGATACTCTGAAATGTTGATGCTGGTAGCCTAAAAACTACGCCCACTGCAGGCCAAAAACTGAAAAAACACTAAAAAATACAAAAAACACAAACAAACATGGGGGGGAGGGGCAACAAAACTGCAATTTTGCACCAGGCTCCATTTCCCCTAGCTACACCTCTGGTAGAAGTTAAATTGACTAAACTAAGGCTGTTGTTTGTTTCTGAGGTTCTGAGAAGACAAGAGTTATTGGAAAAGACAATCATGCTAGGAAAAGTTGAAGGCAGCAGTAAAAAAGGAAGACCCAACATGTGAAAGACTAGCTTAATCCAGGAAGCCATGGCTTTCAGCTTGAATGATCTAAGCAAGGTTGTTAATGATACAATATTCTGGAGAATGTTAATTGATAGAGTTGACATGAGTCTGAAGTGATTTGGTAGCACGTAACACACACATATAGTTCACTTTTCTCGCTAAGATGCAAGACACATTACATGCAAGCCAATGCAACTAATAGAATGAGACCTCTAATAATGGCCAATGTAGAAGAAACAGGCTTGCAGAAATATGAAACAAACACAAAATGTTAGACATACAGAAAGCAAATACAATGCAGAAACGGTATTATGTCAGTAGCAGAAAACAATGCATTGACAACAGGAGGATTCATACAGCAAACAGATAATTTGTCCTATACACAGTGGTGTCTGTTCTTGGGACCCTCTATCCCCCAAGGGAAGCTTTTCAAGATGTACTGAGGGGAAAGGGAATCTCACCCCCCAGAAGGACAGAAGTCCCATTTTGCAGATGGAAATCCCTTCCATTAGCAAAAATCTTCACTGGCCCCAAGACAATGAATCAATCCAAGAAGCGAGGTGTGATTTTTTCTAATCCATAGCTAAGTTTCTTAGCCATTATAGTGCAGCATAATGGGTAAGTCATCATGGTTTGGTGATTAAGAGTAGTGGGCTCTAATCTGGAGAACCAGGATTTATTCCTCACTCCTCCACCTGAACTGTGCACTCTTATTTTGTGAACTAAATGTGTTTATCCTCTCCTACACATGAAGCCTGCTAGGTGACCTTGTGCTATTCACACTTCTCTAAGAATGCTTTCAACTCTACCTGCCTCACACGGTATCTGTTGTAGGGAAAATAAAGGAAGGAGTTTGCAAGCCACTTTGAGACTCCTTATGGTTGAGGAAAGCAAGGTATAAATCCAAACTCTTCTTCTCTATTCCTCTTTTTTGGGTGGGGGGGATTTGTTGGATGCTATATTTTCTCTTGCCTGTGTAGGTCATTGTGGTGTTTCTGGAGTCTTCACAACTCCAAGAACAGGCAAAAGAGGCATTTGGTGAATGATGAGTGCATTGCTACCCATGCTTCATAGAATCTTGGGGACAAAACTAACATCATGATTGCTGACTTATTCACATGCTAGACAGAAGATACTATTTTTAACTCACTGAAGGCCAAATGGATATTAGACTAGAAGACATTCAAGAGTGAAAGAACATTGGAGCTGTACATAATTTGCTGTCACTGACATTGAATTTGTAAGCTTGCTTCAGTACCAATGTTTGTTTAATTTCTATTATCGGCGTTCTCCATGGGGACTCAGATATTTCACAGGCCTCATCCACACAATAACTAAGATCAGCAAGGAGGAGGAAAGGGTAAGGTAGGGCAATTGGATTTCAGCATACAGTCTCAAGGACATACAGTGGGGCAAGGACAGTACAACGTGACCGTAAAATAATCAATACCCTGGAGCCAGGTGCTATCTGACCCTCCCTAAAATGAACAAATGCAAATGGGCAGGGGGTTTCATTATCCAAAAATGGTCTTTCAGTAAATAGAAATGTGGAAACTTAATACAGAAAGATGCCTGCCATTATGGAATGTGCGATCACTCAGCCGGCAGACTTGGACTGCAATCTGTCATGTGAACAAAAGTCCTTGGAAATATATGCACATGCTCTGAGTGTATATGGGCATATTTGCTGAGGCAGTTTAATGCCTGTGACCTAAAGGGGCTGGAGCCTTGACAAAATTGCTTGTAAGACTAAAATACGCAGTTAAAATAACAACATCCCTCCTCTAAACGGAGGGCTATGGAAATCGGTTTGCATCTGCTTCCCCAAGACATAGCTCAAAGACAGACAGACAGACAGACGGAAATATGATTAAGAGCTCAATCTTTGACTTTGGCTGATGAGACTGCTTCAATTAACTTGACATGGACCATGTTGGTTGAGATCTTGGTAGAAGCTTCCAAGCAATATTTTAAATACAACACCAGTGATACACCTTCCAAAAATTCAGGCATCCTAATGACAGCACACAGTGTGCTACTCCTAATGACAGAAAACCCTTGTGAGAGCAACAAAAAATGTGCGCATCTTGCTTTTCAGACTGCATGTTCAGAGGAACATATGTTAGTTGGTCACAATTACTGTTACTGAATGACTGGATAATTTTGGTGGGCTAATAATTTTGACATAAGGCAAACTCATGATACAGATAGTTGATTTTTATATGTCCTTCACTATTGTGCCATTTCCCGAAGGGTTGGCAGGATGGGAAAAACAAGTAACCACATTATTTGCCCATTTCATATGTCTTCCCCTTTTCAAACATTACCAGCATAGTACTGTAGCCAATAATGCTGAAGTATCTCAACAATACTACTTTGCAATCTAGCACAGCATTAAGTGCTCAGGATTCTGGCTTTGTTTGGGAGTGAAGTTCTATTTTTTCCCCTCAGGATATCATTATTGTTTAATTGTAACGCACATTAATCAGTTCAAATCCCTGCTCCTTCTGCATGTGTAATACATTCACAGTCTAACAATCAGCAACCAACATTCTGCTGATGATCACTGACCCCAAAGATGTCTGGCTGGTCCAACCTGATAGAATGCTCTACCCAATGGCACCAGGACCCTGAGGGATCTGATCCAATTCCACAGGGCCTGTAAGACAGAGAGGTTCCACCAGGCATATGATTGAGGAAGATACAGTCTTATGTCATTCAAATGGCCCCTTTCTCCCCTTTACCTCTCCTTTCTGTTGTTCTGCTTCATTGGTTGGGTTGCTATTCCATTTGGAAATTTAGTATTTTTAAGAATGACCCATAGCTGCCATCTTTGCTTAAATTGTTACATTGTTTTAGTGAATTATTTTATTGTTTTTATATGATGGAAGCCATCCTGAGTCTGTGAGGGGAAAGACGGCATACAGACCTATTAAAATAAAATAACAGCACAACCGTGTGCAGAGTTACTCCACACCAGGCCCACTGAAATCAAGACCGTAATGTTCAGTGTACTTTCTGATATTTCCCTTTGATACCAGGAGATTGGCCACCTCCATTCTTCTGGAATTACAACTGAGCTATAGTTTTCCATTGCCTGCCTCTGTATGGGCTGAGAGAGTTCTGAAGATCTATGAGTAGCCCAAGGTTACCCAGCAGGCTTCATGAGTAGGAGTGGGGAAACAAATCGAGTTCACCAGATAAGAGTCCACCGCTCATGTGGAAGAGTGGGAATCAAACCCGCTTCTCCAAATTAGACTCCACCGCTCTTAACCACTCTATCACACAATGCCTCTCCAGCTCTTGTTTTCCATAGAGGTCTAATTTTGCCAACCAAGTTATGTGACAAGAGAGATATCTTGTTCCTCTACACCTGTGAGTCAGATAGCTCTTTCACAATAGCATCTACAGGAAGCCTATACAAGAAAAGATGGTATTAAGAGGCTGAGAAGTTATATCAATTCAAAGAGGAAGGAAAAAAACCTGAAAAGGCGGCAAGAAAAGGATTAAAGAAACTAAATCCCATCTGTAGAATTATGCAAATATAAAATCGCTTTCAGTATTCTTGGGGGGTTTGGCAAGTGTTTAAAAATAATAAATTCCTGAAACTGGTGGGATTCTTTATGCAGGTACATTTGACAACTGGACCTTTAAAAACCACTAATTTGTAGATCGTGAATCATGAAAGATATTTGGTTCATCCAAACCATCACAGATTGAACTGACAAATCAAATGTCAATTTTTTTGGCTAGTATTAGTTTGAAGATGTAATATCCAGCTTCTCCCAGAAACACCTTGCTTACAATATTTTCTGCTCTCCTAAATACTTAAGATACCCCTCCATAGGAGTGCCCAGTTACTATACTGGAATCTCCTTGCAAGCTTGCCTGATAGTTTAAATCCAGTAGCTTTAACCAGATTATTAGGTGAACTTCCACACTAATGTGATCATGTTTCAAACTTGCCGTGAACAAACTTCATGTCTGAGTCAAATCCTTGATGGGATCACCTTGATGTTCTAATCTGATGTCCTCTTAAGCAGCTTTGTACCTTCTTAGCAGTCGCTTTTTATGGATTCTGCGCATAAGTTGCTTCATGTGCTTCAGAGGCATTAACAGGTTGTTAAAAAAAAAACAAGGTGAAGGCCAATGATGTGGAATAAGGTAAATAAATAAAGACTTTCATGGCCAGAATCAACTGACTGTTGAGGGTTTTCAAGGCTGCGTGGCCAGGGTCTGGGAGTTTTAGCTCCTAACATTTTGGTAATTGTGACGCACTTCTGAAGATGCCAGGCACAGATGTGGGCGAAACTTCAGCAGCAACAGCTGCCAGGCCAAGGCCACACAGCCCAGAAAACTCACAATAGACAGTAAATATAAATATTTTATTACTGGATTAAAATTCCCAAAATTCCCTACATATTTCACCAAGAGGCTTCTTCAAGGCAGTCTTTAAGCCGTACAGTGGTTTTCCATAGAAGAATACAAGATTTGAGGAATTTTAACTGAGTAACAAAATATATTTTAATCTGGTTTTGCACCATCAACCTTGGTCTTATTACTATCATTTTTTTAATTTCCTGTGACTGGTGTGGCCCTTTTATTTCTCCATGACTCGGTAAGCTACTTAAGTGTTGCAGTTTGCAGGAATATCCAGAACTATTCTGTCGACCTACAAAACCTCGATCAACTTTGTATATCCCTCAGGTCATATGTGACTCACTGAAAAGACCTCCTTTTCAAGCAGAGATCATATATAGCTCACCTTTGCTTTGTATTTGTGCAGACAAGGATGCACCATTTAAATGGTCTTCAGGGCATGTGCAACCTTTCAGAACAGCATTGCAGCTGTTTTAACAGTAGCAGAAGTCGTAGAGTGTCGTTTGTCCCTGGTGGCAGTCTGTACTTGCACAGTAGGTGAGAACGATTCTTCCTGAGATACAATTTCTCTGTGCTGTGTGGTACTACTTGAATACTTGAAAGATAACCCAGTGACCAGCTCAGTCTGCTAATGTAACCCCCATGCTCAGAATGGGTTGACCCAGAAAGGGGTGGAGCAGGAGGCTGCAGAGTTCATGTAGTTGGAGGAGACAAGGCTACCAGACTTGGACCTTGGGGTTTTTTTTTGTGGTTGTAATGGGTGAGAGTTCTCCTGGAAACCTTCATCATGTTGAATCCTGTTCATCAAGCCCTTGGAGTCTTCAGGAGCCAACCCACTTGCAAAGAAGAATTGGACTTGGCAGTATCAGTAGACTGTAACTACAAGGACTTGAAAATGCAACCTGAACAGGACCTTGAAGTGTGATGTTAAATGTTGATGTTATATGTTAAATGTTAAGAAAGTAAACCATTTTGTTTTTAAAATTTGTTGTTGCAAACTCATTCCAAGTTCTGACCCACAGAACCCACAGATAGAGGTTACACTCACAGATGGCAAACTGATTAATGGAGAATTGGCTCCCGGTTCACGATTGGCAATCAAATGGTGACCCAAACCAGCAGGTATTCAAATATCCTAGTTTGCAAATCCTTCCAGGTCGCAAAATAATAGCAATGCGTGAGATTCCTTTTTAAATATTCCCTTCGGTACCCTGACAGCACCCACCACCTCCACATATGATACACCTGTACATCTGCTTTTTGGGTCTTGTGAGGCACCAGAAGATCAGCTGACAGGATACTGACACATAATAATCTAGTACCTCAGCTACCTACATGGCTACATCACTTAATTATTTTACTAAGCAACTTTTTTCTTTCTTTCTGTGTCTTTAACAACAGCAGAAAATGCTATATGTGTTGACAGGACACTTCTGGTACTTTGCAGGCCACTACTGTGGGAAACGCACATGACGACAATGAATGTTACTTTGAATAATCAAAGCCAAGGGGCATCTTCCAACTTGCTCTAATGCATTCCAAGTCAATTATCCTCCTGTTCTCATTCATTCCTACATTTACATCAAAGTGTTTTTTCCCTCCTTCAGTAAATATTTCAAGATTCAGCTCTCAATCGATAGTTCAGCTCTTTATAAATCAATACTCTCATTGGTTGCTGGAAGAATTGCCCTGCCCTCTATACAAAGACACAATCAACTATTAATCACACAACTGCCTATCTGGAAGTCATTCAGAGGTCAACCAATCTAGCTCTTTAAAGTACAGTAGACTGTTCATACAGATTCTTGTGGAATAGAAGAGGATAACGGGCAGAAAAGGAAACAGTCAATGTTAAGGCAAAGACAAGCCTTGATACACCATGCAAAGATGGCTCAAACAAGATGGCACATGACCTAAAGACGATTGGGGTGGATCTATTTTTTGTTTGCTTTGGGAGTGAGAAAGTAGACTTCTATCTGGATAGAGGAGCCTGGTTAGTACTTGTTTGAGTGACCACTGAGGAGGAGGAGGAGGAGGAGGAGTTTGGATTCATACCCCACCTTTTTCTTCTGTAAGGAAACTCAAGGTGGCTTACAAATAGGACAAACTCCTTTCCCTTCCTCTCCTGTAGAAAACAGGATTACTACATAGAAGCAGGAATGGCAAACCACCTCAGTATGCTTCTTGCCTTGGAAACCATGCTGGGACACCTTAAAATGGCTGTGACTTGGTGGCACATTCCAACAAACCCCAGTACAAAGAGGAAAGGGGGTAGAGTGAGTGAGTGACAAAAATGTTGCCCATCGTGGCAACAACCTCTCTCTCTCTCCAAAAAGGCATTCTTCCTCTGCACTCTTCTTAGATGTACTGTTCTTAGGGTCACCGACCTCCAGTGGGGCTTGGAGCTCCCCAGAATAACGACCGGTCTCCAGACTACAGACATCAATTGTTCTGGATAAAATGACAGCTTTCAGAGAGTGGACTTTGTGACATCCAGTCCCTGCTGAGCTCCGTCCTGTCCTCAGCCTCCACCATCCCCGGGCTCTGCTCCCAAATCTTGAGAAATCTCCCTACTCATAGTGGGAAACCCTAACCTTATTTATTTGATATCACAGAAGGTATACATTCTCCGGCACTCCTAAAATAACGAAGGGTTCATCATTCTCCTCCTCTTCTCAAATTTCTCTTTGATTAGAAATCGACTCTAAATCAGTAAAAAAAAGTGGGTGGGGAAGGAACAGATGGTTGGAATTCAGAAAGAAATCGTGCAAAGAGGATTTCAGAACATTTCTCTTATCGACACCAGTCTTTGGTGAAGTGAATCAACTCTCCAGGTGGGACAGCTTTCCCACAGGAGGGCTTCAGCATTGGAACTGGCAATGCAGCTGACATATAGTAGGAGCACAGAATTCTTCTATTATCTGTTTAACCTTAAGAACTAACACTTCCCTGGTGTTCCAGACACTGCCAGACAGGCTGTTGTGAAGCAAAGGATAAGAGCTTTCTCCAGCTTAGACGGCAAGGGGAAAATGAACAATGATCTTTGGCTTGGGAACAGAGATGAAATAAGCAGGTCCCTTTCTCTGAAGTTATTTTTATTTGATAAAGAATATTTTTAGAAGTGTCTGCCATTCCACACTGAAGAATGTGTCAGTCTCCTATAATCCTAATGGAATCCCAGTGGGGCCATTTTGTACAAACAACTGTCAAAGTCATTGCCCTGAGAAACCTTTTCCAAAAGAGAAAGATCTGGACTCTGTCTTACCAGTCTTGCAAATAAATTCACAATGGCTTCCTACCCTATAAACATATTATTAGCCTATCTTTCCACCCTTACTTATACCACTTTGTGCAGGATCAGTACTTGGATGGGAGACTGCCAAGGAAGACTGAGGTTGCTACATGGACAAAGATGATGACAAGCTATCTCTGTTCTTGAAATCATAGAATCTTAGAGCTGGAATAGACCACAAGGACCATCAAGTCTAACCCACTGCCATGCAGGAATACATAAAGCATTCATGACAGATGGCCAATCAGCCTCTGTTTAAAAACCACCAAAGACTCCACCACATTCCAAGGCAGTATATTCCACTGTCTCACATCCCTGTCAGGAAGTTCTTCCTGATGTTTAAATGCAATTTATTTTCCTGCACTTATTATTTTTTTTATTATTATTTATATTTATATACCGCCCTCCCCGAAGGCTCAGGGCGGTATTCCCATTCCCCTTTGTCCTTGCTTCTGGAGCCACAGAAAGCAAGCTTGTTTCCTTTTCAACATATTTCTTCAGAGATTTAAATATGGTTATCATGTCACCCCTTAGCCTTCTCTTCTCCAGACATACCCAGCTCCCTAAGTCTGTCCTCATAGAGTATGGAATCCAGATATTTTACCTGATAGGGCATAGAATCCAGACCTTCCCTGGAATAACCAAGGGTTGGGATCATCATGAGTCCATTGTGACTTACTGACACATTTTCTTCCTCTTGTTATTTCACATGATACCTATTGTCTCTCATAATTAAACTTCAACCTCCACAGATTCTGCTCACACCCTACTCACTAGTAATGAGAAGGAAATTGACTTCAATAGACTAAAAAGGATTTAACTGTACTGGGGGTGGCAGCTGTATAACATCTGATTTGGCATGTTTGCAATTATGAGGATTAGATCCAAAGGATCAACTAGCAGTGGATTAGATCCAAAGAATCAACAAATGATTGGCTGATGTGAATTTGCCATTTGGCCTTGATGATGCCAGCCATAAATGTGGGCAGAAAGTTAGGAGCAAAAACTACCAGCCCACAGCCACACAGTCCAGAAAACCCACAACAGCCAGTCAATCCCAATCATGAAAGCGTTGGACAAGCAACCAATAAGCTCTGTTTGCAAAAGAAAAGAAAAGGATTCTCCCTGTGAGTCACTTGTAAAGGTGCCCATCAGAGTCAGTAGAACCTCAGGAATAGCATGGGAAATTGCTACCTTTTGTGGACTTCAAGATCCATAGAAACTACATGCATTTTTTTTCTTCTATTTCAGCAAGGACACTTTTGCATCGAGCCAGTAATTTGCAAAAGCATAGATCTCACCTTCAAGGCTAATTCCCACATGTGTGCACAAATATTCAGTCTCTAAAACTTGTGTATTTATTTCTTTTTTAAAAAACACTCTAGTCCCTCTTTTTCCTGATAAGGAAGTCCCAAGGAAGCTTACTTTGTAAGTCCCACCTAACACTACAATACAATATAATGCAGTGCAATGCTGGTAATGGGAAATGCCATCCCATCACAGGCAACATGGCAACTATCATGAAAGCAAGCCTGGGAGAGCCAATGCTTGTTTCATTAAAACCTGGGTTCTTTTCTCCAATAACTCCAACCAGCTGAGGTCTCAACGATTTTTATTGAAAAACAGAAATCAAAGAAATAAAACATGATTGCAGTTAAGGGATTGCTTAGGTGGTCATGTCCTTTTTGGTTCTTTGTCCCCGTTCCGGGAACCCATGGCCCAGAGATGCTTCTCTGACCAGGTCTCAAGATGGAATTCAAAAACCTTTGTTTTCCCCTTCTCAGGAAAACTCTGTTCAGGCCATGAGGTAACTTAGGCCTTTGAAGTTTCATCCTAGCACCTCTGCATAGTTTTCTGTCCTCCCTCCAGGAGATCAAAAGGCAAAGATGCTTTTCACAGTCATGTGTGATTTTGCTAGTTTTACAGTACTATTCCATCACAGCAACCATGAAGGGTTTTAAGACAGGAGATATTCAGAGGTTGTTTGCCATTGCCTGCCTCTGCGTAGCATCCCTGAAGTTCTTTGGTAGTTTCCTTCCTAAGTCCCAATCAGGGCTGATGTTGCTTAGCTTCTGAATTCTCTTGAGATTGGACTTGCCTGGGTTTGGCAACCCTACCTCCACCTCATGCCATTGGCCAGAGGGCACCTGGAAACTGTGGAAGGTAGATGTGCCAGATCCAGGTTGGAAAACTCCCAGAGATTTGAGGATGAAGCCTGTGGAGGACAAGGACCTCAGTGAGACAAAACACTTTAGAGTTCATCTTGTAAGTATCCATTTTCTCCAGAGGAACTTATCTCTGTAGTCTGGAGACTCTGAGGCTGGCATGCGTAGTCTGGCATTCCATATTCTGATGGAATAACTACTATCAACTGAGCCTAGACAGAATGTTGGGAGCCTCTTCTGCTTGCCTAGTTCAAGTACATTATTTGTGCATTTGCTGAGTCCATTTGTCTCCTCAGTGCCTCCCTTTTATCCTTCATCATTTCAGGGAAACTTAAATAGGCATGTGATAGAGAGATGGAACCTTCAGTTAAGGCCTGGATAGGTGTTTTGGAGGGTGGGATATAGAGTTTGGATTTATATCCCCCTTTTTTCTCTCCTGCAGGAGACTCAAAGGGGCTTTCAATCTCCTTGCCCTTCCCCCCTCACAACAAACACCTTGTGAGGTAGGTGGGGCTGAGAGAGCTCCGAGAAGCTGTGACTAGCCCAAGGTCACCCAGCTGGCATGTGTGGAAGTGTACAGGCTAATCTGAATTCCCCAGATAAGCCTCCACAGCTCAGGTGGCAGAGCTGGGAATCAAACCCGGTTCCTCCAGATTAGATACACAAGCTCTTAACCTCCTACGCCACTGCTGGAGTTACATTCTTTTAAGATCTATGGAGTTACACTCTTTTAAGATCTCTTGTCTTCCTAAACACCACTCTCCCCCAGGCTCCACTCCCAAATCTCCAGGAATTTCTCAAGTCAGAATTGACAATCCTGATAAATGGGACTGACAAGAGAACCATAAGGGTCAAGGAGTTGCTAGGAAGAAAAGGCCTAACTAATTGTATTCTGGAAATCTGAGGAAATTTCATTCAGATTAGTTAGTCTTTTGGGGTTCATTAAGACCATGTACTTGCCTTGATTTTACATGAACTATAAACTAAATGTTAATCCCTTCTCCTCAGAGTTTATGCATAGTTTTAGCTCTTTAGCTTTTTTCCCCCAATCAGTTTTTCCATTTGTAGGGCTGTGGTTTCTCCTTTGTGGAGTATTCTTAATGACACAAGTTGTTCTCCTGCAAATGCAACTTCATTGGATTCCAGTATAAGGTTACCTAGTCAAGATTGACAACCAGTGGGTTGTTTGGGGATAGGGGAATTAAGAAATGAGTAACATCAGATATGTTGTGATGTCACTTCCAGAGAAAATCTGTAAGTAATATGGGGTATCTCTAGGAATCATCAGAGACTGTATGGCAAAGCTTCTGCTGCTTCCTAAAGCTGCCTTATGCCACTTCTGAGTTATTAGTGGAAGTGATCCAACAACACAGTGGGCAGCACAGCTCCCCATGTTTCTGCCCTCAATCCTCCGGCCTTTTCTACTCACTGATCCACCCCTCTCAGTAAATTAACTGGTACCTTTTATTAGTGCATTCCTAAACAATATATTCTTAACAAAGGAATGTATTAATGTCTTGTAAGTTTCACAACCATAGAACTTTTAAAGTTCCAGTACACAGCACTTTCTCCTCCTGCCGAATTCACATTCTGAATATTTACCTTCCTCTCTTAACAATTACACCTGTCTTCCTCCAACACCTGCAGTGCAGACTGGAGACTACCCCCCTTCAACCTTCCCACCATCATTATGGGAAACATTATCTGAAGCTTTTGAGCCTGCTGCTCTAAGAAACAGAGCAATTTTCTCTTTATTGCCCTGTTTAGCAGTTCCCGTAGCTTTCATATACAATTCAAATTGCAGCTGAAACTTTTTCCAGACTTCAGCCCCATCAGTCTGGAATTTAAGATTGAAATCACAGGCACATTGTAAAGTGCAGGAAGGTTGAAATGCAATTGTAAATCAACCTTCCTGAATGGCCATCAACTGAGTCAGAGACCTGATATAACTGCATTTCAAACTGTCTTTCTGTTTTATACACAGGGCCAGTAACAACAAGAAAAGGTAAAATGCAGAAGTCCCCTGACACACAAAAAGCACCCCCTTAATCTCCAATGCTTCTTTCTTTCTTTCTTTCTTTCTTTCTTTCTTTCTTTCTTTCTTTCTTTCTTTCTTTCTTTCTTTCTTTCTTTCTTTCTTTCTTTCTTTCTTTCTTTCTCTTCCTTCCTTCCTTCCTTCCTTCCTTCCTTCCTTCCTTCCTTCCTTCCTTCCTTCCTTCCTTCCTTCCTTCCTTCCTTCCTTCCTTCCTTCCTTCCTTCCTTCCTTCCTTCCTTCCTTCCTTCCTGTTGTCTACATCTAGTAATATTCAACTCAGCACACTGAAAGGGAGAGAGATGCATAATGAATACAAGGACCCATCTGCAATTAGGAGCCTGTTTGGCAAAGGTCTGGAGAATCTGCTAATTGTGTTAATTCTCTTCAGTTTCACAGAAATAGCAGCTGAGTCACCGGTGGCAGCCATTGCGGCAGAGGTGAGCAGAACGAGGCAAAAGGGATGGTGCAGCCAGCTCTGAGGGCGCAGTTGCAGGGAGCTGCAACGATTGGCCCGAGCTGCAAAGGCGGGAACAGCAGAGCGCTTATAAGCGCCACGCCCTGAGCCTCGGCCTTCTTGGCTAGCCGAGGTTCAAGAGTGACATGACCCCCCCCCCTCCCTAGTTACAATTGTTAATGGTTGACATGTTTAAATGGTTTTATTGTTATACTTGTACTTTGTCGCAGCCCGGCAGGTTGGCAACGGAATCACAACATCTGTGGGGAGAAGCTGAGCCGGGCGGCCAGTCTTCTCCATGGTTGGTGCCCTTAAAGAAGGGCCTGGGGTGGGACGGGGCAGTAAGCAAGATGGTAGGCTTAGCTGGTGCCCGCCACCCCAGCAGGAAGGGTTGACACCAAGGGTATCCACCCTGGTGGCTCCCGGCTTCCTGCCAATGCCCCAATAGGCTCTTTGTTCACTGCTACTTAATTCTCTCCCAAAGTCCCTTATAAACTGACACAGTTGATATTTGCATGCCACGTTTATAAACATATACTAGTCACATATCATTTACAGACAATTATCAATCACATACAACGTTTGTTCACATAATCTTAACAGTTGTCAATGATTCACTTTGCTACTGAGTATTTTCGCATACAATGAACACAGGCTTAGACCTTGTGTATTGAAAAATCAGCTCTATATAGACCCCAGTAAAGACAGATCTGAAAAAGCTGAAGGAGTCAGGCTTTCCAGAAATGTATTTATGTTTTTGGAAATACTGGATTTAGTGGATTCATGGCAAATTAAAAACCCAAATGCAAGAGACTATACCTTTTTTTAGAAAAAAAACATCAATCCTATTCAAGGATTGACATGTGCTGGATTTCAAGAACCCTGCATATGAATTTAGAAGATGCTAAGATACAACTAAAGGTCACTGCAGATCACAATCCAACAAAAGTGACATGTCAATGGGATAAGAGCAGAAGAAGAAGATGGAGATTAAACAATAACCCTTCGTTGCACGAAGATATTGTGGAGAAACATAAGAAGGATTTAGAGGATTTTTAATAGGACTGAAGGCAAATCTATTAATAGGATTGAAAGTGTATCTATTATAATGATTTAAGAGAGGAATAAAGCTTATATGAGAGACAAATTAGTAGCAATAGCAGCAAAACAGAAAAAAACAAATTGGAACAGATAATAAAATATAAAGAAAAAAATGAAAATATTGGAAACACAGCATAAAAGTTATTTGAACAAAAAGATCCTGAAGGAGATCACGCTTCTAAAAACTGAATATGTCTGAAACAGAAGAAATGCAAAAAAATGAAAATTTTGAAACAAAGAAACATTGAGTATGTAAATAAACCAGGAAGATTTTTAGCACACTTATCTAAGCAAGGAAACTGAAATAACGATAATCACAGGAATAAAGAAGGGAGATAAAGACACGTATCAAAGAACACGAAAGGCACTGCAGACTATTTCAGCCAGAAAAATCAGCAATAGCAGAACACATGATAAATCAACCTGGACATAGAATATTATTTGAAAAAACAGAAATTCTGGACCACTCTGAAAGCCACTACGTCAGACTACACAGAGAAGCCATTGAAATCCATAAGCACATGGACAATTTTAACAGGAAGGAAGAAACTATGAAAATGAACAGAACTTGTCTGCCAGTGTTGAAAAATACTAGAGTCAAGACAGTGTCTAACCAGCTCCACACAAACACAGGATGACCATAGACAAAAGAAACAAAAACCAGGATACGTCTATTCAGATGCTCCCACCAGTGACCTTGCTATCTCCAGTGTTACGCCCATGCAATAGTCTTCATTGTTACTCATACTTCTATTCAGATGCCCTCAACTATTGACCTGGCTGCCTTCTTTGTTACTCACAGACAAGGTTTCTCCACCCACCCTGGACACTCCAACAGATATATATACTCCACTTGCTTTCCCAACATCAGATCCTCTGAAGATTCCAGCCACAGATGCAGGCAAAACGTCAGGAGAGAATGCTGCTAGAACACGGCCATACAGCCCGGAAACCACACAGCACCCAAGTGATTCCGGCCGTGAAAGCCTTCGACAATACAAGGGAGATAAAGTTACCAATGTGAAAAGGAGGGGGGGACAAATTTGTTCAGGTTTTTTGCTGAATTATGAATAAAAAAGTAAGTTTACCAGAGGTGACAATGAGTGAATGTATTTTTTAAAAAAAACACAGAAAAATTATCATCTGAATAAAGGCAAGAAGCATATACACTGTTCCATAAAGAAGAAAACAATCCAGAATTGCCACAATCTTACAGACCTATATCTCTATTAAATGTGGATTAGAAATTGTTTATGTCTATAATGGTGACTAGATTAAGAAAATTTATAACAGAGTTAATTCATGAAGAACTGACAGGATTTTCCCTGAAAAGATATATGAAGGATAATGTCTATTTTGTAATAACTGCTACTGGCTTTATTCAAACAGAGAAGAGAGCTATGTTTATATTTTTGGATGCAGAGAAAGTGTTTGATAATATTTCTTGGCCTTTCTTCTTAAAGGCATTAAAAATTCAGTGTGTGGTTCAGAATTCTATAATTGGATACAGAGCAGTTACACAAAGCAATGAGCAAAGATATTAATAAATAGCAACCTAACAGAGGAGCTGCCAATTGAAAAAGAAATGTGTCAAAGATACCCACTATGAGCACTGTTTTTTATCCTAAAACTAAAGATTAGGCAGCTAAGATTAGGCAGTATTGAAGAATTGAACATAGAAGAAGAGTTTAAGATGAAAAATTATGCAGATGATTTAATTCTAACAATTGTAAATCTACAATTATCAATCAGATATTGAATGGAGCAAATAGAACAACTCAGATTGTTCTCAGGATATACAATTAATTGAAAGAAATTATTTTGAAAGAAAGAATCATTTGAAAGAATTATTGAAAGAATTATTTTGAAATTCTTGAAACAGGAAGAAGCAGACATTGGTAAAATTACAGGATGTGATATCACTTTGAATAAAGTTAAATGTTTGGGAATCTACTTGAATGTGCAAATGACACTTTGTATAGAAATAATTATAAAGCAACATGGAAGAAGATACAAGGAGATTTAAAAAGATGGACTGAATTTTAAAAATTTCATAATTGCTACTGTTAAAATGATTTTTTTTACTGAAATTGATTTTTTATTGCAAATGCTGCCAATTTATGTACAAGTTAAACTATGAAATAATGACAAAATTGTATAAATACATTCATCTGGAACAATAAAAAAATGAAAATCAGGTTTCAAATGCTATAGGATGAGAAGAAAAGAGGAGGTCTGGCAGTGCCTAACAACAAGACATATCACCAAGCAGTAAGACTATTCCTTTTCCAACATAAAGATGACAGGAGATTTGAGAATTCATCTACCTTTTCCTGGACCTTCTTTGTTCTAGTATGCTCCAGGTTTTTTTTAAAGTATTTTATTAGTTTCATAATGTAATAAGTAACACACAAACAACACATTAACAATCTATTATTGACATCCATTTGAAAGAGAAGAATCAAAAAAGAAAGAAGAGGGAAGTAGAATAAGAGAAAGAAGAGCTAAGAATGGTGATGCTAAAAAGAAATATCTATGTGAAAGAAAAAAGAAAAAGAAGGGGAAAGAGAAAAGAGGACTAATTTACATATAATTTTAAGGGGGGCTTCCCCAACCTAACAAAAGAATCTCCAGTCAGTTTCCCGAGTTACTAAGGTAGAACTTAGGAATGGTATGATTATTCTTCTGATATGATTTTTATTTTATAACTCATCTTTACATTTCATTTTTGCAAAATTTTCATAATCAATTGTTCATTGTTTTCTAAATATATTATGAAGTCCTTCTAAGTCTTTTGCAATTTACTAAAAGGTAGGTCTTTAATTCTTGTGGATAGTTTATCGGTATGGAGATAGTCCATGATTCGAAGAAGCCAGTCGTCCAATCCTGGGCATCCTTCCAATCCCCAGGTTTTTGCAATGGATATTTTGGCTGCAGTTGAAATATACAAAAATAGATCAATGTTCATATTGGGAATTCTCTTAATTCCTATGCCTAGTAAATGTAATTCAGGTGAGATCTCAAATTTGATGTTTAACATTTTTATGAGATGTTATGTACTTTCGTCCAGAACTTTTTGACCTTTGGGCACACCCCCCACCACATATGAAAAAGTGAGCCTGTGCTATTGTGACATTTCCAACAGAGATTATTATTATAAATTTTGGCTAATACATGTGGTGTGAGATCTGTGCAAAATAAAAAAAAATCCCTTAATCCTAGGCTAGCGGAAAATTTACTGTAAATCTTAAAAGCATCTTCACAGTCCAGTCCTGTAACATAATATTTTTGTCTAGATCCTGAGCCCCTTTTATCATAACTTTTTTAACCACCTTTTTCTCCCTTAATAAACATAATAACAGTTTGTTGTGGGTTTTCCGGGCTATGTTGCTGTGGTCTGGTAGATCTTGTTCCTAACGTTTCGCCTGCATCTGTGGCTGGCATCTTCAGAGGTTTCACAAGGGAAGTCTGTTACACACTGTGTCCAGTGAGAAGGGAATGTTTTTAGTAGGGTATATATTGTCCATGTCCCAGGGTGGGGAATTGAATTTGAAAAAGAAATCACTCAACAAAACCAGCATTTATTAGGAAGAATATAGAGATTTTTACTTAAATATGACCCAGGGATGGAAAAAATGAAAAAAACACATGGTGTAATGGATATGCAAAATTTTCAAGAAGAAATATATTTTGAACTGTGGAAACTTCTATGACAAAAAGTATACAATTCTCAACCTGCCAGACTTTTAAAGAAAACTAGAACAGGATGTTTTATCAATGATATATCACCCCAAAAGCTATTAGGAAGATGAATAAAAATTTCAAGGGGACCTGTTGGAAATGTCAAGAAATAAATGGATCTTTTAATCACATGTGGTAAACATGTAAAAAAGTGGGGGGAAAGATCTGGAAAGAGATACATGCAGAAATGCAATTAAAAAAATTTGAAGTCAACTTCAATATGGACCACAAGACAATGTTAGTAGGAAAATTACAAGAATTGTTTCAGCATTTGATAACAGCAGTTAGAGTGACACTTGCAGCTAAACTGAAAGTAGAAAAATGTCCCAATTGATAAATTTGGGAAGAGAAGACCAGAGAGTCTGTTACAGTGACAAAACTAACTATCTTCATAAATAGAAGATCTTATCAGGAGTTTCAAAAGAAATATGTATTATGCCTAAAAGTTAAAAACTGTGTTTATTCAATGCTGATTAAGGTTGTAACTAAAACATTAAATTACAGAAGATATATTGCTGAACTTTTAATAATAGAAATGTGAGTATTAGTAATCAGTTTATATTATGGTTAGTATTTATTAAAAATAAAGCATTATGTGAGGAAATGGCTTTCCCCCCTTGAGGTTCCAATGGAACATTTAAGCATTTTCCCCGCTGTGGGGAGGAGGGAGGCAGAAGTCGTTTCAGTTGCCTACCTGCCTCATTTCAGTCACCTTGTTAGAAATGCAAATGAGGTTAGTAAACAGCAATGGAATGTGCAAACTCCCTCCTTCCTCCAAGTAGGTATCACAGATGTGGAGATCTTAAAAGGATAAAAGGGCTTCAGGAAGAGAATTCCTGGAGCCAGCAGAAAAAGCATCCTTGACTCAGACTGACCAGATCAAGGGCGTGGGCCTGGGAATTAACAAAACTCTTGGGAGCAAGGAGGAAGGACAACTGAAGATCTCTTGTTGGAGGTCTGGAGGAAGCAGCCATTTTGGCCATGTGCCAAAGGAACTGAAGGACATTCCTGAAATGTCATATATGCCGGTGGAACGCCTCTGTCGCCACCCATGTGGAATCTGCCAAGGTCTCCGAGTAGGAAAGGAAGTTTTGGGGTCCTGATCCTCACCAGTGGAGAATTCTAGCAAAAGTCAGGTGGTGGCAGAAGTTATGCTCGGCAGAGAAAGACACAAGCCCCTGCAGGAGAAATTGGGAACCCCTGAGAGAAGTTGGGAACCCCTGAGAGAAAGCTGGGTAGAATAGAGCCTGCAGGTCAAAGCAGGCTGTTCCACCACAGATAATATATATATATATATATAAAAACCAGTACTACACAATAATAATAGCAGTTAGTAGTAAGCATCTATCATATTTTAAATTAAGAATTATTTATTAAAAGTATTTTAATAGTGTAAGCTTTGTGGTAAATTAGCAAGAAAATTGGAATGTTCTCTTAAATTTAGAATGTTATAGTTGTTAACACTCATCTTAATTAATCGTGTTTGACTGTATACTTTTTTCCTATATTTATATATTTTTTCTTTTTGCATTTATTTGTTATTAACTTTGAAAATAATAAAAAAAACTTCAAATAAAAAAAACACCTTATCTCTTTAAAGCTAAGCAGGGAAGAAAAATCAGCAATATCGTCCATGAAGTCCACATGTTCTATGATGTGTTTTCCCCAAAAGAATATTCAAAGCTTGTTTTAACTTTAAAAATATATATCAATTATATATATAAATTTTGGCATCTGCTTACTGGCCAGATGGAAGGTGTAGGCATACCAACAGGACCTGCTAAACCTAGATCGGTATTACTCTGCTTGCTAAGGCTGTTTCTGCATGGAGGCAGAAGGGATCGGGTTGGCGTAGATGACGCCGACTCGACCCCTCTGGGACCATTCGCATGAACAGTTCCAGAACCGGCCGGGACAACGGCGCAGAGTTGTGCCATCGTCAGGGTGACCTTCCTGTCCTGCGGCCCTCCAGCACGTTGCCGAGGCCAGGCCCCCCTGCCACGCCCCCCTGCCCTGCGCGACCGCTCCGGAGACGCAGGGCAGAGGGGGCATGACCCCAGGCCTTGGCGACACACCGGAGGGCCGCAGGACAGGTAGGTCAACGGGACATGGGGGAGGGAGGGCACCTTGGAGCTGCTGCCGTTCGCACGACAGCGGCTCCAAGCTGCCGTTTTCCGAAAACCTCACTTCCCAAAGCTGAAGGTCGAGGAAAATGAAGCGGAAACTCCCTACTGCCGCCGATGGCGGAGCTAGGAAGCGGCGCGGCATAGCGCGCAGCTGCGCGCTATGCCGAAACGGCTCCCTGGGGACTGCGTTTTTGCCGTCCCCAGGGCGCCATATTCCGCCCGTGCAGAAGGGGCCTAAGTTCCTCAGTAGTCAGCCAGAAACAACTCAGCAACCTATACAAGTCAGTGACTTCCTTCCCATGTATAGCTTTTAAGTGGGTGTGATATCCCAGATGGCTTTCATTGACTAACATGTATCTTAATTCCATATTCGCTTTTTCCGTGTTTCCTTTACAGATAATGTTTTATGTTTATTTTGGAGTTTTCTATCTGTGAGGGCTGAGTGAGGGTCCAGAAGTTAATGTATCAAACCTAATAGAATCCCATGATCCCAGAACATTTTATGTAACAGAACCATCTAAATAATTGTACTGAGGAATATCTAAACTTACTGAAATGGACCAAGCTTGCTTGCTTGCTTGCTTGCTTGCTTGCTTGCTTTCTTTACTTATTTATTTACTTATTTATTTATATGCTGCCCATCCCAAAAAGGGCTCAGTGCTTGAAAACACGTCTGTGCTTGAAAACAAATAATGCTTCTCTTCAAAAGTTCTCAGTTGTGTATATTTTTCTCTTAGCCATTTCTTTCTTCAAGTTATTCATCTCCCATTCCCATCTCCTGTCTTATTCAGTAAATCATTTATTCTATTTAAGTTATCTCTGTTTCAGTATTATTTGATGTGTCTTGAGAAGGAGTTTGCCAAGGAAGTTTTTAAAATAACAGGCTTTCTTCACCTTCTGGAAGTATAATAGGGCTAAAGGAAAGTGCTCCTTGTCACCAAATGCTACCATTCCTGAAGGAGCTCAGTCCCTGACAGGAACAAGGTGGGGAAAAATCTGACAAACCTGGTCAGTAAGTGATTTTCCTGCCTTGCTGTTATAAGAAGTTATGGGGGTCCATCTCCACATACTTAGACTAAATCAATTGTATAGAAAAATAGTCTTTTAGACTTTGAAAAAAACCCCAAAGATTTTGCTGTCATTCTGCAACTAGGATTTGAAACATATTAGTTTGTTCAGATTTATAGAGTCCAAATTTCTCTTTTGGGATGTGGAACACCTCAGAGAAAACACTTCCCTTACAATATTGATATGAGAAGAATTCTTGTTCTGTGCCATCAGAAAATACAAGTGGGTGGCATTTGAGAAGGGGCATTCTACTTTCCCATTTTGCTTCTTAGATAGCATCCCCTGATACAGGAGGGTGATGTTCAAAATGTCTTGGCAGCATCAGTCTTGGAAGAGACATTTCCTCTAGAGGGAAACAGATGGGAAAGCATTTTCTTCTAAGTGCTTGCTATCCAGGGTTTTTGTAAGTTCTTGCATTTAAAGAATTAAAACTAAAAAAAATCTACTGTCCCAGTTAATCAGGGACATCCTTTTAATTAATCAATAGAATTTAAATCAATTGATTAATCAATTATACGTTGAAGCCCTACGTGAGCTAAAGGAAATGATTTGTTTGTAATTTGTGACTGTAGGAGCTGGCTGTTTTATATGTACACGTTTCATTTCTCTCCCAGGAGAAGTTGTCAGTACGTGACATTTCTCAAATTGAGTGATACAGGGAAATGGCACATCACTTTACTTTTCCTTTATAACAGTTCTATTTCCTGTGATTATTCTAGGCACAGAGAACTCCATCTCTTAATGATTTCATCAAAGATACACATTTTGCATCAGGCAAACTGTTCTCACAGAGATTATGTAAGTCTAGACCAAAGTTCATATATTAAAGGTCAAATCAGCATTTTTTTAAAATAAAAGTTTAGTTGTTTGAACTGGATTTGAATTCTACCCATTTGTGACCTTGTCTAAAGAACTGTTATCCATCCAGAGCAAAGTTTACGCATTAATTTTGAGCTGAAATTCATACATTTATGAGTATATAGTGCTGTGTGATTTAAAGTTCAGTCTTATTCTAATTAACCATTTCTTTCCAAACCTGCCATCATCTATCTAATAGCACCCCCAAGCTGTGAATCAGTTCCGCCCCCCCCCCGCCCCCGCCCAGAGGAATGCAACACCATCCAACAGAGACTGTTCCCATGATCCCTGACTAGCTATACTCAATGAATGTGTCGAGCTTATTTGGACTGAGCTTCAGTTTGTTAGTCCAGATTTCATTCCATTACCATGTTCAGAAAATAATTCAGGAAATGCACCATCTAACCCAGTAGGTCAGTATATTATCTGAATACTGATAGCACTTTAGATCCCTGGACATGAGGTTGAGGGAGGAGGGGGGGGTTCATTTAGGCATTCTTGCCCAAAAGGTCAGACATAATCCCAAAATGGAGTTTCTGAATTCAGACAGACTCCTATTTTCAGGGCACTATTCTGCCAGGCCTGATGGGGCAGCATTCCATTCTCTCCCCCTCCACACCACCCAGGTCAGGTTGGCTACAGTATGGACGCTGACCCTGTGCTACAAGAAAAAATGGGCCTAACCAGGCTAAGGACAATGACTCTCTGTGGACTCGGAAGGATGGAACAATAAAAGGGAAAACTGGATGGGAGGGGTGTCAAGAGATAAACATCTTTACATGAAACAGATCAAGCATTTGGTCAAGTCACAAACTGGAGTAAACATCCTGTTATATGAGAGGAGGCTTTATTCTACATCAAAGCCTGAAAAGCCCATTAGCACAACAAAAGATCTGGCCAGAGTTGTAAACATTCTAAACAAATGGCAAAGGGGGAGTGGGAGTCCATTTCTATAAGATAGACAGCGAGAACAAAGGAGCTAGCTGTCACTTTCTCACACATGTGCACATACCCGTTTGTGCAGAAGCCATGGAACCGCCTGAGACAGTATTTGGAAGTGAGCATTAGGAATTAGGGTTTTGCTATTTTACTGTGCCAGCTTACTTGAACAACGCTTATACCTGAACCTTCGAGTTTATACTGAAATAAAGTGTAAACTTTTCACCGCAGTGGTTTTACTGTTTGCAAAGGTCCAACCCAAACTTGGCTATGACTATCTTAAAAAAGGGGATTTTATGCCAGGGTACAGG
Source organism: Sphaerodactylus townsendi (assembly GCF_021028975.2). Taxonomy (NCBI): domain Eukaryota; kingdom Metazoa; phylum Chordata; class Lepidosauria; order Squamata; family Sphaerodactylidae; genus Sphaerodactylus; species Sphaerodactylus townsendi. The sequence goes on along the minus strand of NC_059428.1, from coordinate 125,851,586 downwards.
CATGAGATAGGGCAGTGGTGGCGAACCTTTGACACTCCAGATGTTATGGACTACAATTCCCATCAGCTCCTTCCAGCATGGGAATTGTAGTCCATAACATCTGGAGTGCCAAAGGTTCGCCACCACAGAGATAGGGGCATTAGAATCACCCAGGCTGGCGAGGTGCTACCAGCAAGGTTACGGCAAGAGGAGAATGGGAAATCCTGGCACTTTAAGGATGAGGAACTGGGGCAAGTTGTGTGTAAGCAACCAATAAGACACAAGCAAGGGTGCTGCAGGTGGGCTTTCTCACACAATTAATTGAAAACACTTCCAGACAGGAAGTAAAAAGTTTCCTCCATGGAGTTCTGTTTATTGATCTAATCTTCATGGTAACTCCACATGACATACTCCACGGATAAGGCCACAAAAATTGTTTGACATTGTACACATTAAAAATGCTGTATAACTGATTAGTAGCAAAAGTATCAGGGTTGCCCCCACTCCCCCACACTGCCGTGAGTAAAATGAAAAAAAAACCCCTGTCTACAGCTATTTAAATGATTACTCTGAACTGTTCATATATCTGAACAAATAGCAACTGTAGCTGTTAGCCCTTGGGCTACTAGACTTTTCTGAGACAGAATATTAGAGATTTTAAATCACCAGTCTGCCCTTGTCAGGGCTTGTAGAGTACATTTCATGCTATTTTTTGCCTTCCTTCCATTCTTCTATCCTGTTTTTATCTATTGACCTTCCCAAATATTGGAGAGATTTTCTCTTGGCCAAGTTAAATGCTTTTCCTCTGCTGTTTTATTGGGTTGGTTCCAAGGAGTAGCCTGTTTGGACAGAGTTGTCACCTTACAGGCCTCTATTGTGAGATCTCAGGATTCAGGAATAGTTTCTGATTTTTTAAAAATAGTTCAGAGTGTTCTACCCTGACTAGAAACATTAGTGAGCACTGAAACTTCTACTTTGTGTATTGCCCACATATACATTTTGCATCATTTATCATCCACCATTCTAAGTGTGACTTTAGGTGGATTACAGAATTATAAAACAGTGCACTAAATTCCAGTATAATACATGCAATAAATGGTGCAATAAAACTGGACTATATCATTAGAGAATGATGGAATAAAGACAATCTAATGCATCCAATGTGGGAGGGGGGAACAGCCTAATTTTTTTTTCACAGGCAATTTCCCTTTTATATATTAAAAAATCTCCCCTGCACAATTCTGCTTTACCAAATACCAGTCCCCTTTACAAAATTTTCCTCAGTAAAGTTGCAGTGTAAACATTTTGTAAAATGATAGAAGATAACTGTCCTAAACTGTCATTTTATTTACTTAAAATACTTATCCTCTCTTATCTGTTTCAACTCAAGGCAATTCACAAAGCAACAAGAAGCTACAAACACATCAAAATGATGTAACAATCCATGAACAAGATTTTTTTTAAAAACCACCCAGGGTAAAAACTCAGATCTGCCAAGACCGTTTATCCTCCAATCAATTTTCTGTGTCTTTGTAGATTCAGACAGGGAAGGTATCCTCCTGATGCATTCTGAATGCTCACTCCAAAGGACTGGGCTCCTCATAGGAAAAGCCTGAGGCCTAACTTTTGCCATATGATGCTACAAGGAGAAGACCAGTGGTGGGATTCAGCAGGTTCGCACCACTTCGGCAGAACCGGTTGTTAAAATGGTGCTTGTAAACATCCAGTTGATGTGTATTGTCGAAGGTTTTCACGGCCAGATTCAATTGGTTCTGGTGGGTTTTCCAGGCTATGTAGTCATGGTCTGGTGGATTTTGTTCCTAACATTTCGCCTGCATCTGTGGCTGGCATCTTCAGAGGTGTATCACAGATAAAGGTCTATTTCACACTGTGTCTAAGTGAGAAGAGAAAGTTTAGTGTGGTATATTGTCTATGTCCCAGGGTTGGGAACCAATCATTAAGTGTTTGGGTGGAACTTGCTATGCAAAGGTGTGGGTGAGTGCACTGTATTGCGGGTGGGGTTATCAGTCCATTTTTTAAGTACTGCGAGCCAGGCCCTGCTAATCTTCAAAGTCTCTTCTTTCATCATTCCTATTACCCATCTCCTCCCAATTATGACTGTATGACTATAGCCTGTGCTGACATTTCATTTTATTTTATGATTTTACATTTTATGTTTTTATTACTATTGATTGTTTCCTGATTGCTTACTAGACCTATATGACAATCATTAAGTGCTGTACCTTATGATTCTTGACAAATGTATTTTCTTTTATGTACACTGAGAGCATATGCACCGGAGACAAATTCCTTGTGTGTCCAATCACACTTGGCCAATAAAGATTCTATTCTATTCTATTCTATTCTATTCTTATTGAAGTTGTCCTGGTGTTTGTGAATTTCAATGGCTTCCCTGTGCAGTCTGACATAGTAAGCTTCTGAATTTGTCCAGAATTTCAGTGTTCTCAAATAAAATATTGTGTCCAGTTTTGTTTGTTTGTGTTAAACAAAATTGGGCATAATATTTTATTTGAGAACACTGAAATTCTGGACAATTCAGAAGCTTACTATGTCAGACTGCACAGGGAGGCCAATGAAATTCACAAACACCAGGACAACTTCAATAAGAAAGAAGAGACGTTAAAAATTAGCAAAGCCTGGCTCCCAGTACTTAAAAAATGGACTGATAACCCCACCCGCAATACAGTGCACTCAACCACACCTTTGCATAGCAAGTTCCACCCAAACACTTAACTGTCACAGTTCTCCCAGCACTTTCTCAATTCATGCAGAGGCATGCAATGACAAACCACCTCTGAACATCTCTTGTCTTGAAAACCCTATGGGGTCACCATCTGTGACTTGATGGCACTTTCCACCACCTCTGTATCTTATCCGTGACCTGCATAGCCAAGGTTAGTCCAACCTGGCAATGGCAAATCTGCATAGCAGCTGGCCCAATGGCAAACCATCTGCAATACCCAAGTTAGCCCAACCTTAGCAGCTCTCGGAAGCTAAGCAGGGTCAGCCCTGATTAGTATTTGGATGGAAGTTCAGGGTTGCTATGCAGAGGCAGGCAATGACAAACCACCTCTGAACACCTCTTGCCTTGAAAACCCTATAGCGCCACCATAAGTCAGCTGTGACTTGAAGGCACTGTCCACCACCACAGCACCTTATCCCTGACTTGCATGGCCCAGGTTAGCTCAATCTTAGCAGATCTCAGGAGCTATGCAAGGTTGGCCCCGTTTAGCATTTGGATGGGAAACCACCAAGGAATTTCAGGGTTGCTAAGCAGAGGCAGGCAATGAAAGAAAACTTCTGAACATCTCTTGTCTCAAAAACCCTATTGGGTCACCATAAGTTAGCTGTGATTTGATAGCAAAAACCAAAAGCACCTTAGAGACAAACAAGATTTTTCAGAGTGTAAAGCTTCAAAGAATCAACCCCCCCTTTGTTGCATATAAGTCAGAATGGAGATCCCAGAAGAAGAGAGGGGTGTTGAAAAGAAGGAACACAGGATGCAGAGGTACAATGTGAAGGGAATGGGGACATCTGTTTGCTTCCAGATTCTTCCATCACTGTTGCAATTTGTGTAAAGCTGATCATGCTTTCCACATAGTTATAGCTAAACCGAAAACTGAATAACATTTCTCAAATTTGGGAGGAGCATGGTCCACTGGGTTTTAGCCATTTGATATTAGTGATATCATTGCCTAGCCTAGAGGCAGGATAATTCATTAAAGCTTTTAGATTATGGAAAAAAAATAGTTCCCAGGTTCACTTCTGAATAGTGCAAACCTTAAGTGGGCCACAATTAATTAGAAAAAATGCCCTCCACAAATGTTGTACCTATGGGGCTCCTGGCTTTGCTGGTTTTCCTAGGCATACCCTTCTTATCATGAAAATATGAATGTGGAATTGCCCATCAATGAAGTAAATGTGGTAGAATTTGCACATGTGAGAAATGCCCAGTTGGTAGTCTACTGCTCTCAAGGAATGAATGTGGGAGGAGTCCATGGCTCAGTGACACAGCATTTGCTTGGCATGCTGGTGGTCTCTGCTTCAATATCTGGCATGTCCTGCTAAAAGAATCATGAAGTAGGTGACATGAATGACTTCTAGCTGGGACCTGGGAGAGCTGCCACCAGTCAGAATAGAGAACAGTGACTTTGACAGACAAGTCAAAAGCATCTTATGGGGAGTAGAAATAGTGATGGAAACAATGGGTCGATTATTCATGTATGACCTGGAACTGGGATGAACATCAAAGCTGTGAAGTTATGAATGACATGAGTTTGTTCAGGATGGCAATGACACAACAGGTCTATAAGAACCTCATGAATGCTAGATTAACAGTGGAATCCTATGCAAAGTTACTCCAGTCCAGGACCATTAAAACAAACAAGCTTAGATTGGAGTAACTCTCTTTAGGATTACATTGTTAGTTATATAAAGCGTATAGCATATATATCATCTACAGACCATACAGCACATTGCTGAATGCCTTCTATTTATCCTGTTAACTGCTGAATGCTCATTTACCCAATGGCCTCAGCACCTCTTCGATCTATGAATCACACATTTTCTTGCTGTGTTTACTAGGTAGATTTTGAACCCCATAGCAATCATACATATTTACAGGGATTTGATATTGGGAGGCCTAACTGATTCTACAGTTTCATGAGTTGAAAATTTTTTTGCATATGACTGCTGCAGGGCTGCATGAAAATCTTTGGTTGGCATTCTTGTTCCACTTCCAACCAATCTCAGACGAAACATTAGGAACAAGATCCACCAGACCACAGCCACACAGCCCAGAAAACCCACCACAACCAATCTCAGGAAGGTTGTCTCTTATGTAATAGCTTGCAACCACCTTCTTCCTGTTCCTAGATCAAGCTTCTCCTATGAGTCTCAATTTCAATGAGCTTCCTGTTCTTCAAGCTTCTCCTATGAGTCTCAATTTCAAACTGCTCTCCATGGAAATTCCCCCAGAATGGCCCTAAGGGAGGAGAGTCATTATCAGTATTCAGAACCATTTTTCACGCCAGCTAGCCTTCTCCTGAAAAGACACACAGGCCTGTATTATATGCCACATACATTCTGCGCACTGTAAACAACTATCTCATATTTCTACCAGATGCAGAGTGAGATAAATGTCTCCAAGGCCTTGTGGTCCAACTTATATAGGAAGAAAGTTGAAATAGCCTGAAAGGTTGGAACGATTTTCTCTGAACCCTCAGACAAACTGCACTAGCAAAGAAAGGCTTAGGATTGTGTCTATTGATTTCTATGGCCACACACCATCACAAACCACAACTGCACACATCTGGTACAAAGGCATTGCACTTGTTGTTTTCAGACTCTGTTTTAGAGAACCTGTATGCTTCTTGGATGTTTCTTACAGTCTTCTCAAGAAGATCAGCAATGACATAAAAAGCTTCCATGAATGGCATCAAATTGGATTAGGGTTGCCAATATCTAGGTGGGAGCTGGTGATCTCCTGGAACTACAAGTGATCTTCAGACTATATAAATAATTGATTTGTTCTTTCTGGAAGGTAGACTGGCATTTTACCCTACCAAGGTCCCTTGTCTTCCTAAATTCCATTCACCCAGGTTCTTCTTGCGATATCCATGTATTTCTGAACCAAGCTTGACAACCGTAGATTGGATCTGGTCAGCATTTTCACTCAGTCTTAGCCAGAAGAACATAAGCGCAGTGGTCCATCTAGTCCAGCATGTTGTTTTCACAATGGTCAACTTTTTTTTCTCCTGAAGGGTCAAATAAATACAGTGTCTAGGAAGAGGCCTTTTGCTGATGCTGACTCTCATAAATAAAGAAGAAGAAGAGTTGGATTTATATCCCCCTTTCTCTCCTCTAGAAGACTCGAAGGGGCTTACAAACTCCTTTTCCCCTTCCCCCCCACACAACAAACACCTATGAGGTAGGTGGGGCTGAGAGAGCTCAGAAGAACTGTGACTAGCTCAAGGTCACCCAGCTGGCATATGTTGGAGTGTACAGGCTAATCTGAATTCCCCAGAAACCCCCACAGCGCAGGTCGGGAATCAAACCCAGTTATTCCAGATTAGAGTACACCTGCTCTTAACCACAATGCCACTGGAATTCAGAGGTTTTCTGCAGATAGATAGAGAGAATGAGAGGGAGAGGGAGGGAGACAGAAATATAGATGGAGAGATAGAAATACAGGAAAATGGAGGAGATAGAGATGGATGGAGAGAGAGATAGAGAGATGGGTAGAAAGAGATACAGGAGAAGAAATTCCACCCAAAGCTTAGGAAGAACTTCCTGACAGTACGGGCTGTTCGACAGTGGAATTCACTGCCGTGGAGAGTAGTGGAGTCCCCTTCTTTGGAGGTTTTTAAACAGAGGCTAGATAGTCATCTGTCAGAAGTGCTTTGTGTATTCCTGCATGGCAGGGGATTGGACCTGATGGCCCTTGTGGTCTCTTCCAACTTTATGATTCTGTGAGATCGAGACAGAGATGGAGAGATACACACACACATATAGACATTCATTTATTGACAAAAGTTGCATCCTGTCTTTCTGCTCCTACAAGAGCCCCCAAGGTGTTTAACAATTCAAATCATATTTGATAAAATCACAGTTGTAAACTGTTAAAGTCAACTCACCCCAATTATTTTTTCGGTAATTAGACATGTGTCAAATGATTCTATTTTAATGCCAGAGGACTATGTGGCTTAGAATACAGTCCAAGATGGACTCTCCCATTTGTCCTAAGTTTCTTTTAACCCCCACCCCTTTTATAGATTGGCTTTCACACAAATGATTTATTATGAAAATATTAGTGCATTAATAATGGGCCACATTTTGTAATTCTGTGGCACAAAGTCAGAGACTGAAGAAAAACATTGTTAAAAAGCTGATGGGCTCCTCATTAAGTTGCAAAAAACCAAAACACCCATATCATTATTCTTATCCTTATGTAACATAGCACCTGATTGCTGTCACAGTCAATTTCAGATGGATTCATATGGGTGCCAGAAGGAAATTACTGAAAGGGAAATTACCCATTACCTGCAACTATTTTATTACTCTGCTCCACTACTATTACTAGACTAACAAAATCTTAAGAGGCAGATGGGATTCATTCATCTTTCCCTTGCCATCAGAGGTTGACTGTAAGTGGAATTGTTACTTATTTTTATGGACAGATTCATCATGTTATATTCACAGATTCTGAGGGGGATAATAGAGGTGGCTAATTCTGTAAGACCTATAATCACAGGTCTTCCACTGCTCCCCTGGCAACCAGTGGGGGGACTTAACAGCTAGCCCAGTGAGGCAGTGACATCTCCGCAGCCATACCACTTCTGACATGCATCAAAAAGGATGTCATCCTGTTGACGGTGACCCAAGATGTTCTGGTATTTGACTAAAAACTCTATGGTAGAGGCTATTTTTACCATAGGTTTTTTTTTGCCCAAATATCATAATGTTTGATGTCACTGAGGATGAAATGACATTTCCAGTACATGCCAGATGTGACATTGCCACAAAGAATAAATAAATAAAAAGCCATGGCTTCAGTTTGCACAAAAGAGTAATGAAATCAAAGGGCCACTCCGCACTGTAGGATTCGACATAGGTCCGACCCAGGTACTCCGCACAGCCGTAGCATTGGACTCATGTCTGTCTCGACTCACCCCCCTCTCACTGTTAAATTTTTGAGCTCGACTGGGAGGTGCAACTTCCTGGTGAACTCGGGTTGCACTCAAGCCAAAGCCTGCGAAGTGCGGAATCTCCCTCGCCTTGACTCTGCCAGCCAGCCAATCACAGTGCAGTATTTTCAGCCATGTGCAGAACAGGAGACTTGTGGAGGCAGCAAGAAGCGCGCCTTAAAAAAAATCCTCCTACGTAGTTTCTACGTCAGTAAACGGAAAAAAAAGGGACGCGCACTCACGTTTCCCGCTATGGAACGACAGCCAATCAGCAATGAGGAGCGGAAGACGTGAGGAGGTAATCCCGCCCTCTGAACTCGGCTCTGGAGACACGAGTCAGCTGCTGTGCGGAGAAACGGAGGAGTCGAACTCAGGTAACGATTTCCACGGACACGAGTCAAACCTGAGTCGCCTTGTGTGTGCGGAGAGGGCCAAAATGGGGTTTCACAAATCCAAACAGCTGGGGTGAGAATTGAAGAACCAGCTGTGATGGATCCCCCTCACCTTCCTAACTTACTGAGGCAGGCTAAACACACTCCCTCTGAACTGGTCAGATTTCCTGCCTTTTCTCAGGCACTGAGCTGCTTGGTATGATAGCATGAGGTGATTGAAAGCACTATAGCTCAGCCTTATAACTCTACAGAAGGTGAAAGACGCCCATCATTTTACTTTTGGCAAATTACCTTATCAAGTCACCAAAGAATATTGAGGCAGATTCAACAAACAGAATTAAAATTTATTAACAAATGAAATGGAATAGCAGAAACATCAATGAAATGAAAAACAGGCAGGAGATTGTGTGTGCGCGCGCACGCACACACATACGTACACATAACTTCAGAATAGACATCAGTTTTTAGTTTTCAGGCATTTGTGCAAATCTTACTTTGGGTCTATAAAGTTCAGTTTCAACAGCTAGATGTTAGGCTTTTCTTCAGATGGTACAGTTTCTGATGTTTCTGGCTTCTGGATTATCACAGACTTTTAATAGGTTGGCACTTCTTCACAGTACACTGTCACACAGCCTTTTACTTGTAAGTTACCCCAAAAAAACATAAATCTGTCTCTTGAGATAAAACACAAAGCAAAACCCAAATACACCAGACGGAATCCAGCTAGTGTGTATAATCCCACCCTAATTAGTCCAGAAGTTCTTCTCCCTCAGAAGAGCTATTCCTATTCTTGTTTATATGTATGGCCACTTGTGGAAAGTCTCTGCTCTTCCACCTCAAACTTAGCCCCTCAATAAGCAGCTAGTTATGCTTGTTGGTGTCTTCTTTTGCTTTTTCAGCTGAAGTGGACTACATTTAACCAGTCAGTTTTACACACACTGACTGAGATACACCCTCAAAGTAGATACGTTTAACATTCAGTTAAGGGTATTAGGTGTTCACTTAAATAAATCAGAATCCAAAAGCATCATCAGACTTTTCCTGGCAGAGAAATATCCTCCTCCTTCTCTGAGGCGGATTCCGCACAGGCCACTACAGCAGCTTTCAAACAGCATATATGATGCTGGTGGAGCCTCGGGGCCATTCGCATGATGAAGTGCAAGCGGACCCAGAGTGGCCATGGCCCATGAACACATCTCTGTTTTCATTCCCCACACCTACCTTCTCTGCAGGGAGAGAAGGTAAGTGTGGGAAGAATGGAGGCACTGAAAAGCGGCACCTCCAACCCGGTGCTTTTTGCATGGTGCCAACTGGGAAACGCTGTTTCCCAAAAGCCTCGCTCATCGATCAAGGCAGGAAAACAACATTTCCCCACTGGTTTCGTGGAAAAAGCACAGCACTGCCTTGATGCTGAAATGGCAGCCATGTGAACAGTGCCCCTGCAACGGTGTTTTTACCATTCCATGGGTGCTGTTTTTGGCAGGTTAAGAATTCGCCTGAGTCATCCAGTTGCTACACCAATCAGCATGCAGGTTAGAGTATCCCATCAGCAGCTTCTTTGTTCCTAATGACTTTATTCCTCAGTCTGGCATGTAAAGCAACCTGCTTGAGACAGACCTGCACTATCTGACTCATTTTTACTGGGCAGTCCATCACACCAGCCCTGTAGGAAATACAAAAGATGCACCTACTGTTGACAAGATATTGCTTTACTGTTGTTTGTGTGTAAAGTGCTGTCAAGTCACAGCCTATGGGGTTTTCATGGCAAGAGATATTCGGAGGTGATTTGCCATGGCATGCCTCTGTGTAGTGACCATGGACTTCCTTGGTGGTGACCATCCATGGACGCGTTACTGCCACTTGAGCTGTGGAGGCTTTCCTGGTGAACCAGATTAGTTTGCGCACTCCAAACATGCTAGCCGGGTGACCTTGGGCTAGTCACAGTTCTTCAGAGTTCTCTCAGCCCCACCTACCTCAAAGGGTGTTTGTTGTGAGGGGGAAGGGAAAGGAGATTGTAAGCCCCTTTGAGTCTCCTTACAAGAAAGAAAGGGGGATATCAATCCAAACTCTTCTCTTCTACTGTTACATAATCATTCTTCCCCTGAAGTGTCCTGTCATCACAGGTAAAATCCAGCTTCCTAGATACAGTACAAGGGGAAAGACATGTGCAACTCAACACGCTTACAATGAAAAATTCACTAGTTTTACTAAAACTATTTGGTTTCACCCCCTGCCTCAAATTCCTCAGCCATTTCTTATCTTCTAAGGAGGGACCTTTATATTGAATTTAGCCTTAGGCAAACTTCAGTGATGAGCTAGAATGAGCAGATATTTCTGCCCCCTCATTTTTTTTAGTTCTATCAAAGCTCTTTTGGCATCCCTCAAAACTGCTCTAGTGTTTTTCCTGAGGAAGAACCTCCCCATTTCTTTGAATTTCATTTTTTGGGGGTGATAACTGCAGCACCAACTCTGGAGAAAACACAGCAACCGTTTGAATTCCTCAGAGCAGCAGCAAGATAAACATATGAAAAGTAAATAAATAATCTATATACATAGAGAAATCAGAATATTGTAAAAGAAAGACCTGGGCAAAATTTGTACTTTGCCCGAGGAGGCAAATAATCTTGATCTGGGCATCACATTATAGACTTTAACAGTTCTGCACATTCAGTTTTTCAAGCAATGGTTGCGGCTTTAACAGAAAGAATGAATTCATTCTCACAGCCTGTACTGAAGAAGTTTCAACTCATAGCATAGGCAATCTAATTATTTGCACTTTTAAAGTTATGAATAATATTCCTCAGTATTTCAAATTTGGGAAGTGCAGTCAGAATGTTAGTTCAAAATCCTCTGTAAGTAATTATTTCTGACATTCAGGAATAGTCAGATACATTCTGGCCCTTTCCACGGTAAAGAGTGCCCCAGGGATGCTAAAAACAGCGTCCCTGGGGAGGGGTTTGCACGGCTGCTGCTGCTGCATCGTAGCAGCGTCAGCCTCGCAACCCCCGAGCGGCACGAAGACGCTTCTTCCGAACCTCACTCCCCCAGTGAGGTTTTTCGGAATCAGTGTTTTCCAACCACTGGAAGGCGCCGTTTCCCCCGCACCATCCCTGAATTCGTACCTCGTCTCCTGGCTTCCGGCTTGTCGCAGACTCCAGAGCTGTCACTCCAGCCTGCGGGGGGGTGTCCCCTCGCCTCTGTGATGAGCTGGGAGCCAGGAGACAAGGTAAGCATTCAGCAACAACGCAGCCAGTGTGAAGGCTGCGCCACTGCCTGCCGCCCTCCCGATACCATCCATGCGAACGGTCCCGGGGGTGTGTGTCGGCATTGTATATGCCAATGCAACCCCGCACAATTGTGGTGCGGAAAGGGCCTCTGATTTAACCATTATTCTGTGGCCTCAGTGTTCAGTTTCATGTTCCCTGGCAAAGGAAGAGGCAGCAAGGGTCTAAGATGGTGAGTCAACAGCTACAAACTTGAAAGGAACATCATCCAACCAGAAAAGTTAGCTAATTTCCCTGTCTAACAGGATTATCTTGATTGACATGCCTATGCATGGTTTTCACCACTCCTGGCAATACTGTACAATTTCTGACTTCCTGTGTGATAATTTATTAAAATACTGCTTTAGTGCTGGATTCTTTGAGTGTTTCCTACTATCACTAGCATTGTCCTCCAAAGCAAAATGGCTTCTTCTGATCAAGAGGCTGTTCCAGGAGAAGGTGCTACCATTAGAGGAACAAAGTTATAAGATCCAACCCATAATCACCAACTCTTGGATTTGATTCCCTTTAAGAAGGGAGTTTAATTTAAACTTTAGTTCTGTTTGAAATCGAATGTGAGGATTTTTTTTCTATCTGCCTGAAAATTTGTAGAGAGTGTCCTGTGTGTGAGGGCTGAAATCCCTGAAAGTAGCATACTATTCTCAGGAGTGAAGAATTATAGACAGAAATATGTTTCACACTGAACCAATTGAGTATAGTGTTTAGAGTACTGCGCTAGATTATTGGAAGTAGGGTGCAACCCTCAAATGGCTACGGTGGGAGGCAAAATCACACATGCACAGAGAAACTCCAAGTGTAGGAGGAAAAAAGAGATCATTTAAAGCATGCACTGTGAAAGAGGTGTGTATGAGAGTGAATAAAGCCAATATTGTGGGAGCAGCTATCACCAAAGCAACACTATTTCAACCTGGACAGATTGCCAATGGTCAATTAGAAGCTGTGCTAAGCAAGAGCCTCATTGATCACACCCAATTTTAAAAATACTGGACAGATGCCATGAAAGGTGTCAGTGGGCACCATGGATCTTGTGGGCACCATTTTAGGAACTGTGGGTTTAGGGCAGAGACCCTCTGTTAATCACATTTAAGAAGACACAGCTCTGAAACCTCAATCCCATAAAATCTCTTTATCTTCTACTAATTAAATGTGATGTTTGCTTCATCATGTATTGGTGAGAATATTTGAAGCGATGAGGACAATAGCAAGATGATTCTGGTCTCTTTATTTATTTATTTATTTATTTATTTATTTATTTATTTATTTATTTATTTATTTATTTATTTATTTATCAAACTTATATACCGCCCAACCCCCAAAGGGCTTTATGATAATCAAGAACCCACAACAAAATACTGCTTTAGGGCTGGATTCTCTGAGTGCGTCCTACTATCAGTAGTGTTGTCCTCCAAAGCAAAATGAATTCTTCTGATCGAGAGTCTCTTCCAGGGGAAGGTGCTACCAATAGAGGAACAAAGTCATAAGATCCAACCTATAATTGCCAACGGTTGGATTTGATTCCCTTTAAGAAGGGGGTTTAGTTTAAAATTTAGTTCAGTTTAAAATATATATGTCACCACCAGTTGGTTTTACTTCCAATAGATCAGAGTAAGAACATAAGAACATAAGAACATAAGAACAAGCCAGCTGGATCAGACCAAAGTCCATCTAGTCCAGCTCTCTTGCTGCACAAATTGGTATTACACCAGGTGCCTTTGGGAGCTCACATGTAGGATGTGAACGCAATGGCCTTCTGCGGCTGTTGCTCCCGATCACCTGGTCTGTTAAGGCATTTGCAATCTCAGATCAAGGAGGATCAAGATTGGTAGCCATAAATCGACTTCTCCTCCATAAATCTGTCCAAGCCCCTTTTAAAGCTATCCAGGTTAGTGGCCATCGCCACCTCCTTCGGCAGCATATTCCAAACACCAATCACACGTTCGTGAAGAAGTGTTTCCTTTTATTAGTCCTAATTCTTCCCCAGCATTTTCAATGAATGCCCCCTGGTTCTAGTATTGTGAGAAAGAAAGAAAAATTTCTCTCTGTCAACATTTTTTCTACTCCCATGCATAATTTTGTAGACTTCAATCATATTCCCCCCTCAGCGCCTCCTCTCCAAACTAAAAAAAGGAGTCCCAAAGCGGCTGCAGCCTTCTCCTCATAGGGAAGGTGCTCCAGTCCCTCAATAATCATCCCTTGTTGCCTCCTTCTCTGTGCTTTTTTTCTATCTCCTCAATATCCTTTTTTTGAGGATATGCGGCGACCAGAACTGGACACAGTACCTGGCAAGTGCTTGGTCGCACCACTGCTTTATATAAGGGCATGACAATCTTTGCAGTTTTATTATCAATTGACCTCTTTCTTAATGATCCCCAGCATAGAGTTTTGCTCTTTTTTCACAGCTGCCATGCATTGAGTTGACATCTCCCATGGGAACTATCAAACTAAGATGCCTAAATCCCTTTCCTGGTCTGTGACTGATAGCACTGACCCCTGTAGCGTGTATGCTAAGTTTGGATTTTTACTTGCCCTATGTGCATCACTTTTACATTTTTGCTACATTGAACTGTGCATTTTGCCATTTCTGGAGCTCCACTCACCACTGGTATCAAGATCCGGCTTTGGAGCTCTTTCGCAATCCTTTGTGGGAGTTCTCACCACCCTACATAATTTGGTATCATCTGCAAACTTGGCCACCACGCTACCCACCCCTACTTCCAGGTCATTTATGAATAGGTTAAAGAGCACTGGTCCCAAAACGGATCCTTGGGGGACACCACTCCCGACATCTCTCCATTGTGAGAACTTCCCATTTACACCCACTCTTTGTTTCCTGTTTCCTTCATTGCTGAGTTTTCTCAACAGTCTCTGGTGAGGAACTTTGTCAAAAGCCTTTTGGAAATCCAAGTAGACAATGTCCACCGGTTCACCCCTGCCCACATGCCTGTTTACACCCTCAAAGAACTCTAGTAAGTTTGTAAGACAGGATTTGCCTCTGCAAAAGCCATGCTGACTCTTTTCTGCAGGTCTTGCTTTTCTACATGTTTTATAATTTTATCTTTAATGATAGATTCTACTAATTTACCAGGAACAGATGTCAAACTGACTGGCCTGTAATTTCCCGGGTCCCCCCTAGATCCTTTCTTAAAGATTGGTGTGACATTGGCCATCTTCCAGTCTTCAGGGATGGAGCCTGATTTCAGGGATAAGTTGCATATTAAAGTGAGAAGATCAGCAATTTCATGCTTGAGCTCTTTAAGAACTCTTGGGTGAATGCAATCTGGGCCAGGGGATTTGGTAACATTTAGTTTATCAATGGCTGCCAGAACTTCTTCCTTGTCTACCACTATCTTCTTTGGGTCATTGAAGTGAGAAGGATCCTCCATTGAGGGGGTTCAGTCCAACCCCAATGAAGTCTCATGGCAGGGCCTGGCACTTTGGCCCTTTCTGCACGGGGCCAAAAACAGCGGCCCAGGGATAGAAAAACACCAGTCCTTGGGGAGCTGTTCATCCTGTGCAGCCCCGAGTGGCGTGAAGGCGTCGCTTTCCACCTCCGTTCCCAAGGCAGGTTTTTGGAAAGTGCCGCCTTCCCATCGGTGTGGTGCGAACAGAACCGTGCCGAAGACGCTGCTTTCCTGTCCCCCCCCCCACTCACCTTGTCCTCCAGCGTCAGTCTGTAGGGTTGCTGAGACTCGCCCACACTGCCCTCCAACCCCTGGAGGTCCCCTCCCCTCCACCGGCATAATTTCTGCCGGTGGAGAGGCGTCCTTTCCGCCATGCGGAAAGGGTCTCTGTGTGGCTATAGTTCTTTGTAATAACAGTCCATTGATACACACGCCTCCTAGCGTGCTTGGAGATATATTTTGATCCCTTGGTCCATGGGGTATGTGTACTGAAAGGCATTGGTGTTTGAGGGAGGAGGGATTTGTGTAGCTTTTTATATTGTGTTGGCGTGAAGAGAATTGAGTAGGTGATATGAAACAAATCTGGAGGAGATAAATTCAGAAATGAAAAAGTTTGGATTTATACCCAACTATCCTCAACTGTAAGGAGTCTCAAAGTGGCTTACAAACTCCTTCCCTTCCTCTCCCCACAACAGACACTTCGTGAGGTAGGTGGCGCTGAGAGAGTTCTGAAATAACCTTGAGTAGTCCAAGGTCATCCAGCAGCCTTTATGATTGGGAGTGCGGAAACAAAACTGGTTTGCCTGATGAGAGTCTGCTTCTCATGTGGCAGAGTGGGGAATCAAACCCAGTTTTCCAGATTAGAGTCCACTGTTCTTAATCACGACACCATACTGACAGCTCACAATTCCTAAAACTACAACAGTCTTATATAAAGTAGCATAACAAAAATTGTTCCTCTGAAGATGACAGGAACAGATGCAGGCAAAACATCAGAAGAAAATGCTACTGGAACATGGCCATACAACCTGGAAAACCCACAACTCTCTAGTGATTCTGGCCGTGAAAGCCTTTGACAATACAAAAATGGTTCATTTTATGCCAAGGTACATGACAAGGTACATGCTTGATTCTTCCACTGAAATTGTGGTGACTAAAAAAAATTCTCAATACTTCATCGAAAGTACTAAACATTGACTGAATCATGTCCCCATTATATACATTTCTGGTCTGGGCCTTGGTAAGACTCTGTATCCAAATGATGATGATACCTACCCCTCCCCTTTATCTTTGGTTCTATTTCCCAGAAAGTTGGACTTTTCTCTTTTAATATATATTTCAATCTAAGAAAACGACATCTCAGCAAAATGAAAACAAATGACAGTCCTACTGCCGACGAGACAATGCATTATTTTAAAATGTATGAAATGGGCCCCCGCTTTGCCCTATGACAGTTAAGTGTTCAAAATGAGACAGCCCCCGAAAATGTAGTTAACTCATTCAAGGAGATGTGAATGTGAAGCCTCTTTTGTGATTTTCTCCCCTTTTGACGTGAAGACAAAAAGGGGACAGAGAAGAGAAAACCGTGTATTAAAATAAATGTTCTCAGCACCGAAAATGGAATGAGGGCAACCTGTTTTATGTCAGAAAAGACAAATACCGGTTTCTTTTTTCTTTTGGTGGGGGGTTTCCACATCATTTGATACAAAAAGAAAATCCATTAGATAACACAGAATTAGTTAAAGGTGCTAACAGATGGGGAAAGAACAGTCAGAAGGAAATGGAGAGGCATCAATTCTTCCAAAGAACGTTCATGCCAAGTGGCGTCTGGGTTGCATTTTCACCAAGGGGTTACTTGAAGAGAGTTTTCAGGGTTATGTTTACAAAATGCTCAGGGACTGAACTATTGTATAGTAACGCTCCTATGGTGTTAAAGAAAACAGCCCAGTTTTTATTGCAGGTCTTGATTGTCGCATGTAAAGAATGTCTTTGCACTGACACAGAAAGTCCTCTGCTGAGTTATTTATTTCTTCTTTTTATCACAGTTATGGGCTCAGGGTGGCTTCTGACAATGTTATAATAAATACAATATAATAAAGGCATAGTATAAGAGTCATTAAAATCTAATCTAAAACGTTGGCGACAAAATTTCAACCATTGGCTGTCCAATGCAAGGAGGGGAAAGTAGGGTGGCAAAAGATTGAAAGAGTAAACAGCAAAGAATGTATGATGATAATAACACTGATTTAGGAGTTGGGCTGCCCAGTCCTGAAGGAGGGAGATACATGCACGTAGCATGGTGCAGCCTTGCCAGCTCCACAGAGGTCTGCACCACCATGTCCAGAAAGAATGTTGGCAACCTCTTCTGAAGGCAATGAAAAACCCCTGTTTCAGCCCAATGGGTTGTGATGCCCTTATTGTTGGCATAAGTCAACACCGGAAAAAGAAGGTGTTCCAGGGCTGAACGAGCTCAGGAAGCTGACTAAAGTCCCAAGGACATCCCCATTGGCATGAGCATGGGCTCCTACACTACAGGAGGGCAGGCATTTTGGCAATTAGAGCTACCTGATGTCACTTTCAGGTTTTCCACACAAGTGAAAAAGCCAACATCATGCTTCCTCCCATGTTCCCACCTCAACTGTTCTGCCAGTTGCCAGCTTGGCTTGGAAATCCTATTAGAGTTCACTGATGCTACCCTTGTTCAAGTAAGTTACCTCACTTGTTCAACCTGGATCACACAATGATTTTATTTATTTATTGCCTACCTTTCTCGCTGAGGCTCGAGGCAGATTACAAAAACATTTTTTTAAAAAAATCAGTCTGATTACTATTAAGCTATAATACCCCAGTGTTCCCCAAAACCTGCAATATTCATGTTAACTGCAACTCTTAGGCTGTTTCTGCATGGTCCTCATGAGTGGAGGTGCATCGACACAGTTGACACCGGTGCACCCCCCAGGGCCATTCGCATGGTGCCCTGCGAATGGCCACGGTGCCCCAGGGGCATGCCGGTGCAGATCCCTCTTACCCTGTCTCCCAGCTGCCATCACACTGGAGATGCTAGGGGACATGCCCCTGTGGCCATGGCAACGCCTCCAGGGCTGGAGGACAGGAGGCGTGTCCCCTGGCCTCTCCAGAGTGATGTGGCTGGGGGACAAGGCAAGAGGGATCTGCACTGGCGCAGGGAAAATGGCAGCTTCCACCTGGTGGTGTTCACTTGGCACTGAATGGAAGCCAGCATTTTCCAAAAGATTTGCTTATTGGGCGAGTCCAGAAAATGCCGCGGGGAGGGGGGGGACACACACACCGCCACTGCTGCACTTTTACCAGTCCCACGCCGATCTAAATGGGCTCATTTGCCCACAATTTCCATGTTAAAAGTACATGAATAAAGTTAGTTTTCAGCACACATGTCCTTTTTTTCCCCCAAGTGAGTTTGAAGGACACCTTCCTCAAAACAAAACAGGAAAAATGAATGGTGTGCAGGATTGTCAGGTTAAACTGACTTATTCATGTACTTTTTACATGGAAGTTGCAAGCGGGTGAGCTGAAAACAGAGGAAATCTCTGTGTGAACCTTCTGCAAATGGCGGGCAGCATGGAGAATCCTGCAGCAGCAGGAAATGGCAAACATGAGCCATGGTGAAAATGAAAGTAAGAGCTCTAATGGGAAGGAGTTGGATAAAACAATTGTTTTGGGGTAAAACAGTTTATTTTCCCATGCTGTGCGGGAAAGAAAAGCTACAGCAGTTCTTTTTAAAAACAACTACAAGATGGCAGACAATGGTGGGCAACAGCTGCTTCAAAAATGTAAGTAAGAACTATAATGGGGGGAGGGGAATAAAACATTTCCTGCTCTCCGCACAGCAAGCAGGAAACATTTTCAAAGCGACTCCTGGAAAAAAGTCTCTAGTTTAGTGTTTTCAAAATAAAATGCTTGAAGGAAAAATAAAATGTCTTCCAAACTTTTATTGGGGTGGGAAGGCAGGAAAACTGAAATTCTACCCCAAAACTCTTTTTTTTTAAATGTTCTGAAGTTGTTTTATTTGTGTTGTGTGGAATGGGCCCGAGAGTTTCAGGATATAAGCTTTTGAGAGTCAAAGCTCTGGCGAAAAGAACATTAACTCTCAAAAGCTTATACCGTGAAAATCTCAGTGGTCTCTAAGGTACTGCAGGACTCAAATCTAATTGCACTGGAGTCAAGATGCATCCATCCTCTCAAAGTTTAAACCTGAGAAACTCAGAAATAACAACCAAAGAACATGAACTGTCACTATTGAATAGGGACTTTCCTCACTATACAGCATTGTAAATTATATATCATAAAAAAAATCCCATGCTGCCTTTTCAAAGAATCTGCTAGAAAAGGCTTACAAACAAAGACAGTTGCCTTATATTGATAATGTTGCATTAGTTAATCCTCTCAATATACAATAGTTCTCTTTGTTTCCAGGCCTTTAACCCATGCTTAGAATCTTATCTCCCACCACGGAAATCTGAAATGAAGCCCTCATGGCAGCTGAGATGCCTTCTAATGCTGCTAATTGCTATGTCTTGTTGGCATGCAAGCCCATGGCAAGACAGGAGAGCTAGTTTGACTCGGAAATTAAAACTGGTCCAAAACGCAGTGGCACGCTTGCTCACAGGAGGCGCCTTCAGAGAACACGTTCAGCCTGTGTTGCGCCAGCTGCATTGGCTCCCGGTCGAATTCCGAATCATCTTCAAGGTGTGGATTTTGACCTTTAAGGCATTACACGGCCTGGGACCCTCGTACCTTCGGGACTGCATCACCCCATATGTCCCTACTCGGCCTCTGCGTTCAGCAGAGGCCAATTTGCTGGTGGTCCCTGGCCCCTCAATGATGCGGCTGGCCTCCACACGGGCCAGGACTTTTACAGCGCTGGCCCCGGCCTGGTGGAACACCCTTCCTCCAACTGTCCGGGCCCTGCGGGACCTTGGTGAGTTCCGCAGGGCCTGTAAGACCGTGTTGTTCCACCGGGCCTTTGGAGTGCCCAGCCGCTGATATGGTGCCCCCTACTGCTCCTACTGTTCCTTGCCCTGGCACTGGTACATCAGAGCCCTCATATTGAGGGGCCTGCCGCCCCCCTCTTGGGGTGGGTTGAAATTGAGGCCTGGACGCCTTTTGTTTAAACGTTAATTATTAGCCGCTGTTTTTATGTATTTTAAGATGATTTTATTGATGGAGCCTATGTATTGTATTGTATTGGATCTGCTCCTGTTTTATGTTTATAATATGTTGTTCACCGCCCGGAGCCCTTCGGGGATCGGGCGGTATAGAAATTGAAACAATAAATAAATAAAATAAATAAATAGTTTCTAAGATATATTGGACAGTTCTAACTAAGATGGATGCCAAATCACAATTTTGACCTTTGAAACTAATATGGTGTGGGGGGGGGGGACCCACTGCTCACCACATTCCTCTCCACCCCACTTCCTAATCAAGCATGCATAGCAGCAAACAACACAATCTGGATAACAAAAGTCTCAGCCTTGGAAAAGCCACACTTTTTCTCTAGCTCAAAAAAGGCTATGCAAAGGCAACTCAGTCTCAACACAATTAGCTTTCCTGGTTTGGTTCTTCCCTAACCAATCTAATTATAACTTTTCTTGTCTTATTAGCAGAAAACCATCAAACTTTACTTTGAATTGGAATGCCCTGAGTTTTAAATTCATCAACTCTATCTAAAACATAGTCAAGAACCAGACTCTTCCCAGTTCTAACTCATTCAAGCCATCTTAGACAGTATTGTTCTCTCTTGAGAACAGAACCTTGCTTTGTCCAGGAATATTGCCTCTCTTAGCATTACCAGAGGGCCAAGTTTTCCTATAACTAGTCCTTGAAACGAGGGCCCCTCCTGCCTTTGGTTCCGGACTGTACCCGTTGTCGCCCTTCTATCTTTGTATCCAGTGCAAGAATGGGATCCTGCCTCCTTGGACCTTTCCTCTGCAACTGGTAAATATCACCCACCCTGTAATGACCTTTGCTATTCCCCTCTTCCTTCTCCTTTATCTATATCCTAGGCTCCTTGAAACTCTGTGTCTGTGTGTATTTTGCCAAACTGCATTATTTTTGTTATTTCTGTTCTTTAATAAAATTGTTACACTTCCCTTAAATTCCAGTTTCCTGTGGCTTTCTAAAAAGAACAATACCTGTAAAACATAGGTGGAAAGGACCCCAGTTATCCCTCCTCTCATAGTGCAAGATATTCCCCCACTAATTCCCTGACCTAAAATGGGACAGACCCCACTTATTTATTTGGGTAACCGTCTCAGAAGGAGATATCACTGTCTTTTTGTTCTTTCACCACTGCTCCAAGCCTACTCCAGCAACAAGTTAAAACTGATCTGCAATTTAAATACAGTTGAGAACCACTACATACTTATAAAATGCAGAAGAAATAGTTTTCACTCCATTAATTGCCCATGGGAACTAAACAACCTTATACAACTTCCTGCCTGTGGCAAGTGAAGGTGCTCAGTACACTCACTCTGGTAGGCCATTCCAGAATAAGGAGGAAGAGGAATTATGCCCTGCTTTTTTTTCTACTGCAAGGAGTCTCAAAGTGGCTTACCAACTTTTTCCCCTTCCCCTCCCTACAGCAGACACCTTGTGAGGTAGGTGGGGCAGGGACAAAGCGAGGGGGAAGTGTGCCCGGTGCGCACACGTGCCCTGCAGCCCTCCAAGCCCCCGTCTGCCCCGTCCTGCCCCTGGAATGCCCCATCCCACCCCCGCTATGCCCCCGGAATGCCTCCGCAGGGGCGCGCGCTCAATGCGTCATGCACCCCCCCTGTCCCCTTGGTGCTACGTCTCTGAGGTGAGACAAACTGGGGGTTGCTCAAGGTCACCCAACAGGCTTCATGTGTAGGGATGAGAAAACAAATCAAGTTCAGCAGATTATAGTCTGCCACCCACTTGGAGGCATGGGGAATCAAATCCAGTTTTCCACATTAGAGTCCACTGCTCCTAACCACTACATCACGATGGACCTACCACAGAGAAAGCATGTGATCTTACTGTTGTCACATGGAGAACCATGTCTTAGGGTACCACCACACAAAGGCTGTCTGAATATAACTGGTACATGGGAATATATTAGAAGATATGTCTCAAATAGGGTTGCCAGCCTCCAGGCGGGAACTGAAGATCTTCAAGAATTATAACTGATCTCTAGACTGTAATGTTCCATCCCCCTAAATAAAATGGAAGCTTTGGAGGGTGGATTCGTTGGCATTTTACATGGCTGCGGTCCCTCCCCTGCCCCAGACCTCCCCTCCCCAAGCTTCAATCCAAAATCTTCAGGAATTTCCCAGCTTAGACTTGAATACCCAAGATTCAAAATCTATCATCCAGCAATTATCCGTGATTGTATGCCCTTACAGAGCCAAGGGCAAGAAAATAACAGAGCATGACACAAAGCAGAGACACAGCAAAATGAAGAAATCAGCAGAACAAAATGTTAATATTTGCAGTGCAGTCCTCTCTAACAATGTCAAATGGAGGGAGTTGGTTATGACCTCAATCAATTAGGGAAATTCTACAGGACCTTAATTACTTGCATTGATTACCTGAGGTCCCGAAGCGGCTTCTATTCTTTGCCAATTTCCCTGCTCCTTCTGGTGCCATAGTTTTCCAAAGAGCTTCTCAAGTCTCCAAAGAAAGAAAGTGAGACTATTGTACTGGTGTTCTTTTAGGGGGAAAAGTGATACGTTTTCATGAGTCATCTTAAAGCTCAGAAGAACAAAGGACAGTAGTGGAGATAATGTAATAGCTAGTACTCTTGCTTTCATTTAGATATAAATTTAGGCTTTTCAAAAACAATTTACTAGTTCTCTGAAGCCCATTATGGACTGGGAACTTACTGTGAATGGAAGGAGCATTGACCACACAGTCTTTGCTTCAGGGCATGTTTGCCATTACTACCCATTGCCCACAGTTCTCACCCTGTCTGCAGTGGGGCAGGCATTAAGTTTTACCTTTACCAAGGTGTTCAGTGCATTTCTTGTTATGGGGCTGAATGGCAACAAGTTAATTGGATTGACAGCTCCACCCTGTCCAGGCCAGGCCAGGCCAGTTACATTTGTGCTCCCATTGGATGTGATCAGATATCCTTTCTCTCCCACCCCCTTATGCTGCTGGGTATATCACAATGCATATTGCATATTCACTACTGAGATTTCAGGGGGGAACACTCTTTTCAACAATGGAGGGTGGACTCCAATACAAGTGTTTATTTGAACACAGCAGGGGAAATCCCATTGCAATAACCTTTGTGCGTTTTTGGAGCGAGGGGGAAGCCTCCATCATGACAATGCACAATTAACGTGATGTTGCTTGGCACAGGGAAATTGGAAAGTGAACATGGGGCTTGAGGAAATACATCTGTAGAAGAAATCTTGCTCTGACATACATTAACCCTTGCCATGAGGCAGAGACCTATGCATAATCAACCTCAGTCTTATTGTTCTGAGAAACTCCTAAGGGCCAATTCATAGATGCAGCTACATCACTGGGTTATTTAGTTTTTGACAGTTTTTTTCACACAGCTGAATGTGTGAGCTGCTCCTAGTAGTGTATTAGAGGTTGTATAAATCCCCATAGTGGATCTCTCCCCTTTTCAAAATCAAAGCATTGGCTGGCTCCATTTGTCTCGAAATCAGCTGTTTTATCTTTGGGAACAGTTTATCCAAGGAAGTTATTTAAGATTGCAGGGGAGGAAAACAAAATCCACAGCAGGGATCAAATGAGGTCATCCAATGTCAAATGACAAATAAAGCTCTGCGTTTGAAGAACACGTTTGCTGCAGTTACTGCAAACATTTCAGAACAAGCAGAGATATGTGTGCTTTCAAGGAACATTCCAATATGGTCTAAAAGAGCTCTTCTCTCTCTCCCTCTCTTCCTTCACCCTCTCTCTCTTTGTCAGCAGCAGTGGCGTAGTGGTTAAGAGCAGATGTACTTTAATCTGGAGGAACTGGGTTTGATTCCCTGCTCTTCCGCCTGAGCTGCCGAGGCTTATCTGGGGAATTCAGATTAGTCTGTGCACTCCAACACATGCCAGCTGGGTGACCTTGGGCTAGTCACAGTTCTTCTGATTCTCTCAGCCCCACTTACCTCACAGAGTGTTTGTTGTGAGGGCGGAAAGGAAAGGAGTTTGTAAGCCCCTTTGAGTCTCCTGTAGGAGAGAAAGGGGGGATATAAATCCAACTCTTCTTCTTCTTCCTCTTCTCCTCCTCTCTATGTGATTTATGGGAACCCAATAGAGTTTTGAAGACAAAAAAATGTTCACAAATGGTTTGTCATTGCTGCATAGGTTGAGATAGTTCTCAGATAACTTTGACTGGCCCAAGGCCACACAGTGGGCTTTATGTGGAGGAGTGGGAATTGAGCCCACTTTTCAATACCCATGTAAAACCTTTAGGCTTTTGTTGCTTTGGGGTCAGTTGTCACCAACATGCTGATGAAACTCATTCAAATCTTCTGGTGATGCTGTTGAGGTCCTGAATAACTGCTTGGATGTGATGGTTAACTGATGAAAAGTGAACATATTGAAACGTAACCTGGAACAGAAGTAATTCTGGTTGTGAAGGAGGAGTTCTTGGAGGATGTGGTTCTCTCCACTTTTGATGGAGTTCAACTGACTCAGTTAAAAGTCATTGGGTCATATTAGCTCCAGCTGTATTATTGGAGAAAGAAGTTGATGCAGCTGCAAAAAGGGCTTTCTGCTAACCTAACCTAATCTAACCTAACCTGTAAGATGGCTCTTTACCTAGATACAATTGTTCTGACTACCTGGATCCATGTAATAGTATCATCAGGGGGAACCATGTAATAGTATCATCAGGGGGAACCATGTAATAGTATCATCACCAGAGCCAACTGGTCCAAAATGTCATGGCTCAGATATTAACAGGAAGTCAATGGGGCATGTGTATTACTCCCATTCTGAGGACAATCCACTAGGTGCCCTTCAGTTACTTGGCCCAGTTTAAGGTATTGACGATGACATACAAAGCCCCTCGGGGCCCTGGCATCTCTTATTTGGACCCTGGCATCTCCCTAAGCTCCCTCACAACAACTTTGCTCAAGTCAGCTGAAGTTTCTGCAGGTGACAACATGCAAACAGACAAAATTAGCAACTGCATGTATATTTGCATTCTCTGCAGTGGCTCCCACCTTGTGGAATGGCCTGTCTGAGCTCCCACTCTCTTGATCTCCCAGGAGAGCTCCCACTCTCTTGATCTCCTGTAAGCTATGCAAACCTGAAATATTCAAGAGGGCTTTTCTGAGTAGGTGATAGAGTTGCACTGCACAAAATAGTTTTACAAACTTGCTTAGAAAAGCTATTGATAACTGTGGTCTAAACTGCTGGGTTTAGCTTATAGTGAGAACCTAATCATGTGAATTCTCTACAGATTAACATGTCATGTGTATACATATGCTAGGCTTCAGGGATTTCTCCCGGACCCTCCCAGTGGATCCAGACTTCTAAAATCCTAATGGACTGGGTACTGAATGGCCCATTTGGTTGGTTGTACTGACTCACTATGTGTAATCCACAGTAATAGATTAGTATAGTCCCTGTGACAAAGGTATACTACAAATAATGTAAATATAAATTATTATTATTATTATTATTATTATTATTATTATTATTATTATTATTTTTAATGACAGTTATCAGCTCTGCTGGAGAAACTAGATACTGGAGAAAATGCTGGAGAAAATGGATACTTTGCAGAGTGCAGAGTGGACTCTATAGCATTATAGCCTTCTCAGGTTCCTCCCCTTTCCAAACCCATCTTCCCCCACTAACACCTTTCCCCAAATCTCCAGGAATTTATTAACCTGGAGTTGGCATCCCTACTTGAGGATGTGAACCCAGGCTGTACTGCTCAAAGACAGGATACTGTCCTGTGTACCACAGTGTGTTACAATCTTACACTCCATGGTGGAACTTTTATTCTGTAAAATAGTTCAATGTCCACCATTTGAATTATTTGCAGACCTATGAATCCCATACAAATAAAGGTTTTATGCTTAAAAACTCCTTGTTGGTATTTCTTTTTGGGTTTTTGAGTACATACCTCTGATCATTAAAGCACAAAGCACAGGTAAAATCCGCCCTGAGTTTTCAATTAAATCCACTATATAATTTTCAATTAACTCTGCCATATAATTTTATGTTCTCTGTCTCATTGCTTGGTTCATATGCATAATATCACGACCAGATAGGAATGTCGATTGAACTTTTTTTTGCATTGAAAATGTGAAAAAAAAAGGGTCTTCTCTTGGAGATTTCATTTTCATCTAAAAGCAATTCCGTTTACATGAGGAAGCCCCAGATAATATCAAAATATGTTGAGCTAAATGTAAGCAGACAGCAAGGGGTCTTGAATGTAATCAGAACTCTTGCTACAATAAAGTATTGTCGGATAGCTTGCTTAGAATTTATGCACTCGGCCCAGAAGAAAATGGGGCCTTCCATCTCAGCTCTTGGTAAAAACCTAGAGGAAACGATATATACTTATGTCTTCCACAGATCAAATAAAAATTGTCCCAAGTAATTCCACAGTGCTAGAGTAAATTGACTGGAACAAATTTAAGTGCCTTGATATGAGAAGTCTGATAAAAAAACAAAAAAAACAAAGTTAGTCTATGCTTGCAGATGTTCAGTATAGATCCAATTAAATGAACAAACACACTCCATTAACATGGAGAGGAATCCCCCCCCCCCCGAAAAAACTGTTTACTCCACCTTCAGCAGCCATTTTGCGGTTTTGCCTACTACCCTGTTTTAGATTTTTAAATGTGTCCACAGGCTGAAAAAAGGTTGAGTACCCCTGAGACAGATTATGTATCTTGCCCAGCAAGTAATTGGGCTTAGAAATTCATCTCTTAGTATCTGTTTTGTTTACTTATATTGCTATATCTGCTGCACACTAGGCATTGTTCTTTTTTCCAGTGTGGACCTGTACATCTATCTGTTCTCTATATTTAAAAGATAAGTAGGCGCTTTTACTTATTGAGATAAGTCTTCCATCTGGACTCAGTCATTTGTTAACTGCACAGCCATCAGAAGATGAGTGACAGAAGAAATGAATGGTCTATTGTACACTCATGGATTTCCTAGAGCTCATCTTTTCTTGAACCTCAGGATTATTCCTGAAATAGCCTTTATAGCATGAGCAAGTCTCCCTTTCTATTATTTAATAAGGACAGCATTAAATGTGAATAAGGCCTTTAGACAAATTCAAATTGTGCGGTAGATGCATTTCAGCCAAGGGACAGTATGTGTGCATGTACGTGTTATAAGGGGGAAAGTAGGAGAATTTTTTAAAAGAATTTAGTAATTCAAGGAAGAATACTATGGGCCCCTGATCCTTTTGTATTATTTGATAATACTATGTGTTCATTTTTATGAGTTTGATACTTGTTCATTTTCCTTGTTGCTGGGTCTTTGCTGTTGAGAGGCAATCTATTTCTTGTGTCATTTCTTATCCTACTGAGCTCAACAGTAGTTGAAGCTAAACAGCTTTTATTCTGGTCTAGGGGTCTTCAATCTTTTTGGGCCAGCAGATACTTCTGAAATTCTGACATGGGATGGTGAGTATGGGGAAAAAAATGGTTGCCACAAAAGATGGAGTCAAACACAAGATGCCAGGAAGCAAAATCATGCATATCATACCGGTAGTAACTCTTCAACATTTTGGGCAGAAAGCTCCATTAACAGGATGCCATTTTCAATGAACATATTATTTAAAATATTTTCTTGCGTGCAGAGCTTGCCATCAGTATGAGGTCCTTGTGCTGTAGTGGCAGCTGCTACTTAAATACTTTTTAAATAAAAAAAATATGCACAGCAAATCAAATCTTCAAAAGCCCTGCAAGGCTAAAGCCCCACCTGGCAACACTCACTTTGAAAACTCTGGGTGGGTGCCAGGAAAGGTGTGAACATACATAAATGAATCAATGTAAAAATGTGTGATGTGGACATGGCATATGGTGAGTGCCGTTTCTATGCAAGTGACATCAGGGGCAGAGTGAGGGGGAACTGCACCAGGGGCATGCGTGTGCCCTGTAGCCCTGCTGCTGTGGTGACCACCCCCGCCCCACCCCGGAATGCCCCCTCCGCACTCTGGCCACACTCCTGTACTGGCATGTGCCCAGGGTGTCACACACGCCCCTGCACTGTTGGCACCACCCGCTGACATGGCAAGACTCCCTGATATGGAAGGCAAAAACATAAGAGAAGATGGGCTATAAAATCAAGAGACACTGGAAGTGAGACAGAGATTTGTGGGGAAGAAGAAGAGTTGATTTTTATACTCTACTTTTCTCTAACTTCAAGAAGTCTCAAAATGGCGTACAATGACCTTCTTGGTTTTTTATACTCTGCTTTTTTCCACCTTTAAGAAGTCTCAAAACAGTTTACAATTGCCTTCCCTTCCCCTTTGTACAACCTTGTGAGGTAAGTTGGGCTGAGATGTTCTGAGAGAACTGTGATTGACCCAAGATCCCCCAGCAGGCTGCATGTGGAGAAGTGGGGAAACAAACCTGGTTCACCAGATTATTTTATGTCTGTCTGTCTGTCTGTCTGTTGGATTTGGTATACCGCCCAATCCCCGAAGGGCTCTGGGTGGTAAACAATAAAACAGCAATGAAGTAATATTCAACAAATCCAACAGTACAATAATTAATATATTTAAATCCTATTAAAAGCAGCAGCAGCAGCATAACCCACATAAAACCAATTTTTATGGGAGGTGTCCAAATCCCACCTTCCCTACTTTCAGACTCCTGGGAGGGGGCTGGCAATTTGCTGAAAATGGTAATGTAGATGGTATACAGGGCAACAAGAGGAGATGACAGTCCGCATTAGCCTCCC
Source organism: Sphaerodactylus townsendi (assembly GCF_021028975.2). NCBI lineage: Eukaryota > Metazoa > Chordata > Lepidosauria > Squamata > Sphaerodactylidae > Sphaerodactylus > Sphaerodactylus townsendi. The sequence continues at coordinate 125,822,916 of NC_059428.1, read as the reverse complement.
AAAAGCCTGTTGGAACAGCTTAGTTTTACAGGCCCTGCGGAACTCATCAGTGTCCCACAGGGTCCTAACAGCTGGAGTAAGATGTTCTACCAGGCGGTGGCCAGGGCTGAAAAAGCCTTGGCCCGGGTAAAAGCTAGCCACATAATTGATTAGAGTCTACCACTCATGGCAGTCATTTTGTGATTACGCTCAATTCCCTTCATCAGAATTCCAAAGGCACCCACAAGCAGAAAAGAGGTTGGGGATCCCTACTGTAGATCCAAAAGTGCCCACAAGGCAGAAAGAACAAAACTCCACCAGCCTTGCTATTATGCAGCCATAAAGCTGTTCACCGTTACTTGGGTACAATGATGGCAAGGTGAGGCAATCCAGTTCTCAACTCACAAATGATCACAGTATATTTGCCTCTGGAACAAGTTTGCTGCAATAATGGCTACAACTTTAGTTTGTACGTGTTTCCTTGATAATATTGGGGTGCTTTGACTCTTTTTAAAGAAGAGGCTTCTAGGAAGCTTTAGAATGACACAGTGGAGTAGGGATGCCAGTCCCAGATGGGACCTGGGGAATTAATGCTCAGCTCCATACCACAGAGGTCAATTTCCCTGGAGAAAATGGATGCTTTCTTGGGTGGACTTTATGACATTATACCCCACAGAGGTCCCTTTCCTCCCTAGGCAACAGAGGAACAGGGATGCCAGGTGAGTAAGGTTGCCAACACTGGGTTAGGAAATTCTTGGAGATTTGAGTTGGGTTCATTGGAAAACCAGGTTTGGGAAAAGGAGGGAGCTTCTCAACCTGGATCTGGCAACCCCTCCCCCACCCCACTTCCTGCTGGTTGCCAGGGGAACCTGGCAGCACTAAAGTGGTGGCAGTTTATGGTTTTGTAAGATACAGGAGAGGAAGCAAAGTCAAGGTGGAATATGGAAACTTTCTGCACCCTCTCAGAGGCGCAAGCATGCAAACTCCTTTCTGCTGCTGTCCCGAGACAGAGTATCTGAGCTCTCGTTTTAATTAACTCCAGAAGGATTTTATTGATTTTTAGCAGATATTACAGAAGGGATTGAGGAGAAACAAGAAGATTTGACTACTAGGGATTTTTGCAGATATTCCAGAAGGCATTGAATGGAGAAACAGCACAATGCGACTCTCTCTTCCAGGCACTCTTCTGGTTATCTTTTTCTCCCACCAAAATACACTGAGAATCAGACATGGTGACGCACAAAACTTAAACACAGCCATCAGTAAGTCCCACTGCAACCAATTGAGCAAGTTAGTGGTGGCTATCTAAGTCCTGTGGCTTTCAAAGGGACTTCGTCACTGCTAACTTTCTCTGGATTAGGGCTTCCATGTTTTCTTTCCACTATGAACGTGTATTATGAAAAAAAACACCCCACCCTATTTCTATCATATTAAAATACATATGGGAATCACCCCAAACAACTTCTCCTAACCAAGAATGTGTTTATTTCTTATTTAACTAGAGATATTCCCCAAGTAATCACAAAGCATGTTGTGTTGAGTAGGAAAAGCAAATTTTAAAACTCAAAATGTGCTGCACTGTAAAATAAATAAAATATATGGCGGAGAGTTCTAAAAGGTAATGAACACTCATGAGAGGCTTTCAGGGTACTAAAAATGCAGGTGGGATACAAGGCAAGTTAAAAAAAACATGGGGGCGGGGTGGAACTCAGCAGCAAGTGTTTGGGTTCATGCCGAAGCAAAAATAATTGTGAGCAGCATGCAAAAAGAGTGTTGCTTTGCTTGTATTTGTTCATATAAAAGTGATGTTCTTTTAATCAGAAGTACATAACGTATGGTTTCTGTGGTTTTTTGGTAGCAGCTCAAATAGCCCAGACCAGTATGTCCTCAGCAAAGCTTAGAAGCTAAGCAGGGTCAGTACTGGCTAGTACAGGGAGTGGAGACCCCCCAGAGAAAGGCAATCGCAAAACACCTCTGATTATCTCATGATTCGGAAATCCTGGGATCACTGTGAGCTAGTTGCAACTTGACAGCATGCTCTACCCATAGCCATACTGCACTAGTGTGGGGTCTGTAGCAGTGGTGGGATTCAGCAGGTTCGCACCACTTTGGCAGAACTGGTTGTTAAAATGGTGCTTGTAAACAATCAGTTGTTCAATTATTTGAATTCTATTGACTAGCTTAACAGGGGGAAGGACTTCTTTGGGGGTTAGCAATGGGGAAGAATAGCTCAGTTTGGCAAATACATTGGGGAAAGAGCTTAGCTTGGCAGAACAATGGGGAGATAACTCACGGCAATGCGAGAGGAGGCTAGGCTGGGATTTTTGAGACTATGTATATGGGGAAATATGGCATGGAGTCCAAATCAAGTTTAAAATGTTTATATAAATTTGGTTTCAAGCACACATACAGTAAGATATGGAGGCACATACATACAAGTTCCTAGAGATATAAAAAGGTGAGAAAAATAGGTTTGGATGATAGAATGGGAATTGGGAGGCAGCAGGGTGATACGTTACCTAATGGTTCCAATGCAACAGACGAAGGAGGAGGAGGAACTCTATGGTAGTGCAGATTTAGATTGCAAGGTTAGTTTTTTAGGCCACAGTGTTTTTTGTAGTTATTCTACTTGAAAGAAAGTCGCCATCGTGGTTTATAAATGTTAGTTATCATCAATTATGTATGTAGTTTGTTTGAATTTTGATTAGAGTTGGTGATGCTGTATTGTGGATTTGCTGTTTATAATAACATGTTCACTGCTGTTTATAATATTATGTCTTGCAATGTTTAATATTGTTGTACAATGTTATGGTGTTACTATGATCTTCTACCCATGTTTTCTGTGATTATGATATTATGGTATGTTTATTGTTGCCATTAATATTGTGAACTAGCTTGCTGTGCTGATGTTATTATATTGTTGCTCTGTAATGTCATGATATTATATTGATGATGGCTGGATTATTGACATTGTTACTTGAAATATTGTCTGATATTGTTGTTGTATGTTATGTCAATTGATATATATTTTGCTGTGCACCACCCTGAGCCACTTGGTGGAGGGCAGTATACAAATTAAAGTTCCATTCCATTCCAATATGTAATTAGCGAATTTTTTTAAAAAAAACCCTTCTCACTGAGGAAGTACTGAAGGCAGTGAAGGAACAGGACTGACGGATGATTAGGGTTGCCAACTCTGGAGATTTGGGACAGAGTGTTTGTAGGGCAGGGTTTAGAGAAAGGTGGGAATTCAATGCCTGCATCTATGACTGGCATCCTCAGAGGCATATAACAGTAAGATGTGCCTCTCTCCATGGCACTCTGCTATCTCAGCTAATTATGTCATTAGGAAACTATCTCTATATCTACTCTTTACTGTTGGCAGTTCTATAGTGCAGCAGTTCTATAGTAAACTTTATTTACATATTAATTAGATGGTGTTCCTTCCCTGTTGTTAATTGCTCTGCCCACAGACTTGTGGTCTGTACTCATAACATGTTGTTGTGCTCATAACATCCCATTCGTGGATGAATGGAAGGCAAATATTTACTCTTTATCAACGCAAGACAAAAACCAGAGCCTTCTAGATTAACAGACAAGCCCCACCAGGTGGCCGGCGGACTGTAGCTGGGGAGATAATGAGGTTTCTGCGAGGCAAATGGAAAGAATAGTTGCAGCAGGAATCTTTTTTTCACCTGCAAAGAGGTGACTACCACCACCCACTCCTCTGGAATAAAAAGCAAAGCATAAGGAAGGGATTGTTCGGGTATTCAACTTAATAATACAATCCCTCCAACCAGCCACATAACCGTAGATTAAATTTTATGTTTACTGAAAATGCATTGTGACATTTCTATCACCTCGGTATTTTTTTTATTGCGCATCTTTTGTACACTTGCAACTCCAAGATTTATTATCCTCCAAGAGTTGTTCTACCTCGTGATTCTCAATCCATTTAAGTCTCTTCATTAGCTGTTCCCCTTGTTTCTGTCCTTCACCCTCAGCCTCCATCACTAACCTCTCTTTTTTAAAATTTTCTCCTTCCCCCCCCTTTTTTTCTTTTTGGAAATACCACAGCTGAAGTTTGTCTTTTAGTCACGAGGCATTTCTCTCTCCCCCCTCATCAATAAAACCTTAGCTGAGAAGAATAGAAACAGCTCAGTGTATACCGGAGGAGGAGATATGCTTTTGGGTAAATAGTTCCATTAAAATGCCTAGTGGGGACAATAATAATGCTTATGGAAAAGTTTCCTGTTCATCATTCTGACGACTTTCTTAAGCTAGTCCTATTTGAGGAGCATAACAGGTTTTTTTAATGTTCTGTCTTCCTATAACAGCAGCTTTCTGCCTATCAAGATCTTAGAATGGGCACAGATCTTGATAGCTTTTAAAAAGGTACAAGAGTGCAGTTGATCTTTGGGTAACCATTGGCTGTCTTGTGTAGAACATCCAATGAGAAGGCCACTGAAGAAACTATTAAGTTCTGCCCTGCTCTCTGCAGTAGGCTTTTGCTGTGAGTCGGCCCACTCATTTTTCCTGTTGATAATAAGGGTTTTGTTGGTCATGGGCTGTGCAGAAATTTGGGGCCTCCTTTAAATTGGCCAAGAAGAGGGCAGGGCTTACCTTCTCCTCAGGGTCCTGGATAATGGTAGTAATCCCCAAATAGGCCGGGCACCATGCCATTTTGTAACACCTTTTCCAGTACCTGCCAAGCATATTTAAAAAGTAGGTGAGGCCAAGTAGGACTTTTGCCCAGCATGGCTTCGAAGTAGCCATAAGGATCTTCCCATTATGACTGAAAATCAGCTGTGTATAAGAAAATATTTTTAAATAATATGTTTATTTTAAAAGGCATTCCACTAAACAGAGCTTCTTGGAATATTGAAGAGTTACTATTAAAGTCATGCATGACCTCAATGCCTGAGATTTTGTGATTGGCTCCCTGTCTGATGGCAGCCATTTTGTGATTGGATCCATCTCTTGTGGCAGCTATGTTTTGGTTGAGCCCACCATCAACTGTCAGAATTCCAGAGGTACTCATAGGCTCTAAAAGTCTGGGGACATCAGTACTATGATATAGGTAGGGCCATTTTGCAAGCCCCCTTTAGCCATCGAAGGATGTTAGGCTGTTCCTATGTAGTCCATCATTGGCTCAAGTGGCTGGGTGGTCTGATTCAACCCATGGTGGTTAAACATCATCAATCATCTCCTTAGTTGCTTGACAGGCACATGGAAGAAAAGACTCAACACCTCTTGGCACTGTTATACATGCAAGTCAGGGTAAATAAAGCCAGCAGTAATACTGACTAAATTTAAAGCTAGGATATGCTTGTTTTAAATGCTGGCAGTCATGGTAGACTGCTTGTTAGCACTAACTTCCACTAATTTAGGGCTGGTCACCTCTGAGTGGTACTTGGAGATCATTCAGAATTAATTCTGATTATAGAAATTAGTAACCATGAAGAAAATGGCTACTTTAGAGGGTAAAATAGAGGGTATTATGCACAGCAAATAATACCACTGCAGGGGGTGGGATGCCCTGGGCATATGCTGGTGCATGGGCATGGTGGAGGCGTTATGTGGCATGGCAGGGGTGTGGCAGAGGCACAGGGTGCATGCATGTCCCTGCCACCATTCCCCCTTGCTCTGTCCATGGGTCAAAGCAAGCAACAGGCAAGGCGTAGTCAGGAAACAGTCCAATAGGTCAAGGCAAGGGGGAACCGAGGAGCAGGCTGGGAATCAATGAAGAACCAGGCACACAACAGTGACAGATAACACATTTGTTGCACCCAGGCAGAAGCAAGCTCACAGAAAGGCTTATATAGAGATCCTTGTTCAAGGGGCTGGGATTCTGTGAGGAGTTAGTTCTCATCAGATGCAGGGACTTCCAGCCTCCTACACCTTGCTGCCAAATGAGCACTCCTCCTGTGTTCCTGCAGTAGCAGCCTCTGCCTTCTATGCACAGCTGGCTCATCACTGGGTTCCCGGAGGATCTGCAGGCTCCTCCATATGTATGTCATCATGCTGGGAAGGGCAGGGTGTTGGTCCTGCTTCCTGGTCTTCCTCTGGAGCAGCCAACTCTGGCTGTACTGTGCCCTCAGGTTCAGCCTCTATATTTTGGCATCTATATTTTGCAAGTGGAAATGCAAGATGAAATATAGTCTAGACTTAGCAGGTTTCATATAGATGTTAAGGAACACAAGGAACAAGATGGAACCTTTCAGTTGCAGGTTGTTGACTGCAGTGAAGTGACTGTATCACTTCAGTCTTGGACCATCTTCCAATTTGTGTCTGGGCACCAATGAAAGTGTTGGTTTTGATTTGTATGGGTCTGGGGCCAATATATCTAAAGGACCACCTAATCCCTCCTGACCTGCCCAACCATTATGGTCATCTTTGGAGTCCCTGTTTCAGGTGTTCAGACGCCTTGGAAGCCCTTGTAAGGGTAGAGAGGTGATATATAAATCCTATAGATAAATAATAAATAATGGCTACTTGCAGTGACCAGCATGGATGCAACCTTAGTCTGGAGGTATTTCCTCCAGTCTAACAAATCCTTTGGTCATAAGAACATAAGAACTAGCCTGGTGGATCAGACCAGAGTCCATCTAGTCCAGCACTCTGCTACTCGCAGTGGCCCACCAGGTGCCTTTGGGAGCTCACGTGCAGGATGTGAAAGCAATGGCCTTCTGCTGCTGCTGCTCCTGAGCACCTGGTCTGCTAAGGCATTTGCAATCTCAGATCAAGGAGGATCAAGATTGGTAGCCATAGATCGACTTCTCCTCCATAAATCTGTCCAAGCCCTTTTTAAAGCTATCCAGGTGAGTAGCCATCACCACCTCCTGTGGCAGCATATTCCAAACACCAATCACACGTTGCGTGAAGAAGTGTTTCCTTTTATTAGTCCTAATTCTTCCCCCCAGCATTTTCAATGAATGCCCCCTGGTTCTAGTATTGTGAAAATGAAAGAAAAATTTCTCTCTGTCAACATTTTCTACCCCGTGCATAATTTTATAACTTCAATCATATTCCCCCTCAGACATCTCTCCAAACTAAAGAGTCCCAAACGCTGCAGCCTCTCCTCATAAGGAAGGTGCTCCAATCCTTCAATCATCCTCATTGCCCTTCTCTGCACTTTTTCTATCTCTTCGATATCCTTTTTGAGATGTGGCGACCAGAACTGAACACAGTACTCCAAGTGCAGTCACACCACGGCTTTATATAAGGGCATGACAATCCTTGCAGTTTTATTATCAACTCCTTTCCTAATAATCCCCAGCATAGAGTTTGCCTTTTTCACAGCTGCCATGCATTGAGTTGACATTCCCATGGAACTATCAACTAAGTCACCCAAATCCCTTTCCTGGTCTGTGACTGATAGCACTGACCCCTGTATGTGAAGTTTGGATTTTTTGCCAATAGTCAATGGTCCCCTTCCATTGGAGGAAGAGCAACTAAAGCTGGAAGAAGTCTTCCAACTTGCTCAGTGGAATGGTAGGATACTGACAAACCTCGTGTTCCTACTTTCTCAACAGTTCTTCCATGGGTGGAAATGTTCCATAGGATTCAACCCAATATTTCAAGAAAGGAGAATGGGATGCCACCATTTTTTTACTCTGAGAGGTCCCATAATATTTATTTCTACCCATAGTGCCAAGTTAGACTCTGGGAGAAAACAAAGAGAGCTCTCAATTATTTGTAGTTGAGCCATTTAAAGAAAATATGTTCTCTAATGAGTACCAGAATTGCCATTTTCCTTAACTTATGCAAGAGTCATTTAACAATTTTTAAATGCGTTTAAGCCATTTGTAACACCCAATGTGCTTCATAAACAGCTTCTCTTGTTGATTTTGTAGTTTATGCTCCAGTTAATTCCAGAAATATGTAGTTTATCAGAAATATAGGGTTCATATTTAATGAGAATGGAATCTAATCTGCTCAAATTTATGCTCCAACACTAAATAAATTGCAAGGGTGCCCAGTAAAGTGGGGGAGGTACCTTCCAGAATTTGAAAATACTTGCTGAAGAGTGCAGGTACAGATTCAAAAGTAATCAAGCACTTAAATTTAAGATACCTAATATAAACTTTGATTTATTTTGAATTATTATTGCATTCTTATAGATATGCCCGTGCATGTATTTTTACCATGCTATCAGTCACAATTCAGCACTCGAGGAGTTCAGCACGTTGGAAATGCTGTGAATGGGACTTAAGTAGCAAAACTAGGAGATGCAATTTTTCAGCAGTAGCAAGAGGGGGAATAACACAGTGTGGAAATCAGAACAGGACTATGAGCATTATAGGAGTGGCATGGATTTCTGACAGTCCAGAAACTGCAGTGCATTACAAAATTCAGCCGAGGTGGAATTGGAGCTGAAAGATATAGAAGTCCGTGGATATGCATTTCAGTGCTGGAGGGAGAACACGTGACATAGCGTTTGCTTGATTGGATAGCTCCTCCGAGATTTCATTTTGCCATTGCGAAGAATAGTAGGATTTTGTGGAGGAGGCTGGTAGATTGTTTGTTACGGGTGCTGGAGACTTACAGCTTTCACCTGGGTCATAATTTATATAGGCAATCTGCAGATGTTATAAACTTCAAGCAAGCTCCTTATGTCTCTGGCCACGAGTGAGAAAACCACACAACAAGTCCCAAAGACCCAGGCTCTGGACTTATGCTACTTAGATAGAAGCATGGCAAGTGAAATTCAGAGAAGAAGTGTTCCCAATGCGGCCTGAAAAACTGATGGACAGCTTGTCAAAGAAAATAATAGTTTCCTTGGGAGCACACAGTAAGAACCAGGCCTAACACAGCTCTTTTAACAGAGGCCTATCAGAACAGCCAAGCATGTCAGTTAGCTAGCTAGCTAGCTAGCTAGTTAGTTAGTTAGTTAGTTAGTTAGTTAGTTATTTTTATGTATTTATTTTCTGAAGGCTAAATATGAGGGAATTAGGGGGAAATATGCAAATGTTCTTCCCTTGAACTGTGACAGGATTCCAGATACTCAAAAGATCTTATACTTGCTAAATGACCCTGATTTTGAAGTTTGCGAATTGGTGGCCAAGTTTTTACTAGAAATTATACAACCTAAAGGATAGCTCTGTTTTTTTAACTTTGTTGTGTCACTTTGTTATTAAGAGATTCTTTGTTATCATTCTCTTTGGGGATTGTTTTAAATCTGTTTTTCTTCTTCTTCAGTATTCTACCTGTATTGTCTTATATGCCAATAAAGGCTTGGTCCTGTAGCAGATTCCACACATGTGATTCCTCTGAGTTCTCCTATCCCGACCCCCTTTTCCCAGAGCAACTTCTAGTAGAGGTGTGTGGGCTGCAGTGGGAAAAGAGAGGCAGGAAAGTTCCCTTCTGCTAATGGAAAATTGAATCTGGACCCAACTGTTTGTTTGGCATCACTGTTATGCATCATCAACTGGCCACATTTTGAATTGTTCCTCATTTAAAAGTGCAATTGTTTTGAGCAGTTGATGGTTGGATAAGAATCCCAATTGCCTGCCATTTTTTTCTGCTGCCCACTGACCCACAGCTGGCATGGGGATGGAAGCAAACTGGTAGAATTGAGGGGAACAATTGGCACCTCTTGCGAGGTGACATAACATCTGGTTTAAGCAGAAGTGCTGGCATCATACGAGGGATATTTTAGCATCCTCCCCCAAAACTCTATAGAAATTGTAGAGAGGTTTTTTTTTGCAAGTGCTACAACATATCCTGGGTGTGATGCCAGCACTTCCACATAAACCGGAAGTGATGTCATCATATGCAGGCAAGGTTGATAGCCTGTCATGAACCTACCGCCTAATCCAAGATCACGAAGTAGGAATGTAGGAGTGCAGAAACAAATCTGGTTCACCAGATAAGACTCTGGCGGATTTAGCATCGGCCGTATACAGTGGTGTGTGGCTGGTAAAAACACCATTGTGGGGGGAGGACATCACACAGCTGCTGCTGCTGGAGCAAAGCCACAATGGCCTTTTCCCCCCACAACAGTGTTTTTGCTCATTTAGTGAATCTTTTAAAAAATGCTGGTGTGTAGCTGGCGCCATGCAAACAGCTGGGCAGGAGGTGCTCCTGCTCCGGTTGTGCTTGCGTACCTCTTTTCTTGCGGCTTCCTGTATCCATAGCCATGCAGCCACAGAGGTTGGTTTCTGGGTCCCACGAGATGTCAGTGTGGCAGTTGGGTCCATGGATTCCTTCCTGTGTGGCTACGCAGGACTAGATGGGCGACAAGAAAAAAACCACTGGGCCCCATGCGAAGGTCTGTGGCCTGGCCTGTTTTCATGCTGGCCACAGGGCACCCGGCCATGCAATAACCCCGGGGCAGCTGCATTACCATTGACGCTGGCCTTACACCATTGTATACGGCCTGTGTGGAATCTGCCTCTGCCACGCATGTGGAGGAACAGGCAATCAAACCCAGTTCTCCCAGATTAGAATCCACATGCTCTTAACCACTACACCACACTGAATAAATGATCTTTCCATTTCCAAAGTTCTATTTTGTTTTTCATTGCATATGAAAGATTTGTATTTTTGGTTTGCAGGGAGATGGCTGTAAATCCTGCCAACATTACACGTAAATGACTTCTCAGAGAATTCCCATAAATAAAGAGTCTAAACTTCAGAAATAGCTATGAATGTATAAGTAAGTCTAAATAAAACATCTTTGTGCATATGGTTGGACATACATTAGCACCTTCACACCAGCTTCCAAATTATCCCAGAAGTTAATGCAGATTCAACACTGCTGGATTTTCCTCATTGTAAATGTCCCCCTCATACAAGAGAGTCTGACCCATTCACAGAAGTCACAAAAGCGGAGCTTCACACCATTAAACTTGGAAGCATGTAACCCTGCTTAAGATGACATTGTCAAGATTCTAATATGAGAATTCAGCACATGTGAGCTTAATTGAGGCTCTGAACTCTACATCTAGGCGCAAACTTAGCCTTCCTGCATGGATGAAATTCACTAGCACTTCCCCTTCCATACACATACAAGGTAACATCAGACAAAGCTCTTTTTTCAAAGCATCTGGCTCCTTCCGCACATGCAGAATAATGCACTTTCAAACTGCTTTCAGTACTCTTTGAAGCTGTGTGGAATAGCAAAATCCACTTGCAAACAGTTGTGAAAGTGGTTTGAAAATGCCTTATTTTGTGTGTGTGGAACGGGCCTCTGTCAGGGTTTTTGCACCATAAATGTGGATACAAAAAAGAAGAAGAATTTTCTTGTCTTATGGAAAAGACAGCTGTTTGAAGCAAGAGTTGGGATGTGCATTCCTGCAATAGAGCTTTGACACATTTTCTGTAAATATATATCTTACAATTTGGCTCCAAGGAGACAAAAATCAGTCACTTACAGTCTGGTCTATTTTGGTATCAGCAAATGTATTATCTGCATAGAAGAAGGGTGGGTGAACTATCACTGCTACGTTCTCTTTTAGTGTTCACATAACATATACATCAGTTGAAGAGTTTGGATTTAGAAGTGTTTGGAATTATTCTTCACTTTTCTCAACCTTAAGGAGTCTCAAAGTAGCTTACAAACTCCCTCCCTCTCCCTACAAAAGACATCTTTTGAGGTTGGTGGGTCTGAGAGAGTTCTGAGAGAACTGTGACTAGCCCAAAGTCACCCAGCAAGCTTCATGTGTAGGAGTGGGGAAACAAATCTGGTTCACCAGATTAGACTCCACTTCCAAAAAGGAGGAGTGTGGAATCAAATCCGGAAGGGGCCAGAGCTGTTGCACCAGGCATATGGTTAAGGCAGCTATGTTTTTTTAACCATCCAAATGGCCTCCTTCTCCCACACTCCTCTTTTTTTTCTGTCCATTCAGGATGTATTTGTTTTGCTGTAATCTATGAAACACAAACCAATTTTCTTCTGAAATTCCCTTTATATTCCAGTAACCAATGTAAATTTGTAATATGATCTCTATTGCCTTTTTCTGAATCCAACTAGTACTTAAGGCATTTCTTGCTTTATATACGGTACAGTTTTTGTTGTAAGATTTTGAGCATCACTTTATTTCCATGAGAAATTAATGTAGTGTCCAATAGTTACTGCAGTCTTTGACATCTCCTTTTTGGGAACTGGAATGCAAATTCATCATTTCCAGTCTGTTTACAGTCAGTTTTGTTTCAATGTTTGCAGGAATATTCTTGTGAACTCCATTTCTGTATCTTGAAATTGAATAGCTCTGTTGATATTCCATCTGCTTCTTGTGATTAGTTTCTCTCAATTGCTCTCCGTGCAACTTCCACTTCATTTTCTAAAACTGTAGGTTCTTCTTCAAAAGATTATTCTTGGAAGGAACCTGTCAGCCTTCCATCTCTTCTGTACCATTCTTCAGTTTATTGTTTCCATTTTCTTTCGTTTGTCCTGTTCAGTCAATGTACTTCTATGTTAATCTAACCATACTTTAAATTAATAAATGATTTCATATAGAAGGGAAAAAAATAGCCCTTGTACTCAACAATAGCTTCCAACCTTATGTAACTTATGTTTGGCACTGCAACTCCCAATCATGTCAATTTATTACCTTGAAGAGCAAAGATATTTAGTATTTCATAAAGAGATTATTATAAGTCTACTGAAGGATTTTCTTTGAAGTAATAAGCTGCTGAAAATTGGATTAACCTAACGATAACTCCATAAACAAGATGGAAGAGCACATTTTCTCAGCGTTCCTAATTAAGAGTCATCTATTTACTTAAAAGCAGGGCAGAGGTTGGGCAGCTTGGCAGAGAGAAGGCAAGAGAGCGTGCCAGCTATGAGATATTTTTTTCTTCAGTTATGTTTTAAAACAAACATGTTTTCATTCCATTTCATCCGATCCATTTGAGTATCCATTGGAGGGCTTAGATTTAATTAAAACCATATTAGGGTTTTTTTTTGTTTTTTTAAGATGACAGAGGATGTGCATTTGATGCTAATGTTGAATTTTTACTTATATTTATCGGCGTGCAAAGCAGTAGTGAAAAACAGGAGGTCAAAGTCAGAATGTCAGTTGGATTAGTTCTTTAGTAAACTTGAAGACACCAGATTTGTTCCCTGCATGCTGACTGATGTTTCAACCATTCTTAATACTGCTGATGTTTCAACCACATAATACTGCTGACTGATGTTTCAACCATTCTTTTCAGGATATAAATAAGCCTTTGACACATTCAGCTGATCTTAGGAAGGAAAGAATAACATAGCTGGAGAAAGCATTGACTAGCTGCTATAAAATGGCACCCCCATATTTTTTTCCAGGACTGTTGGGATGATGGGGTAAAGAAAAAAACAACTTGTGTTGACCGCATTCACCTTGTGGACACATGGGCTTGACTGATTCATGTGATGATTATATATGCTTTTTGTTGGGTATTGGTAATGTGAGGCCAGCCTAATAAGAGTTTTTGTCTTGTGGCAGCCCTTTCTTCTCCTTGGAGTGAGACTTAGCTCATGTCATGAGACAAGCACATGTGTTTCTTTCCTTATGCTCCATTTCATTGGCCAGTGCTGGTGGAGCCAAAAAACTCTCAACATGTAGTGGAAGTTTACTGAGAACCCCTCAAGGCTTTTCATATGTATAATTTCCACATTTATTGCAATTATTTTTGTCATCTAGAATGGACCTGGGGTCATTATTTGCCCTACTGGGGGGCTGTACATGCGCTGAATGCTTGAATGTGTAGCCTCCTGAAAAGCAAAGTAGTCGCACCCCCCAGGGCCAGATTGGGTAAGGAAGGTGGTTCAGAGGAGAAGCAGGGGTTCCCAAATCAAATGAAGCTCATGCAGTACTTCAAACTTGGGCCCTTTCTGCACTGCGGAAAGGGCGCTCCCCCACCGGCAGGAATTCTGCCGGTGGAGGGGGGGGGCCATTCGCACCGGAGCGTGCGAGCGGCCCCCAGTGAGGCCGGTGCAAGAGAGGTGGCTCTGCACGGAGCCGCCTCTTCCCCGTCCCTCTCCCACTCACCTCGTCGCCTTCGTCGCCCTGCTGGCCTCCTAAGACCCGCCCACACTGCCCTCCGACCTCCAGGGGTCGGAGGACAGTGAGGGAGGGTCTTAGGAGGCCAGCAGGGCGACGAAGGCGACGAGGTGAGTGGGAGAGGGACGGGGGAAACAGCGCATTCCCAGCGGTGGCCTGACGCTGCCCTGGGGGAGGGGGAGGGGAGCCAGGTCGACGCTGCTGCATTTTCGCAGCGTGACCTGTGCGAATGGCTCCCTGGGGACGGCGTTTTTGCTGTCCCCAGGGCGCCATAAATGGCCCGTGCAGAAAGGGCCATGAGCTTTGATGGGGAACTCTCAGCTGTTGTAATGCTGAAAGTCCCCAAGGTGATCATGGTATGTGTAATAAGTAGTTCTTCGCTTCTCTAATATCCCACAAAATGAGCATTGCTGTCGTTTTTGTCCTAATACAACTGATTCACTTTCTCATATTCTGCTTCACTGTTCAAAATACAACAACATCAGAACTGTTTGAGAACTGTATTACCAACAGGATTTATGCTCCTTTCTAATAAGATAAAAATGGCTAAGCTTCTAAATAACTCTAATGCTGAAATCTCTGAAGCTGTTGCTACATTTTTACTCTGTGTACTGCAAGTTGTGCAATAATGATCTTTTTATTGTATTTGGAATTCATGACACACACCGGTTTTATGCCTAATAAAGGTTTGGGATTTGGATTTGGATTTAAGTAGTTCTGCCCCACAGTTAGCCTAACGTAAAATTCATCTTGACATTTCAACTTTTGTTCGGTGGTTGGTTGGTTGTTGGTCGGTTTCCCTACACAATCAGGATCCAATGTGGGTGTTAAAAATAAATAAAATACAAAAAGTTTTTTTTAAAAAAAAATGTAGCTAAAATAGCAACTGAAAAATGTAATTTTTGTATTTATTGTCATAAATAATGACAATAGTTAAAACTGTTGAGCCAAAACCATGTTATGCTTCCCCACAAGCCCTTTTAAACATTTCTGTACAGTATTTTCTTCTCATGTAAAAGTCACCCCTGATCGCCACATCTCAAAAAGGATATCAAAGAAATAGTAGAAGTGCAGAGAAGGGCAACGAGGATGATTGAAGGATTGGAGTACCTTCCTTATGAGAAGAGGCTGCAGGGTTTGGGACTCTTTAGTTTGGAGAGAAGACATCTGTGGGGGGATATGATTGAAGTCTCTAAAATTATGCATGGGGTAGAAAATGTTAACAGAGAGAATTTTTTCTCTCTTTCTCATAATACTAGGACCAGGGGGCATTCATTGAAAATGCTGGGGGGAAGAATTAGGACTAATAAAAGGAAACACTTCTTCACGCAACGTGTGATTGGTGTTTGGAATATGCTGCCACAGTAGGTGGTGATGGCAACTAACCTGGATAGCTTTAAAGGGGGTTTGGCAGATTTATGGAGGAAAAGTCAATGTATGGCTACCAGTCTTGATCCTCCTTGATCTGAGATTGCAAATGCCTTAACAGACCAGGTGCTCGGGAGCAGCAGCAGCAGCAGCAGAAGGCCATTGCTTTCACATCCTGCATGTGAGCTCCCAAAGGTATCTGGTGAGTCACTGCGAGTAACAGAGTGCTGGACGAGATGTACTCTGGCCTGATCCAGCAGGCTCTTTCTTATGGAAAGGCCACAGTTCGATTCAGCATGCTTTAGATTTTCTGGATTGGGTCCACTCTCCCCACAACAGACACCTTGTAAGGTAGATGGGGTTGTGAGAGTTCTGAGAGAACCATGAGTACGCCACAATTTAATTTTGTGCTTTGAGTTAAGAGTTCTGAGAGAACTGTGACTGGCCCTTGATTACATTTTCTGCTGTGGGTTATGGAATAGGAAATTTGGAGTGCTGTTCAAGACTTGGACTATTGCAGTCACTAACAAAGGGGGGTACTTGTCTTCAAAGTTTGCGCAAGCAAATTGGTAAACAAATGCTGGAAAATTTCTACCCACTCCAGTTTATTTCAGTTTTACTATGGAGGGGGAAAGAGGAGGCTGTATTTAGAATAGAGAAGGGTGACAGTTACTAAAATTGAAAGGAGTCTGAAAGAAGTAATCCACAAATATCCTCATGAGCAAGGGGGAGGACTGATGGTGTTGGAGTTATTCTACACACTGTAATTTTTTTTTAAATTATGATTTTGTGCATTGGATTAAGAATTGGGAGCTTTGGTTTGCTGTTGAGACATGGCCTGATGCAGTTACTACAACAAAATGTGTTTCCCACGCTCGCACAAGCAATTTTGAACTCAAAGACAAATGCTGGACAGCTCATATCCACCCCCAACTCACTGAAGAGGTGGAAAGGCCACACTTAGAATAGAGAAACGTGACATTTGGTTATCCTGTTATTAAAACTGAAAGTCGATCAAAGCCAAAAAAAGGTAACCCGCAGCTGTCCACATGAGCAAGGCCTGTATTAAATAGGGGGAGAATTGATGTGGTTTCAGTGACTCATTCACCGATGCTAGTTTTGGGTTCAGATTTAGCATATGTGCCCCTATTATGGGATATTACAGACAAACCTCACACATGTCTGGACAAACCTCCCATGTGTCCGGACACACCTCCCAAATGTCCGTACAAACCTTCCAGGTGTCCGGAAAAACCTCCCAGGTTTCTGCACAAAGATCCCAGTTGTCTGGACAAACCTCCCAGGTGTCTGGACAAACCTCCCAGGTGTCCGGACAAACTTCCCAGGTGTCCGGACAAACCTCCCAGGTGGCCGGACAAACATTCCAGGTGTCCGGACAAACCTCCCAGGTGGCCGGATAAAACTTTCCAGGTGGCCGGACACACCTCCCAGGTGGTCGCACACACCTCCCAGGTGTCCGGACACACATCCCAAGTGTCCGGGCAAACCTCCCAGGTGTTTGGACCTACCTCCCAGGTGGCCGGACACACCTCCCAGGTGTCCAGACAAACCACAAAATAGAAAACAGTGTGCCAAGCACAATGTAATAGAACCGAGCAACTGAAAAATTCAAAATTGGCATACTGACCTGGATTTGTATGTAGACATCATTTACAAAAAATTCAAAGCAACATTTGCTCAAAGTTATTTTTCATTATTATTGCACACATGTAAATCCACTTACACTAATGTTAACCTTCTTCTAATATACTATAATAAGAAAATTAAAGTGCATAATATATATAAAGTGCCAGTGTCAATAAATCATATCAAAATACAATTTCATCATTTCGTGCAAGATATAATGACAAGGGTCCATATGTGACTCTAAAGCTAATTAGTTCCAAAAAATTTTTTCTTTAGTATGTCCATATTTCTTTTGTATGGTTTCAGAATGGAACTACACAATTATTCATTAGCTGTATTAGCAAACAGTCATTCACAAGTCCATATGAGATCACACTGTTCAATTCCAACAGATATTTTATATCTCCATTGTTTTGTATGTTCCTAAATTGAACTTCACAACAGAGCTGATATTATCTCCTGTGCCTTGAGTCCATTTCCCATAGATGGTACATGGAAAAGTAATGAGAATCTTTGCATAGAATCGCGACCATCGCCTGGGCCTGGAATGTGTTTTCGAAGGTATCTCTCCCTCAGTATACCGATTCTCAATAGCTTGATTTCATCCTGGGGTACTACAATGCAAGGTTGTTGTTATTCATACCTATGTTCGTATTAATAATCAAATTTAACCCAGGTGTCCGGACAATCCTCCCAGGTGGCCGGACACACCTCCCAGGTGGCCGGACACACCTCCCTGGTGTCCAGACATACCTCCCAGGTGGCTGGACACACCTCCAAGGTGGCCGGAGAAACCTCCCCAGTATCCGGACAAACCTCCCAGGTGGCCAAACACACCACCCAGGTGGCCGGACAAACCTCCCAGGTGTCCGGACACACCTACCAAATTTTCGGACAAACCACCCAGGTAGCCGGACACACCTCCCTGGTTGCCGGACACACCACCCAAGTGGCCGGACAATCCTTCCAGGTGTCCGGACAAACCTCCCAGGTGTCCAGAAACACCTCCGAGGTGGCCAGACACACTTCCCAGGTTGCCGGACACACCTCCCAGGTGGCTGGACAATCCTCCCAGGTGTCTGGATAAAACTCCCAGGTGGCCGAACAATCCTCCCAGGTGGCCGGACACACCTCCCAGGTGTCCGGACAAACCTCCAGGGTGTTCGGACAAACCACCCAGGTGGCCGGAAACACCTCCAAGGTGGCCGGACACACCACCCAAGTGGCCGGACAATCCTCCCAGGTGGCCGGACAAACCTCCCAGGTGTCCGGAAAAACCTCCCAGGTGTCCGGAAAAACCTCCCAGGTGTCCGGACAAACCCCTCAGCTGTCTGGACAAACCTCCCAGGTGGCCGGACAAAACACCCAGGTGGCCGGACGAACCTCCCAGGTGAAATCAAAGACAAATGCTGGACAGCTCATATCCACCTCGAACTCACTGAAGGGAAGTGGAAAGGCCACACTCTAGAATCAGAGAAAGCGTGTGACATTGGTTATCCTGTTTTTAAAATATGAAAAGCTCCATCAGAGATGAAAAAAGGTAATCCAAGCAATTGTCCACATGAGCAAGGCCTGTTATTAAATAGGGGGAGAATTGATGTGGTTTTAGTGACTCATTCGCCGATGCTAGTTTGGGGTTCAGATTTAGCATATGTGCCCCTTTTATGGAATATTACGGACAAACCTCCCAGGTGTCAGGACAAACCTCCCAGGTGGCCGAACAATCCTCCAAGGTGTCCGGACACACTTCCCAGGTGGCTGGACACACCTCCCAGATGGCCGGACAAACCTTTACAGTGTCCGGACACACCTCCCAGGTGTCTGGACAAACCACCCAGGTAGCCGGAAAAACCTCCCAGGTGGCCGGACACACCACCCAAGTGGCCGGACAATCCTCCCAGGTGTCCAGACAAACCTCCCTGGTGTCTGGACAAACCTCCCAGGTTTCCGGACACACCTCCCAGGTTGCCGGACACACCAGCAAGGTGGCGGGACAAACCTCCCAGGTAGCCGGACACACCACCCAGGTGGTCGAACAATCCACCTAGGTGTCCAGACAATCCTCCCAGGTTTCCAGACACACCTCCCAGGTGTCTGGACACACCTCCAAGGTGGCCGGACAAACCTCCCCAGTATCCGGACAAACCTCCCAGGTGGCCGGACACACCTCCCAGGTGGCCGGCAAACCTCCCAGGTGTCCGGACACACCTACCAGGTGTTCAGACAAACCTCCCAGGGGGCCGGACACACCTCCCTGGTGGCCAGACAAACCTCCCAAGTGGCCGGACAAGACTCCCAGGTGTCCGGAAACACCTCCCAGGTGGCCGGACAAACCTCCCAGGTGGCCGGACACGCCTCCCAGGTGGCCGGACACACCTCCCAGGTGGCCGGACAATCCTCCCAGGTGTCCGGACAAACCTCCCAGGTGGCCGGACAAACCTCCCAGGTGTCGGGACAAACCTCCCAGGTGGCCGGACAAACCACCCAGGTGTCCGGACAAACCTCCCAGGTGGCCGGAAAAACCTCCCAGGTGAAATCAAAGACAAATGCTGGACAGCTCATATCCACCTCGAACTCACTGAAGGGGTGGAAAGGCCACACTTAGAATAAAGAAATGTGACATTGGTTATCCTGTTTTTTAAAATATGAAAAGTCGATCCAGAGATGAAAAGGTAATCCGCAATTGTCCACATGAGCAAGGCCTGTATTAAATAGGGGGAGGATTGATGTGGTTTCAGTGACTCATTCGCCGATGCTAGTTTGGGGTTCAGATTTAGCATATGTGCCTTTTTTATGGAATATTACGGACAAACCTCCCGGGTGTCCGGACAAACCTCCCGGGTATCCGGTCAAACCTCCCGAGTGGCCGGACACACCACCCAGGTGGTCGGAGAAACCTCCCCGGTGTCCGGACAAACCTCTTAGGTGGCCGGACACACCACCCAAGTGGCCGGACAATCCTCCCAGGTGTCCAGACAAACCTCCCTGGTGTCTGGACAAACCTCCCAGGTTGCCGGACACACCTGCAAGGTGGCCGGACAAACCTCCCAGGTAGCCGGACACACCACCCAGGTGGTCGGACAATCCACCTAGGTGTCCGGACAATCCTCCCAGGTTTCCAGACACACCTCCCAGGTGTCTGGACACACCTCCAAGGTGGCTGGACAAACCTCCCCAGTATCCGGACAAACCTCCCAGGTGGCCGGACACACTTACCAGGTGTATAGAGAAACCACCCAGGGGGCCGGACACACCTCCCTGGTGGCCAGACACACCACCCAAGTAGCCGGACAATCGTCCCAGGTGTCCGGACAAACCTCCCAGGTGTCCGGACAAACCTCCCAGGTGGCCGGACAAACCTCCCAGGTGGCCGGACACACCTCCCAGGTGGCCAGACACACCTCCCAGGTGGCCGGACAATCCTCCCAGGTGTCCGGACAAACCTCCCAGGTGTCCGGACACACCTCCCAGGTGGCCGGGCAATCCTCCCAGGTGTCCGGACAAACCTCCTGGGTGTTCAGACAAACCACCCAGGTGGCCGGACACACCACCCAAGTGGCCGGACACACCACCCAAGTGGCCGGACAATCCTCCCAGGTGTCCGGACAAACCTCCCAGGTGGCCGGAAAAACCTCCCAGGTGTCCGGAAAAACCTCCCAGGTGGCCGGACACACCTCCCAGGTGGCCGGACAATCCTCCCAGGTGTCCGGACACACCTCCCAGGTGTCCGGACAAACCTCCTGGGTGTTCAGACAAACCACCCAGGTGGCCGGACACACCACCCAAGTGGCCGGACAATCCTCCCAGGTGTCCGGAAAAACCTCCCAGGTGTCCGGAAAAACCTCCCAGGTGGCCGAACAAACCACCCAGGTGTCTGGACAAACCTCCCAGGTGGCCGGAAAAACCTCCCAGGTGAAATCAAAGACAAATGCTGGACAGCTCATATCCACCTCGAACTCACTGAAGGGGTGGAAAGGCCACACTTAGAATAAAGAAATGTGACATTGGTTATCTTGTTTTTAAAATATGAAAGTCGATCAGAGATGAAAAAATGTAATCCGCAATTGTCCACATGAGCAAGGCCTGTATTAAATAGGGGGAGGATTGATGTGGTTTCAGTGACTCATTCGCCGATGCTAGTTTGGGGTTCAGATTTAGCATATGTGCCTTTTTTATGGAATATTATGGACAAACCTCCCGGGTGTCTGGACAAACCTCCCGGGTATCCGGTCAAACCTCCCGGGTGTCCGGTCAAACCTCCCGAGTGGCCGGACACACCACCCAGGCGGCCGGAGAAACCTCCCCGGTGTCCGGACAAACCTCTTAGGTGGCCGGAAACACCACCCAGGTGGCTGGACAATCCTCCCAGGTGTCCGGACACACCTCCCAGGTGGCTGGACATACCTCCCTGATGGCCGGACAAACCTTTACAGTGTCCGGAGAAACCTCCCAGGTGGCCGAACACACCACCCAGGTAGCCGGACAATCCTCCCAGTTGTCCGGACACACCTCCCAGTTATTTGGACAAACCACCCAGGTGGCCGGACAATCCTCCCAGGTAGCCAGACACACCACCCAGGTGGTCGGACAAACCTCCCAGGTGGCCGGACACACCACCCAGGTGGCCGGACACACATCCAATGTGGCCAGCCAAACCTCCCCAGTATCTGGACAAACCTCCCAGGTGGCCGGACACACCACCCAGGTGGCTGGACAATCCTCCCAGGTGGTCGGACACACCACCCAAGTGGCCGCACAATCCTCCCAGGTGTCCGGACACACCTCCCCGGTGTCCGGACAAACCTCCCAGGCAGCCAGACACACCACCCAGGTGGTCGGACAAACCTCCCAGGTGGCCGGACACACCACCCAGGTGGCCGGACACACATCCAATGTGGCCAGCCAAACCTCCCCAGTATCTGGACAAACCTCCCAGGTGGCCGGACAAACCACCCTGCTGGCCGGACACTCCTCCCAGGTGGTCGGACACACCACCCAAGTGGCCGCACAATCCTCCCAGGTGTCCGGACAAACCTCCCAGGTGGCTGGACAATCCTCCCAGGTGTTCGGACAAACCACCCTGCTGGCCGGACACTCCTCCCAGGTGGCCGGACACACCACCCAAGTGGCCGCACAATCCTCCCAGGTGGCCGGACACACCTCCCAGGTGGCTGGACAATCCTCCCAGGTGTCCGGATAAAACTCCCAGGTGTCCGGACAAACCTCCCAGGTGTTCGGACAAACCACCCAGGTGGCCGGACACACCTCCCAGGTGGCCGGACACACCACCCAATTGGCTGGACAATCCTCCCTGGTGGCCGGACAAACCTCCCAGTTATTCGGAAAAACCTCCCAGGTGGCCGGACACATATCCCAGGTGGCCCGACAATCCTCTCAGGTTTCCAAACAATCCTCCAAGTTGGCCGGACACACCTCCCAGGTGACCGGCACACCTCCCAGGTGGCCAGACACACCTCCCAGGTGGCCGGACAAAACACCCAGGTGGCCGGACAAACCTCCCAGGTGTCCGGACACACCTCCCAGGTGGCCGGACACACCTCCCAGGTGGCCGGACATACATCCCTGGTTTCCGGACAAACCTCCCAGGTAGCCGGACACACCACCCAGGTGTCCGGACAAACCTCTCAGGTAGCCAGAAACACCACCCAGGTGGTCGGACAAACCTCCCAGGTGGCCGGACACACCACCCAGGTGGCCGGACACACATCCAATGTGGCCAGCCAAACCTCCCCAGTATCTGGACAAACCTCCCAGGTGGCCGGACACACCACCCAGGTGGCCGGACAATCCTCCCAGGTGTCCGGACACACCTCCCAGGTGTCCAGACAAACCACCCTGCTGGCCGGACACTCCTCCCAGGTGGCCGGACACACCACCCAAGTGGCCGCACAATCCTCCCAGGTGTCCGGACAAACCTCCCAGGTGGCCGAACAAACCTTCCTGGTATCCGGAAACACCTCCCAGGTGGCCGGACACACCTCCCAGGTGGCTGGACAATCCTCCCAGGTGTCCGGACAAACCTCCCAGGTGTCCGGACAAACCTCCCAGGTGTTCGGACAAACCACCCAGGTGGCCGGACACACCTCCCAGGTGGCCGGACACACAACCCAATTGGCTGGACAATCCTCCCTGGTGGCCGGACAAACCTCCCAGGTGTCCGGCAAACCTCCCAGGTGTCCGGACAAACCTCCCAGGTGTCCGGACTAACCTCCCAGGTGTCCTCCTGGACACACCCTCCTCAGGGTGTGGTTGGACAAACTCTCTCCCAGGTGGCCGGACAATCCTCCCAGGTGACCGGCACACCTCCCAGGTGGCCAGACACACCTCCCAGGTGGCCGGACAAAACACCCAGGTGGCCGGACAAACCTTCCAGGTGTCCGGACACACCTCCCAGGTGGCCGGACACATCTCCCCGGTGGTCGGACAAACATCCCTGGTTTCCTGGACAAACCTCCCAGGTAGCCGGACACTACTCATCCAGGTGGCCGGACACACCACTCCAGGTGGCCGGACAATTCCTTCCCAGGTGTTCCGACCACACCTCCTCCGGGTGTCCGGACAAACCCTCCCAGGCAGCCAGACTCCAGGTGGTCGGACAAACCTCCCAGGTGGGCCGGACACACCACCCAAGTGGCCGGACACACATCCAATGTGGCTAGCCAAACCTCCCCAGTATCTGGACAATAAACCCTCCCAGGTGGCCGGACACCACTCCAAGTGGGTTTCCGACAATCCTCCCAGGTGTCCTCGAGAAACCTCCCAGGTGGTCCGGACAAACCTTCCTTCCTGGTGTCCCAAAACACCTCCCTAGGTGTGCCGGGACACACCTCCCAGGTGGCTGGACAATCCTCCCAGGTGTCCGGATAAACTCCCAGGTGTCCGGACAAACCTCCCAGGTGTTCGGACAAACCACCCAGGTGGCCGGACACACCTCCCAGGTGGCCGGACACACCACCCAATTGGCTGGACAATCCTCCCTGGTGGCCGGACAAACCTCCCAGGTGGCCGGACAATCCTCCCAGGTGTCCGGACACACCTCCCAGGTGGCTGGACACACCTCCTAGGTGGCCGGACAAACTTTTACAGTGTCCGGACAAACCTCCCAGGTGGCCGAACACACCACCCAGGTGGCCGGACAATCCTCCCAGTTGTCCGGACACACCTCCCAGGTGTTCGGACAAACCACCCAGGTGGCCGGACACACCTCCCAGGTGGCCGGACACACCACCCAAGTGGCCGGACACACCTCCCAAATGTTCGGACACACCTCCCAGGTTTCCAGACACAACTCCCAGGTGGCCGGACACACCTCCCAGGGGGCCGGACAATCCTCTCAGGTTTCCGGACAATCCTCCCCTGTGTCCAGACAAAATTCCTAGGTGTCCCGCAAACCTCCCAGGTGTCTGGACACACCTCCCAGGTGGCAGGACAAACTTTTACAGTGTCCCGCAAACCTCCCAGGTGTCTGGACACACCTCCCAGGTGGCCGGACAAACTTTTACAGTGTCAAGACAAACCTCCCAGGTGGCCGAACACACCACCCAGGTGGCCGGACACACCTCCCAGGTGTCCGGACAATCCTCTCAGGTTTCCAGACAATCCTCCCAGGTGGCCGGACACACCTCCCAGGTGGCCGGACACACCTCCCAGGTGGCCGGACACACCTCCCAGGTGGCCGGACAACCCTCCCAGGTGGCCGGAAAACCCTCCAAGGAGGCCGGACACACCTCCCAGGTGTCCGGACAAACCTCCCAGGTGGCCGGACAAACCTCCTAGGTGGCCCGACAAACCTCCCAGGTGTCCGGACACCTCCCAGGGGGCTGGAAAACCCTCCAAGGAGGCCGGACACACCTCCCAGGTGGCCGGAAAACCCTCCAAGGAGGCCGGACACACCTCCCAGGTGGCCGGACGAACCTCCCAGGTGAAATCAAAGACAAATGCTGGACAGCTCATATCCACCTCCAACTCACTGAAGGGGTGGAAAGGCCACACTTAGAATAGAGAAATGTGACATTGGTTATCCTGTTTTTAAAATATGAAAGTCGATCAGAGATGAAAAAAGGTAATCCGCAATTGTCCACATGAGCAAGGCCTGTATTAAATAGGGGGAGGATTGATGTGGTTTCAGTGACTCATTCGTCGATGCTAGTTTGGAGTTCAGATTTAGCATATGTGCCTTTTTTATGGAATATTACGGACAAACCTCCCGGGTGTCCGGACAAACCTCCCAGGTGTCCGGACAAACCACCCCGGTGTCCGGACAAACCTGCCAGGTGGCCGGACACACCACCCAGGTGGCCGGACAATCCTCCCAGGTGTCCGGACACACCTCCCAGGTGTCTGGACAAACCTCCCAGGTGGCCAGACAATCCTCCCAGTTGTCCGGACACACCTCCCAGGTGGCCGGACACACCACCCATGTGGCCGGACAATCCTCCCAGGTGTCCGGACACACCTCCCAGGTGTTCGGACAAACCACCCAGCTGGCCGGACACACCTCCCAGGGGGCCGGACAATCCTGTCAGGTTTCCGTACAATCCTCCCAGGTGTCCGGACAAAATCCCTAGGTGTCCGGCAAACCTCCCAGTTATTTGGAAAAACCTCCCAGGTGGCCGGACACATTTCCCAGGTGTCCGGACAATCCTCTCAGGTTTCCAGACAATCCTCCCAGGTGGCCGGACAAACCTCCCAGGTGTCCAGACACACCTCCCAGGTGGCCGGACACACCTCCCAGGTGGCCGGACAAACCACCCAGGTGTCCGGACAAACCTCCCAGGTGGCCGGACACACCTCCCAGGTGGCAGGACAAACCACCCAGGTGGCCGGAAAACCCTCCAAGGAGACCGGACACACCTCCCAGGTGGCCGGAAAACCCTCCAAGGAGGCCGGACACACCTCCCAGGTGGCCGGACGAACCTCCCAGGTGAAATCAAAGACAAATGCTGGACAGCTCATATCCACCTCCAACTCACTGAAGGGGTGGAAAGGCCACACTTAGAATAGAGAAATGTGACATTGGTTATCTTGTTTTTAAAATATGAAAGTCGATCAGAGATGAAAAAAGGTAATCCGCAATTGTCCACATGAGCAAGGCCTGTATTAAATAGGGGGAGGATTGATGTGGTTTCAGTGACTCATTCGCCGATGCTAGTTTGGGGTTCAGATTTAGCATATGTGCCTTTTTTATGGAATATTACGGACAAACCTCCCGGGTGTCCGGACAAACCTCCCGGGTGTCCGGTCAAACCTCCCGGGTGTCCGGTCAAACCTCCCGGGTGTCCGGACAAACCTCCCGGGTGTCCGGACACACCTCCCTGGTGTCCGGACAAACCTCCCGGGTTTTCGGACAAACCTCCCGGGTGTCTGGACAAACCTTCCGCCCAAAGGCCAAGTGTGCCACCCAACCTCCCAGGGATCCCGCCCAACCTCCCAGGCATAATGTCCAATTGCCCAGGTGTCCTGCCCAACCTCCCAGGCATTCCGACCTGATGCCCAATCGTCCTGCCCAATCTCCCAGGAGTCCCGCCTAAATGCTCAGGTGCCCCCCCAACCTCCCAGCCATCCTGCCCAACCTCCCAGGCGTCCCGCTCAAATTCCCAGGCATCCTGGGAGGTTTGTCTGGACTGGCATCTTAAGAAGTGCATCCAAGAGGGATATGAGGACACAGTGTATAACAGACTTCCCTCTGTGACACATGAGGTTGGTCTGAGGGGAGGGGTGAGGGGAAAAATTTCTCCGCCTCCCATGCCTGCGCCTGGGGTGTCCGAATCTGAACTGTCCGAATGCTATCATATCTGAATCCATGATATTCGGATCACCAGCCGAATTGCGTTTTTATTTTTTGATTTTTTTTCACGTTTCGGCCTGCAGGGGGCACATTTTTAAACATATCCCCCATTCTTTCCAATGGGAACTAAGGAGATGAGGGCTACCCCTCAAAAATAGCTCAAAGATAGCTCCTATCTTCCATTGACATAATCAGGACAGTATTATGAAAATACCCTGAAATTTTCATGCCGATACCTTTAAAAATGTGCCCCCTGCAGGCCAAAACGTAAAAAACAGCAAAAAATAAAAACGCATCCGAGAATCTCGGATGTCACTGCAAATTCGGGTGTATCCGACCCCATACACCCAAACTGGACCCGAATCCGAACCAGCCGAATTTTTTTTCCATTTACCAACCCTACCCCTGACCTGGATAGCCCAGGTAGTTTGAACTCATCACCTCTCAGAAGTTAAGCAGGGTGAACAGGATAGGATTGGAATGCAATGGCTAGCCACCTCTGTAGTCTCTTGCCTCTACTGGATTGTCATAAGTTGGCTGTGACTTGACTGCCCTTTACACACACAAGATACAGGAGGGGAAAACCACTGCCCCTTGGAGGAAGGAGACATGGACAACCCAGGGCCCCATGCTAAAGAGGTCCAGGTGTTTGGTGGTTAATATATGACATACTGAAGAATCTTTCCATTTTATCGACTAGTGTATGAATGGGGAACAAAATCTCATATTGTTTTCATCTATTTCAGTTTTCTTTGAAAGCAACCATTTCCATACAGTTCCTGAGGTCTACCTCCCCTTCACTAATGAGCCATTCCACTTGTGCCCATAAGGTGAGCAACACTTTTGAATTGCCTCCCATGGGGAACTAGAAGCTGCACTGTTATTTTTATGATGCCCAAATGCGATCAGTCTAGCGAGTGCTATTCATCAGCCATCAGCGAAAAAAAACAAAAAAAGAAGTCAAAATACAGACCATGGTCCATTTTTAAAAGGGATGTTTATTGTGAAAAAAAAAGACATTTTACACCTGTTCAGGGCGCGATAGGCAGCTGGGAGTCCCTATCTTTGACTTTTGCCCAGAACTCCAGAATCAGGAGCAGCTGGATAAAAATGAGATAGGGAGGCAAAAGAATTCAGAGAGGTCACAGCAGGAATGTTTGCCAAGCTGATGTGCTGTTTTGGATGGCTGTGGTCATTTAGGAGCCAGAGCTGGCATCTCTTTGCCTTCACCTGATGGTGAGCAGCTGCTGGACATCTTTGAAGCTGTGCTGTGGTCATGTGGTGGTGGAAGAGTTTCAGTCCTTCTGCTTTGTGGCTGCATTTGCATCTGAGCTGTTGGGGATTGATTGGGGAGCCATGAGGTTGAGAGGGAACTAGGCTCTGTTCAAGAGTTCTTAAGCTGCTCTTTGGCCTTATTCTCAATGTTCTTATTTTGTCAAAGTATCTAGGGAAGGGCCTGGATGGCCCAAGCTAGCCCAATCCCATCAGATCTCAGAAGCTAAGTAGAGTTGGTTCTGGTAAATACTTGGATGGGAGACCACTAAGGAATACCAAGGTCTTTGTGCAGAGGAAGGCAATGGCAAACCACCTCTATTAGTCTCTTGCCTTCAAAACCTTACCAGGTTGCATTAGACAGCTGCAACTTACTGGCACGTTACACACACAAGGAAGGGAAGTCCTGACCTAGATGGCCCAGGTTATCCTGATCTTATCAGTTCTCAAAAGCTAAGCAGGGTCAGTCCTGGTTAAGACTTGGATGAGAGACCACCAAGGAAATCCAGGGTCACTACACAGAGGCAATCAATGGCAAACCATCTCTCTCATCTCTAACCTGAATGGCCCAGGGTTAACTCAATCTCTTAAGATCGCAGGAGCTAAGCAGGGTTGGCCCTGGTTAGGGCTTGAATGAGAGACCATCAGGGAATACCAGTGTCTCTGTGCAGAGGAAGGCAATGGCAACCTACCTCTGTTAGTCCCTTCTAAACCTTACTGGATGGTAATTTACATGCACACATCTAAGAAAGGTCAGAGGGTGATCAAATTACTCGTATTTCTCAGGAAGAAGGGTTCGCCCAACTATGTCTGTTTACGGGCCCCACATTTTCCCAAACAGAAATTAACATCGATGATGGAAACAGTGAGATGTGTTGTTCTTAATCTGTTAGCTTATCACCCAGTTTATGAGCCAAATGATGTTTATGATGATATTGATGCTGTCTGCTTTGCCAAAATACTGTCATGATAGATGGAAAGAAGTGGCTGATGGCGTTTTCCTTAAACCTGACTGATGCAATTAAGAATCCATAAAGACCTTGCCAAGTGTTTATTGCAGTTGTGGATGGGAGTGTGCCGGAAACAATTCATTCCCTCACTACCTGGTACCCAAAAGGCAGTCAAGAAGATCTGATTATACTTTTTGTGCATAATTCTCTCATCAATAAAAAGAGAAGAGGGCACAATTTACAGTCATCCTTTTCTTTTTCAAAAGGGGGGGAAATCAATTACGAAGCAAAGCTAAACTTTATGGCACAGCAAAGCAAACAGTAAGCATTGCCGTTTTAATTCCAATATCAATATTCATTAAAGTTTTATACAGACTACCTACTAACTAATCATGCAGGGAGATGAGATCTTTCCCCCTCCTCCCCACCTTCCCTTTGGGCTGCTTGTTCAGACTCATAAAATATATTTTAGTGTCCCTTTAGTCAAGACAATGGAGCCATTCAAAAGGACGGAGATAGCAAACAGACTGGAGAGGATGATGAAGGGGTGACTTGGCTTCAATGACCACTAAATTAGAATATAGCACCCAGCCACTCCCATGCTTTCTCCTCGTCTCCCCTCCCACTCTCACCCCCCACCCCTCGCAGCCCAGATCATTTGATTACATTGTCCTTGTCACAGAAAGGTCATTTTAATTCGATCACCAGCAAATATTCCAGGCAAAGGGTGTCGCACATGTGCAGACGCTGGGCTCATTTGTCACATTATTGCTTGCTGTCACTTTTGAAGGTAGGTGTCTGTTTGAAGAATGTGCGGCATCTGCAGGGTCAAGACATTTGCATAAAGGACCAAAAAGAACCCCTTTTCAGGGAGAACGGAGGACTTTGCTCTCATCCTTGTTCATCGAAAGCGTTGCAGGGCCGGGTACCAGGAGCTAGTCATTCCGTTCTGTTCAACTGTTCTCTAAAAAAAGAACAGCTAACAATATGAGAATTCATTAAAATTAAAACTTGCATTTACAGGGCTCCCCATTAATTCTTCTCCATCCCGATTGGATGTCAGCTGATGTTTCAGTTTTATAACGTCAGATGTGAAAATGCAGGTAGACAACAGTAATTTCACCCTTCGAAAATTCAAACAGGATGGAACGCCACACTAACAGTCTTTAATGGTGATTGACAAACACTGTCAACATTCAGTTTATTCAGTAAGCAGAACCAGAGGGGACTTGACTCACAGATTCCCTTGTGACTGACCAGGTGGCATGACAAAATGAACACAATATTTTCTGTTTAGTGCCTGTTTGTGCAAAGTGCCATTTTCCTGGGTTTCCCATCACCAAAGCCCACCCATGTGGGCCTGCCATGAGTCCAGACAGATAGGTTTTTTTTTTCCATGGGCCCTTCGTCATCTGATTTCAGTTGGTTTAGAGTGGAGTAACCTTTTCATAGGATTGCACTGTTAATCAATTATGTACATATATGTACCTAATATACTATCAAATCACAACTGGTTTATAGTGATCCCAGCAAAGGGCTTTCGAGGCAAGTAGGAAGCAGAGGTGGTTTGCCAACACTTTCCTCTGCAGAATCTTCGTTGGTGGTCTCCTAGCCAAGTAATGTCCCTGCTTAGCTTCCGAGATCCGACAAGGTTGTCCTATGCCGTGCCACTTTCCCTCCTGTCAGTCAAGAAGAAAACAATTAGATACTGTTACACAGCCTGAAAATTCTGTCCATCAAAAAATACTAAAGGTTCTCCCCAGGTATCCGCATAAAATGGTGGCTCTATATATTGCGAATGTTCTTGGTAGGACGTGTTCCTTTTAGATGCAGCTGGAACACTAAAATCAAACATGTGAAAGGGGCACTTGTCTGGCAGATACAAATTTCAAAATAAGGCTGCGTACTTATTCCTGATATCGTTAACAGAATTTAATCAGTTTAGAGTTGGCAACCACTTCAGTGAAACTGTGTTGCCAATCAGGCTTTCTGACACCTTAAATGTTTGATAAAAACACTAAAATGAGAGATGATGGTTTTGATCAGGTGTATTAAAGAATTATGCATAGCAGCCCAGGTGATTAAGCAGATCTTACTGTCATGGCAACAGAAATTCATGGAGAAAAAAATACTAAGAAAAATTAATAATATGAAAGTGACTTGGAAAGCCGTGTGCATGCCAGCATGCCGTATGGCAACAGTTTTACCATCCATTTCCAAAACATTCTTGGATCCAAATGGAATTTAGTTTCTTGTCCCAGATGTTTCTCTGTGATGTGCTTTTATGCGTGCGGAATCATTCACTTTAACTCCACTTTCAATGTACTTTGCAGCTGGATTTTACAGTGTGAAATGGAAAAGAAGCTATTTGTAAATGATTGCTAAAGTGCATTGAAAGAGGACTGAAAGTGCACTATTCACCATGTGTGAAAGTGCTTCTTTTCAGAATGTGTGAAAGAGTAAATGTGGTGTAGTGGTTGAGAGTGCTAAACTCTAATCTGGAGAACAGGATTGGTTATATATGCCTAATAAAGGTGGTTGTTGTTTAACAGGATTGGTTTCCCCACAGAAAGCCTGCTGGTTGACCTGGAGCTAGTCACAGTTCTCTCAGAACTCTCTCAGCCCCACCTGCCTCACAAGGTGTTCGTTGTAAAGAGAAGAAGGGAAAGTGATTGTAAGCCACTGAGACTCATTAAAGGTAGAGAGTAGAGAACAGTGGGGTACAAAAACTAACCCTTCTTCTCGAAGTAATTTAAAGCATTGCTTATTCAAGGTTACAGTTATCCACAGAACAAAATAGTAGGTTCAAAACAATTAAAAGAGTTCTTATTTCAAATGGAGGATCATTGCTAATCAGATGCATCTATTTTTTTGGTTATTGAAGGACACTGATAGACATCCATCAGTACTCCTAATTCTGGAAAGGGTCCTGCTGGGTTTCGAATAAACAGAACAAAAAAAGTATTTTGCTATCAAAACGGTTGTAGTTGTCAACTTCTGAGGATACCAAGCACTGGATGGAGATTGTCATGGTTACATCACGTACAGATATCATAAATCTTCACTGCTATTCAGACTACAGGTCAAGAAAGCATACTGCAGCCAGTACATGAGACAGTCTTTACAATGATGTTCAAAAATGGATTGATTTTACTCTCCCCCATTTATGAGCATAAACTTAGTGGTTTATTGGTCCAGGATACACATTTCATTGAGATAATATTACCCATGTGTGCACAAAGAATACATTCACAGAGCTGCCTGAAATTGCAGCGTGAACTTCCAAGAGCAGCATCAGAAACTTGTTCTGGATCTTCAGAAAGAAGCCGTTTTATTAAGACAAACACATGTTAATGTAACACACACACACTGGGAGCAAGAAACATAAATACCTCTATTGTTTTCAAATGCAGTGCAATGTCAGGAATGTTTTTATAGGCAAGCTAGAATCGAAGGCCTGGTCACTTAGATCACACCTGAGTAGTTTTTCAACCACCAACTTCAACTGAGCCCTAATATGTTCAGATATTGCCATGACAGAGCAATTTAAGGGTTAATTTTTTAAATCTTTTTAGAGTGCAGCCTCCCCCATTTCTTAAAATATTTTTTCTTCAGGCTAATATCTCATAGCCGCGATCTCCACATTCTCGTGTGCTCTACCCAGCACAGTAAATTTTTGTCACATTAAAATGATAACATACTTTTTACACATAAAACCCTCCCTGATTAAAAATTAAGTCCCTTTCAATTAGAGTAATAGATTGTAGCCATAAAATGTAACATGAAGGAGAAATGCAATTAAAATGATAGCGAACATTTGTGTAAATCAAAATTCAGAAGTGGGGCAAATGTTGGGGGCAGCAAAGGTTTGTCTAAATCAGAATTTTGTCTCCCCCACTTGAAATTCTGATAAGAATACGAATAGCTGAGATGCTTCCTTTAATTTTCTTTTTTTTAATATTGCCAACCTTATCTGCTAGGATCATTGTTAAAATAGTGTGGCCACCATAAGCTTCTAGTCTATTAATCTTCCTTGCGTCTTTGAGAATTACAGTCTGATGACCTTTGTTCTGAGGGGACCTTGGAGGGAAAGTCACTCAACCATCAAATCAATTATCCCTAGCATCAAAGATATATCATCTATATTTAAACTCTCCTAAGGAATTAACTAGACAACTATTCTTGAAGTGTTGTTGGCTTTTATTGCAGAACTGTGATTTCAGCTCACCTGACCCCAAGCAACATCTGGGTGTTTCTCATGGGAAATCCCCAAATTTCAGCAGGTTATAAACTCTACAAATGATCTATATATAATGCACTGGTCTTCCAAAC
The DNA here is from genome assembly GCF_021028975.2 of Sphaerodactylus townsendi. NCBI lineage: Eukaryota > Metazoa > Chordata > Lepidosauria > Squamata > Sphaerodactylidae > Sphaerodactylus > Sphaerodactylus townsendi. Next base: position 125,789,569 of record NC_059428.1, on the reverse strand, counting down.
AAGATTTCTCATTGGCCTCTGAAGATTTGATTGGCTTTAGAAAAAAATTATAACAACATTGCTTTGTAAACTATTGGTTAACTTTTTTCCTTGCATATCACTTCTATGACCAATAGTCCTCACTGCAAGAACTTTCAGTGTCCCCAATTTTGAGCAAGTATCAACTTGCCATTGAACCACAGGTAGTTTTCCTTTTTGCTGGCTGCCATTGGTCCTATAGTTACGCCATCTGTGGCTAAATTCTTAACTATTAATATCTTAGAGTCCGTCTTTTGCCAATTATTAATGTGACAATTCATAGGCTTGGAGATTGAAAAATCAGATGGACCCGAATTTTTCGGGTATACCGGAAGTTATTTGTCTTATTCGGGCATACAGATAATTTTATGCCCGAATAAATCCGAATTCGAATATAACCGAATTTCTAGGGTATTGACCAAGCTGACTGTAACGGACTTGCCCCACCCTGAAGGGCTGGTGTGAAGCAGGCCTGCTTAAAGAGGCCTGGGTTACAGTAAAAGTAGGCAGCAGGCCCTAATTTAAATAAAAGCAAGGTGATTGGTTGATGGAAGGCACTGTTGCCCCTGGCCAATGTAAGGGGGCACTAAAACGCTGCTAGATAAACAGAAAAACAGAAAGAACCTGTCAGACAGTTCTTTGTTGGGAGTTCTGAAGAGAACAGCTTGTGTTCAGTTGAGAACAGAGTCTGTGGAGTGAAGTCTTATATAAATTTTTACAGCAATAGCTGTGTTAGGGCTTATTTTTGGGGTAGGTCATTTTTTGCACCCAGGGGTTGCTGCGCCTGATGCAGCTGTGTGCCTGAGCAGCCAAAGTCCCCCGGCAGTGGTCAATGTGTGGCCCACTTGGCCACTTCTTGCAAACATGTGTCAAAGGCGAACATCAGAATCTGCAGAGAGGCGGCTGCTGTGGGGGGGATACCTGAAGTCTGAGCTGGCTGGGCTACCATCCGGCTTGACAGCATCCCCGGAGCCCCATCACCTATGGTCGGCTGGGGTTACCCCTCGCCCGTCGCTTCCCCTGGACTCTTCCTGCTCCTCCTGCTGCTGCCTCCGCTGTGAGGGCACACTGCCCACCTGAATCTTCTTGGCACTGGCAGCCTCCTGCAGTTGCTCTGGACTCCTCTCTGCCACCATTGTTGTTGCTGCCAGTCACTTGCATCCCGTCCCTCCAGCCACTGAATAGCCCCTGGCAGACACCGTCACTGCCTCAGCTGCCTGGCTGCTGTGCAAGGGGATGAGCAGGGATTGGAGGCAGAGTCCAGGCTGCATGGCCCGGGGAGGTGAGAGGGCAGATGAGCATAAGCAGAGGGCTGGGAGAGGGGTGTCCGGGTGCTGCTGCTGCAGCTGACAAAGGGGCACAGTCGCCCGCTGGCCTCGATCGCAGGCTGCCACAATGGCAACTCCACAGGGGAGTGCTGGGCACCTTATTTTCCTGGGCAAGGAGTTGAGGGGCTGCTGAGGCTGCTCAGAGTTTCCTGGCCCCACTCCGCAGCCAGGCCAACCCACGCAAAGGGAGGGGGCGTTCGAGGCGTGGTGAGTGCATTCGGGGGTGGGCGGGGGCATTGCGGATCATGGCAGGGGCCCAGGGCAAGGGCTGTGCCAGGGAATCTGTGAGTAGGGCTTATTTTTGGAGTAGGGTTTATATTTTAAGCTCCTTCCAAAAATACCAAAAATTATGCTAGGGCTTATTTTTGGGGTAGGGCTTTTGGGGTAGGGCTTATTTTCGTGGAAACACAGTACATACATAACATACATACATGCATGCATGCATGCATATAGATATAATCTAAAATCTATGTGATCTGTTAATATTTTCCATGTACATATAATACCCAAATGAAAGGATTTGGGAGTGAGTTCATCTGCTTTCAATTTTCAGGCTGCGCACATTACTCTTCCTTGTTTTCTGTCTTCAGTCTTAAATTTCACACAGCTAGCAGGCAACAAAATCATAACAATATTATCATATAATTAAGTTTCTCACAAAGTTAACATCATGCCTCAAACAATGGCCTCCGCTAGTTGCTCACGGATCATTAAAAATGCAAAACGTGGGTCAATTGTGAGAATAATTGACACTTTTGTTAAAAAAATAAAATTTAGCGAGCACAATAAAGAAGGGAACCGAATTATAACTGAATAAAGGCCTCACAGATTGACTTGCAAAGTCTGCCACTTGGCTCCTGTTTACTCATGATAAAAATAATCTATGCAAATGAGATGTAGCTGAAACTAAATGGAATTTAGCAAAGTAAATGGCGCCAACTTAATTTTATTGTCTTTAACTGTATAAATAAATTTCCTCTACAGATGGAGATGCAAAAGACACCAAAGAAAAGAAGCATCCGGGGAGGGGGTGCATGTGTTTGCTTGTTTCTCTTCGCAAATCAGAAAATGAGTTTAAAATTGAGGGAAAAGATGTCAGAGGATCTACTTTCAAGTGTCTGCTTGTAATTATGGCTTGCTTTTAAATTGTGTCTTCTCCCTGTTGGAAATTGAAGACACCGTTTGACCCCAGTTGCAGTTTAGGCTGATTAGGTCTTTTTTGCTGCTCAGAAATTATCCTGAAATAGAACAACAGAGAGAAGCGATATCCTCCTAAGCAGAGTTCTGTCCTTTTAAGTCCTTTAAACTCAACCGACTTAAAAGGGGATAACTTGGCTTAGGATTGCACTCTGAAGCAATCGGCTCTTTTTAAACAATGCCCGGGAAGCAAAATCGTCATTTTATTCCTATCTACACCTCATAATCAGTTTCCATGGCACTGAACAGAGTTCTAGTGACAAAGGAGGCAGACCCTAATCCACAAGGAATTTACACAAAAAAGAGTCCAACATATGTTTAGTCCTTTGTGCATTTACTGTCCGCAATGTGACAATGTGCTTTGCAGTGTGGGTTCCTCCATCTTGATTGAATTACCCTGCTGCAAAGTGTCCCTAATCTAGCCAGTCTCATCTGCCATTTTGCCTGCCTGCCACTCCCTTGCCTGCTGTCTCCCAACAAGCTTTTTGGCATTGTTTTTGTTGTTGATGATGTTGTTGTTCCCAATTTTTGATCTATTGTTGTTTCACAGGATTACAGAGCATCCATGGCTCCAGTGGTAGATCTTCACTGCCATTGCTTTTAAAAAGCCCTTCAGATCAGTGTGCAGCATAAAGGTCGAAATGATGTAACAACCACTCGTCTGCCACTTCTTTGTTTCTGTTCCCTGCCATCTCTATTTGGTTTGTTTGTGGACTTATTCCATCATTACTTCACTGGCATAGTCCTTTCCGGCATCTAGACCACTAGAGTCATTTTTTAAAAAGGTTCTTCTAACTGATATGAAATGGTGGGATTTGGGTGGGGGAAGTCAGGGAAGAGTGAGAAGGGAGAGTAGTGCATGACCATCTCCTCTGATTTTCCTGTAGAAGCAGGAGAAAAATAATACTTTCCCCACTTTTGGAAACCATAAGGATGCTTTCATCTGCAGCACCATCAGTTTGGGAGCTGGGAAAATGTGTGTGCAAGTGAGAATCTAATCTAAATGAAATGTACATTTGCCCGAAAGAGACCAGATGTGCATAAAAAGCCCATGTTAAATGAACTGGGAGCTAATAAAGGAGATCTTGCATCTCAACAGTTCAATGGAGGGGCAGGAAAGAAGTTCCCTTTCCCAGCATTGAGAGGGGTTTTTTGTCTGTGGCCTGATTAGGTATGACCGAAAGGGTTAATGGGAAGGTCTGATGAGGGATGACAGAAAGGGTTGATGGGAAGGCCTGATGAGGGATGACAGAAAGGGTTGATGGGAAGGCCTGGTGAGGGATGACAGAAAGGGTTGATGGGAAGGCCTGATGAGGGATGACAGGAGTTGATAATTTGTGAGAAGAATGGATTTTGGAAGAAGTGGCAATAGCATGAGTTATCACATGTGGAAAAAAAGTATGGCCCTTTTCGCACAACACAAATAAAATGTTTTCAGGACTGAAATGAAAGCATTTTGGGGAGGAGTTCCGCACAGGGTTTTTTTTTAACCCAAAACATTTTAGTTGCAGCTTCAAAACATTTTAAAGGCATCCTCTTTGAAAACGTTTTACAAAAGTTTTGCAAACGTTTTAGGAGATTTGTGCAGAAAGGGTATGTCTTTCTTTGCTGTCTTTTATTTCCTCAAGCCACACATACCCATTCTATAATGAAATTGCCAGAAGCCACCCTGAGCCCAGGGCGGAAATGATCAGGCAGGAAGGGTTGCTGGCTAGCAGGGGGAAACTAGAGAAATGTTGGGGTGTCAGTTCCACAGAAATGTAGATGATCCTGGTTGGAGAAGAAGAAAAGGCAGCCAGAGTCTATCCTAAGCCATAATCACCCCTATGTGCCTAAAGGCTAAGAGCCCCATTCAAAGGGGGTGGTGTGGAATCCACTGTGAGGTACTTAACTTGGCAGAGGGTGATATTACCCACGCACAGTTGCCACCACCCTTCTCTGGTGCTGGGCCATAGCATCAATTATGGTGCCAGTGTTCCCATGCATATTCCTCCTCCATCAGTGCAGTGGGGACAATCTAGAGATATGGCTGAGGGAGGGCTCCCTCCCAGCTGAAAATGGCCGCTTAAGTCTGAAAAGACCCATAGGGGCAGCAGGGAAGCCTGTTTTCTTTGCAGGCCTCCCCACACTGCCAGGAAGCCCCTCTGAAAGTAGAGGCCAGGCTTAATTGCAGCCCCATGGCTGGGTGCCTGGCTTGTGGATGGGGCTGCCCACCTTTTAGCTGCAAGTGGAAAAGGGGACCTGGGATCCAACCCTCAGGTGGATCAAACTTCTAACAATAGGAATAATGTACTTGTGAAAGGGCTCGAATGGACAATATTCTTTGGCATATTCCCCTTATAAAATGAAATTACAGGCTTCTGCAGCCTTAATTGTCCTGAGGCCCATGCATGGAAGGGAGAGGGGTCTAATCCTTCAACGTCAGCTTGGCTTTGGTATTGGAAACCAGTGTCTTTGCTTTGTGCTTAACATTTTAAATGAGTGAGGCCAAAGCATACATTTTCTCCTTTAGAATGCAAGGGTCTTGGGTTTAGAATAGCAAAACTGAATGGAGGTGGTCTCCATACCTGGATCCAAGACAAATTTCTGCTGCCCAATCCTACAATTTGCATTTTATTGGAGGAGCAAGAGGTGTGATCATGCTCTTCAATATTTTGTTATGGAAAGGATAGGCGAGATTGTCAATCAAGTCATGTGGATGCATAAATCCTGCTGGGGGAGAATGTTTTATAAATATGATGATGACGAGGTTTATTGATTTATTAGATCACACCAAGCATCCACAGTTGGATTGACCACAGAATTATTTACGTGGGGTATTTTCTGTGCTCCCCCTTCACAGTCCTGCTCAATGCAGCTTTGCAATTAAAACTACTTTTTGATACTAAAAAAAGAAAAAAAGAGCTGGCAAAAACAACCCATTGGACATCAGTAGCATAAATCAACAACATGCCACTTCAAATAATATTTGCATTTGCACAAGATGCAACCGTTGTTGGTTTTCCCTAAAGCGTCCCACATTTTTTTGGAAACCAGCTTGCAGCTACTGACATAGGCAGAAGCGACTGAGCAAGCTGAACTCTGAACTTTAAATAAGCTGTCAGGAAGTTAGGTCAGCTTTGCACGTCTCCTGTGGGAGCCCAAGAACAAATGAGCTCTGCTTCTCATACCATTATGCAATTAAACTCAAATTCTGATCCCACTGCAATTTGAAGGTCTTGTTCTGTTGACTTCAGAAGGAGCTGGATTAAACCCATTCCATGTTTTTTTTTAAAAAAAAGGTTATTCTTGAAGCCTTTCTGACATCCAAAGCCAGCTTTACCCCCTCCCTAAAATCCTCAGCATGAATGCAAGCAATTATTCTGAGACGAGTTGTATGCAAGTATTAGAAGAAACAAGAGGGGAAAAACAAAACATTCCCATTAACAATGAGAATCACAAAGCACTTAGGTTCAATTAATGCGCTCGGGACCAAAGCTATGTGATTTGGAAGGGCAAATTAGTCCAATTAGAATTCCATAGACAAGTCAATGAAGCAGCAGATAAAGAGACAACAGTGGATATAATAGATATGATGCAAGAAACCCTTAGGGCCCTGATCCTGGAAAATGGTTGTGTTATTCTTTCTCACAGCATGCTGTGGGTTTGCAACCTTTTGTCTTGTACCCAGCTAGAATTGCCAGATGGCTTGTCTCATACTGTTCCATCCAGATGCTAAATATAATTCATGAAACAAAAGGTCCTCGTACACAAAACTGCTCAGAAGCTATTGTAAGATGAGCCTAGTTTACTATGAATGTTTGGAGCAGAGACCAAAGATAGCCTTCCCAGAGGACAGGAGTCTGATAGCGCTTAAATGTTGCCTTGAAACAGTCTGATATATCTCCTGCAGCTCACATGACTCCCTGTTCTTGGGTTATAATGCTTGGGTTACTGCAGAATCTAATCTTCGTGAAGCTCAGCTTCCTAGACCAAAAAGCTGGTGAGGAATAATCACAGGGGATCCATAGATGGTTGCCAACCCCCAGATGGAACTAGAGATCTTCCACTGTTATCTCCAGACAGCAAAGATCAGTTCCTCAGGATAAAAGGGCTGCTTTGAAGGGTGGCCGCTATGGGATTCTACCATGCTGAGGTTCCTTCATTCCCCAAACCCTGAGCTTTCCAGGGTCCACCCCAAAAATCTTCAGGTATTTATAAACCCAGAGCTGGCAGCCCTACATGAAGAGACTGAAATGGCCTTCTGAAACACGTTGTGGGCTCTTAGAAGAGCCAATGAATAATTTCTGACTATAGCTAATAGACTTGAGGAAAAAAAGCAGTAAAATTCAGATTTTTAAAATTATTGAAAAAACTCAAATCTCTGATAAGAAAAACCCAAAAATATTTGGGTTCCACCCCCCAAAAAATCAGGTCCATTATGATGATTTTTAAAAACTTTTTTGGTTTTCTGCCTGCAGCGGGTGCATTTTTAAGATAGCGGCACCAAACTTTAAGGATGGATTTGGGATACTCCCTTGATAAGACCATGCAGGTTTTGTAAAGTCTGGTTTAGGGGGTCCCATTGTTTCCAATGGTTTCTAATAGAAAATGGGGCTACCCCTTTGGGGGTCCATAAAATTGTCTTCTGGCGGGAGGCTGGTAACCGATAGCTTGTTCATGTCAATCTGTGACCCTGCTCTAATAGCTACAGGACACGCTTCATAGAATGGTTTAGTTTCACTTGGCTATCCCCCACATTCCTTTTCTCCATAGTACAGGGCAACCAGATACCAGCTCTCACCTCGCTAGATATAAACATCTTTAACCTCCATGCTTTTCCCACCAGCTGCTAAGGAAGGTGGTGGTGGAGCTGAACCTGTCTCTCCCTTGGCCTTTGCCTCGTCCCGTAGATCTGGCCATGAGAAGTATGATACCTAACCTTGCATAGACTTCAAATAAAGACTACTGTTATCAATATCAGAGTTTGGTTAATGTCTACAGACAGGCAACTTCATACATGGGTGGGTCCAGACCATCCATGCAATTGGCATCTGACTGAGTAGAAGGAGCCTATTGCATGAGTATAACTCAAGCAATCTGTCCTGTCCATAGGCTCACATTATTCATGTGCACCATAGTATTATGGAGAAATTACTGAAGTGTTGTTGGGGCTATGTGCAAGGGGCCCAGAAGACATGGTTATCAGATCCCTCTTGTCCACTAGCATGGGGGAATGGTTGCCCGTTCCTGCTTGGGAAATTCCTGAAGATTTGGGGTTGGAGTCTCGGGAGGAGAGGGACCTCGGGGTACAAGCGGACCATAGAGTCCTCCCTCCAAAGCAACCATTTTCTCCAGGAGAACTGATTTCTGTAATCTGAAGATAAGCTGTAATTCTGGGGGATCCCCCTTTCCCATCTGGAGGCTGGCATCCCTACAAGGAGAAGAGAGCAGTAATAAAGCTCTAGGAACATATCAAGATCTCTGTTTTGGTACAATTAAATTTGAATTGTGAACTCGACAACCATAAAGAGTTCTCAGAATGACAGGCTATGATTTTCAGTGTAATAGTTTCATTTAAAGAGATTGTTGTTCTTGAGGCTTACTGATAATGCTAATTCACAGTCCAGCCAGCAGAAAGAGCTCGCAGTCATGCAAAGTGTTCACATTTTCTCAGAGAACCGCCCCCCCAAAAAACTGGCTCTAATCCAAAGGCTAGCCATGCCATCACCCCCCACCCCTTTCCCAATTTTTCAGGCTCACAAACAATAGTGACCATTTTGGCAGTGCAAATTCAGATGAGAGAGAAATGGAGTGACTAGATATTTATTTCTCCAAATATCGCTGAGGATTTTCTTTCTGGTTACAGTGAATGGTTTATGCTAAAGGATCACTGGAAAGATGGCATGAAAATGTGCTGGGTCTGTGGCTGGGAAGCCCACCCCTGCAGTTACCAAGGCCAGCAAATGAAGGAAGTAACTATCTGCCACCTAAAAGGCCCAGTGGTATGGTTCTGCCCCCATTGCGCGCCCATGATGGGCCCAAGAACAGCAACATTACTCCAAGACCAGCTGAACCAGTAAAGTGGTGTGGCTCTTTTGAGGAGCCAACCTTATGGTTGTGCCTATGGCTATTAGGCCCAGAAGATGACCAGGAGAATTCCCAGGCAGGGAACGAAGATACACCCACATGTCAGATCTCACAGAAATACTCAGTCCTTCAGGATTCCCCTGGGATTTAAAAGACAGATGGATCTCTAGTGACTTAGTTAAAAGGAAAGTCAGCTGAAAACCAGGGAAAAATGCCAGGGCTCTCTGCTAGACTGTGGAGAAGCCCAGAATGGGAGACGAAGGATACAGGATGAATGTAACCTCTTTCCCCAGTACTGAGCCACAAAGACTGCCTACACAGGACACTGGGGAGTGCCCAAGTTCAGTGGTCCAATCTGGTAATACCCCCTTCCAACATTCTAAACACATTGAAGAAAGAAAAGACTGGAGTCTTGGCAGGCAACTAATGGGGGATTTATCAGCCTCCAAGGAAGGGGCAGTGACATCACCATAGTTCAGTGATGCTCTAGGAATCCAACAAATCTTTATGACTTTTGGATTTTTAGAGCATCGCCAGGGCATGCCACTTTCATTTTTGAGATGGAAGTGACATCATGCATTGCACAGTGCAATTTTTCCTTCCCTGTTTTCTCCTGCTGCTCACTGAAGCAGTGGCAAGGAACTGGAATGGACTGGCAGTGTGGAAGCCTTCCTGCTGGAAGTGGAAAAGTGCCATCTCTAGCCAGCTTGCCACTGCCATCAATTAAGCTCCCCCAAACAAGTAGGGTAGCCAGACCCGCACTGGGGGCAGGAGATCTCTCGCTTTGGCATTTGATGTGGTAACTGATGTGTTACCAGTGACACAGGCTTCAGCCAGTTTGCTGCCAATAAGTTAGTTCACACATCCCAATCCCCACCAGTTGTCAGGGAGTGCCTGGTATTCATGGTCGTAGGTAAGGGGGGGGGGGTTCTCGGGTTTGAACCCCCGCCATTCATGTCCGAAGCTCCGCCCCTCCGTTTGTGGGTTTTTAAAACATTTTACTGCTTTTTCGGTTTTTTGCCTGCAGGGGGCGCATTGTTTGGGCTAGCAGCACCAAACTTTCAGGGATTGTTTGGAGAACTTTCCTGATGATACTACCCGGGTTTGGTGAGGTTTGGTTCAGGGGATCCAAAGTTATGGACTCCCAAAAGGGGTGTCCCCATCCTCCATTGCTTCCAATGGGAGCTAATAGAAGATGGGGGCTACACCTTTGAGGGTCCATAACTTTGGACCCCCTGAACCAAACTTCACCAAACCTGGAATGTATTATCGGGTGAGTCGCTTATTGATACCACCCAGGTTTTGTGAAGTTTGGTCCAGGGGGTCCAAAGCTATGGACTCTCAAAGGGAGTGCCCCATCCTCCATTGTTTTCAATGGGAGCTAATAGAAGATGAAGGCTACATCTTTGAGGGTCCATAACTTTGGACATCATGAACCAAACGTCACCAAACCTGGGATGTACTATCAGGAGAGTCTCTTATTGATACCATCCAGGTTTTGTGAAGTTTGGTCCAGGGAGTCCAAAGCTATGGACTCCCAAAGGGGGAGCACCCATCCCCCATTGTTTCCAATGGGAGCTAATAGGCGTTGGGGGCTACACCTTTGAGGGTCCATAACTTTGGACCCCCTGAACCAAACTTCACCAAACCTGGGTGGTATCATTAGGAGAGACTCCTAAAGATACCCTGAAAGTTTGGTGCTTCTAGCTTAACAATTGCACCCCTGACAGCAGGCACCCCCCAAATTTCCCCAGATTCTCCTTTTAAATCCACTCCCTTTGGCGTGGATTTAAAGGGAGAATCTGAGGTCCTCAGTTTAGAAGAAGAAGAGGAAGAGTTTGGATTTATATCCCCCCTTTCTCTCCTGTAGGAGACTCAAAGGGGCTTACAATCTCCTTGCCCTTGCCCCCTCACAACAAACACCATGTGAGGTGGGTGGGGCTGAGAGAGCTCCGAAAAACTGTGACTAGCCCAAGGTCACCCAGCTGGCGTGTGTAGGAGTGCACAGGCTAATCTGAATTCCCCAGACAAGCCTCCACAGCTCAAGTGGCAGAGCAGGGAATCAAACCCGGTTCCTCCAGATTAGAATGCACCTGCTCTTAACCGCTTTGCCACATTGAAAGTGATGCTGTTTCAGGGTGGGGGATAATCCACCCCAAAACAGCATCACTTTCAATGTTGTTTAACTAGGGACCCCAGATTCTCCCTTTAAAGTGGATTTAAAAGGAGAATTTGGTCTCTCTAGTTAAAACACCATTGAAAGTGATGCTGTTTGGGGGTGGATTCCAGCATCACAGCGGCTGCCGGGGGCGGGGGGGGGAACTCAGATTTTGCACCAGGCTCCATTTTCCCTCTATGCCTCTGCCCAGAGGGGAGGGCAGGGCAGGGGAGTCTGCCATCCCTGACCTTGGAGAGCTGCTTTTATAAGCTCTAGGCTAGGGGTGGGGCTTGGGGAGGCGTGGCCATGTCCTAGGGGTGGGTGGGGGTGGGGCCCCACCCCTGACCCCCCCATAAAAAATCTATACCTACGTCCCTGCTGGTATCCCAAGGGTCCCTTGGGAATTATATGGAGACAAAGAGGTGGAGGGTGAATCATCATCATCATCATCATCATCATCATCATCATCATCAACAACAACAACAACAACAACAACAACAACAATAATCACTGCTGACAGGAGTGCTTTCTATAGGCAGAAATTTACTTTTGGTTCAAACCCAATTTGGTCTTTATCAATGGTTTAATTATTCCATTCCATATCAATTATTCTGGGAAGAACTTGTTGAGATACATTTTGGGAACCCATACAAGACCTGGCCTTAGGAACAGAGTCCCTGCTCTCCATACTTTACTCTGCAGTCCCTCCAAAATCTGATTTTACATAATCTCAAAGATCTGATTGGGTGGATTTTATTAGTTACAAAGCAGAGCTCCAAAGGATACTTGTCTTGTTTTCTGGTACACTATTCCACTCTGTTTTTCACTGAAAGGAAACAATTTAACCTGGTAGGTCATTCAATGTTGTGCGCATAACCCCCTTTTTATCTCTTTCTGAAAACTGGAAAATCCCTTAAGTATAGATAAATAGCTACTCAGCAATCATCACTATTCCTTTAAAAAAACCCTCTATTTTCATTTTAGTCTTGTATTACTGCAGCACAATTGCATGAGGGAGGAGATCCTCTGCTTTAAATTAATTTCCAAGCCCATGATACTGCTTGACCTTTGTGATGCAGCAGCTCTGTATCTTTTTTTTTCTGTCTGATTTTTTGAAGGCCTTAACTCCTGATTTGAAAGACTGAATGACTTGTGTTTCCTTCACATCTTTGATGTGAGGGCTGCTTTGAATTAAAGAGGTTGGATTCCTTAAGACACGATAGGCTGTAATTAGAGAATGATATCTTGAAAATGAGTTGTCAGCGCTGGCGACGTATCTCAGCTTGTACCCTCTGAAGTCTTTGCGCACCAGGCTGTGTTAAGTTCAAGTGCCCATCGGTAAGCAAATCTTAATATTTGCCTTATTAATGAGGATAATACATATTTTAATGAGGACAAAATATTCTTTCCGAGGAAATGTTCTGTTGCACGCCAACATCTTAAAATTCTCTAGATCATTTTTAATTAAATGGTTTATTTTTATTGTGGCCATTTGTTTCTGCCATTTCTCTTCCATTGCCCTGCTTCAGTTCTTAACATCATCTCGCTTGATAGACTTTGGCCTTCTCCCTGAGGAGGAGGACGACGACAACATCTTGTCATCTGATTCCCACTGACAATCAGGGAGGCAAGATTGATTTTTTTCTTCTAGCTTCCTGTTCCAGTGGGAGTCGCCCTTCAGTTATGTTCCTGGGAGAAGTTCGTCAGAGTAGCTGTTCTACACTTTACTAAAAGCTATTTCAATACATTGCCTTAATTACCTCTTCTAGCCTTCTACTGTACTCTTTTCTTTGCCTTTCTTCCTCTATTTCTTTCTGCTTAACTGAGCTTTCTTCCTTCTTTCCCCTACTATTTTTCCTGTTGCTGCTGGATAGAAGCAGTTTGGAAACCATACCATGGCCACTCAAACTGCACTCAAAGAAGGGAGTGGTGAAGAGAACAGCTTTCTCAGAAAATGCAGACTGAATGGCTGTGACTCCAGCAAAACAGATCACAGAAGAGGCAGGCAGCAGAGGTGTACAGGTCTATAAAGACTGTACACTGGGGGTCACTCATGTCCTCGGGTTTTGCCCCCCAGGAGCCAGCCTGCAGAGAGGCAGGGGCAGGGCTTGGTCTGAGAACTGCTCCCGAGTCCCCCTGCCCACAATGTGGAGGTGGGGGGACCCAGAGGAGGTGTTGTCCCTGGGCACCATTTCCCCTCATTACGTTTCTGGCAGGCAACATACATGGTTGGCCTGCCCTACTTCCATCACAGATGGAGACAGCCACTATCGCCATAAAGCCTCACTAGGAGCAGGCTTCAGAGGGCAGCACAAGAAGTATCTCAAGCAGTGGTGGCCAATTTGGGTGCAAAACGGTAGTGCCAAGGCCATCCCTCCCAAAAAAGATTGGATGGACTGGGGAAATGATGGGGAGGACTGGGAAGATAAAGTCCCTACTGCCAGCCACACTGGATCACACCAGCTAATTTCCCCTACCCCTAGGTGGCACCAGACTCCTTCTCTCTCCCTTCGGCTTCATGTCCTCTTGGAGACAATCAATGAGAGAGGAAACACACTTGTTTTTGTCAGCAACAGGGCCTGCTCCTGGGGGGACATTCTTCCAAGGATGATTCCCCTGGAAACCCTTCTAAGTGACCTACTAAGGCAGCACAGAGACCACTGCCAGTCCACAGGAGGGTAGTGCTGGTGCCAGGGTCAGATTCAGAGAGTGAATCTGAGAGAGAGAAGTTCCTCTCTGAGGATGAAGATGAGGCAATAGGCTTTCCAGAGTTGGCCACTGGATTTTCAGGGCTGAGGATTATTCCTATTTGTTTACAAAAACCTTCACCATCCTGGAACCTCAGGAGGAAAGTAAAGGGACAGGGGAAGACCAAATCTCTGTCTCCTCAGATAAGAAACAAAGACCCAGAGGGAGCAGAAATTGTTTTTTTCTCAATGACAATACTGATATTTTTTTCCCACACCAGAGTACTTGGAGGACCAGCTCAAAGCTGAATGGGCCAAACCTATGGGCAACAAGCAGTACCCTTCTTTCTTTAAAAATCTCTATGGCTTACCATCATTCACCAAGGATTTCCTTCAGGTACCCTTCACAGATGCTGCCATTACAACTCTTCCCCCCCCCCCCCGCCTGAAAACATTGTAAATGGCATTTGTGCCAAACCTTTGGTTTCTCAAACAGGACTCCCATTTGAGATTTCAGTAGTGGGGACCAAATATATCTTAGTCAATGTTAGGACTGCTTCCTGGTTAGTCTTTGAGATCTCCCAGAATGAGCACTGATCTCCAAACTACAGGGAACAGATCCCTTGGAGAAATGACTACATAAGAGGATGGATTCTATGGCATGAGGTCCCTCGTCTGCTCAAATCCCACCCTCTCCAGGTTCCAGCTCAAAAGTCTCAAAAATTCTACAGAGGAACTGGCAACTCCAGTTGGGAAAGGCAAATTGCAAATGGGAAGGTGGGAAGGCCGGGTCCTGACCTAAATAGGCCCAGCCCCACCTTCCCTGGTGAGGTCAGGGTGCCCAGCATCACTGCTCAGTGCACAGAAGCCTGCCAGCCCCATGTTGCCTGGCAAGTCTGAAGCCTCGCAAGCTCTGGAGAGCTCGTGAGGCACATGGGAAGGGGGCAGCATCACGGAGGCTGTCCCTTCCTCATCAGCAATGGCTGCTGCAGTAAGTCATGGCTGCTCTTTTTCAGGTATACCCAATATTCGGGTATATCTGAATATGTTATTTGTCTTATTTGGGCATTCAGGTAATTTCATGCCCAAATAAATCCAAATCCGAATTTTACCAAATTTCTAGGGTATTGACCAAGCCTACTATTCAGTACTTGGATGGGAGACCACTAATGAAGCCCAGAGTTGCTATGCAGAGGAAGGAAATGGCAAACCACCTCTGTTCATCCCTTGGCTTAAAAACCATATGACAGCTGCAATTTGATGGCACTTTCCACCACTGACAGTCACTAAAGTTGCAAGGGCTTTTTACAGCCCAATCCAGATGAACAGCTCAGGTAGGGCAGGTGTGCCAGAGGCAGCACCACACCAGAGGTGGAACCAGGCTGTCTCCAATGAGTTTCCATGGCAGTGCAGGAAAGGGAAAAATTTAAACCCTTCCCCTGACACTGGAACTCCTCCAATGGAGCCCAAAAGGATAGTGTAAGTGCAGGGCCAGGGCCACTGTACAACTGACACCAAACTCGGTGTGGAAGCTGACCTATACCAGATCCACCACAGGAATGCCCCAGGCATGCCACCACCACACCGATACACCTGCTGATGGTGCGGGAATGCCAAAGCAAAGTTGGGCACTGCAGCCAGATGTCACAGGGCGCCAGAGCAGCTGAGCACCAGTGGATTTGCCCCTCTGCCACAGTAAGTGCCTTGAGGGGGGTGTAATGGACTTGCCCCACCTTGAAGGGCTGGTGTGAAGGAGGCCTGCTGAAAAGGACTTAGTGACAGCCAGAGTTAAAGAGAAGGCTCCACTATACAAAAGAACCCACTTGATTGGTCGAGCAGAGGCACAGTTGCCTTTGGCCAGGGATAGGGGGAGCTAAAGTGCTGGCAGCATAAATAGACAGAGCAGAGCCTGTCAGGAGATTCACACTCTCTAAAGAGATTCTGATACGGAGATCAGAAGGAGCCAGAGTTTGGCAGAGAGTGGTCTGTCAGGTCTGAAGCTGAAGGATTCTGTCTCAGCCGAGTTAGCTGACAGAAGTCCAGTCACTCTGCAAGATGAGGAGGTTTGTCAGAGAGAGGAAGCCCTGAGTTTGGTGCAGGGTGACGCGCCAGTAAGGGGCTTGACAGTGAAGACTGTCCAGACATAGAGACTGCCATAACACTGTGTACCACCAGTCTCTGAGTCCCAGTTTAAGAAGCCTTTCTTTTGTTTTAAAAATAAATTTAATTTGTTGTGTTCAAGCTATCATTTGAGCCAGCCTGCGTTTGTGTGTGTAAGAGTGGGGAAGTGCCTGCCTGTGAGACTAGAATCCCAACCAGGTTGAGTTCCCTCCATTTTCATTTAGGGGCTCTGAAGTTTATTCCCCTCAGTCAAAGAGTGAATGTGAGGTGGGACCCTTTATCATATTTGGCAGCCAGCAGCAGTTTTTGGGATTCCTAGTTCCCTTAAGTTTAATGGTGGCAGCAGAGTAAAAAGAAGATCCTTGAACACTAGCCTTGGGATATTTTGGGTGGCAAAGGAAAATCCCACGGGTCAATTTAGTGGGAACCTTGATTTCAGGCCACCTGTCCCGTTACAATTGAAGGAGTAGTGGTGGGATCATATCTCTCCCTCGCCCTTGAATATAAGTGGTCCCGTTACAATTGGTAGCTAGCGGTGGGATAATATATCTCTCCCTAGCCCGGGATATAAGGGACCCCATTACAGGGGGCTTTTCCACTGGCATGGGCCCACACTGCCTTCAGAGAGGGATTGACTGCAGCAGTGGCACAGTGGTTAAGAACAGGTATACTCTAATCTGGAGGAACCAGGTTTGATTCTCCACTCTGTCGCCTGAGCTGTGGAGGCTTATCTTGGGAATTCAGATTAGCCTGTGCACTCCCACACACACCACCTTGGGCTAGGCACAGTTTTTCTGAGCACTCTCAGCCCCACCTACCCCACAGGGTGTTTGTTGTGACTGGGGAAGGGAAAGGAGTTTGAAAACCCCTTTGAGTCTCCTTACAGGAGAGAAAGGGGGGATATAAATCCAACTCTTCTTCTTCTCTGGATTGGGATGTAAATCAGTCAAAAATATAAGTGTTCGATAATCACAACTTTTCTGAAATTTTGGAGGGAGGAAACTGTCTCCCATGACTTAAATGCTGCCCTGCCCCATTTCAAAAGATGCTACCCACATCGATCAAATGAAGCAGTTCCAATTGTGATGAACTATGGACACAGTCCACAGAGATTCCGTAAACCCATGGAGAGAATATGGAAATTGGGATTTATTCTTACTTTGAATGTCACTCTGCAAACACACAAAAACACATAGGAAATACTAATGCAGACAGCAGTCCAGTAGGTCGGCCCCAAGTGAGTAACTGGGACATTCTTTTTGCCAGAAATGGAAAGGGAATTATCAAGCTCTCTGGAAGTTGGCAATGAAATGCTTTACAGCTGCTTCTTTTTAACATTTCTATTATGCATGAACATTTGTTGTTAAGGATAAAATGCATCTGGAGGAAAAGTATTTTGTTGTTTTCAGAGTGGCTGCTGCCTGTGATCTGTGGGTTTATCATCAATAGTGCAATTTGGGCTTTAAATGCCTCAAGGATTCCGTTTTTCTCAGTATGTTTACATGAAGGTGCCTCCCACTACCAGTTACCTGAACAATAATTACAAGTAGGAGTGATAACTATACAGAGACCTAGGCCTGGGATGGGCGCAGGGTGGTGGAGGAGGGAGAGAGAGAACCTAGCTTCCTCCAGAAGCAATACACAAATGGTAATTTAAGGCTGCTGAAAACAAGATGGCTGCATGATTTTCAATAGGGCCATGAAATCAGAAAGCAAACAAAATCATTAAGTGTGAACCACACAGATATTGTGAGTGTGGAATTCAGAACTATAACCACCCTCTTCATTTAACAGATATGCTTGTGCTCCCCACTGAACAAATGGAAATACTGTGCTTGTTCAAACACTGCAATGTGAAAACTTATATTTGGTATCACAGATACATTATGTGACTTTTAAAAACTGGCCTAAATTCTCATCTCTCTGCATGTTGTTTCTGCAACTTCTGTCTCATCATAAGGACTGGCAATTAGGGTTTTTGCCTTTTTCCCCATAACTACAATTCTTATTTTCAGTACTGTAGGACATAGTTTTAAACCTGGCCTTTGCTAAGACCTCAACTATGGCTGACACCACAAGAATGTGTACTTGGGAGCAAGGAGAAAAAGAAGAGTTTGGATTTATACCCCACTTTCTCAACCATAAGGAGTCTCAAAGTGACTTACAAATGCCTTCCCTTCCTCTCCCCACAACAGACACCTTGTGAAATAGGTGGAGGCTGAGTGAGTTCTGAGAAAACTGTGACTGGCCCAAGGTCACCCAGCAGACCATGTGGAGGAGAGAGGAAACAAACTTGGTTGACCAGATTAGAGTCCACCGCTTATGTGGAGCAGTGGGGAATCAAACTGGTTCTCCAGATTACAGTCCACTGCTCTTAACCACTACACCATGTTGGTATTGAAAAAAATGAGGAGTCAGCATAGTGTAGTAAAGAGCAGGGAGACTCTAATCTGTAGAACTGGGTTTGATACCCCACTGCTCCACTTGAGCAATACAGTTTAATATGGTGAACCAGGTTTGTTTGCCCCCTCCTACACATGAAGAACTCCTACCTGTTGGGTGACCTTGAGCTAATCACAATTCTCTCAGAACATGAGCCCCACCTTCCTCACATGGTGTTTATTGTGGGGAGAGGAAGGGTAGGAGTTTGTAAGCTGTTTTGAGATTCCTTAAGAAATTCCTTGAGAAAATCAAGTTATAAAAGCCAATTCTTTTCTTTTTCTTTCTTTCTTTCTTTCTTTCTTTCTTTCTTTCTTTCTTTCTTTCTTTCTTTCTTTCTTTCTTTCTTTCTTTCTTTCTTTCTTTCTTTCTTTCTTTCTTTCTTTCTTTCTTCTCCTTCGCAGATATTTTCTCCAGGGGAACTGATATTTATAGGGTGTCCTTAGTAGACATGCTTAAATTTGCTCCCTCTTCTTCTTCTTCTTCCTTAGTAAATGTGCTTAAATTTGCTCCCTTAGTGGTTTCATCCAAGGTACTCTCACTCTCTTCCTTAATCTCCCACCTGTAATGTGGGCAGGTTTGTTGTAAGGATGACACAAACAATTTAGCCAGTGAAATCACTATCTAAATGCTAAGCATCGCTATTCAGCCATCCCACAGGCTTTTGAGATTATGGCAGGCAGTGCCCATACACTTTCCTGTTTATCTTCATACCCATGCAGTCTGACAACTTGTCCATTAAAAAAATAATGAAAACCAGCATTCACAATAAGCTGAATTCCATACGCAATACAGATACGGGAGACATCAACCCGTACTTTTCAAGGACTTGATATTAAAATCTCACTGTCTACTATTTCAAATTCCAGGGCCTACATTGATACTTATTACCTCAAGGCACACAACAGTTTAAAAGTCTGCCTTTCAATGCAATTGTATTAAAAAGAGAAGAAAAAAAACCCAAGCTCAGTGGTATCTTTTTGGGTTCCTGTTAGATTTGTGACAGTCAACGGTTGCACTAATCTTTATTGTTAATGTTGAAGACCAAGCATGACAGGGGGAGACGAGATAGGCTCCAGTGAATGACAGAGTAATCAGTCTGGGATGGGCCTGGTTCATCCATAAGTCTCAGGCTGTGTGAAGCCACTATCGGTATGGCCACATGTTTGCAGCTTCTGATTCCAGCAGCTGTTAGATCACATAAACAATGCCCGTTCTTTGTCCGAGATGATTAGAAAATCCTGTTGTCCTATGAAAAACAAGCTGATATAAATCCCTGTCTCTGTTTGCATAGCTGATATGCGAATGTCACTTAATCATAGTGTGAAATCTGTACAAGTCCTATTTTCGTGAGTGAGTCTAATGAATGTTCCATCTTATTCACTACTCTGCCACTCAACATGTTGTGCTTAGAAAGACAGAGTGAGAGAGAACACAATATGAACCCCTGCTGGAATAATGTACTGGGAAGTGAAATGGCATGCATCTTTTAAGGAAGAAAATGCAGCTTAAAGTAATCGGAGAGGAGTGTTTCCACCCGTGGATTTCCCTAGCCTAAGTAATTCAGATGGTGCAGCTAAAATCTTCTGTGGCTTGGCTGGTGCCTCTGTTTCAACTGAGCCTATCATATTCAATTACATTATGAGAAGACTGGAATCGCTATAGAAAAGACAATAATGCTAGGAAAAGTTGAAAGCAGTAGGAAAAGAGGAAGACCCAACATGAGATGGATTGGATTAATAAAGGAAGTCAGTGCCTTCAGTTTGCAAGACCTGAGCAAGGTCATTAACAATAGGATGTTTTGGAGAAAACAGATTCATTAGCCCACTCTGCACGGGCCATTACAGCGGATTCACATCGGCATGATACTGGTGGAGCCCTGGGACCATTCAAACATTGTACTCCGACCACCGAGAATCAAAGGCCAACATGGGCATGTTTCCCCATCCCTGCAGAGCTCTGCAGGGAGAGAAGGTAAGTATGGGGGGAAATGGAGTTGCCGAAAAACAGTGCCTCCAACCCAATGTCATTTGCACGGGGCTGGCTTGGAAATACTTTCCCAAAAGCCTCGCTCATTGAGTGAGGCAGGAAAACAGCATTTCCCCACTGGTTTTGGGAAGAAGGCATGGCACTTCCTCGATGCAGAGGTGGCAGCCATGCAAACAGCGCCCCGGAATGGCATTTCTACCATTCCAGGGGCACTGTTTTTGGCCCGTGTGGAGTGGGCCATACTGTCACCATGAGACAGAAGTGACTTGATGGCACATGAAGTATGTCTCTTCAGAATATGCAGTTTGTACAATGAAATTTCAAGCAACAGGACAGTAAGAATCCAAGTCCTATCAATTAATGTTCCTTGTTTAAATTTAGGGTTGTTTTATTTCTGGGAGGGTGGGAGTATGCTGAAGCCCTTCAAGAAATGTCACCCTTTCTTTCCAGATGGCACCCCTTAATGTGGACTCTTCATGGTAGTGAGAGAATAGCTCATTCACCAGTTTTTGCCTTTGTGATGTTATTTATTCACAGAATTTATATTCTGCCTTTCGGCCCTTGCAATAGTTGCCAAGGTGCCTAATGACTTAAAACAAGCATGATAAAATTACATTATAGAACCATTAAAATCAACCACTCCTTCCAAACAGATGTCATGAAAGCAACTTTTACAAATGTTAAAAAGAGAGTTAAAATGCATATCAATCAATTAAAATATATGGGAAACATTATTTTTTAAAAATCCTTAGGAAGGAGGGATCGCCAAGGAAATATCAAATTAAACAAAACAGTCTTCAACCTATGGTGGAAGATGGAAACTGAAGGGGACAGATGAATATCCTTGAAGAGAAAGCTCCAGAGCTTTGGTGCTATGACCGAGAAGGCTCTCCTCTGGTTTGCCACCCACCTGATCTCAGAAGGCAGGAACTTCTAAAAAAGGGTCTATGAAGATGAGCATGATTTTGAAACCGATGCCTGAATTGTGCCTGACAAATACTGACACAAACAGAGCTCTGTAAATTCAAAATTGAGCCACATAAGTTGATCTTGATTTTTTAAAAAATAAAACAGATTAGATCCAGCAGAAATTTTATACTAATGAAGAAGCACTTTCAGTGCTTCCTCCTACTACTGCCCCTCCTACTACAAACTGATGTTTCTGGGGGTCATCTGTTCACCAAGAACAGAATTTGAAAGGCAATTTTGGCCTGTATCAAGAAGGGTTGAAGCAAGGAAATCCCTCATAATGGCAGAGATTTGTTGTTATGTGATTCAACCCGTAACAATATGTAACAATCATGAATAAGTTCAATCAATATTTTGTGTTAACTTACTATATCATAGTTATCTTTTTCACATTGCAACTTTCCCCATTGTGGTTTTGATATGTCACATGTCAGCATAAGAAATTAAATGGGATTTTTTGGGGCGTTTAGGGGAAGGCACAGATTACACACAATGGCCAGGAGATAACACAGAAAAAGTTTAGAAATTCAGAAATGCATAAAATATATGGTACTGTATAATGTCAACGTCTTTTATCTTTTAATACCATAAATATATACACAATTTCTGTTTAAAAGGAAAAGATAAAAATTAGAGAAGACCCCAAAATTTACCTGAATATCCAGATGGCAGGAGGCAATATGCCCCTAATCTTAGCTGTACCTTAGTATAGCCAGTTTCTATTGCCTAACATTTTGTTCAATGGTTTGTCTACATTGCAACAAGGTAATAAAGCAATGGTACATATCCCCCATCCCCCCCCAAAAAAAACTTGTTTAATTTTTATCCTTTCCATAATGTGTTTGGTAATATATATCAGTGCTTGAATACCTGCATACTCCAAGATTCTGTTCTTGATATATCAACTGAATGGATCTCACATAACAAAATCCAGCAAAGATCTTTCTCTTTTAAGATGCTGGGGAACTGTTCCCAGTTAGAGCATCCAATGATGGATCAATGGTCAGTCAATATACGGGAAACTTCCTATGTTTATTTTATTGATGCTCCTTTTCAGCATGGTGTAGTAGTTAAGAGCAGGTGGATTCTAATCTGGAGAACTGTGTTTGATTCCCCACTCCTCCACATGAGCGGTGGACTCTAATCTGGTGAACTAGGTTTGTTTCATCACTTCAACCGGTGAAGCTGGGTGGCCTTAGGCTAGTCAAAGTTTTCTCTGAACTCTCTCAGCCCCACTAACCTTACAAGGTGTCTGTTGTGGGGAGAGGAAGGGGAAGTTGTAAGCCACCTTGAGTCTCCTTACAGGAGATAAATGAGGGGCATGAATCAAAACTCCTCTTTAAAAAAAACAAATTCAACAATAACTCAGTATAATTTCTTGAATCTTACAGAACATTTTAATATAGTAACCTATTCATTAGATAAGCTTTTTTGGATGGTAATGTTGCCAGTAATTGAAACGGGTTGCTCATCAGTATTAATAGTGATCTCCAGTGGGGGGCTTAGGCCCCTATTTGCTTCTTTCATAACACATCTCTTTCCACTAAGCAATCTTGATGCCCCCTACATGTCATTAGAGCACAATATATTTCAGAGGAATCCAGGAGGAATCACCTTTGTGTCTAAAGGGACCACACATCAAGAAACAGCTGCCTCCATTATAGGAGGATTTTTGACTTTCAACCTCTGTACATTTGTGTTTGAACTGTGCATTCCATGGCAGCCATTTTGTGACAGCATTTTTGCCATGTCTTGAAAATCCTAAAATTGGCTACAGGGTCAATATGATTCCCACGCTCCATATAGCAGTATAATATCATATATACAATATATTGTAAAAATGTCTGCAGACTTTTAATCTACAGGATAACTTGGAATGCAGTCATGTTTAAACACATGTGGTACATTTCCATTCTCTCAAGTTTTTCTGTATGCTATGTCATGAAGTTTCATTTTGACTGTGTTTACAATTTGTACATGTTGTAAATCAATATAATATTTGACTTTTGAGGCAGGGGACAAGAACTCTGGAATATAGATCTTCCACGATATTTTGCCAGATACAAAGTAAGTCAAATTTGCAATATATCCTAGGTGTTTTGAGGTACCAGCTGGGATATGTAAGAATTCAGAATCCAATAGATCCTAGTTTTGTTCTTGATGAAAAACCTGGGAAATAAATTATTCCCATCAAATACAATCATCTTGGGTTGTTACATTACTCTCAATCTGCTGGTCCAATACAGCAATGTCATTCTAGTATAGAATGGAGAAGTTAAATATGGCAGTTCACCAGCTGTTAGTAAAATTACTGTCAGTCTGCTGGTAAGTAATCCAAATGAATCATACAGTTGTGATAGAAGAACAGATGTTCATTTTTACCATACATCTTCCAGAGCTTCTGCTTTTTTAAAAAAATAGCTCTAAAACAATAAGCACTTAAAATGAGTACAGTGGTGTCTGCCTCCATCTTATTAGGAATAGAACAATGAAAACAAAAATAGTTCTAACTCTACATGACTATCCCTCAAATCTGGTATCCCCATCCTTTTTCAGCCTATGGGCACCTTCAGAATTTTGACACAGCATGGTTATCATAGATCCAAAATGGCTGCCATAAAATGGCTGCTGCAGAAGGCAGAGCCATCCACAAAATGGCTGTCGGGCTTACCTTTAGCCACATAGTGCAGATCTGTTTGTGGTGGTGGTAGCTGTTCTCATAAGTATGTTTTAAAAATCTACACAACCAATCAAATCTCCAGAGACCAATCAGAACCTTTGCTAGATAAGAGCTCTATCTGCCCCACCCACTTTCTAAAAACACTTGGGAGATTCCAAAAAAGGTACTGATGAGCATCATGATACTCACAGATACCACTCTGGGGACTCTTACATCATATTATCTATCTTTGACATCTTAATGCCCTTGAAAAGTTATTTTTCTTATCAAAAAAGTACATTAATTCTCTTAGGTCCTAGGATAATTAGAAGAAGAAGAGTTTGGATTTATATCCCCCCTTTCCTGTAGGAGACTCAAAGGGGCTTACAAGCTCCTTGCCCTTCCCCCCTCACAACAAACACCCTGTGAGGTAGGTGGGGCTGAGAGAGCTCTGAGAAGCTGTGACTAGCCAAGGTCATAAGAACATAAGAACTAGCCTGCTGGATCAGATCAAAGTCCATCTAGTCCATGCCTCTGAAGATGCTAGCCATAGATGCAGGAGAAACGTTAGGAGCAAAAACCACTAGACCATGACCAAACAGGGGAGAGAGGGAGCCTGCCAACTGGTCATCATCACCCACCAACCCTGGAGGGAAAGGATAGGGAGGGAAAAGGGGCAGGAGGGGAAGGAGCTATTATCTGATCATGGCCCACCCACGCTAGGGTTAGGGGAGAGAAAGAAAGGGGGGAATCATCTGCTCATGGCCCACCCACCCTGGAGGAAAGGGTAGGGAAGGGAAGAGGGGAAGGGAAGGGAAGGGAAAGAGCCCCTTTATCTGGTCATCGTGGCCCACCCACTCTGGGGGGAAGGGAAGGGAGGGAAGGGAAGGGGAAAACCCACAACAGCCAGTTGATGCAGGCCATGAAAGCCTTCAACAATACAATGTATACAGCACTTGAGGAATGTGAGCTATTATTACTGACACTAATTCTGCTCCTATTCCGAATGCAGGATGCTCTGCTGATTATTGAAGAAAAAATATGTCTTTGGGATCTTCAGGTTCACTGCTTGAAACCATTAAGGACTGAGAAATGAGAATGAAGAGAGCTTTCCAGTTGAGAGCAGAGCTGAGGCCCGACTACGTGGAGAGGGTGCTGCTGAAATACTCATTTGAGTCTGTTAGCCACAGTTTTTTAATGAAAATGTTTCTGTTCTGCTCAGTTCCATATGTTAAACTCCAGTTGTGTGATTGTTGCTGAATCAAATTAAATAGCACTACAAACCCCAGCTCCCCTTTTACTGCATTGCGAAGTCTAAGTATAAATGTTTTAAATGGTAGCAATATCCTGCCAGGGAAGACAATTTTGTTTGCTTCTGCTAAGCAGTGTGCGTTCTTTTCCATTATGTAAGTACAATTTCATTTGCCAACAGGTCTTCTGAGGTGACAGTAGGAGTAAAAGCAAAAAAAAAATCTCTGACAAAAAGCTAAGTATATTGCTTGCCCCTACCTGGATGGCTCAAGCTACCTTGATCCTGTCAGATCTCAGAAACTAAGTAGTGTTGAGCCCTGGTTAATACGTGGATAGAGGAACACAAAGAAAGTGCAGGATTGCTATGGAGAGGCAGGCTATTATTACTAGTAAGCATAAGTATTATTTTCATTCCACTGGTAATGTGCTCTTTTTCCTCAGCTCATCTACTAAATCTGCTCCAGGTGCTGGATAGAGATCTCACATTACAACTCCAGCTCACCTGGAGAAAATGGCTGCTTTGCAACATGGACTCTGTGGCATTATCCCTCCCACCCACTGACTCTCCCACCACCAATTGAAACCTCTTCTTCCCCGAACCCTGCCTTTCTCAGGCTCCACCCCCAAAATCTCCAGGTAGCCTACTGTTCTTCCAAATGCAGATTAATATAAATATATGTCTCTGTGATTGTTCAGGTCATTGCTTGAAACAGTTAAGGGTTTCAATAGAAACCTAGTGAGGTAAGTGGGGCTGAGAGAGTTGTGAGAGAACTGTAACCAACCCATGGTCACCAGGCTTCATGTGGAGGAGTGGAAAAACAAATGGGGTTCACCCGATTGGAGTCCACTGTCTTGTAAAAGAGTGGGGGATCAACCCAGTTTTCCAGATTACAGTCCACCATTCTTAATCATTGCACCAGTGAATTATTCTCCATTATCCCTCTGCAACATCTTCGACCAGCCAGAACTGAATATTTTCTGTATTACCGCTTCATGCTTGTTATATTGCATTGTTTCTCTGAGTTAAATTGTGTTCCTCCCTGCAGGGGAGAAGAAGGGAGGATGGTATCTCTATCTTTTTGGATGCTTGCCATTTTCAATTAGTTTTCCTGGGACAGCATGGAATGTTTCATTCTCCCCAAGGCCAGTATGACGAATCCTGATAGTTAAATGTATAAAAGCCCAGGCAATAGCTCAGAGATTTGAACCTCAGCCCAGACTGATATCAAGAAGCATTGTTGTCTCGTTTCACCGGAGGAGACCCCGTCGGCTGTCATTCTTCAGGGTTCCTGACAGCTGATGGAATGTGTGCATGTTATTCTCTTGCCCTGGCTCTTCTGTAGAGGCAATTTTCTTCTGTAGAGGACTGGAGAATGCTTAAAATAGAACAACTTTCCTTCACAAAGTGTTTCATTGCTTTCTTATTCCTCTGAGGAAACAAACTCTTGCATCTTAGCAATACACAGATGGTTTAAGTTCCACCGTCCAGGAACCTAAGCCAATCACTTTCAAGCGGTGAACGGGAAGGCTAAAAAAAATGGAAGTGGAGGAAATTAGCAGTTTGCTGGTCAACTGACAAGAATTGAAGATTGTTGGCCTTTGGTGGGAGAAGTGTTTGAAAGGTCTGCTGGTAAAAGTGGAAGTCCATTAGCCATTACTTGGATTATCCTTTGGTTCTTGTTCCACTGACTTCATCTAGTCACTAATACGGAAAACTGTACAACCTGTTTTCCACAGGAGTTGTGATGTCTCTCTCCCTTTTACATGTTACCCAACAGGATACCTGTGCAGCATAAATCACTAAACTGCCTCAATGGTCCATCCAGTTGCTGCCATCTTCTTCCCTTTAACCTGTCTCCTGTTGGGAGTTTGGGAACTGCTTGAGTATTGATGTCAGGGTGTGCGTGCGTTTATTGGTTCTGTTCTCATTATCTTCATGCCTCTTTCTTTTCCCACAGCCTTTTGTCTGTTGCCTCTTTCCCCCCTCCTTGGGCCTCTTAATGAGAACATTCCAATCTCTTGTTCCTTTAGGTCGAATCCCCACTTGAAATTTGCACACAGATCCAAACCTGTTCGTTGTGAAACCGTGTTCTCTTCATCGGAGTTTCTCCCTCCCCACCGCAGCGAGCACACAGCAGACACACCTGGTTGCAGAACTCTTAGCAATCCCCACTACCAGAAGAGCTCACTTCTCCGGTCTCCCCTGATTGGCTGGCGTGCCTTGATGGGGCAGGACCTTTTCCCACTGTGGAAACGTATATTGTTGGGGCATGATAGAAAAAAACTAGCGTGTAAAAGTTTAACGTTTAACTGTGCAAACAGTTAATCGTTACCTGTGTAAACCATTAACAATTCAAAATTACACATTTGACTGTTTAACATTTGTGTCCCCTTCTGCTGGCTGATCGCAAAAGCAGAAACAAAACCAAGAAAAGGCTGCACACACATCACAGCGCTGATTGGTTGCCCGAATTCTGCGTCACACTCCAGAGCGGGAAACAAGTCAGGATTTCAACCCTCATCCCTCCCCTCGAATCAGCTCTGAACCATGTTAATGGGGTCTATGCCACTTGCAACCAGGTCCTGCTGGAACATGGATTAACGGGGAGAATGAGTGCCAGAAATGGAATCTGCCACTCAAGCAATGGGGAGGTCGTCCCTCAAACCTGGTTAGTGTGTGTTCTGAAACCTGGCTACTTTGTGTTCTGAAACCTGGGGATTCGACCTCTGTTAGAGATAACTCTGTCCTCCCTTGCTTTGTGAAGCAATTTCTGCCATTACATAAACAAACAATGATGTTATGCCATTTCTTTCAACTGCTTCCACTTGGCTTGGGAGGAGGGAAGCCCCTGTAAAATATGTCAATACATATATTTGGTGGTGGAGGTGGTGATGGCCACTAACCTGGATAGCTTTAAAAGGGGCTTGGACAGATTTATGGAGGAGAAGTCGATTTATGGCTACCAATCTTGATCCTCTTTGATCTGAGATTGCAAATGCCTTAACAGACCAGGTGATTGGGAGCAACAGCCGCAGAAGACCATTGCGTTCACATCCTACATGTGAGCTCCCAAAGGCACCTGGTGGGCCACTGCGAGTAGCAGAGAGCTGGACTAGATGGACTTTGGTCTGATTCAGCTGGCTTGTTCTTATGTTCTTATGTTCTTATATTTGCTACACCTTTCTAGATCTGTCTGTGGATTCCTATTGGCCATAATTCCTGTGTAGAGCTTCAATAAAGAATATCATTGCTAATTCCAATTTCTTCTTTGAGCCTATGAACAAGGGGCCTGACGTAGATATATGAACTGATTGAAGCATTTTGCCAAAATTGGCATTAAGGTCAGCAACATGTGATTAATGTTGTAACTTATTCATACATGAAGATCATTGCCTGATGGCCCATCAACAATAACCCGTAGTTGTCCATCCTATGGTCACACTTTGGGAAAGACACTTTTTGGCCTGAAACTTTTGAACTTATTCCACACCTGGTTGCAGAAAGGGGTGGGGGAGCTTCCATTTGGAAAAATGTTCATCAGATTCCCTTAAGGGGGATTAATTTATCAGTGGAAGAGGTTTGCAAGGCAGTGAATATTTCTCACATTATGAGAAACTGCGATGGAAATGAGCATTTCTTCCTTTAACCTCTGTTGCCTTTTGCAATGTGAATCATACGATTTCCTTCCATAATGCAAACAGATGTTCTAGCAGGTTAAAAAAAATGCTTTTTACACATGGCAAATACTGTGACATTGAACTAAGCAGGGGGAAAAGCCTTTTTCTTTTTCTTTTTGCCTTTTGGCAGAGAATGGCAAGTTTTTAAAGCTGTTTGTAAGATAATGTCCAAACCATGATACAGTAGGTCCCTTGTCTGTTTCAGGCAGCCGTGAAAGGTGATGGAAGAGACCAGTTGAAAATATTTCCTGTCCTCAAATTGTATCCCAGATTGGAGTAGCTTGCAATGAACCTAACAATGACATTGTATGTTTTGGGAAGGAATAGGGAGTAGTTCATTAAAAATATACATTTCAGTGATGTTTTCTCAATTCAATTCAACCTTTAATGGCATATAAAATTGCAAATATATTTGCATTTAGAACATTTAAATATTGGTATTTAAAGTGATGTTTTCTCCCTTTCATAACCTAGCCTGAATCTTCAGTAGATTATATCACTAAGAGATCTGCAGAGGAACATCTTGCCTTGCTACATTAACCTGGAGTAACCTACAAGTCTTTGGACCAATGTCATAGCTACTCAGCCCATGCAGAGATGCCAGTTCATACAGATGGCACTGCCGTGTGATTCCTCCCCAATTGCTCATTTTGTTCCCTGAGCTTGTTTGGAGGTTCTAACAGGGGAGCACAGCTATCATATACACTTGATCAAAGAATGGTACATTCCTTCTATCTGGGATGGTCGTCCTCTTCCACCAAGCATGCAGCTTTGGGAAGGATGCACATGGAGCAGGGAGGGAGGGAGGGGACACCCTCCTAGCAAGCCAGATCAGCTGAATCAACCCTGGTGATCAATGGGATGACAGATGTCGCAGCCAGATTGCCCTCACATCTAATGGCTCATTTTGTTCCTTTTCAAGTGGATCAGGCCAGATAATCTAGCTGAAAAAGTTGATGTTCCTTCTATTCACACTTGGAACATTGAACAACCAAGCACATATTTTTCTTTGAAGAAGTGCAGGCCCAATGAATCTCTTTGAGTGGTAAATTAACAGACTAAATCTTCAATTGACTAACCATTGCTTGAGTGGTCAATTTTAATTGGTCAAAATAAGTTTTAATGGGTGAGATGGAGAATGAAGAAAACACCCATTAATTGGGAGTATATTGATGTTGCTGCGTTATAAGGAATTAATGAGATAATAGTTAGGATGACTTGTTCTTCTAATGTTAAATGAAAGCCAGTACGGTGTAGTGATTAAAATGGTGCACTAGGACTGGGAAGATCAAGATTCACACCCCTCTCAGTCATGAAGCTCACTGCAACTTGAATCAGTAATCCCTTCTTGCCTTAACCTACCTCGTAGGGTTGCTGGGAAGATAAAGTAGATAAGAGGAGGTCAGGGTAAAAATCTGGCAGATAGGTAAGAACTATTTTTCTCTTTGGTATTTCATAAAAGTACTAGTCAAGGGGGGGCAGGTAAAAACTGAAATGCATTTAAATGCAATTAATTATCAGTTAACTAGATCAATCACAGACAGTTAATACAATACAGCTTTAATGGTGTAATAGCTCATCTTTAAAGGTGATGATGAAGTAGAAAAGTTTAGTTTTCTCTACCTTGAAGAGTCTCAAAGTGGTAAGCAATCACAATCCCTCCAACTCACAGCAGAAGAGTTGTTTTTATATTCTGCTTTTTTCTCCAGTGAAGAGTCTTTAAGCAGTTTATAATTGCCTTCCCTCTCTCTCCTCACAACAGGCACCTTGTGAAGAGGATGAAGCTGAGAGAGTTCTGAGAGAACTGTGACTGACACAAGTTCATCAATCAGGCTTCATGCAGAGGAGCAGGAAAATGAGTGGGAACTCAAATCTGGTTCTCCAGATTAGAGCCCACCAGTCTCAACCAATACACCATGCTGGGCCTCAACCAACACCACCATGCTGGTAGGTGGGCTGAGACAGTTCTGGGAGAACTGTGACTAGCCCAAGAACATCTGGCAGGCTTCATGTGGAGGAGTGGGAAACCGGTCCTTGTTCTCCAGATTAGAATTTGTTAGCTCTTTCAGAATAATGTTCCCAAAAACCGAAAATATGGATTTCAATGTTTCATGTTTTGACAGTGTTCAAGAAAAGTGTTGAGACACAGAGACATAGAAATTACAGAATTAAATTTTACTGTGTCCAGTGTTGAAAAATGTTAATGCATTCATCCAGTTTAAGAGGAGGTTAGCAAATTTAGTGTAAGATTTTGTACAAAACATTAAATTCAGTGAGATTTTTCTGCCACTTGATGAGCCAATGTTATTAACAGATGTATATCCCAGCAAAAAGATTTCAGGTTTCATTGTTATTCTTGCCCTTTCATCATTGTTTCAGATGGTCTATTCTCCTTGATTTTTGTTAAAAAAAGCTCTGAATAATTATTTGATTCAATGATCAATTTTATTGAAAGGAGCACTGTTAAAGTTGTAGATCTTCATGACAGCAGAGCAAAATGAGTTGGTGACAGCAATGATGCCAGACAATCAGTGTTAGACACAGCCAACTTCTGCTTTAAAAATCATAGATTTTTCCACCCTTGAATTCAAAATTCATTGAGAAATCTTTTTGACTAGAATGTGGTAAGTGTCCTACCCAGGTGAAGTTACCATTCAGGTAATGCTTTCTCTATATGCCCTGAAAAGTTATATTTTATCAGAAAATCCCTACCATTACATAAGCGCTGGTGGATCTAAAGGGGTTTTCACTATTAAGATCTTGGAATAATAGCACAGGGAAAACATCACCTCAATGTCCAGCAGTGTACAGCAAAAGAGGCAAACTCAATTATTTGGAAAGGAACTGAACGTTAAAATGCCAGTACAAAAATACCTCTACATAAATCCAGTTGATGGCATGGTCAAATTTGAAATTCTATGTACAAAATTATGTACATATGTACTATGTATGAAATTCTAGCAATCTAGCAATGATATTCTAGCAATCTCTTCTGTTAAAAGGTGAATGTAAAGATGGGAAAGGTAATGAAAAAGCAACTAAGTGATTAAGGTTTGGAACTATCTCCTCTTACAAAAAATGAGAAGAGAGAGAGGCTTATCAGTTTAGGGGAAAAGACAAAGAAACATGATACAGGTTTATAAAAAGTATGGATGGTATTTGGAAGACATGTTCATGAAACTGCCTTATACTAAATCAGATTATCTGTCCAACTTGGTCAGAATAGTCTACTCAGCGTAATCTAAGGTCGAATCCCCACTACCATCTTAGCCAGGTTTCAGAACACAAACTAACCAGGTTTGAGGGACGACCTCCCCGGTCGAATCCCCACTACTGTCTTAGCCAGGTTTCAGAACACAAACGACCGTTAGTTTGTGTTCTGAAACCTGGCTAAGATGGTAGTGGGGATTCAACCTAAGAATAGTCTACTCAGAGTAGACGAGTCACAGAGAGTCAGAATGGTATAGTGTTAAAAGTGACAGAAGAACTTGAAGAACTTGATTATCTGATTATCCACTCCTCAACATGAGCAATGAACTCTAATCTAGAGAACCAGGTTTGAGTTCCTCCTCCTCCACATGAGCAGAAACTGTTAGCTGGAGAAATGGGTTTGATTCCTCACTCCTACACAGAATGCCTGCTGAGGGACCTTGGGCCCAGAGGTGGAGGTACCAGGGGGTGGGGGGGGCAAATTTCACTGGGTGCATCCCTGGGGGGGAAATCACCCCTGCTCCCCTGTGGTGCCCCCTGCCCCCTGTGCCCCCCCACTTACCTTAGTTCAGCCTGAAAGTGCAGGCTGGAAAAGCGACCTGTTCATTTGAGGTTGAAAATAGCCTGGTGGGAACTGCACTTCCCAGGAGATCTTGGGAGCCCCAAGGTCTCCTGGGAAGTGTATTTCCCACCAGGCCATTTTCAGCCTCAAGTGAACAGGCCACTTTTCCCAGGCTGCACTTTCAGGCTGCACTAAAGTATGTGTGTGAGTGTGGGGGCGCCACGGGGGGGGGGGCGAAAATGCAGAGTATGCACTGGGGCAGTATGGCCCATCTACACCTCTGGTTGGACCAGTCACAGTTCTCTCTGAACTCTCTCAGCCCAACCTACCTCACATGATGTCTGGTGAGGGAAGATGATTGCAGTCCTCTATGAGACTCCTTACAGGAGAGAAAAAAAGTGGTATAAAAACACCTCTTCTTCTTCTAGTGGCTCTCCAGAGTCTTAGGTAGGGACCTTCATATAACCTACCACCTGATTCTTCTAGACTAGAAATTCTAGGGATTGAAGGTGGGACTTTCTGCATGTCAGGCAGGACCTCTGCCTCTGAGCTATGGCCCCTCCCTAAAAACTAACAGTATCTATCCCTGCATAAACTTCCATGAATTGTACCTCCCTTTGTTAGGTGCACATGAAAAAATATTTGTGGAATTCTTGTGTACTTATAAACCTCTTGATGTCCTTCATGCAGAGTATATGAGTGTGTGTGTGTGTTCTTCTTGTCCTGTTGAAATTTGAAATCACATGGACTGTATATTGTAAAAATACATACTTTATGTACGTGTGTCTTATGTGCCATCAAGTCTCCAACTCAGGCAACCTTATGAATCAATGGGTGAGTCTGCATAGGCAAAATATAATGGGTTAAAGGGTATTAAAAAGTGTTATGAGGGAGAAGTACCCTCAGAACTCACCCCCCCCCCCATGCTTCTATCCCATTTTATTTTGCTGAACCCGGGTTAAATGAAAGTCAGTAAGTTAGTGACTTTTCACCTTTAACCTGGGTTTCATATGCTTCCTGCTTGGCTGAGTGAACTATGGCAAGCAGGAATTTTATTCCCCCCTCCCATCCACCATGATGGTAGATTCTGTAGGCAGCTGCCATTAGAGTGGAATCTCTAGATGGCTGCCATTTTTGTGCCAATATGTTTGTGGGGGGATTCTCGGATGGAGGGATTCTCGAGTGAGGGGGATTCCTGGATGCACATTTTGCAGAGAAACAGAGCATTTCCTGTGCTAACCATCCCACATCCTGTTGTTGTGCTCCCAGCAATCCTGGACGGCCCCTGCACCTGCTGGGCAACAGTGAGACAGTTCATTTCCCCCATTTTTGTTGCCTGTGCAGAATGGGCCAGTATGAATCAATATCACCCAAAACATCCTATCATTAACCATCTTCCTCGGGTGTTGCAACATTAGGTCTTTGGCTTTCCTTTATAGAGTCAATCTCTATGCTGGGTGTATACATACAGTAACCAGGGACTTTCTGCATGCAAAGCATAGGCTCTTCCACCAAGAATATAGGCTTTTTCCACACAAATCACCGAGAACTTTTCTAAATCATTTTCAATCTCCCCCCTTACAATGATGTATGTTTCACTCACCCCCTCAAAATGATTCATGGCTGCCATTACATGATTTTTCCTTTTTTCCCCCTTTAGTTGAGTATTATGTTGAATGAGTGCATCAGTGCTTCAGAGCCTTGTGCTGCGACTCTCTACTCCTCATATACTTGATGCTTTGAAGATTGGCCCCTCCCAAAATAAAAAAGGAAGAAATGCTGCAAATAAATAGGCAAAGGGAGACAGCGTAAGCTCAGAAAACGGTGTCGAGGAGGAAGTGAAGGGAAGCAGAGAAGCGTGAGAGATGTAGTCAATGGATCGTGCAGCGACTGAAGACATTTAAAAAACTTTTCAACCAGAGAAGAGTTTTTAAAAGAGGATTCATTTAAAATGTTTTGAGGCTGCAAATAAAAAGTTTTGGGGTAAAAACAATGTGGAACTCTGTAGCAAAGCACCTCCTAGCCCCACCTGCTGGGGCTTGCACTGTCCCTCCTCCCCTTTTCCAGGTAGTGTCACCTGTCTTGGGCCCTGGTCTTAGGGGGCCATGTTGACTCAAACAGTTTGCGAGCCCACAGGTTGGCAGAGGCAGGTATCTGTCCCTAACCCCAGTCCCTCCTCGCCAAGTCTTTTGCCACTAACCCACTCTCCTGTAGCTCCTTTTCCTCTTTTCTTCCTCCCTCTGAATATTTCCCCATCTCTCTGTCCACCTCCCTCTCCTTCACACCCCACAACTCTCTGCCTCTTACTTCCTCCTCCTCTCCCTGTTCTTCCAACTCCCTTTTATCCCTTCCTTCCTCCCTCTTCCCCAGTCCCAGGCCTGCTCTCCAGCTCGCATGCAGCCCCCTTGGTTTCCCCCTCGCTTTCACTGCCCCTTCCTCCCCTTCCTCCACCTTCTCAACCCCTCCTGCGCTCAGGCAGGCTCCCAGGCTCCGGCCCACCTGGACTGCCAGAACTGGGGCTGGCAAGCAGCGTGAAGCCTCCTGAGGGACTCCTTGCTCTGGTCACAGCCTGTCCTGTCCTCCGACATCCAGCACCAGGCTGCCTGGGGTCCTGGTACCAGTGGTGGCAGTCCTAGGCTGGCACACCGGCTGGCCAGCTGTGCCCTGAGCTGCTCTGGCCTTCAGCAGCTTCTCCACGGTGGCCCCTTCTGTCTAGTGTCTGGCCATCTGCATCCTGAGGATCTTCCCCACTGAGACAAGTTTGGTGAGGGTTGCAAGGCTGGGGAGGGCTCTGGGACAAGTCCGGGGAGGGACCTCCCTTCCAATCCCCAGACAAACTCCATGGAGGAAATATGACAGACAGACAGACAGACAGACAGACAGACAGACAGACAGACAGACAGACAGACACACACATACATACATACATACATACATACATACATACATACATACATACATACATACATACATACATACATACATACATACAAGAATTTGGATTTATATTCCACTTTTCTCAACTGTAAGAAGTCCCAAAGCACCTGTTAAACTCCTTCACTTCCCCTCTCCACAACAGACACCTTGTGAGGTAGGTGAGGCTGAGAGTGTTCTGAGAGACCTGCACCTAGCCCAAGGTCACCCAGCAGCTTCATGTGTAGGAGTGGGGAAACAAACCTGGTTCACCAGATTAGAGTCCGCCACTCATGTGGGGAAGTGGGGAATCAAACCTGGTTCTCCAGATTAGAGTCCACTACTCTTAACCACTATTAATGTTCTTTCCTTTTTCATTATATTAGAATTCAAGACCATCCAATGAAATAGATTGGCTTTAGGTTTAGGACTGAAGAAAGGCGGAGAAAGACTTGTACAGACAACAACATATGACTTACTTGGGATTTACTTCTGCATGGTGTTGTGGTAACTTTTAACCTTTTAATAAAAGTGGGGTTGATGGAAAATAGGCATTAGCCACGAACAGCCATGTAGAACTTCTATGTTCAGTGTGCTTCTGGATGTTGGATACTGAGATCAGGCAACAAACAAAAGTGCAGGTCATGTTTTTGTGCTTCCCAAAAGCATCTAGCTGGCAACAGTTAAATACCAGATGAGGTGGACTTTTGGACTGATCCACCAGGTTTGTTGTATCTACAGACCAGAGGGTCTGACAGAGCTACGTTGGCTGCTGTGAATGCTGTGATTTCCAATGCACACTCTTGGGAAGAATCTGACTCCAACTTTTTCACATTCCAGGCTCAGACTAACTAGTCTAAATGCCAAACAATTCAATTATTGATGCTGAAGGTCAATGGATGCTAATGGTTTCCCTATGGCTCTAAATCCTCCAGCAGAAATTTGACACAGATATGGTCTTTGGTGGGAGATATTTTGCTGCCTCGCTAAGCTCAGACATAGGAGAGGAAAGAGAGAGTAGCACGCAGAAAACAGGGAGTCTAATTTCATCAGCATTGTCCTCCACTGACGCTTGGTTCAAGAAGCGAGAAGTAATCGGAAGAGAAACATGCATGCTTGATGTTGACAAAGCATCTGTTTGCTCCTTCTAGATTGGAGAAATTGTTTGAGGACTGCTTATTGTTATGGAAAGATTGCCCTGTTGTATACTGGCAAGGTCAGTTTCAGCTTGGTTAACTGCCTGTATAAGTGCTGTATTCCTAAGTTGCAGTAACTTTATTTTTAAAGTCAAATCAGATATTGGAGGGCTTGCAGGTCATACAAAGCTGTCTGGTGCATGCTGGGGGAAAAAAGATGAA
This sequence comes from Sphaerodactylus townsendi, assembly GCF_021028975.2. Classification (NCBI taxonomy): domain Eukaryota; kingdom Metazoa; phylum Chordata; class Lepidosauria; order Squamata; family Sphaerodactylidae; genus Sphaerodactylus; species Sphaerodactylus townsendi. Next base: position 125,752,963 of record NC_059428.1, on the reverse strand, counting down.
GCACTACAAGCACTGGGTCATTACTGACCCATGGAGTGATGTTACATCATGAAGTTTACTAAGCAGACTATGTTTATAGTGTAGGTTGCCATTGCCTTCTAGTCATCTCCACTTCTCCGTGGGAGAAGCTAGGTGGGATTTGGCATAGATTTTAGGTTCTGATGAAGATTATCAATTTTCACACTTCAGCACCCAATCATTTAACAGTGTTTTTCCCCTAAAAGTACTACAGAACAATGGAGGCTATACTTATCTCTTCCTGACAGGATTGAGTGAACACAAAAACCTCACCCTGGAGAGAATTCTCGTCTTCAGCCCTGGACCATACACCCCCGTGAAGACAATGGATGTGTTAATGCACTAACTAATGTTTCTTCCTCTGACTAATACCTTTAACAACACCCACATTTACATTGTCATTGTTTGACAGCTGTATTTTCATCAGCTAACTTTCTCCTTGGAGACACTCCCAAGCCTGGAACATCAGGTTGATGTCTCAACCCATCAGATCAACAATCCAACCATTAAGATTGATCTGTCTCTCGTCTTTCCCTTGAAAGACAGGAACTCTCTTTATCCTGGGAGATTAAGGATCACTCTGCATAACCCCGAGGGTCAGTTTTTCCCTATAAGGCACTCCCTTCCAGTAGCTAATGTCAATATCTCTGGACACCTCTCTGTCTCTGTGCTCCACAACACATTGTTCTTCCAGAGTTAAGTACATGTCACTCAGTTCTGTTCATTGGACCATTCTACTCCAAGATCAGGTGACTATAACACTTACTCCCCAGTTTCCTTATCTATTCCAGACCTATCCTCTCACAACTGCTTATATCCTAAGACTGTGTTTGTGTTCTGCTGCATTGATTTTTATTGTGTGCTTGTGTATCCCCATTATAAGTTTATTTGCTCTCCTGTGAGTTTCTTGCAAAAGCTGACTCCTGTTCTACATGGGCAATCAAGGTCTCAAGTTGCCTGACCTCTAGCTCAGTGTGCTCTCACTAATTTCTCACTCTAAAAGGAAGAAGCTCCCACCACTTCAGATAACACACTGGTCTTACTGGAAATTCATGTATACAGAATCAGAAATCAGAAGTTTATTTACTGAAGTCATAGACTGTCTATAAAAGTTAGAATAAGCCAGTAAAAATTCCAAAATTCATGTATGAAAATTGAAATAAAATATGAACAACTGTTGCTGCATGGTTTCTCCAAATCTACATCTAGGTGCGCCCCCAGAACACCACATGGGGATGTTCATTTCACACACACCCTTGCCAGAAGTTTGTGGTTGTGGCTGCAAAGAGCTTTCAAAATTCCAGAAGTGCCCAGAGCTTCAATAAGGTTGAACAGCCATGAATTATGGAAATTTCCCTCCCTTCTTTCTGAGAAATGCACATGGTTATTTCCCTAACCTTTGAATTAGGTTAGCCTAAGAGATTATAACTAATCAGATTTCAAGGCTTAGCAGAGATTTGAACTCTTCAGCCTCAATACAATACTCTAATTGTGATGCCGTGTGAGTTTTCAATCACAGCTCTATCCCACCCATCTGTCAACCAGCTCCAAGCAGTATACATGAAGCAATTCCATTTCAACCTCACAATAAATCCATGGTCAAAGGATGATATGAACCCCTTCCACATGGGCAGTGAGTGGAAATCATAACTGAAAAATGTTATTGGAAATCTATATTCTATACAAATGGACAGTACTACAATTGACAATGTTTGTGGCATGGACTATAAAGATTCAGTCAAAATCCTCTAATGCAAGTTTGGTCATTGGTTTAGCTTTGATCACTCCTTGTTATTATAGGAACAGTAAACTATTGTTAATTCTGCTTTTCAGCTATAAAACTTGTGTTTTAAAGGTTTATTGTGTATTTTAATCTTCTAGTAGCTATTTTGTGGATTTTACTTGATACTGAGATTATACATTATATATATATATACTACTGGTACCCGGTCAAGCATTGCTGTGGGTTATTGTGGTGAAATGGGAAAGGAACAGTAGCAGCAAATCAATTGCAGATACCAGCAGTACGTGCTCATGGAAATGCAGCCTGATACTTTACCTAGGAGTACGTTTGGTTGGTGGCAATGGGTGTTGCTTCTGAGTAAACCCTCTGAGGGGCGCGATGCAGCCATTCAAAGTATGTCATGGTTGCAGAACATGTGTGCCCTGGGCCGTCCGGGCGGCTGAGCCACACCTGGCTCTGATTGCGTGATGTCCATGAGCTGAAAGGGTGGAGCACGCTCCCAGTATATATAAACAGCACGCGGTTGCTCAGGCCTCTTTCATCACCTGGAACAAAACTGACCCACCCATTTTCCCTGGCTTTAAGGGGTTGGATAGGCTGCTTTTCGTCACAGCCCTGGCCATTTGGACAGAGGAGCACATCTTTGTGGGGAGGCCGAGCTCATGCGATGGACCTACTCGCAGTTGGGGGCCTCCATAAGAGGCTTGGGGTGGGGCGGGCTCATGGTGCATGCTTCGGAGGCCTCTGCAATTCAAGCCTGACACACCAGCAGTTAGGGGATAACAATGAGCGGGTGCCCCGGTGCCCCTATACCTCTCTGTCCTCCCCAATAGGGATTGGGGTTGTTGCCGGGGTCAGCCAGGGGTGCTGACCGGCTGCTGATCAGATGTGCTCCTCTTGATGGCCCAGCTTCTGCCTTGAAGGTGATGTAATCAATAAAGAGGGCTGCGGCCCGTTCAATTCCAGAGATGTGTCCTGTGGTTATTCACCAGATAAGCATCTGCACATCTGGATGCAGAACTGTTATGATGATGGTTATAATGATTCTTCCTCTGTGTATGTATGTATGTGTGTTTACACACACACACACACACACACACACACACAGAGAGAGAGAGAGAGAGAGAGAGAGAGGTCTGTCCAGGAAATATCAATTCCAGAACCTTTACATGCAAATGCATAAACACTATGCCCCATTCTGCATGGAAAAATCAGAGTCCTGTCAGAAACATCCCCAGCTGTATGCATTTTTCATGTCATTTTGTTGTCAGTAATGGACTTTGTGGGGCCCTTCCTTGGATAGCTACTTGCATGTAATTTCCCTGTCTTCACAAAGTCAACATGTTAAACTTACTGTAAGTGAGATTCCATCATCTTTATATTCTTTGCATCACTGCTTTTGTATAGGATTAAAATTGTTATCAACTTGTTAGTACATTGCATAGCTGGTTATAGTTTTTCTTCATGTTAGGTTGACATTTGTTTACTATAACTGATTTTTTTTAGTGTTGAATTCAGAGGTAACCAGCTTTCTGTTCTACCTTTGGCAACCTCTCGTAAATAATTTTTTCAAAAACTTAAGAAAACTGTTTTTTATCCCTATCTATGAGATATACCAATGCTTCCTTCAAAAGGGGGGAGGATGAGGCCTTCATTTTCTGCTTTTATATTTACCTCATAAATATCCCCAGAGAAAATAAAATCAATATTATGATAATAAAATATGTACAAATGCAGAGTGGTCCAAGAAGACTGTTTGCTAGGGCCATCATTTTGAAATGGCCCGCACGTCTAAGATTTAAACAGAGCCTTTTTTTCCCCACATTACAGCCGAGCACATTTCCCAGAGAGCCACAGGCACACTGAGACAGTCAGGAGGAAATGTGATTGTAAAACCAAAGTCGTGATTACATTCCTTTGCCTGGAACACAGCTGACCCCAGGTGCATTAAAGTGCATTTTTTATATATCCAGGTTGTCAAGGAGAAATATTTTTAACTGTGTTAAAGCTGTTGAAAGTTTAGCTTGAAAGACCCTGAAAAAGAAGAAAGTTAACAAGAGGGAGAGAAGGGCTATGAGGGGACCAATCAAGTGCCAGGGAAACTGTTCACCTCACCATTAAATAGGCAAGTTTCTGTGAGATTAGGTAAATCAAGATTTAATTATAATGGCACTTCTTTCTCAATCGGTCTTTGTTGTTAAAACATGTTCAAGATTTGTTCCTCTTTACAAGCTCCATCTCAATTAAATAGCTGATAGGAACTTTTTTTCCCCCGCTCAGAAATGGGGAAGGACATAACACATGACTGAAAGGATGTGCCGTGAAAGCGGGAGATGGTAATTACTGCATCGAAATGAAAGTTTTCAGAGTATGAAAAATACGTACACCTCCATCTATTGTACGGTAATCATCTTACTGTGTGGCTTTTACTACGACCCAATGAGAATGCGAAGGAGAGAATTTCAAAGGTCTTGTTAAAAAGTGTAAAAATAAATACTCCTGCCAGCGAAAGGATCAGGGAATTCCCTTCAAGAAGATTGTTTCATATGCTGTGCTTCTGTTCCTTCATGGGGTCCCCATGAGTTGTAAGACAGGACTTCGACAAAGACAAGGACTTTTCTAGAGTGGCCAATGGCCTGGAGGAAAAAAATGCATTGTTCTTTTAATAGAGGCTCACTTTACCTCCATGCCATGAAAAAAAAACTTTGGCTTCCCATTTTCACACATGAATCCTAGGAGACAGGACATTTTTTTTTGTCTAGGGCTGTTGGCAACCCAAGGCTCCATCCCCTTATTGGCTAGCCAAATCAGCATAAAAGAAAACAGTCATAGATACCTTTTAGGATTCTGTAAACAAAGGGGAACCCTGAGTTATGGAAAAAATGCTTTTAAAATCATTGATTTGGGGATTCGAAAAGCCTTCAAAAACTTAATGACATTCAGTAAGCATATACAGGCATTATAAGAATCTGAGATGACAGACGGATGGACGGACAGACAGACAGATAGAATCCATACGTTGCCAAGGAAGCTCTCTGATCTTGGGCTAGTTGCCTTCCTCCAAAGTTACCTTACTCTCAAGAGCTTTTTGCTGTAAAGCTTAAATGGAAAAGGTGAATGATGTTAAAAGCTGTTTTGGGTGTTGTTTGAGGGGGACAATCAGGGAAAAGACAGAGACAGACAGACAGGCAGAAGACCTGATAGAAAGATTGATCCAGGAGTCCCATGTCTTATTGACATGGGATTGATCCAGGAGTCCCATGTCTTAGTATCAAATAAGTTTAATGAATGTTAAACATGTGTATTTTTGAAGGCGTCTGAGAACTTTATGTCTTCACAGTGTAAGTGGATGTCAATGTTATCTGAATGGTATTTTTTTTACTAGTAATATGTGTATATGTCCGACCATTTTGACAGTCTTGTGGTTAAGCAAACCCATTTTTGGGCTTCCTTTATTATTTTGGAGTCCCCCTTTCCTAACTATCTGACAGCCAGTGTGGTGGAGTGACAAAGAGCTTGGATCTGGGAGACCCAGGGTCAAATCCCCCCTCAGTCATGAAAACTCGTGGGGTGACCTTGGGCCAGTCACGCATCCTCAGCCTAATCTAACTCACAGAACAGTTGTGAGGACAAAATGGAGGAGAGGAGAATGATGTATGATGCCTTGGGTCCCTACTGGAGAGAAAGATGTACATGATTTTAATAAAGAAATAAACCTATAGATACCTACACTTCTTTTTCGCCATGGCAGACCTCTGGCAATTTCCCCATCCATTTTTCTTTCATTCCCTGGTTCATTGCTCACTTGCAATGTAAGTATAATATCATTCTGTAGCAGATATTTATTAATTTTATATTTATTTGTTTATGTAAATAGACTTTTAAAACAGGTTGTCATTACTATTTAATTGAGATAGTATTTGAGTCAAAACATGGAGGGCTTTTTCCTTCAAATACGATTCCTTCAATACGATCCAAAAAGCATCCAACTGCTGATACAGGGAGCACACATGGTTGTATGAGAGTCAGTGCCAACAGAAGGTTTTTTTTTTTTTTTGCAAAGCAGCAGCAAAGCTTTAGGCACAACACTAATGTAAATACCAATGTCCCTCTCCATCCACATCACCAGTTTCCTTGCATGTTGATCTAAGTCTTCTGAACTGACCAGATGCATATTTTTGATAGACACAAACTTCCCTTTTTATGCATAAATGAGCTACTGACAAAAGAGGTGCCCTGCTGGATCAAACCAATGGTTCATCTCATCCTGCCTCCTGTCTCACACAGAGACCAACAAACAAGGCACAGAGCTCATGGTCTTCTCTAATGATTCCTCCTAGTGCTGGTATTCAGAGGTCTGTTGCCTCTGGATGTGAGGCCATCATGTAGTGGCGTAGCACCAAGGGGGCGGTGTGTGTGTGACGCACCGGAAGCGCACTGGTGCGGGAGCATGGTGGAGGCATGACGGGGGCATTCCAAGGCATGATGGGGGCACAGTTCCCCCTTGCTAAGGCTTTGCCATCATGTATGGCAGCCATTGATAGGTTCCTCCTCTATGAATCTGCCTTCTTTTAAAAACCATCTATGTCACTAACCATCACTACAACCACTGGCAGTGAAAAACACACTTGAATTATTCATTAAGTGAAGGAATACTTGACTTCAACCATCCTGAAATTATTGTCCATTAGTTCATTAGCTACCTCCAAGATTTGGTATTTTGGAAAAGGATAAAAAAAAAGTTATCCTTCAGGGCAATCAGCAAATACTTGGGAAAGTTCCTTTGTGGGCAGCGTGGATAGCATCTGCCATCAGACCTTCACTTCTGCTCATGAAAAAAAAACACACTCTCTCATTATAAGAATGGAATGTCAAATTCTCACACTGTTGAATATGTTCCCTTACAGGTGTACACATTTACTTCTGCTATCTAACTCAATTTTGGTATTGAATATTGAGACCAACTTGGCATCTACCCGACCCTCTGCTAATCAGGTCCCAGCAAAATTCCTGTCATAATTTCTTTGATTTGATACAATCAGAATATCTATTTAGAAATTAATGTGGTCACGTGAAGAAAAATGCTACTGTCCTTCCCTTCTGACCATGCCCAGTCATTTTTTTTTTGTCCTGAATAGTCTCTTGCCTCATGAGTAGTCTTTCCGGAATTAATGAGGTCTCTTGCTGAGCAGTCTACTTGGATGTGTCAGCAGGAGCTAAGGTGACAGTCAGGTCTTCAGCCAGCTACATGATCTAACCCTCTAGCCCAAACAACACCAGATGTACATTAATAAATATAGCCTCCAATCTTAGAATCCCCACTGTTTAATTGAGGAGGGGGGGGGGAGGAGGACTTCTCCCACCACAACGTCCTCTGCATTTTAAATAGTTTCATCTTTATTAGCAGCAACGTAACTTCCACATTATTTCCATTTGTTTTGACATGATAATATAGTCTCCGCAGACTCACACTGACACCGTTTCATTTTGTCTTGATTTTGTAACCATCCCCTTGACATCTCCACAGACTGATTTAGCGCCATTCTGACATGGTAATGTGCTCTGTTGCAGACTCATATTGACATCTTCTGGAGAGATTTGCGATGGCAGTAGACCCCCATGGAAGCAAAGGATATAATACTATTGTCACGAAATGTGATTGCCAGCTACACCTAGGACTGATTTGGTTGGCTAAAATATACCGTCTGCACTGGGTCCCCCAAAGATGCATTCTTTTGAACACAGGATATTTAAACTTCTGTAAGAATGAGATATCAACCCTTTCCACACAAATCACTTAAAACGTTTGTAATGCATTTGTAAGACATTTTCAACCCGATTTTGTCCACATTCACCCTCTTGAAATGGTTCATGGCTGCTGGGAGGGATTTTCCCCTCTTTTTTGTCGAATTGATGTTCCAGTGCTTCAAAGCTTCCTGCCATAATTCTCTATAGCTCTAATAATGAATGCTTCAAATATTTCACACACACACACACCCAAAAAAACTCCCCACAAAGAAATGATGAAAATATGCAGCAAGGAGGAACAGAGTAAGCTCAGCAATGTGATAAAATGGAGAAAGTATGGGAATGGCACCGAGGCATGGAAAATATAATAACTAGATTGAACAAAAAGTGAAAACGTTCTGAAAACATTTCAGCCCTAAGAATTGTTCATTTCATTTCATTTTAACCTTTAATGGCATATAAATTATTAGCATATTTCCATCTAAGAATTGTTTTAAAAGGGGATTCATTTAAAATGTTTTGAGACTGGAAATAAAAAGTTTTGGGATTGTCGGGGGGGGGGGGGAATAATGCAGAACTCCATGGAGGAAACATTTTATTTCCTGCCTCAAAACGTTTTAAAATGTTTGTGCAGAAAGGACCTTCTACAGCACAGTCGTCTCCTTGAGGAATTCCCACAAGATGAGAATAGGGTTGTTACCAAATCACCTTTTTAGTTTATATATTAACCTCCTTTCTTATAGAACTCAAAATTGCTTCAAAAATAGATAAAAATCATAAAATAAAATAGCCCCTTGTGCTACTAGAGTGGTAAAAAGGTGTCATCAGTGTAACTCTTATGCCAACAAAAGTTCAACTGACAAGCTAAAAGTGAGCGTGGATGAAAGAACAATGAGGGAAGGAACAGCCAAGCAGCTGGTCCCATTGGGTAAATATGATTATCCACATGGATATCAGAGGCAGTGTGTGCAGTTCAGTGCTGGGCCCTGCTAGGTTGAGCTTGCAGTTCAACACTCGGCTTGGCCTGGCAGGGTTCAGCTTTAAATGGTGGGTTCTGCCTCCAAACCTTGAACTTTATATTGTTGGCTCTCCCTCCAAAGGTCATGTGCACTTCGGAGGTAGAGCCAGCAGCACAATGCTTGACCTAGTCAGACTGAGTCTACAGTTGAATGTTGGGTTCAGAATTCAACTCTGCACCTCCCTCCGAAGTTCATATGGGTCTCAGATGAAACAGACAGCACAAGTTATACAATACAATACAAAACCTTTACTGGCATAACAGAGTAAAATACAGATGGACACAGATAAAAAGTACAAGGTTTAGGGAGGATTATGATTGCCATCTTTGTCTAGTTGTAGTGTTGAAAATTCCAGTTCATTTACAGAAGCAGTTTGGTAGCATAGCATAAACATTGTCATAGAGATAATATTTTGGGTGTTGGTTCAGTTATGACATAGGGAGAATTATGATTAGAAGAACAGATCAATGTACACTAGGTTCTAGGTTTTACATATCCCATAGGGGTTCCTCCACAGGACAGCATATTTACTGAGAGGAGTTGACAGCACAAGTTCAACTCTGTGCTGCTTCTATCTCCCAGACCCACATGGCATCTGGAAGCAGGCATATTTTTTGAGTTCGGTTTAATAATCCACAACTTTTCAGAAAAAAAAGTTGATAGTATCAAACAGGGTTTTTTTTTGGGGGGGGGGGTGTTTCAAAATTTTAAAGTCTGATACATCCAACACCCCCAAAATGGTGATAACTTTTGCCCACCCCAATAATCTGTCATTGCAACTCTCAATCCACACATAATCCAGCCTAAACAAAATAATGGCTCTCCTTTTTAGATCATCTCCTCACATGAGTTCCGAGGGCCTTAGCCAGTGGTGAGACTCAGCAGGCTTGCACCACTTTGGCAGAATCGGTTGTTAAAATGGTGCTTGTAAACAATCAGTTGTTAAATTATTTGAATTCCCACCACCGGAACCAGTTGATAAATTATTTGAGTCCCACCACTGGCCTTAGCCATAGGTGTTTGTGGGGGGGGGGGAGTCCCAGGTGCCACTCTGGTTCAAGTGTGGGGCACATTTGGCTACCGACCCCTGCCCTCCTCTCCCAGGAACAAAGAGCTGGAGGAGCATTGTGCTGCCTGCTGCCTACTGTTCCCACCCCAAGTCTTCACCTCAGGTACCCCCTCCCACACACCATGACTCTGCTGCCCCAGCACAGTTGAGGTACCGGATTTTGGGCAGGAGAATCCTCAGACTCCTGAAGTTTCTCCCACCTAGTGGTTTCTCCCACCCCAGCAACCACACAGACTTTGGAGGGGCAGTAGGGGTGAGGAATGTGGGTGACATTCCATCCCCACCACTGCCAGCTAAGCTCTCTCTTCCCCCTTTCTGTACTTCCCCCCCTTTCTCTCTCCCCTCTCTTTCCCTTTCTTCCTCTTCCCCCCTTTTCTCTTCCCCCTTTCTTTCCCCCTTTCTCTTTCTCCCCTTCCTTTTTGCTTGTTTTCTATCCCAACAGGAGCTAGTTTCTTCTTGTTTTGCTCAGTGGCTTATTTGAGGGACCTTATAAATACATAATACCAACAATCCAAACATAGCATATTATTAATCATAAAATTGATTTGGTACTGAAAGAAATAGTCTTTAAATGGACAACAAATAGCATGTTTGGATTCATGTTTAGATGTATGTTGACTTTGACAGAACTGTAAAAGTGTGGCAAATGTTGGTAAATTTCACCTTAGGAACAAAAATAGCTTGGATGAATAAAAGCCGATTCCAAACTTGCACAACCTTACTAATATCACAAATATGCATTTGGTTGTGCTTCTCCCATTTGTTTCTTAAATGTCCTGTTGGAGATCTCTTGAGATTATAACCGATCTCTGCAACAGGTTCACTCAGAGAAATCAGCCTTTTTTTGGAAGGTGGACTTGATTCCATGCAAATTCCTCCCCTCCCCAAAACCCTGTCCTCCAGAGGCTCCACCCCAAAACCTCCAGGTATTTCCAAACCCAGAGCCAGCAACCATATCTTGAAGGGAGTATGTAAAATTGGCCAGATGGGAAAGAGATCTGCCTGAGACCTTTGATAACCAGGCCTATTATTTACAGCCAATCCTTACTCTGTCCAAGGCAGCTTCATCCAATCATCTCCAAATTTCATGGACATCAAAGATAGCTGCTCGAAAAGAGAGCTCAAATGTTGTGCGTTTGCTAGTCTGCTTTGGAGTTGAACCACAATGAGCGGAATGTTTCACAGAGAAGTGAAAATAAAAAAGGTCATTTTGTTTTCCACTACAGATCCCCAGATGATGTAGATGGTGTTTCCTTCAGTCTCAGCCCCTCAGATTAAAGCCCAGCTTGATTATCTGCTGATTAAATTGATTAAAGCTTGCCGCCTTGAAACAGCTATACAAATGTGAGTTATTACCCTTAGGTTTGCTTTGATCACCATTGCCCAGTGGGAAAATTAAGGAAGGCTCAGAGAGGTTAAATGATCTGCCCAGTGTCACAGAAAGCTAATTGAAGATGTGGGAATACAACATCTGAGTCTTCATCAGTTACTTTTTTTGCCACTGGATTTTAGCCTCAAGGGCACGTTGCATTGAGACAGGTTCCCCTCAAGCTGTGGATGTTTGCACTCTGTGACGTTTTTGCTCATTAAATAAGCAGAACAAATTGGTTTAAAATATCTCAACCATAGCATTCGCCTTAGAGAATCCCCTTCCCAGGGGAACCCACCTAGTTTGCTCCTCTCTGGTTCTAGCAGAACTGTAAAGATTTTTTTTAATTAATTAAAATTGTCAAATGTTTCTTATAGATGAGGATTTTTCAACTACATTTTGAAGTATGTTTTTTCTGTCTTGATGTGGTTTTAGGAGTTTGTTGTAGAAGGGAAGGCAGCATAGTATAGCCATCAGAATTCTGAAGCTGAATAGGGGTTGTATTTGGATGGGAAACCTCCAAGGAAGCGTCTGCAGAAAACTACCTCTGTTTCATCTCTTGCATTGAAAGCTCTTTGCTGGGGTTACCATTAATCAGCTGTGACTTGACAGTACTTTACACACATTTATACTGTATCCCCCCCTCCAGTACTGTTGGTCTTTGGTAAACATGTTTAAGAACATAAGAACAAGCCTGCTGGATCAGACCAAAGTCCATCTAGTCCAGCTCTCTGCTACTCGCAGTGGCCCACCAGGTGCCTTTGGGAGCTCACATGCAGGAGGTGAAAGCAACAGCTGGCAGCTTCCCTACTGCTGCTGCTCCCGAGCACCTGGTATGCTAAGGCATTTGCAATCTCAGATCAAAGAGGATCAAGATTGGTAGCCATAGATCGACTTCTCCGTCAATCTGTCCGAGCCTTTTTTAAAGCTATCCAGGATAGTGGCCATCACCATCTCCTGTGGCAGCATATTCCAATCATAATCACACATTGCATGAAGGAAGTAAGTGCTTCCTTTATTAGTTTCCTAATTCTTCCCCTCTAGCATTTTCAATGTACTGCCCCTAGGTTCTGAGCTGCATTGTGAGAAAGAGGAGAAAAAATTATCTCTTCATGGTCAACTTGTTGTTTTCTACCCCATGTATAATTTTATAGACTTCAATCATATCCCCCCTCAGACGTCTCCTCTCCAAACTAAAGAGTCCCAAACGCTGCAGCCTCTCCTCATAAGGAAGGTTCTCCAGTCCCTCAAATCATCCCTTTGCTGTCTTCTTTACCCCTTCTCTGCACTTTTTTCTTTATCTTCTTTTTTCCTCTTTCCGATATCTCTTTTTTGAAATGTGGTGACCAGGAACTGAGACACAGTACTCTCCAAGTACAGTCAGCATCCCACTGCTTTATATAAGGGCATGACAATCTTTGCAGTTTTATTATTAATTCTTTTCCTAATTATCCCCAGCATAGAGTTTGTCTTTTTCACATGCCATGCATTGAGTTGACATGCCATGCATTGAGTTGACATTCCCATGGAACTATCAACTAAGATGCCCAAATCCCTTTCCTGGTCTGTGACTGATAGCACTGACCCCTATAGCGTGTATGTGAAGTTTGGATTTTTTGCCCCTATGTGCATCACTTTGCATTTTATACAACTTACATACAACTGAAGACCTAAAATATTATGAAGAAGCCACTCAACAAACATTTATATAGAGTGGAGGCAAAATCATGGCAAAGGTGTAGCGTTTGCAGCAAAATAAAATGGAAACAAGAGACATGTTGAAGCAGATCATTGGTACACTAAGGTAAGTCTTGTCCACTCAGATGGGTGAGGGTTTCTGCAATCTCCAGTCCAGGTCTTATACATCACTTGTTATCTGATCCTGAGATACAAAGGATTGAACCTGGGATCTTCTGTATGTCAAGTGGATGCTCTACCCCTGAGCTATGTTCCTTCCCTTAAAGACTGATAATATGGATTCCAGGATAAACTTTCAAGAGTTACACCTCCTTATGAAAAACGATATAGTGATTTTTGTATGTGCTTAACTAACCCTTTACCCCTTCATGCAGAATATATATAAAAGATACAATAGCTTCAATAGTATGTAAAAGTTTAAATAATTTTAAAGTTTAGGTAAGAGACAGACACATAGACTGACTGGATGGATGGATGGACGGACGGATGGACAGATGGATGGACGGACAGATGGACAGACAAGCAGATTAGACAGGCAGGCAGGCAGGCAGACTGTCCAACAGATATATATGTAGTGGAAAGTACTGTCAATTCACAGCTGACTTATGATGACCCCATAGGGTTTTCATAACAAGAGACTTTCCAAAATGCTTTGCCATTGCCTTCCTCCACATGGGCTGGTACAATTTTGAGAAAACTGTGACTGGCCCAAGGACAGCCAGCAGGCTTCATGTAGAGGAGTGAACCTGTTTCTCCAGATTAGGGCCTGACACTCTTCACCACTACACCACACTGACTCTCTATAGATATAAATACATAGAAATTATATAGAAATTTTGTTTAACATTTTGGGTCCCAATCCAGTTGTATACATAAAGCACAGCTGGCAAAGTACTAATCATGACAATTTACTATTGTCAAACAGCTTCATTGATACCCCAAATGATGGGAGTCTGTGCCTTTTAGAGGGGGAGAATTAGAGAGAGCAGACTCCGGCTTAGCAAAAGATCAGGGAAGCATGAGATCTTTGTTGCTGATGTATATCAAGGTCAGCTTTTACAAGAAATCTGCAGAACAAATAAAATTTAACAATTTTAATTAGAAATAATAGGGGTACACAAGCACACAATAAGCACACAATAATCAAAGCAGAAGAACACACACACAGTCCTAGGACATAAGCAGTGTTGAGTGGATAGATTTGGAATAGATGAAGGGAATTTGAGGGAGATATAGTCACCGGATCTTGGAGCAGAATGGTCCATTGAACAGAGCTGAGTGGCCCATGTTTAGCTCTGGTAGAAGAAAGAACAACACATTGTGGGACAATATCAACAGAGCAATATCCAGAGATATTGGGCACTGACTAGTGGAAGAGCAGACTTCTTATACGAAAAAAGGGTTATGCAGAGTGGCTCTTAATCTCCCAGGACAAAAAGGAGTCCTGTCTTTCCTCAGACAAACATCAACCTTAATGGTTGTATTGATAATCTAATGGTTGAGACATTAACTTGATAGGCCAAGATTGGGAATGCCTGAAGGTGGGAGGAAACTGATGAAATTTCAGTTTCTATAACAAGGGCAGGCAGGATAGGTAGATGCACCATTCTTTAAAAAAGTCTCCTCCCTACCCACCATGGGTTGGTCAAGTAACATCATGGTTTTCTATCAGGACGTTCTGCATAGCCCAGCAGATACATCAGTGCATCAGGATTTTCCACGTAGCCTGGCAGATACATCAGCACTCCAAACTATGTGGGGATTCTTCATTCAAATTATTGGGCTCCACATCCACTGAGTAGTCACATGCATTCTGAATCTGGTATTAAAAACCCAGTAATGTCAGAACTTAATATTCTGCTATGCATATTTTATGCCTGTATATTACTGGATAGTTTGGGTAATTTTACAAGCACAATTGAGCATCAGGTTGTCCAGATAGCTAGTTCAAAGGATAAATGTGTGTTGTATATCACAAAATTATAATCAGGAGCAGTTATCAAGAAACAAAGGCCCCTTCCGCACATGCAAAATAATGCATTTTCAAACCACTTTCACAACTGTTTGCAAGTGGGTTTTGCCATTCCGCACAGCTTCAAAGAGCACTGAAAGCAGTTTGAAAGTGCATTATTCTGCATGTGCGGAATGAGCCAAAGGCTCAGAGATATACATAGTTACTTCTAATCTGAGAAAGGGGAGAAAAAGATGAAAAAAATCAGTCATCATATATGCAAATTGAAACTCTAGCGTGAGCTATCTGATGGAAGGCGCTTTGACAAATGAAACCTTAACCCCCCCCCCAAATGTTGTTGTTCTCTGGCCCATTCCACAATGGGCTAATAAACATGGGTGTAGGATGCTAAATAACTGATTGGGGGGGGACTTCACACAGATCTCACCCCCAAAACAAGTCTGCCCCATGTAATTTCCCCCAACCTGTTTTTTAAAAATAATTTAAAAAGTGATTCTTTTCAGAAATCTCTTGTTGCATTTGCACATGAGTGAACAGCCAGGCAGGAGGCGCTTTTATTTGCTTCCCTTTTTCTTTTCTTTTTTTAAAAAATTGTGGCTTGCATTTGCACAAGTTCAGATGGTCGTATTGTGGGATATCGGCATAGCTGTGGGGATTCATTTGTGCATGCCTGTGTAGCTACCCATGGACAGGAAGTAATTTTAAAAAAATAGATGTGTCTCGGTGCAAAGGCGCAACAGCAACCCAGATTATTTCCGTGGGCTGCAATCACTGCCTGCATGGATGTATGTGAATGCGAAAACAGGAAAATAGATTCCTTTATCCTGACTGCAACCCGTTATACATTTGGTTTGCGGAAGGGGCCTCTAAGGTGCTACAGTATTCAAATCTAGCTGTTTTACTGCAGAGAAGCTAGCTACCCTCTGAAACTAGAGTGAGCTAGTGACTTAACAATAATATTTCATTCTGATGTTGCAGGTAGGAGTGGGAACTTCCAATAAGAAAAATAGCTGCTAGATATTTTTCAAACAGATCAGACCAAGAATTTGTCACAGAAGTACAGTAGCATCTAATGTTGTGCAATGTGGAATCCCAACGTTCATTTAGTTACCATATATACTCGTGTATAAGTCGACCCGCATACAAGTCGAGGCACCTACTTTTACCACAAAAAACTGGGAAAACTCATTGACTCGCGTATAAGTCGAGGGTGGGAAATGCAACAGCTACTGGTAAATTTCAAAAATAAAAATAGATACCAATAAAATTACATGAATTGAGGCATCAGTAGGTTAAATGTTTTTGAATATTTATTTCAAAGAAAAACAGTAAACTAGCTCTGTAAGTGGAAAAGAGGGTCAACAAAAACAATATGGTCTCAATAATAATTTTAAAAGTACAAAAACCTTAGCTCAACCAGCAACCAAGCTAAAACACAAGAGTTAAAATCCTTCAAAACTGGATTTTTGGTCAGGGGAGGAATGTTTATGTTAGCAGTACCAACATTTCAGAGTATCTTTAAGAGACCCTCCTGATGATACCACCCAGGTTTGGTGAAGTTTTGTTCAGGGGGTCCAAAGTTATGGACCCTCAAAATGTAGCCCCATCTACTATTAGCTCCCATTGGAAACAATGGGGGATGGGGGCACCCCCTCTGGGGGTACATAACTTTGGACTGCCTGAATCAAACTTTACCAACTTGGGTGGTATCATCAGGAGAGTCTCTTGCAAAATCCCTGAAATTTTGGTGCCACTAGCCTAAAAATTGCGCCCTCTGGATTCCTACAAATAAAAAAACCTAAAATATTTTTTAAAATACACCTGACTCACGTATAAGTTGAGGGGGGCTTTTTTAGCACAAAAAATGTGCTGAAAAATTCGACTTATATGCGAGTATATATTGTATACAAATTTCATGAAGACTCCACACTGTGGAGCTGCCTCGAGTGTCCCTAAATCAAGTTGCCTTATATATCTGCAATTTCCCGCTTTAAAAGTGAACATTTGCATTTGTGGACTCATGTCCTGAACAGGCAGCAGACATGTAAATAGGAATCAATTGTGCATTCCATACCCAAGAATAATTTTAATTAGTATGAGGAGTAATGCACCACTGAGGGAGGTGTATTTTTTTAAAATGGGGATCAAATCATAAGGCTAGATTTTTGTGCCTTTAAATGGGGGAAGTGATATGTAATTAAAGCCATTTTTGTAACGAGAAACCTTCCCATTGAACAATCACAGATCTGTGTCTTCCATCCCAGCTGAGTGCCCTGAAAATTAATTAACAATATCCAGCAATGCAGAAGCGTCCATGAAAATAAATGCATCATTGTCCTGTTTTAACTGTCCCATGTTGTAAAATTCTCTTCTTCTGGAGGCTCAGCAAAACCCAAAACTCAATAGCTTCCAGAATTTCTTTTATAATTTTGCCTGCAGCCAGGGCTTGGGACTCATACTATCTTTTTGGTGGCATAAGTCCACACAGCCCAATGGGGGCTATCCAGCAGCAGGGAAGTTTTTTGTGTGTGTTTTTGGTCTCCCTATGCCACCAGAAAACCCTCTTCCAAACTTTGGCACAGCCGCAGTGGTGCATCCAGGTGCCCAGATGCTTGAATGGAGCTGTTAGACTAGGTGTCGTTTTCCAGGGTCTCAGGTAGAGACCTTTCACATCATCTACCACCTCATCTTTTTTTTTAAAAAAAAAAACCCTGGGGTTTGAACTTCGAGCCTTCTGCATGCAAAACAGAGGTTCTTCCATTGAGCCACAGCCTCTCATAAGCCAGGCCTTTGAAACATGAAACAGAAATATATTGCTAGACATCTTGGAGGTGTTTTAGAGTTGAAACAAAGGAAACCACATCGGAATGAAAAGGCCTGCAACAAAGTACTATTAAGACTACAGACTAACATTTGTGGGTCACCAGAAGCAGAAATTTATCTTGTTAAATAATGTGTTTCTCCATGGCGCCAACTACCACAGATCAGTAAATCACTGAGTGAAGAGTGAAGCTATTATTGGACAGTGGAAGAGGTCCTTGGATTGTCATTTCTACCTACTGTACAAGATCTGAGGATAAATATGCTGGGACTTTCGGAAAACCACCGTGGTTCCAATTAGCTGGCCACTCCAATTGCCTGAGTCAAAGTAAGACACTGATTGAGGATTTATTAATAGGTCTGACAGATATAGAATTCACTGGCATAGATTTTAGAGAAGATACGTTTGCGAAATTGATTTTTTTTTGGTGTGTGTGTGAGGGGGGAGTTAAAAAGCTAGAAGCATGTACAGCTGCTTTATCTTGTGTGCTATTGGGCTGGTGGAAGAACTGAGTACAGTTGGGATTTATTTATTTATTTTAAAAGACCACACCTTGTAAAGTAAATGATATTTCAAATATTGTATGGTTATTTTGTTTGCTCATAGCATCAAATTGCACAGCATTCGCGGAACCACTACCCTTAAATCAATACTGAAAAATACTTTTCCCCCCTTGTTGATATTGTTATCTTATTTTCTGAAACAGAAAGAGTCAAAATCGTATTCCAATAATCTCCTATAAAAAATTTCCACAAATCTTTCTCCTAATTTGTAGGCAAGGGTGTTCATTGCATACATTTGGTCAGATTCATGAAGATATATTCGGTTTTGTTTTCAAAGAAATTCAGTCTGTTGCGGGAATTATGTATTATTCCCAGCCAGCTAAATGAACAGTTCTATGATCCTTAAATACAATTATTTTAAATTTGGACAAAATAGAAGGAAAGTACCTGCATTTAAATCACTCCCTAAATTAAAAAAAAACCCTTTAAAACAAATCAAATGAACAAATCTGAACAAATTAAGTATATCTAGACCTTGATGCAGAAAATAAGGACTGGTTTGGTTTCCTCAACAAATAGATAGTTTAAGACTGCCATCTGCAGGAATTGAAAAGGAAATGCAGCCTTCTAGTCTTGCTATATTCTTAGCTCTCACAATGAAATTGTAGTTAAAGATTAATGATGTTTACTTGTCTTGGTGTTCGGCATTTCCCTTTTCATTTGTCGGTTCTTATTTAAAGTTACTAGTCCCTGTGCAAAAGGCTTCATTTCTATTTTTTATCTTTTCCAACAAAACCTTACATCTATTTGGATGGCTAAAGATACACCAGAATTTAACGTTTCAGTGATAGCCACCCATCTATTGAAGAAACTAACAAAAAGGCTTACAGAAATTTTTAAAAGATTAACCGATGTATTGAAGTATAAGCTTGTGAGGTTTAGGGCTCCCTTTCTCAGATGCATAAAATGGATTCTTGGAAACTGCAAAGGGAAAACAAAAAAGAAAATCTGAAAAAAAATGGTTTAAAGGCAATGGAGCCTAAGAGATACAGTTTATGACAATTCTAAGTGAAATGCAAAAGTATACAAGAGGACTTTCCAAGGGTACATAGAGCAAGGAAAAGCCCCATCCCCCCCCCGCCCCACACAAACACTGCTGAAAAGCCCCATAGGGCTTATAGGACTTACGCTACCAAAAAGGGGGCATAGGTCCAAGGGTACAGGCACTGTGCTCCTGGCCCAAAACCCCAGGTAGGAGCCCATTAATGTTGGCTCCACACCCAGAAATACCCTGCCCCACCCCATGATTGGTACTCTATTACAGCCCCATTGCATCCCAGACTTACTGGTTTTGAGGCAGTGGGGCTAAGGAAAGGGTAGCTGCCAGCATCAATTCCTCCTCTGCCAGGGTAAGTGCCCTGGAGAGAGCAAATATGCTGGTGCAAGGCCATTCCACTCATTTAAGCTCTTTTGCCACCCCCCTCCACTACTGGATGGGGCTGATAAGTCTCTTAGGTTAAAATAAGACTAAATAGGCCATTTCTCCAGTTCCCTCTTCCCATTGTAATACCCAAGGTTTTGAGGGATAAAAAATAAGGAGTGGCTTCCTATCAAAGGCATTAATGCCAATAACTAATAATCTCTCCAATAAGTAGTTGAATTTCATATTGGGGAGACAGTCCCGGGAGTTTCTACCAGTATCTATGCTGAAGAATATTTAGCTAACAGCCTAATCCTTTTTTAGTGGGAGAGGCTGTGGCTCAGTAGACAATATGCTTGGCATGAAGAAGGCCCCAGGTTCAATCCCCAGCACCTCCAGTTAAACGGATTAGGTTGGGGGGGTGATTTGGAAGACCTCTTTCTGGAGATCTTTGACAGCTGCTCCAGCCTGAGTAGACAGTGCTAACCAGGGTGCACCAATGGTATAATTCAAAATAAGGCAACTTCTTGCGTGATTTCAGACCCCGTTCTTGACAGCCATCTGGGTCTCTTATTCCCACAGAGCAGAGTTCCATGGAAATCAGTGAGCTTCATTGGAAAGGGGGAGGCAGGAAATTTCCATTCTCCCATTTGCAAATTTAGTCTGGATCCAGCACCTCATACAATTAGACACTGAGTGATTGCACCTCTAGAAGTGAACTGATCCAACACTAGAACAATATCACAGCAAAAAAAAAAAAAAAAAGAGGATAGAAACCCCTTTCCTCAGCCAGACCTTCGACATGCTGGGTTGCAGTAGAAGCTAGGCACCCGTAAAACATTCCTATATGTAGTTTCCCCCCTTCCTTCCTTTAGGGAACCCCCCCTTCCCCAAACCCAATCTTTCCCACAAAATTGCCAGGTTTTTCCCAATGCAGAGCTGAAAAACCCTAGCTGCACATTTAGAAAGCAGTCCTAAGCAGAAACCTAGGCCCCTTCCGCACACGCAAAATAATGCGTTTTCAAACCACTTTCACAACTGTTTGCAAGTGGATTTTGCCATTCCGCACAGCTTCAAAGAGCACTGAAAGTAGTTTGAAAGTGCATTATTCTGCATGTGCGGAATGAGCCCTAGTGACAGCTCATAAATGCACCATATAGCAGCAACCAACTCAACAGGGGCAGCCATTACGGCTGTGGTGAGCAGAATAGGCAAAGGATGGTTGCTTGCAAGGTGCAATGCTTGGCAAAGTTTGAAGGGAACTTCATTGATTGGCTCCGAGCTGTAAAGGCGGGAGGAGCAAAAAGTATATAAGGCGCCACACCCTGAGCTCGGCCTTCTTCGCTGCCGAGACTCAGGAGCGGCGTGTCTTTGTTATGTGATGTTTGCCGGAGAAGGGTCTCACCATCTGCATGCAAATATACACTTATGAACTTTTTTTCCCACCCAGAGGAGAGATGTTCCTCTTGAGCATATTATCAGACAAAATTGAAACAAGGAAGGTCCAATACGTTGTATGTTGTGAAGGTGGGTGATCAGGAGGAGAAAATTCTCCCACCTCCCAATACCCAAAGGCTATGAATGTTCCCTACACCTCCTAAAACCTTCTTTTCTTGTGTGCGTGTGTGTAACCTTTATGGGGGTTCTCTTTAGTTGTTCTGCTTCAAAATAAACGTTTAACTGAACCAGCTTAAAGAATTGAGGTGATTCCCCCTCCTTTTCTCTCTTTCCGTTTTACCTCAGAAAACCATGCAAGCAGCCTTTTTCATGAAGTCAACAAATAAATGATAGAATTTTTTAAACAACTTCACAGGATTAGATTAGGAATTGTCAGCACAGAAAGGCAGCTTTTATTTACAAATATTAAAGTTTTTCCCCCAAAATTTCAGTTCAGATTGTGATGGTCTGTTAGAAAAGATTTCAGTTTGTCACTGAGTTCTTAATACTTGTAACGTATGATAGACTTTCAATACATTTAAGTTAGCACCCAGAGGTTCATGTGGTAATTCTAATGCCTTGTTAACTGTATGGAAAGGAGTATTTCACTGCTTGCTTTCCCTTTTGACTTTTCAGACCTTAAAATTACCTCACAGCATTTGAAGTAAATTCTACTACAGAAGTAGGGATGGAAAATCTCTCTCACATATGCAGCGTGGTTTACCCTCCTGACAAGGGAATTGGTCCCACTCTGACACACACACTCCCTGTCAGTTCCTTCAGTTCTACTCACTCTGTCCAAAAGACTGATCAACTGTATCAAGAACCTGGCCTAGGAACTCTCCTCTCCCTAGAAGTAAATTCACTTCCTGGCTAGAATTAGGGACTCTCTCCCCCACAATACTCTCCTCCCACCAAAACCACAGCTCTGTTTCAGATGCTAAAATATACATGCTCTCTATGGAACTCAAAGTTAAACTCATCTCAATTTTTGTCTGAAACTCTAATGCTTCTAAAACTCCACCCACTGTGCCTGCCATTCACACTTTCAGGCTCTGTGAGGGTTTAGTGCTTTACATTCTAGCTTTTATGCATTTGCCTGCTGCTAGATTCATCACGTGTGTCTTAAAAAAATGAATGTAGCAAAAAAAAAACACCTTAGTACAGCACAGCTAGGAATGGAAAACAAACAAGCTCCACCAGATTGTCTCAAAGATGTTTTGATGATGTTGCCTTCACTTTTTGTAGGTTTTACAACAAAACTCCATATTAAATAAAACAATCCTTATTGTGACATATTTTCAACTTAAGTCTCCAGCTGCCCCCTGCCCCAACCCTGTGTGGGTTGATTGATAATGGAGTTTTAGCAAGGATGGGGATGATTTTTAAGGACATTTCAGGATGGTTTCCTGTGTTAGTATTTTGATGGTACTGTTATGATTTTACCCGGCCCAGGGACTTTTGTGGTGGGCAGTAATAATATATATACAGAAAATAATATCAGAAAATAAATGAATAAATATACAGAAAATAAAGTAATAAACTAGAGATAGGATTCTATTTTAAAAAACAAACAAAACTCCTGCCAGAATCCAGATCTTGGCTCAGGTTTACTGCTAGCAATGATTTTACTGAATAGCAAGATTTAGTCTAAGTCATAGTATTGAGTAAAAGTCTGGCCAAGAGTCACAGGCAAAAAAAGAAGTATTCTTTGGATCGTGGTTAAGAAAATCATCTATCAAACATCAAAATGGAAACAGGTTCCTGGCTGCCACATTCTTGTCCTGGTTATCTAACAGCAGCCCTATCAGGCAGGATTAGGATGCAGGTGAATGTCAGAAGGTCATTTGGCAAGCTTCATGGCAGACTGGAAATTTCAACCTAGGCCTCCTAATTCCTAATGGAATACCACTTCATACTGACTCGTAGAAGCTCTTACCTGTACCTTCCTTTCCACCAGCTCTGCAGTTCAATTTCTGAAGAGCAATTGCAATTTAGAATCTAAACGAAAGAAACAATACTGATATTTTACATTAGTCAAATGGGTGAATGAAAGGATCTCAAAATGCTATCTGCGCTCTACAAATTGTGGAGGTTTGGGTGTAGCATTGTAGTTGCAAAGTAGTCTTATCAAATAATATTGAGACTGTGTTTTTCAGTCTAACTCATTGATATTCGGAAGGATTTCTTTTCATTAGGCAATGGCTTGTAAAGTTGGGGAATGAAATATGAACATAATTGGGAGGGGGAGAGACCATAAATACAGTTCTTATGTTTGCTACTAAATAAAAGCAATTTGTCTAATAACCAGCATTCTTTTTTCCCTTATCAAGATACACTTTCCGCCAGCAGCCATACTAAGACCTTTAGCGCAGTGCAGTTAATTAAGTGGATAAGAATGTGACTATTGTTTCCAAAATGAGTTAGGTCAACCAGAGGGGTTCAGAATGTTTCAACTAATTCTGGAAGCAATTTGAAACCCAAAAATAGGTAAGCCCAAAAAAGAAATGAAAACTATATATTCATTGACAAGTATATAAAATCACTTTGTTGAAGATCTATGATTCCCACATGAAAAATATGAGGATTGCTTATTAATTTTTATGAAGACCAAATATGCCAGAATAAAACTTGCTATATAACAATAAGGTTATTACTTACTAGTAATAAATGTAAGTGGTTCTGCTTAAAATAGGATTGAAGATTATTTAATGATTTGTCCTAAAATATTGATTTCTCAAGGTGCACGGTGTCACATGCTGGCTGTGTGTCACTCTCCCCATTAAGATGTGCTGAAGTCAAAGCCACAAGCTCATCAGATCATGTACTGGCCTAACACAAACACTCACCTAGAACAATGGGTTGAACATTGTGCATCATGTCAGGAATTTCAGGCTAACAACCACAGGGAGCCAATAATCTCCCATAAGATCCCCAAATTGCCTTGGTTCAAGTTGGCTACTGACTTTTTTTGACTTTAATGGCCAGTCCCATCTCATAGTTGTTGACTATTAGTCCAAACACCCTGAGGTTTTGTGGCTGCCTGAGATGGTGGTGGTGGCCAAGAGGAAGGCATTGTTTGCTCACCATGGTATTCCTAGAAAGCTGATCTGCATGTTTATTTTTTTTTTATTTTATTTTATTAAACTTATAGGCCGCCTATCCCCGAAGGGCTCATTTGCATGTTCCTTGGTGAAACAATTTGCATTCGAATGGGATATTCCCATCACCCATTCCAACCCTGGCTATCCCTAATCCAAACACATGACTTAAACATGTCTTTAAAAACCTCACTAGATTGTTCAGATCTTGGCCCTACTCAACTTTGTGAATATGTCTGTTTCAGATATACAGCATACCCCAGCACAGCTCTTTATAAGAAGCAATGGAAGCGGTAATACTTTGTTTGTGGCAGGCATAACTCATCAAAAATAAAGTTAGAAACTTCAAAAATTGGCTAGCAGCTCCAAGGAAACCATGGGAGCTGCAGTTCCAAACATGGAGAGAACTGGAACATTTTGGCATAAAATTAATTAGAATTTACTTGCAATTAATTGTGACACAGAACTTCCCCTAAAAACAGAAACTCCACGCCCAATTTTCCTCTCTTTTGCTATTATTTCCAGAGCTTTTCAGCTGGCCACAGGGAGGAAAAAATCCAATAGGGCACTTTCTAGGCTCTATACAAGGGAAATCAGAATGCCTGTTTGGTATGACAATGGCAAACGATTGCTGCTAAATTTGATGAAGCACTTCTGCTGCCCAAACATCGTGTACGAATATATGCCCGAGCACATTAATCACGGTTCAGGTTGTGATTATACAGGACTATAAGAAAAGTGCAGAAACGGGACACAGAATTATGTTCCTAAGCACTGAGTTTCAAAAAGCCTGGATCCCATAGATTTGTTTTGCAAATAGTAGACCTGTTGCTACTGGAGGAAGCCGACCAGAGGAAGATGCTATAATCAGCTAAATAAGTCCATTAGGCTCCAACTCCTAGTCCTTATGGTTGTAAAGGTATGCTTCCTTTAAGGGAACTCCTGTTCCCTGTCCTCAGCAAATATGGCTTTTGCCCAATGTAATGTCAGCAGAGTGACTGAAAAGGGTTTCCAGTCACTGGAGTGAGTGACAGAACTTCAGTGACAATAGAGTCCCATGACATTAATCGTAAAGTGGAAAAAAGAAAAAAAGGAAAAGGGAACATGATTTATGTGACTTGATCTTATCACAGTTGACTTACCACAGGATTATTGCTACCATTAGGCAAAATGATCTTTTCACAGAAGCTAAGGGTGTATAATGAACCCTATTGCACAGGAAGAAGAAAGGGTGATTTATAACAGTGCCTCTCTGGTAAAGGAAACAGTGAGATTAAAATATACTTTGACATTTTAAAATAACATTCTTAATCAATATAACAACTCTGAGCCTGGTGAGTGAAATGCTACTATTGTGAAGAAAGGCTATGGGTGACAGAGCAGGCCATATCTGTGACTCTTGCATATGGGTCACATATAGGTCCTCTCAGCACTGGAATTTGTAGACACAGTAAATTCATGGAGGGACTGGTCAGATAAATTGTATCAGTGAAGTGAGTCCATGAAGGGGGCGGTATAATATGGGGTTGGTAGTCTGAGATGCAAGGCAGCCCATGTGTGGTGGGGGCTCTCATCAGCAATGCAGTGATGTCACTTCTGGTTCAATTTGGAGGTGACATCATTGCCTATGGGCAACGCACTCACTTTCACTCAAAACATTATGATGGTCCCCTTCATATTTTAAGTGACCCAATTTCCCCCCTTCCCTGTAATTTTACACTGTGACCCAGCTGAGTGGTTGTAGTCACAACCAGCAGGGTGTCAGAAGTGGGAGACCTGGAATCCCTCCCATAATATTTCAGAAAGAAGGGGAAATTTGATGGGACAGGGATCAGGAGTTCCCTTAAAGCAGAGTTTGTGAGCACTGCTTGGGTATGTTGCCGTGGAATAAATAGTGGACAATCTTCCAGTTGGAAGGTATAAGATCGATTCGGCTGGTGCTCCAATTCACATGACAGAGGAGTACCACATTCCCTTACATTTCCAAACACATAGTATGACATCAGAAGTAGGATCTAAGCTGGGATCCCGTTTAGACAGTAACCTGATTTACATGGTTTTCCTCTTCAACAAAAGACTGCAGTGAAACCACCCCATATATGACAGCTGGCATGCTATGCCAGTATCATATATAATATTATGCACATGAGGATGCAAATGGATCCTTCATCATTTTAACAGAGGCATTAGTGTGAAGAGCAATGTATCTTGGCATGCAAGCTTATAGTCAGGCTAAGGGTGGTGGTGGTGGTGGCATTTTCTAATAGTGCCCTACCCGTCATTTTGTGGTATTATAGACTGTCCAGACCAAGATGGATGTCACATCCTGATTCACATACTTCTATACAAAGAAGAGTTTGGATTTATATCCTCTCTCTCTCCTGTAAGGAGACTCAAAGGGACTTACAATCTCCTTGCCCTTCCCCCCTCACAACCAACACCCTGTGAGATGGGTGGGGCTGAGAGAGCTCCAAAGAACTGTGACTAGCCCAATGCCACCCAGCTGGCATGTGTTGGCCCCTTTTCGCACGGGCAATATACAGCATCCCAGGGGCGGCTAAAACGCCATCCCTGGGAGACCGTTCGCAGCAGCGCCGTCTTGCCTTTATCTGGGCAGCGTGAAGCTGCTTCCTGAAAACAGAGTGTACCCACCGGTGCGCTGCAAACCGCGCTGCCGGGAAGATCCTGTTTTCCCTGTTGGCTCAACTCACCATCTTGTGCAGCGTCCCTCTGGAGGGCTGCAGAGACCCGCCCATGCTGCCCTCCGACCTCTGGAGGTTGCAGGGCAGCGTGGGCAGGTCCCTGCAGTCCTCCAGAACGACGCTGGATGGGATGGTGAGTGGAGGGGGGAGTGAGGGGGCTGATGGGAAAGTGCTGGCCGCTCGCACGGTAGCGTGTGAACGGCCCCCTAGCCTTGGCCAGCATAAATTATGCCGGTGGAAGCTCGGCTCTGTGCGTGTGCGGAAAGGGCCTTGGAGTGCACAAGCTAACCTGGTTCATTAGATAAGCCTCCACAGCTCAAGTGGCAGAGCGGGAAATCAAACCCAGCTCTCCAGATTAGAGTGCACCTACTCTTTACTACACCACGCTGGCTTTGCTTCTCACATGCTTTCCCACTCCCCAATCAAGTATGCATAGCATCAAACAATGCCTTCCCCGAAAGTGCAGCCATTTGAATCTGAGTAACAAAGCATGGTTGCGGAAAGGCACACCTGTCCTTGATCCCACAAAGGACATGAAACACTCCACACCCTTACTCAATCCTGATTCCATTTTCTTCCTAACATTAATTTAATCTTAAACCTCCTGTCTGACTATTAGAGAACCATCCAACCTTCTGGAGTTCCTTTATTAGTCAATCTAAGTTCACCCTGGCTTGGAATGCCCCTGATATTAATTTCATCAACACAGCCCAGATGATCTCCTGCATGGACTGTCCCTTCCTTCTCTGGTGCTCCGCTGCTGGATGAGGAACTGGTATGATGCCAATGTCTAATTCTTCATCTGAGAAGTCCTCAGGGTCCTCAGCACAGCCAAGCCCATCTGGGCTGTGGCATAGGGGATGCATGCATCCATGTCCCTTCTACAGAATGGCTGGTGTGTCGTGATCTATTGCCTCCATGGAATGAAGAGGGCACTTCATTCATTCATTCATTCATTCATTCATTCATTCATTCATTCATTCATTCATTCATTCATTCATTCATTCATTCATTCATTCATTCATTCATTCATTCGACTTAATAAACCACTCTCCCCCAAAGGGCTTTATTGGGTCATAGAATCATAGAGTTGGAAGAGACCACAAGGCCCATCAAGTCCAACCCCATGCCATGCAGGAACACAGAATCAAAGCACTCCTGACATATGTTCATTCTGACTCTTTTTAAAAAACCTCCAAAGAAGGAGACTCCACCACTGTGAATTCCACTGTCGAACAGCCCTGACAGTCACAAAGTTCTTCCTAATGTTTAGGTGGAATCTCTTTTCCTGCACCTTGAATCCATTACTCCCTGTCCTAGTCTCTGAGGCAGCAGAAAACAAGCTTGCTCCCTCTTTGACATGGCATCCCTTCAAATATTTAAACATAGCTATCACTTCCCCCTTTAACCACATGCTTTCCCACTTTTCCTAAACATCCCCAGCTCCCAAAGTCTCTCTTCATAGGGCATGGATTCCAGACCTTTTACCATTTTCGTTGCCCTCTTCTACACACGTTCCAGCTTGTCAATATCCTTCTTAAACTGCTGTCAGTCTTCCTCTGTACCCACAGATTATATCCAATATTTTTTCTCATTTATTGCTTCATATTGCTTGATATATTTCTATCCCACTTTTCTTTTGAAACTGTCAAAGCCCTTGATAACAGAAAACTCAAAACATTCACACAACGGTTAAACACCAACACAAATTAGACAAGGGGTCCTCAGTGTGGTGGGTGCCATGGTGCCCTCCAGCACCTTTCCTGATGCCCACCAACAGTTTTTAAAAAGTGGGCAACACTAGGTGGGGCTTTTGCTTAGCAAGGCTTCTGATTGGTGGAGATCCAATTGGCAGGGAAGATATTTTAAAACATTGGTATGGAAGCAACTGCCACCACAGCACAAAGATCTCCACTGTGTGACTGAACATAAGCTGCAGCAGCCATTTTGTGGCTAATTATACCTCTTGCAGAAGCCATTTTGTGGCAGTCATTTTATAGCAGTGGCTACCACTCTGATTCAGAATTCTAAAGGTTAGGGGACTCCTGAACTAGACAAAATCATTATCAGTAAAACAGCAAAAAATGATCCAGAACACCAGATTATTTCCAATATTATTCCAAAAAACTGGGGCCAAAGCTAACAATACCATGCCCACCCAGGAAAAACATCTGCGGTTAAACTGATCATTGTGCATGCATCTGAATTAGCCAGAAGTATGTCACTGAAAGCAATTTGAATTTTGGCTGGAATAATGATCTCATGAACCTAAGAGGATTCTCTCTCTGTGTAATTCTCTCTCTCTCCCTCCCTTTCTCTCTTTTTTAAAAAAAACCACACACCGTTATGAAAAAGGATAGATATATGATATGAGATACCTCAAATAAACTCTTGGCAGGTTCATGACTTTTTGCAAAGATAATAATTTAGGCTTATATGCTTATCATTAGACAGGTATCTCTACCACTGAAATAATGGTTAATTTTTCTTTTTTATGTCCATATGGTTAGGGAAAACTTCAACAAGATCTTGAATCCCTTGCTAATATTTTCCTTAAATATCTACATGGGGAAAATTAAAATTGATGTGCCAGGGGTACAGATTCCTGCCTGCCGATAAAATTTTAAAGCCATCCTGAAGGATATAAAATCATAATTGTGTAAGAGTGAGACTTACAGTTGAATTAAATCTCAGATTGATATTATACTTACCCTCCAACCATCATAACATTAAGTAATTTATAATTCAGTCCTACTGAGTTGGTGTTATGACTTCTTAGTCATTCTCTTGCTATTATTAATAACATCATTGCCTTATTTTCTCAGTACACTGGAGTTTGGGGACATATATGTGTGACCTAACAGATGGTGGTTGTGGTAGAAACAACAGTCAACTATCAGCTGATTTATAGCTTTTTAACATAGAAAACAAACAGAAGTGGTTTGCTACAGATTCAAATAATTTAACAACTGTAGGAGACTCAAAGGGACTTACAATCTCCTTGCCCTTCCCCCCTCACAACAAACACCCTGTGAGGTAGGTGGGGCTGAGAGAGCTTCAAAAATCTGTGACTAGCCCTTGGTACATGAAAGGCAGTATTGTCAAATAAGACTGTTGGCAGCTTTCCATGGGTAGGATTGCCAGCCTCCAGGTTGGAGTTGGAGAGCTCTTGCTATTTCATCTGATTTACAGGTAACAGAAATCCATTCGCCTGAAGAAAATGGCTGGTTTGAAAAATGGACTGTGTGGCATTATATCCCATTGAGGTCCTTCCCCTTCCCAAATCCCACCTTCCCCAGGCTCCATTCTCCAAATCTCCATGTATTTCCCAACTCAGAGCTGGCAACTCTACAAATGGAAGTTTTTCACATCACCAATGACTTGACCCTTGCTGGAGATACCAGGAATTGAACGTGAGACCTTCTGTCCACCAAGCAGATGACCTAACACCAGAGGCGTACCTCCCATTGGGCAAAGTGGGCAGCTGCCCTGGGCGCCACCTTGTGGTGGGCGACAAAATTGCAGGTTTGTGAGGGATTTTGTATTTTCAGTGTTTTTCTGTTTTTGGCCTGCAGGGGGCGCAGATTTTAGGCTAGCAGCACCAAAATTTCAGGGATTTTTTGGGAGACTCTCCTGATGATGTCACTAGAGCCCCAGGAGCTTGCTTGGAGTTCTATGAGTCCAAAGTTATGGACTCCCAAAGGGAGTGCTCCCATCCCCCCATTGTTTCCAATGGGAGCTAATAGGAGATGGGGCTACACCTTTGAGGGTCCAGGCTAACTTTGGACCCCTGAACCAAACTTCACCAAATTCTGGGTGTGGTATCATCAGTAGGGTCTCAACGAAGACACTCTTGTACCAATTTTGGTGCTGCTATCTTAATAATTGCACCCTGACAACAGTGGCACCCCTAAATTTCCCCAGATTCTCTTTTTTAAATTCACTCCCTTCCCGCCAATGCTTGTGTTTCTTTCTTTCTTTTATCTCTCTCAGTGCCTAATAAAGGCTGTTGTTGTTGTTGTTGTTGTTGTTGTTGTTGTTGTTGTTAAATGTACCCCTTCTCGCATGGATTTCAAGGGGAGAATCTGAGGTCCCCAGTTTAAACAATTCATTTAAAATGATGCTGTTTGGGGGTGGATTCCAGCATCACTTGTTTAAACTAGGGAGCTCAGATTCTCCTTTTAAATCCACCTTAAAGGGAGAGTCTGGGCCCCCCCAGTTTAAATAACATTGAAAGTGATGCTGTTTCCCCCAATTGGGGGGACTGGATACAACACCATAAAATGTTTTCATAGCAGTAATAAAACATTTTGAAAGCATTTTGAAAATGTTTTCCAAATATTATTTCGGCTGTGTGGCATGGCCCATTGCTATGTTCAGATTTGTGAGTTGGGGGATGTTCTATAATGTGATGGTGACTTTGAAACGACCTGGTGGAAAAAAATTATTGTTTGGTCATGGTGGGGGTCACCCGTGGGGGGGGGCATCAAACTCAGGTTTTGCCCAGGGCTCAAGTTTGCCTAGGTACGCCCCTGCCTAACACTATGTTACAGTCCTGACATGCATTCACTAAACTGACATGCATTCACTAAAAATTTGAAACAACTGTTCTCACATTTAAAAAAAAACTCTAAACCTTAGCTAGGGAAGAGAGGGCAGCATTGCTGGAGAACAGATTTATGGACTCACAGATCCAATTGGTTTCCATAATGCTCTGCAGGATCTGATGTCTTATGACAGCTCATTGGATGATCTGATTTCTGGTGTGATTGTCTGCCTGAAGCATTGATGAAATCGCTCCCAGGCTTCCTGTTTGTCTCTGTTCCAAGGTAGCCCCTTGGTATACTAAAGGGCTCAGATTGAAGAAACAGGAACTTAGATGATGGCTTTGGCAGTGTACTCATGATGAAGCTATAAGAGCATCTTATATGCAAACATGCACTAGGGACTTAAAAAGCAATAGAGAAAAACCATTAAATCTCACACTGAATTTGGATTTCTTTTCCTCCTTTTGTGTATTCACTTATTTTATATGATGAGTTTATTGGAGAAGCCTTTGAATCCTTATCAAAATGGTTATTGCATTCCTCAAAGCAAAAGCAATTCAATTTAGTAACCATTGTCAGATTTCTTAATCAATGACAACCTCCTTTGGTGAGAACAACAAGGGGAAAAAAAGTAAAAGTGTACATTGATTATTTTCATGGACATGCACATTGTGGAGTGGTGGAATTGCTATTGACATGGTTTTTTAATCCCCCCTTCTTAAAAAGAATAGATGTCTTTATACTCTTAATCTTTCAATTCACTGAATGAACATTGTTTTAATTGCAGAGCTGATTTGCGATTTCAAAGCAATAGCGATTTGCTCCCCAGGTTCTCTTGTTAAGAATGTCTTCCTGTTCTGGAAAAATCCTTCCTTTGATTTTCCATTTCTCTGATTTAATCTAATTTAATCCAGTCTAATTGGCAGTGCAGTCCTAAACGAAAGAATCCCCCCACTCCCTGTAAACATTTAAACTTTAATAGATTCAGAAGGGTATAACCATGCTTAAGGTGTCAATACAGATCTGATACCCGAATGCCATTCTTTCCTCCTTTGTGTGGCAATTTCTGATAATGGTGCAATCCTAAAAACACTGTGCTGAATGTAAGCTCCATTGAAAAGACTTTCTTTGGATTGTTCTCTCATTATGTCAGAATAAGGCTGCTATGCCCCTTACTGGTTCTATGCCTTTAAGTGTAGACTAACATGAAGAAATTGATTTGATTCATTGCAAGGCCAGTGGAAAGCAAATGTAACTATCTTTTCTCCCTTTCATTAATATTGTTTGGTATTAGTTCTTTAAAGGTCATGGATCTACAAGGTCCCATGGGGCTGTTTTGTTTTCCAGTGTCCTTTCTGCCTTCCACTGGCAGTGCCTGCAGCCAATGTGGTGTAGTGCTTAAGAATGGTAGACTGTAATCTGGAGAACTGGGTTTGATTCCCCATTCCTGCACATCAAATTCAGACTGTAATCTGGTGAAATGAGTTCCCCGCCCCCCACTCTTTCACATGGAGCCTTCTGCATGACTTTGGGCCAGTCATAGTTCCCTCAGAACTCTCTAAGCTGCATGATCTATCTTGCAAGTTGTCTGCTGTGGGGAGGGGAAGGAAATGTGCTTGTAAACTGCTTTGAGGCGCTTGAAAAGTACAGGAAAAGTGAAGTATAAAAACCAACACTTCTTCTTCCCTTTCCCCTGTCTTGTCCATCTACCCACCTGTTCTGTTTCATATATCAATCTCTGCCTCTTTCCTCCCTCAATTCTTTTCCATCCCTCACCTTCAGCTGTCCCTTTTTACCTTTCCTTCTTTCCCCATCCCCCATGTCAATACTAACAGAGGCTTGGATACCTCAGCAATGTTGGTTGCAAGTTGCCTTAGTTATTCTCCAAAATGCTGCTGAGCTCTCTCAACATGGTCTCATTTTTCTTAAATCTGACATTCCTTGTTCTTTCTAATCCTCCATGTGTCAGATTTCTACATTTCATATTTTTCCTGCACCTCCACCGGGGCTTCCCACAGTCCTACACAAAACTCATCTCTATCTGTCCCCAACCCCACTGTGTGGGTGTTTTGATCCACACTCTATGACCTGGTTCAGAATTAGATGTAATGATTTTTTTAGGGTGAAGGTTCACCTTCTAACAGAGATTCTTACCTTGTGTTAGATCTCTGAAATCCTTTCATGGGCTAAATGCACCCCACCATGTCATAAGGCATGGTCTTTATGCTCCCCCGTGATAAAGTCAGTCAAGTCAGCAGGGGTTTCTGCAGGTGCCAAACAGCAAATGGACAAAATGCACAACTGCCCGTATCTTATTTTATGTATTTTGAGATTTATACACTTCCCTTCCCAATTGGTTCAGGGAATGACCTGCCTGAGGTCAGGAAAGCTCTCGGTCTCCTGGCTTTCGATAAGCTATGCAAAATTGAACCATTCAGTGGGGCTCTTTCTGTGCAGGTAATAGGGTTGAGACTGTTCAAAGTCATTCACAAGCTTCCCTGAATAAATGATTGGGGCTATGGTTTGTACCATTGTGTAGAACTTTTATAAGTAGGATCCTATTATGTAATTTCTGTATCACTTAATCTGTCATATGAATACTTATGCTATGGTTCAGTTTTTTTTCTGGTGGTTTCATACTTGTAAAAATCATAACACATTGGTTATTGACTGCCTTTTTTTTGCTGATTGTACTGGCTCACTGTGTGGAATCTGCATTGAGTCCCTGTAAAAATGGTGGGCTACAAATAATGTACACTAACAAAAGAAACAAGAACATATCCACAGATTTCACTAGCTGCAGTGGCCCAGTGATAAATGGTAGCCTCTTTCGGCTGTTCTAAGGAGGCAGAATAAATGAGCAGGGCAATTTCTACGGACAATTCACGGATGTTCATTGAAGTGTATGTACAGAGACCACACATAGACAAGGGTATATGCAGCAAGAGGAGCACATCCGAGCAGCCGGTCAGTACATATGACTGAACCCCGGCACCAACCCCAATCCATATTGGGGAGGACAGAGAAGGTACTGGGCCACCTGGGTGCTTGCCCGCTGTGGCCCCCTTCCTGCTGGGGTGTCGGGCTCGATTGCAGAGGCCTCTGTGGCATGCACCATGAGCCTGCCCCACCCCAAACCTCTTATGGAGGCCCCCAACTGCGAGGAGGTCCAGTGCACAAGCTCGTCCTCCCGATAAGCATGCACTCCTCTCCTCAAACCGCCAAGATTGTGATGGTATGAGCAGCAAAAACTGTGCCCAAATAGGGAGGGATGGTGGGTCAATTTGCTCCAGGCATCAAAGAAGGCCGGAGCAACCACGTGCTGCCTAATATAGAGAGAGCATGCTCCACCCCTTGTGCTTGTGCGCCAACGTGATCAGGCCAGGTGTGGCTCAACTGCCCAGCCAACCCAGGGCACGCATGCTCACTGCTCCGGAGCTCTCCATGTGCCCTGCCCTCTGTCGCAATTAGGGCCTAGTTGACTCTAGTGCCGTTATTTATGGTGTTAGTATTTTTATTTGCAATTTTTTTCCAATGTTTGTATTTGTATTTGCTTGAATAAATGATTTAGCAATTAAACAAACATTCCAATAATTGAACATTTACTTTGGGATGTAAGAACAACAACAACACAAAATTGAGAGAAACAAACGTACTTGCAGCTTAATGCACATACACCATTATCTGTAATGATAATAATAAGAATGGTTTAAATCCTGCGAGCTCTTTGGATAGACAGCATGTTTTGGTCACAGTGCGATGCTCTTTCTCTGTCAATAGTAAAGAGAAAGAACAACATTTGAAAAATATCTGTGTTTTTCAATGAACTTGGTAAACTGACCCCTCCCAGTAAAATCAATGGTTTTAAATGTGCTTCATAAATTGATTCCAACCATTTTTTTTTAAAAAAAACCCTCACTCAGTTGGACCTTCCCTGTCTCACTCTGAATTTGATATCTGGACCAAACTTTTCAGTATAATAGATCACTCTCTTCCTACTCTTCTGCAGGTCATACTGGGATGTTGTAAGGATTGCTGAGATGATGTATATGAAGAGCTCCAAACACTCAAAGTTCTAGGTGACTGATATTGTCTCATTCTGTCAAAATGAAGGACGTGTTATAAAATGCTTCATTCCCCCCCTCCCTATTCATGCTGTTTGATAAATGGAATTTTGAAAGAAAAAAAACATAGAGAAGAAGCAGATGGTATCAGAGAAGGCTAGATCAACCCTGCCAAGACCAAACTTTGGGCCTTTCCCCACTTACCTTAAGCCCCGCGCTACTCTCCTCAAGTAGCACGGGGTCCCCCGGCACTCCCCACTTATTGTGGGCGGCAACAATGCAGTCAGCCTGGATAAGCTGTCCAGCTGTCGTGGTTCTCAGCATGCATCCCTGTCCGCTTCTCTTGTAAAAGGAGCCTTTTGATGACCCCACGCAGAGTGCAGGGTTGTGGGGACACCTGGGCATGTGCCAGAAATGACGCACCCTGAGAGCAGCGCACGGCATAAGGAGGGTCGTGGTGAGTGGGGAAACGCCCTTTATTGAAATCATATTCGTGATTGTGTTAGGACTGTGATAAATTTTCACTGTTGACAGTGGAAATATAAGAATAGGTATGGTTGCGATAGGTGATGAATTTAATTCAAGGACTTCCTATATGTGTTGCTTAATTGCATGAAAATGTCTGAGTGTCAAGCAAGAATGCATCAAAGCTTTCTTTGAGTTTATTTAAGATTTGTATTCTAGAATGGAGAGCCTCTTTCCAGGTGTTCCTCACAACACAGTTGCTTCTTAGTATTTCTTACAAAAGTTTGGAGTGGTGTGCAATTTTGTGCTGATTAAGTTATGGATATTCCAGATTCCCTCTCCTAGGAGTGGTACTGATGCTGTCTTTGTGTGTTTGCAATGTTTCATTTGATTGCGGTACAGATGGTTCTGCCGGCATCCTACCATTTTGATTAAAAAGACATTTTCTTCCATGTCTAACAGAATCAGAGTCTGGAAAGGAGATCATTCCCCCTTTTCAGCTTGTTGTATTATAAGTTTTGGTTTGTTTTTCTCCTTTTGGCTATAATTTTCGAGGGCTGGATGTCAAAGACTTTCAGAAAACACCAATCAATAAGACACATGCTGCTGTCAAACACTTCTGTTGTATTTAGACATGTGCAATACCTGAAGGAAGAGTTCTGCTGGGCAATTTTGATTCCCAGTTGTGAAGGAAGAGGAAGAAGATTTGGTTTTCATACCCCACTTTTCCCTATCTTTGAAAATCTCAAAGTGGTTTTCAGTCGCCTTCTCTTCCTCTCTCCACAACAGGCACCTTGTGAGCGAAGTGGGGCTGAAAGAGTTTAGAGAGAACTGTGACTAGCCCAAGGTCACCCATCAGGCTTCATGTGGAGGAGTGGGGCATCACACCTGCTTCTCCAGATTAGAGTCCATTGCTTTTGTGGAGAAGTGGGGAACAAATCCAGTTCACCAGATCGGAGTCCGTCGCTCATGTGGAGGAGTGGGGAATCAAACACAGTTCTCCAGGTTAGAGTCTACTGCTCTTGACCACTGCGCCATGCTGACTCCTCTACTTTCCTTCAGCGCTAGCTTTTGATATATCACCATTGAAAAAGAAGGGTCATAACAGCTGATCCAAATTATATGATTGAACTTCCTGCTGAGCAATCATCTGATCCAGAGCCTACACAGGCCCTGAGGAACCTTCTTAGAAGCAGGTGACCTGTGTGACACCAATGGGAAATTCCATCCTTTATGTTTCCCCCTCACTTGTTTACTGTGTTGCCCACTTGTTGGCCATCCTATCCTCCAACCTGACTGGTTCATGAGTTGTCTTCTACTCCTGTCTTCTGCCTGCTCCACTGTCAGTGGCATGGCAACCACTTCTAACTGGGCCATGCTTACATCCAGCTAAGCCATCTGTGGCACCAAGCCTGCCGGCTGGGTGACTTGAAACTAGCTGTTCTCTTTCAGCCTACACTATTTCACAGGATGGCAGTCAATTTGGGTTGGTGCAGAACACTATGCCTTTGGTAATGATCAGGAGCTACCCATTCTGCCATTGCTCCATTGGCTACCCATCATATATGCAAAGCCTTCACCACAACAGTGGCACTAGCTGATCAGGGTCTTCTACAGGTGCTCCCTTGCCAATAGACAAAATGAACAACTGATCACAGAAATGTGTGCTCTGTAGAAGTCTCTGCCTTGTGAAATGTCTTACCTGAAGAGATCAGAAAGGGTCTCATGTTTCTGGAATTTGACAAAGTATGTAACACAGAATTGTTTAAAAGGACATTTTAGAAAGGTGATGAGAGGGCTATAGCATAACAAAATGGTTCAGGAGATGTTTCAAGGTAGGGAATAGGTTTGTGGGTTTTACTACTGTCTACAGTAGGTGCTTTCTGCTACTGTATGCGTAATCTTGATCACTGTACTGTATTATGTATGTATGAAAAAGCAGAAGCATTTACCACTTGTTTAACATGGCATGCTTGCTACTTATGCTTTGTTTTCAGCAATCCCAGTCCTATAATACTGGTAATTGTATGTCTATTACTATTAGCTGCATTGACTTACACTGCAGCCCTCTCCCTTAAGTCTCAGTGAGAAAGACAGGGCTATAAACAAATAAGTGCTAGAAACCTCATCCCACAAGGCTTTAACACATACAGGTCTCCAGCATAATCTGTTTGAGCAGTCAAATGGGATCTCTCTTCCCTTTGCTAGCTGAGGGAAGGATCTGCATTCCTTGCATTACCATTACTTACTGACAGAACACAGCACAACTTTTGTGTGGTAAAATTTATTGGCCATAGCCAGAATTGTATTGGTTCACAATAAACCGAAACATAAGACATAGCATGGAGGTGTGATCAATATGCTGGGCAGTCTGTGTGCTGTCCCCCAGCTCACAATTTCCTCAAGCCCGCCTGCTGAGGAAAAACCATAAGCCAATACAGCCCAATGGAAATTCCAGATGTCTGAAGATTCCAAATGCTGCTAGGGGAGCAGAAGGAGAGGGGGAGCTGAGAGTTCACTGCCGCCCTTCCCCATTAGCAATGGTGGCCATTTTGATTCTTGGCCATTCTTTCTCATTAGTGGAAAAGCTGATTGGGTTGAACCCATTGCCTTATTTTTGTGACTGTTATTTGCTATGCTATATGTATTCATTGAAAAATTTCGGTGTCAATTGCCATTCTGGTATTATCATTGGCATTGAACATTATGAATTATTTCACTGTTACATGTTTCTTAACTTTTTGATGTTACAAATGACATTGTTCATTGTGCATTTGGTCATTTTGACCTATAGTACTTGGAAGCTGATTAAGGAGCTTCCTTGCATCACTAGCTGAACCAGTAGAGACTCATAAGGTGGGGCACTATTAGAGTTGTCATCCTCCCTCAACTGGTCACCCTTGGGAGAATTACAGGGGAGAGACTGTGGTTGCGCAATGCAGTGACATCACTTCCAGCTTTGTATTCAGAACTGACATCACTGTGTTGCCCGTTGCCAGTTTTATCCCATTTTTCCAGTCAGGCACTGATGAAAAACATCACTGTGTTGCCCGTTGCCAGTTTTATCCCATTTTTCCAGTCAGGCACTGATGAAAAACATCACTGTGTTACCCGTTGCCAGTTTTATCCCATTTTTCCAGTCAGGCAGCAGAGCATAGGAAGTTGTCTGCAACAGGGAACATCCCAGGCATTGGATAGTAGTGGGAAGGGTTTTAATAGAACTGTATCTTTGGATAAAACCAATCCCACCCCCACCCCCTAAAACCCCCTGAAAAATATTTTGTATTTTTCTGGATTTTTTTCCGGCTGAAGTAAAAAAACCAGTTATTGGGACAGAGTCTTAGCTTTTTTGGCTTTCGGGTATCTCTTCCCAACAGCCTCTAAACTGGGCCCAAGCAAGTTTCAGATGCAGTGGGGCAGCCAGGAAAAAAAGAGGAGTTGGATTTATATCCCCCTTTCTTTCCTGTAAGGAAACTCAAAGGGGCTTACAAACTCTTTTCCCTTCCCCCCAACAACAAACACCCTGTGAGGTAAGGGGGGGGGGGCTGAGAGAGCTTTGAAGAACTGTGAGTAGCCCAAGGTCACTCAGTTGCCATGTGTGCACAAGCTAATCTAGCTCACCAGATAAGCTTCTATGACTCAAGTGGCAGAGCGAGGAATCAAACCCAGTTCTCCACATTAGAATCCACCCTCTCTTAACCACTACACCACACTGGCTCCCACAAGAGCTGTGTACAGGAGGCAGATGAGCCAATCCCTAAATTCAGCTCCGTGGCTAGGAATTTTTCAAGTACAGCTTTAGAACACCTGGAAAATTTCAGAAACACCAGAAAAGACAACATGGGGTTATCTGCTTTTTTTTTTGGCTTTTTCAAAATTGCCCAGGTCTCTTAATGCCAACCCCCCAAAAATACTGTAAAGATGATGCACACCCCTAATTTCCAATACGATGCAAGGAGTACCATTCAAGGGGCACAATGCGTGACCAGTGGAGTCCAGCATGAATACATGATAGCTACGTGACTTGCTGGCACCTGCTTTCACTTGCCACTAAGCAATTGTGTGTGTGACCAGCAAATTACATCCCAGTGCTGCACACATGGGAGCTCCTTCATGGCCTCCCAGTACCTGGAAATAAGGGGAGGTACCTTCTGTATCTCCTTCAATGATGGAAGTTGGAATATATTCTCTATGGCCCCTTCCGCACAGGCAAAATAATGCATTTTCAAACCACTTTCACAACTGTTTGCAAGTGGATTTTGCTATTCCGCACAGCTTCAAAGAGCACTGAAAGCAGTTTGAAAGTGCATTATTCTGCATGTGCAGAATGAGCCTATACCTCCTACTAGCCAGGAAAAAATATTTTAATCACTAAGCAATGAGTTTCATCTTCCTGTTATCTTCAGACACTGAAGTCCTTTGGGAAATGGATACTCCTGAAGAACTCTCCATGAATTGAGCAAAATAAACAGACCTGCCACTGGAGTTGTCACCAAATATAAAGGTGAACTTCGAGGTCCCTTGTTAAGAAAGGCACTGGAGAAATTTCAGAAAGATGCAAATAGAGG
Organism: Sphaerodactylus townsendi; assembly: GCF_021028975.2. Lineage (NCBI taxonomy): Eukaryota > Metazoa > Chordata > Lepidosauria > Squamata > Sphaerodactylidae > Sphaerodactylus > Sphaerodactylus townsendi. The sequence goes on along the minus strand of NC_059428.1, from coordinate 125,712,698 downwards.
TTAGATGAGATCAGAAAAATACAGTAATTTCTACATAGTCCTTACTGAAATATACAACCTCAGTGTTTCATAACGATCCTTTGGAAATAGCTTAAATATAGAAAAAACCTATTATATTCAGATAACTATTAGATTATGAATGGGGATGAGGAGAGCTACAGAAATATCAGAAGTAAAAGGGAAATGAGCTATAAATGTTTGATTCATGAGAATAAGATCAAACCAAGCATAATTTCACTCCCGTCTGCAAGACTTCGACGAGCAGGATATAAATGGAAGGGTATCATCGCATACTAAAGTAGACTGTTTTATAAACTACAGATTTCTGCATGAATTCAAACTTTTTTGCTACTTGGGGCTTTAAATGAGTCCCCCTTTTCCCCCCAAATAACATGCAGTGATTGGTAGTGTTAAAAGTGAAATCTATGTTAGGGGTGAAAGTGAACACTAATCACAGCTTTGACTTTACATTTAGTATCTCAGCGCACTAATAATGGCCACTAAGCTGATTAATTTGAAGACTAAATCAGAAATAATTGAGCCGCTAATGGAAAACTGTTGTTCCTCTGAAATATATTTCCCAGGAGCTCAAAGAAGCAAGGAATGAAATATACCAGGTAGTTTATATTGTCTCAGTTCAGGACCAAAATAGAGTCTTTGTGGTCCTCAATAAAAAGGAGAACATTATAAATGTCAGACTTATTTATTTATATTCAGCATTGTAAAATTGTACAAGTTAAAGATCCAACATTCTTAACCACCTCCAATATGCTGGGGGTGGGGGGTGGGGGGTTTAGCCATAAACTTCTGCTTGTTTGATTGCAAAACCAAACATTGTGGTGCATTCGTTATAGTTGGTTGCAAATAATTCTTGCAGACTGTTTTTAAATGAAGCTGATTATTAATAGATCTAAAGTAAAACATTCTTGCCATTACCTCACTGGAAAACAGCTAAGAAAGGTATATTGCATGTTATCATATGGGAACATCAGCCACTGACTAGATTTCTTTTTATATTCATGTGATTTTCAAAACTGATTGCTAAAGGAAGTGCATAAAGGAACTGACTGATGGAACAGTACCCAAGGACCTTTGACCCTGGAGCAAGATAGGAAGAAGAGTGCCACTTCTGATCTATAATCCATATGTGGCTTGGGACCCAGGTATCTGAAGGACCCAGAGGCGTAGCTGGGCCAAACTGTGCCTGGTGCACAGAGTGTTTTTTTCACCCCTCCCCCCACGGTACCACAGCTTCTCACGAGGCACACAGAATACTCTCCCTTCTCACACTTACTCCACGTTTAGTAGCTTTTGAGGCTGGTAACGCTGCCTATTTACAGTCTCAAGGAGAAAAGCTGCCTCGGATACTAACTATACTTCCCAGGAGACCTTGTGAGCCCCAAGGTCTCCTGGGAACTGTAGTTCCTCAGGCAGTTTTTCCCCTGAACTGTAACTAGGCCGCTTTTTTCAGCCTCAAAAAGTACTACAAAATGAAAAGGAACGTAGGTAAATGTGGGAAGGGTGTGTTGGTGTGTGCCACGGGGGGTGCCGTGGGGGTCGTGGGGAAAAGGGGGAGGGGCCAGGGGGTGATTTTGCACCCCCCAGGCGTGTGCCCGGTGCACGACGCACCCCCGCCCACTTGGCCTTCCGGCACTGGAAGGACCTTCTCCTGTATGTTCCTGCTTGGGAATTAAGATCATAGAGCATTTGCCCCTCCCAAGCAAACTTGAGTTGAGAGAGTTCTAAGAGAACTCAGCCAGCAGACTTCATGTGTAGAAGCGGGGAAATAAAATAAGCCTTTTGAGGGCCCATAAAATTGAACCCCAGAAGAAAAGTTCACCAAGCCTAAATGTTATTACTAGGAGGGCCACCTTGAAAGTCTGGTGCCTCTGACTTCAAAAATGTGCAGCCTGCTTACACACTCAGGAATTCCCCATTGGCTACAATGAAGCCAACGGAACTAAAGCAGAGAATCTGGGCGGATTTCCTGGGGTGCCTGTCAGGGGTGCAGTTTTAAAGCTAGTGACACCAAAATTTCAGAATATCATCCAGAGACTGTCCTTATGATACCACCCAAGTTGGGTGAAGTTTGGTTCTGGGGGGCCAATGTTATGGACCCTCAAAAGGGTAGCCCCATCTCCTGTTAGCTCCCATTGGAAACAATGGGGGATGGGGCATGCACTTTGGGGGTCCATAACTTTGCCCCCCCCCAAACCAAACTTCACCAAACTGGGCATGGATGAGCTGCATGCAGAGAAAACCTCTGTGGGGAATCTTCCTGAAGAATCTGCTGCATCACACAAAATGGCAGGTGGTTTGGACGGGAGAAATAAAGTGCTGCCTGTCTGCCTGTGTTCGCTCAGCAGGCAGGAAACATCGTCAACATGGGTTGGGGGAAAAATAATTAGTTTAGCAATTTTTGAAAAAAAATCCAGTTAGTGAGAAATAAAATGGACACCTTTTTGGGGGAAGAATACTATGCAAAGGTCTTCCCCAAAACACCTTTCATAACATCCTAAAAATTATATTTATGCTTTGTGGAATCCACCTCAGCTTTAAGAATGTTTCTGAAGAGAGGGAATTGATGCGTGCATGGCCACTTTATATACTCACACTCAGCAGATGGTCATAGAATTGCACAAAGGTAGGTGGCAGGGCCAATGCATTTGTGCCTGGTCACCTTCCCCATGTGGTGTTGGGGTGTCCTCTGTACCAGTCTAAAGAGTCTTGGATTCCACAATAATAAGCTAAACACTCTGGTCTCCACAATAAGGACCAGAGCTGGGAGTTTAGTCATATTGACTGCCTTAATAGACATTCTAGGGTTGCTGGGTCCCCATGGCCACCTGTGGGGGATGTGGGCATAGGGTTCTAGATCCAGGTTGAGAAACACATGGAGATTTGGCGGTGGAGCTTGGGGAGGGGGAGGGACAAAACCATATAGTCCACCCTTGAAAGCATAAATTTTCCCCAGAAGAACTGATATATGTAATCTGGCATATCTAGAGTATTTTTAACCTAGACACTCACAGCTCTGCTTAGCTGAGTTTCAGCTTCTCTCCCTAGTTTTAGCAAGAGAGCCAACTTAGAATAGAAATCGTGCATCTGGATGGACTAATAAACAAGTTCTTTTAGCCCAGGAGCAAAGAGTTAAGTAGCAATGAGAGGGCAAAGACAATAGCCAATGAGACATCTAGTCAAACAGCCAATCCCAATGAACATATACCAAAGGCTAGCTCAAACCAAACACTCAAGAGTGAGTGTCTCTTTTGGTAGATCAAGGTCATCAGCTATTAATGCTTTAAAAATGAGGAGAGGGTAATTGGTTTTCCCAGCAAATAGTCTTGATTAGGCAAAACTTTGTGGTTCTGCAATTCAGTATTCTGAACCATGATTTCTCAAACTCACAAACAAGTTTCTGATGAAGGAGATAGTTTTTTGACCTAGCCTTAAAATATGTTTTGGCACACTATGACCAAACATAATGAAATTCAATATATTCTTTAGCAAAGTATCAGACACTTGTTTTCCTGTTCTTAGTCCAATAAAGGATACATATGTGGAAGATTTTAAATTTTACAGAGAGGAGACATTCAATATGCACCTATGATCCAGGAAAGACAATTGGAATAGAAGAGGAAGCTGAGGGGAAGGAATAAATGCTCTTTTCACATTGTGAATTCCCTCGCCAAAAACTTTCAGTATTATTATCAACTAGCAAGACTGTGACCATATTAGCATAGGGGTTTGGGGGGGGAGTGGGGGGGGGAAGGAATGGAAACACCTTCAACTGCTAAATCATGGAGAGATCCTAATGCATACACATTTGGTCCCCTGTTTTCTAATGCAGCATGGGATTTTCACCTTCTAATGAAACAGCGGAGATGGAATATCTTATGCTGCTGAGCAGCAGCAAACCTATTTAAATTTGCAACTTTAATTTCCCAGCAATATTTTATACTTAATTTGCAGCCTTATAAAGTTAAATTACATGAAACCAACTTGAATTCCCCCCCCCCCCCGACCTTTATGCCTGAAAAATTATACCATTCGTATGACTCCAAGCATAGCAGATTAAACAACCCAGCAACACTGGGAAACTCATTAATACCGAAAATAAGCAAGAATTCGTTTCTCCCCCATATTTCTTATCATTCTGATATGCATATTTGATGATACACGATTATCTCAATATTGTCAAGCATTTGTATGTGATATATATTAACAATGCTCTTTAAAAATTAAAAACCTAGATGTTGAGAGCAATTGCATAGGGAAAAAATGAATTTAAGTCCATTTTTAGTAGCTGAGGAATATTTGGACACTAAACCAGTTTTCCCAGTTAGGAAATATATTTAAGTTGTCACATCATTTCAAAAATAAAGATGACTTGGTTCCATTTTGTCACCATGTATCTATGTGTGTATGGGGAGAGAGGGAGAACATAAGGTTCAAATATGGCTGTCCTTAACAGAAATGTAATATGTGAAGAATAGCCTAAAAGATCACAAAGAAACTTTCACTTATGCCATTAATGACTATTTGTTACAATTTTTCAACTAGCTCATGAGCCTACGTGTCATCAAGATTCAGCCTTTGTGCTGTTTTTCTTCATGGAGATATTATTAAGAGGAGCTAATTCTCATATATTGATGTGGATTTGGAATAAGGTAAAAACTGATGAAGGACTTTATTATTATTGTTGTTGTTGTTGTTGTTGTAGTAGTAGATTTCACACCTGCCAGATCTTTAGCTGGTTGTTGGCCTTCATTACAATTCAAGCCTCACCCAGAGGCCTAGGAAGTTGTAATGTATTGGCGTAGTATTTGTGCAGATCCCAGCAGGGCTGCCTTCTGAATTTGACAGATGTTAATTTTGTCAATTAGAAGATGTTTCAAGTGCTGCCCTAGTGTTTTTGGGATGGCGCCTGGCATGCCGATTACGACTGGGACGACCTCAGCTGGTTTGTGCCATAGACGCTGAAGCTCAATTTTCAAATCGCGGTATCTAAGAACATAAGAACATAAGAACAAGCCAGCTGGATCAGACCAGAGTCCATCTAGTCCAGCTCTCTGCTACTCGCAGTGGCCCACCAGGTGCCTTTGGGAGTTCACATGTAGGATGTGAAAGCAATGGCCTTCTGTGGCTGTTGCTTCCGAGCACCTGGACTGTTAAGGCATTTGCAATCTCAGATCAAAGAGGATCAAGATTGGTAGCCATAAATCGACTTCTCCTCCATAAATCTGTCCAAGCCCCTTTTAAAGCTATCCAGGTTAGTGGCCATCACCACCTCCTGTGGCAGCATATTCCAAACACCAATCACACGTTGCGTGAAGAAGTGTTTCCTTTTATTAGTTCTACTCTTTCCCCAGCATTTTCAATGAATGCCCCCTGGTTCTAGTATTAGAGAAAGAGAGAAAAATTTCTCTCTGTCAACATTTTCTACCCCATGCATAATTTTATAGACTTCCTAATCATATCCCCCCCTCAGACGTCTCCTCTCCAAAACTAAAGAGTCTCCAAACGCCTGCAGCTCTTTTCCCTCATAAGGAAGGTGCCTGCAGTCCCTCAATCATCCTCGTCGCCCTTCTCTCGCACTCTTTTTTCTATCTCTTCAATATCCTTTTTTGAGATGTATGCGACCAGAACTGAACACAGTACTCGGCAAGTGCGCTCCCATCCACAGCTTTATATAAGGGCATGACGTAATCTTTGCAGTTTTATTCTCAATTCCTTTCCCTAATTATCCCCAGCATAGAGTTTGCCTTTTTCACAGCTGCCATACATTGAGTTGACATTCCCATGGAACTATCAACTAAGACGCCCCAAATCCCTTTCCTGGTCTGTGACTGGATAGGCACTGGGACCCCTGTAGCATGTATGTGAAGTTTGGATTTTTGCCCCTATGTGCATCACTTTGCACTTTTGCTACATTGAACTGCACTTTAAGCCATTTCTTAGCTCCACTCACCTACATTCTATCAAGGTCCGCTTTGGAGCTCCTCGCAACCTTTGTGGTTCTCACCACCTCTACATAATTTGGTATCATCTGCAAACTTGGCCACCACGCTACTCCACCCCTACTTCCAGGTCATTTAGTGAATAGTTAAAGAGCACTGGTCCCAATTACGGATCCTTGGGGACACCTTCACTCCCCTACATCTCCTCCATTGTGAGAATTTCCCCATTTTACACCTTACACTCTTTTGCTTCCTTCTGTTTCTCAACCAGTTTTTTAATCCATAGGAGGATTCCTTCCTCTTATTCCTTCTTCATTGCTGAGTTTCTCTTCAATAGTCTCTTGGTGAGGAACTCTTGTCAAAAGCCTTTTGGAAATCCATAAGTAGACAATGTCCACTGGTTCCCCTTATCCACATGCCTGTTTACATCCCTCAAAAGAACTCTAGTAAGTTTGTAAGACAGGATTTGCCTCTGCAAAAAGCCATGCTGACTCTTTCTCAGCAGGTCTTGCTTTTCGACATGTTTTATAATTTTATCTTTTAATGATAGATTCTACCTTAATTTACCAGGAACAGATGTCAAACTGACTGGCCTTGTAATTTCCCGTGGTCCCCTAGATCCTTTCTTAAAGATTGGTGTGACATTGGCCATCTTCCAGTCTTCTTCAGGGATGGAGCCTCGATTTCAAGGATAAGTTTGCATATTAAAAGTGAGAAGATCAGCAATTTCATGCTTGGAGCTCTTTTAAGAACTCTTTGGGTGAATGCAATCTGGGCCAGGGATTTGGTAACAACATTCTAGTTTATCAATGGCTGCCAGAACTTCTTTCCTTGTCTACCACCTCATATCTTTGTTAGTTCCTCGGATTCGGCCTCCTCTAAGAAGCTTGGTCTGACCAGGTGCAGGAATTTTCCTCACCTCCTCTTGGGTGGAAGCTACAGATGCAAAGAATTCATTCAGCTTTTCTGCAATCTCCCTGTCATCTTTAGCACACCCTTTGTTCCTTTTGTCATCTAACGGGCCTACACTCGCTTCCTTTGCTGGCTTCCTCTGCTTTTTTGATGTACTTGAAGAACTGTTTGTTGCTGGCTCTTTTGATGTTCACAGCCATGTGTTCCTCATAACTCCTTTTTTTTGCCTCCCCTTACAGCTAGTTTCGCTTCTCTTTTGCCACCATTTGTGTTCCCTCTCTGGTATCTCTTTTTATCAGTTAAGTTGGACTTCCATTTTCTAAAAAAGACATCTTTTTTTTCCTAATAACAATTTCTCTAACGCCCCTTTGTTAACCATGGGTGGCTTTTTTGACTGGGCGCTGCTCTTTCCTAACTCTCATGGAACACATTCCAGCTGAGCTTTTTTTGTGGACTGTGTTTTAAATAACCTCCAAGCATCTTGGACATTTTTGACTCTCTTGATTTTCTCCTCTTTCAGCTTCCCAAGACTATCCCCCTCATCTTTTGAGAGAAATTTCCCTTTCTGAAGGCAAATGTAACTACATTAGTAGTTGTCACTTCTTGTTCAAGCATGCAGAGATACTGCTCGAATCTGACAGTACATTGTGGTCGCTGTTCCCTTAATCGGCTCAACAACACTGGATCTTCCCAAGCATTCACAGGTCCCTGGGTCCCACATAGAATTAGATCTTAGGATCACATCTCCCCTGGCGTTGGTTCTACAACCATCTGCTCTAAGCCACAGTCATTTAGCATATCCAGGAATGTTCTCTCCTTTACTATGACCTGAACATGCATTTTTCCAGTTTATATGGGGATAGTTAAAATCGCTTCCATTACCACACTCGAAACATTTTTAAGCTTTTTTTCTTTGTTGGCCTCTCTAATTTCTTTTTTCCATCTCAGAATCCTCTTGTGCGCTTTGGTCAGGGGGACGACAATAATATATTCCTCAATGTTAAACTATGCTTTCACCCCTGGTATTGATATCCACAGTAAGCTTCTGTAGGGGAATCAGCTCCCCCTGCATTGTCTATTTTATGTGTGACACTATGCTCTCTTTTGATGTAGAGGGCCACTCCACCTCCAATAACGCCTCTGTCCTATCCTTCCTGTAGAGCTCTCGTAACCTGGGATAACAGCATCCCACTGGTTCTCCCTCATTCCACCATGTCTCTGTAGGATGCTCCACTGATATCAATGTCCTCCTCCCTTCAAAACTCTTGGTACTCCAGCCTTCCCATTTTAGGTCGTAATGTTTCTACCTACATTAGCATACAGAGACACTTGTATAACTCTGCTCTCTGTCCCTAACCTGGGATTTATGTGTTTTGCCCTCTTAGCCTTTTTTGTAGACACTCATCACTTTATCACATTGCTGTGCTCTTTCATAACTTGTATGTGTGGTTGATTTAAAAAAACCTCCTTTCTTCTCTCGTCTGCATCCCTTACATGGACTCTCCTGTAGATTCGAACTCCAAGTCACCCCTCAGCTCTTTCTGTCGGCTTTTCCCCAGGGATCAGCTTCTCTAAAAAGCTGTTCTTGCCACCTTTTTAATGTTGAGCCTCAGCAGCCTGGTTCCTCTTTGGTTAAGATGAAGCCCGGCCCCTTTTGTACAGGGGCCTGCCTTTTATCCCAAAAGGTTCCCCAGTTCCTGACAAATCTGAAACCCTCTGCCTTGCACCACCTTCTCATCCACGCATTGAGACCCTGTATCTCTGCTTGCCTAGCTCGCCCTGCGCGTGGAACAGGTAGCATTTCAGAGAATGCCACCTTGGGGGTCCTGGATTTTAACCTTTTTCCTAGCAGCCTAAATTTAGCTTCCAGAACCTCCCGGCTACATTTCCCAATGTCATTGGTACCAATGTGGACCACAACTGCTGACTCCACCCCAGCACTGTCTAACAGCCTATCTAGTGACCTTCTCGTATTCTTTTTCAATGACCCTGCTGTCACCGGGGACTGCTATGTTGAATATGCTCACTTTCTTGTTCTCGATTACGTTGATGTCTGGTGTATTGTGTTTCAACACTTTGTCCATTTGGATTCGAAAGTCCCACAGGATCTTGACCTTCTCATTTTTCATTACTTTCTCTGGACAATGTTCCCATCAGTTCTTAGCTGCTCTTATGTTGCAATTCTTGCATAAATTCCAGTGGATCATCTTGGTCACTGAGTTGTGTCTCTGTTTGTACTCAGTCTGGGCAATCTTTTTGCAACAGCTGAGGACATGATCTACAGTTTCATCAGTTTCTTTGCACAATCTGCATTTTGCATCATCTGAGGATTTTTCGATTTTGGCCTTGATCGAATTTGTTCTAATAGCTTGCTCTTGGGCTGCTAAAATCAGGGATTCAGTTTCCTTTTTCAGAGTTCCAGTTGTTAACCACAGCCAGGTCTTTTCGTTATCCACCTTGTCTTCGATTTTCCCCAGAAATTGGCCGTGCAGTGCTTTGTTGTGCCAGCTTTCAGTCCTCATTTTAATCACATTTTTTCTGTATTCTTGTTTGGTTTTCTGGGTTTGCAGCAAATGTCTGTTCTTCACTTCAATGGGGAAATGTCTGCAGATTTTGGGGCAGAGTTTGAGGAGCATGAAGTCTGGGGAGGGGAGGGACTTTAATGAGGTATAGTGCTTTAGATTCCACCTTTGAAAGCAGCCATTTTCTCCAGGCAAATTGTTACCTGGAGATAAACTATAATCCCAGGAGATCTCCAGCAAACACCTGGAGAGTGGCAATCCTAGCCAACTATGTAATACATTTCCACTCTCACACATTTTTTACCAAGTCTACATACAAAGGTTAGTGAAGACAAAGCACAGAACAGAAGAACCATGCATAAACACATTAAGGACAAGCAGATAGATATGACCACGAGAGATATATGATCAACAAACGTACCCAATCTGTTCAGTTGTTTATTTAGTTCATTCATATCTCTCTTTTCTACACAATGGGGACCCCAAGTGGCTTACAACATTCTCCTATCCTGTACTTACTCCTCACAACATGTTAGGCTGAATCTGTGTGACTGGCCCAATATAACACAGTGAGTTTCCATGGTATGACTGGGGATTCTCCCAGCTACTAGCTACTAGTTCTCCCAGCTACTCGTCTGAATCTCTTAAACAATTCCCCACACTGCCGCTGCCCCCCAAGATCAATGTTGTGGTGCACCAGGAAAGGGGGCTAACCCTTCTGCTTCTGTGCTGCCCCCCTCATATTTTAATTGTTCTGGTTCTCAGATCTGCTTCTTGCACTGGAGGAAATAAAAATGTACCTGGATTTTTCTCACCATCTTCAGTAAATGACAGCTGTGGAGAAAATGTGTTAAAGAAAGAAAATTGCATGGGTGCTGACACTTCTATGGATGCTGACACTTCAGTCTAGATTGTCCCCTACAACTACTATTCACATTTTAAAATATATCTATAAGAGAGCTGATGGTGAATCGAATATTAGTATGCCTGCTCTTGCTCCATTCATAGAAAGGCAGTCAGACTCTTTGACCCACATTTGCCCACCCTTTCAGTGTAACTGGTCCCTGGCCTGGAAGAGCCTGTGCCCAACAGAGCCGCACTAGCCTACAGCTTGATTTCAGAACAGCTTGGGGATGGCTAGGGGTCTTCCCGGAGGTGGAGCAGACTTTAGTTGGCTTTTGCTGTGCTTTTGAGCCAGGAATGCCCCCAACATAGGCCTGGAAATTACATCACCCCAAAAAGTGGCATAAGTTCATTTTGTCCTATGGAGGGCTTTCAGACAGGCCCACACCGCATGGGACAAAAACACAGGTGCAGGACCAGTAAAACACCAGTTGGAGGGAGAACTTTGCATGGTTGGAAGTTCTGAAATGAGGCAGCACCCTGCTTTCTCTCCCCAAATGGTGGGAAAATGGTGTTTCCGTAACTTGCTAAACTACTGAGTCTTTCGGGAAACACCGTTTTGCACCTGATGCCAAGCAAATGGCACCGGGTGAAAGGCACCGCATTTAGGCACTTCTGTTTTGTCTGTAAACTTCCCTTCCCTTCCCCTGTGGAGCTCTGCACAGATGAGGTGACAGGCCTTCTGGCCTCTGACCTCCAAGGCATTGCCATAGCCATGGGGGCATGTTCCCTCATCCCTGCAGAGCTCTGCAGGGGAAAGTAAGGTAAATTTACAGACAAAACAGAGGCGCTTCCATGCGAAGGCACTCTGCAGGCTGCAGCAGCTCCAGGATTGGCCACATGGGAGCATGTGATCGGTCCTGGGACTCCCCCAGTATTGTTTATACTGGTGAGCTGCTACTTCAAAGACCTGTGTGGAACGAGCCACAGCCAAAGATTTTCTGGAGTTTGTTGCTTTCCCGTGCCACCTGGAAGGCTTCTGGATGTGACCCAGCATCGTGGCAGCAGTGTCATCCCCAGCCACTGGAACCCTCTAGACTGGGCTGTAAAGAGCTCATCTGACAGTGAGAATAGATTTTACAGACTAGGGCTAAACCCCAGCAGAACTGAGCTAAATTATAATCCTGCTGTCTACAACAAATATTCTCCAATTTTGTTTTCCCCTGCAGAGCAAATATCAGTCTGGAAATCCTGTAGTCTTGGATTGGTGCTTACGGCCCTTGGCCAAATGGGAGAACACAATCCCACTTTTCATGGTAATTACCAGCCAGTCCACTCTGAAGAGAGGGTCATCTTAATTAGACGTTGTTCGGTATTCCCCATACTGTAAAACTGTTCAGGAAGTCTATGATTTTTAAAACATACAAACAGAACAGCTTTCCCACACTGGGTTCCTTTCCTATGTCTTTTCTGATCCCCTGCCCCTTTATGTTTCCTGATATGATATCAGGTTCCTCCTCTCTTCCTTGGGCCCAGTAGAGATTGTTTTTTCAGCGGTGGATGGACATCCATACATATATGTTGTTTCCTTAATAAGAAGGATGATCAAATCAAGTGTGGAAAAAAAATTATTGCTCAATGCCGGTCTTTTATTTCACCCTGGAAACATTTCAAATAAGGCTGGCAGTACGGTGCAAAAAAATGACAAGGAATAAAAAAGAAATCACGATGCTCAAATGGTTGGTAATATGATTTGAAAGCATAATCATTTATTAAGCAAGGAAAGTGAGGACATAAAAATAAACTATTCTATCTGGATGAAATCTCCAATGCATAATGGAATGGAAAACCAAACTGCACGTGAAGCTATTTTGTATATGCCAATGAGCAGGTTTTGGAAGGCCCACTGGCAACTGCCTGTTAAATGAGGCCTACAGAGCTGTGGAAAACAAATGCTGGGTATGGAATGCTTCTGTGTTTGAGCAGCTCAAATAGATCCCTCAGAAAGCATTTCCATTTCTTTCCATTTATCTGATCGGCCCTTAGAGTGTCATTAAAAAAAGCATTTTATGGAAATTTAGCATAGTGTTCTTTCAAAGGCAGGGCTGATTTATGAAGAAGAGGATTTTGAGATTTCAAAACAGCAGTTCATATCCAGAGATCATATTGCTGTAGGTTCGCCTTTTGCTGTGGGTGGTACGCAAGCTCCTGTCCCTGGGTTCCAGACCTGCTGCAGTGGAAGTAAAAAATAGGATGGGTAGCAACATTGTGCAACATCACAATATCTCTTCTGGTTTGTACTTAAAATGATGTCATAATGCTGTAGGGATTAACCCTTCTCTATGGTAAAAACCACAGAGATGGGCAGATTCCTAGAGTGTTGTGATGTCACTTTTAGGCACAATCTAGAAGTGAAAACATATCACTCCTTGCCCCCCAAATACTATCACTGGTTTAGGTATGCCAGACTCCTGGTTGGACCCAGGTTGTCATGATATATAAAACTAGCAGGGCACCCGTGCTTTGCTATGCATACTTCATCACAGGCTCTCTATGAACTTCGGGGTGACATTCAGCATACCTCATCACAGCCTGTCTGTGAACTTCTGGGTTGTTTTTTGCATATTTTGCAGCAGCTTCCCTTACTTGTCTTTTTTTTAATCGAATCTGTAAATCGCTTTCTGCATTTAATCCCTCTCCTCCCTTTAGCTGTTTTAACAGAAGGAACAGATTCGTATGCGGTGAGGAGGTCGGTAGTAGAATCCAGTTGGGCCACCATTGGCTCAGTTGTTCTTGTTGTTTGGTGGGCATTATCAGAACTTGTCGATTCGACACATGGAAGTAGAGCGACAAAGTGCCCTTCATTAAAATCTCCTGTAAAATGAATCATTTTTACTCTCTGTACTGCATCCTTTAGCTTGGCAAGCAGGTTTTTAACTGTCACCTTTAGAATGTTTGTGCAGATGGCCAGAGTTCAACAGTAACGCAGATGGCCAGAGTTCAGCAGTAAATGTGTAATAACTCAAGTAAAACTGAATATTTAGAAAAATCCTTTCTTAGTGAGCACCTAAACCACATAATGAACCAGTGTGCCAAATTTCAACTTTGTAGGTTAGGTGGTGTTTGAGTTCTTTTGATGAGTCAGTGAGTCAGTCAGTGGTATTTCGCATTTATAGATATAGATAAAGGCTCACAAGTTCATCTTCTAGGCAGCAAAAGGTTTGCCCAGCAACAGGGGCCAGGAACCGGAAAGTCTGGGGGCAACCAGCTACAGTTGACCTTTAATATGATTGTTACATTCAACTGTGACTCTGGTTCAATGGGAGACTGTTGCCGGGAAAAGTATCTAGCATGAATGTAGAAAGCTGTGCATTGTATATATCAGTGGTGGCGAACCTTTGGCACTCCAGATGTTATGGACTACAATTCCCATCAGCCCCTGCCAGCATGGCCAATTGGTCATTCTGGAAGGGGCTGATGGGAATTGTAGTCCATAACATCTGGAGTGCCAAAGGTTCGCCACCACGGGTATATATGAAGTATTCTCTCTTCTATTCTATTCTAGTCTTCTAATATGTTCTAGTTCTTGTGTTAATAGTATTGCTGAAGTGTTCTGTATAGCCTTGTAGTCTTATCTAGTATAGTCTTGTGTAACCTTGCAACTGCTAAGTAAAACCTTCCTGATTGGAAAGAACATCTTGCGTGGAAGTTTTCTTTTCCTAAAGCGATAGGAGGCTGCAGTGTGTGCAGGAAGACTACTAGACCTTCTTCTCTACTCTAAGCAGCTCCATTTTAAGTCTGCTGATACAAATATCCCCCAAAATTATAGCATATCTCCAGGTCAGATCTCCTTGGAAAGAATAGATGAAGGGTAGGATCTGTGGAATCTGCAGGAAACATGCAAGGGAGTGGATAAAAGTTTAACAATTTTTATTAAGGGATAAAATAAGGGTTCACAAGTACACAATAGAAACAGCAAAACACACACACAAACAGTCCTAGTATATAGACAGTTGTGAGAGGATAGATCTGGATTAGAGAAGGAAGAAATGAAGAGGGGAAATAATAATCACCTGATCTTGGAGCAGAATGGTTCGATGAACAGAACTGAGTGAACCACACTTAGCTTTGGAAGAAACAGCACTGTGCAATTGTATCACAGAAAGTTGTCCAGAGTTCATGAACACTGGATATTGGGAGTAGGCTTGGACAATACCCTAGAAATTTGGTAAAATTTGGATTCAGATTTATTTGGGCACAAAATTTTCTGTATGCTCGAATAAGACAAATAACATATTCAGATATAACCGAATATTTGGCTATACTCGAAAAATTCAGGTCCATCTGATTTTTTTGTATTTTTAGTGGGGTTTTTTTGCATTTTGGCCTGCAGGGGAGGCACAGTTTTAAGCTAGCAGCACCAAAATCTCAGGGTATCATCTGAAGACTGTCCTGATTATGCCACCTATGTTTGGTGAGGTTTAGTTTAGGGGGGGAGTTGTAAACACCCAAAGGGGTACCCCATTCCCCATTGTTTCCAATAGGAGCTAACAGGAGATGGGGGCTACCCCTTTGAGGGTCCATAACTTTGGCCCTCCTGAACAAAACTTCACCAAACTCGGGTGGTATCATTGGGACAATCTCTGGATGATATCCTGAAATTTTTATGCCACTAGTTTTAAAAATTCACCCCTGACAGGCACCCCAGGAATTGCTCAAGGTTCTCTGCTCTGCAGTGCCTTGGCTCCATTGTAGCCGATGGGGAATTTCTGAGTGTGTAAGCAGGCTGCACATTTTTGAAGACAGAGGCACCAGACTTTCAAGGTGACTCCAGGAGGCCCTCCTGGTAATAGCATCCAGGTTTGGTGAACTTTGCTTCTGGGGGTTCAATTTCATGGGCCCCCAAGAAGCTTATTTTGTTTCCCCACCCCTGCACATGAAGTCTGCTGACTGAGTTCTCTCAGAACTCTCTGAACCTTCCCCCCTGCCCTCAGAAGCAAAGTTCACCAAGTCTGGATGCTATTACCAGGAGACCTCCTGGAGCCACCTTGAGAGTCTGGTGTCTCTATCTTCAAAAATGTGCAACCAGTGTTTACACACTCAGAAAATTCCCATTGGCTACAATGGTGCCACTGCAGACCACTGAATCTGCTAGGCTGTTCAGCAAGTTCTATGCTGTTATTCCCAGATGGCTCTGTGCTGGAGATTTGGGGGAGGTCTCTGGGGGGATTGTTCTGGGTAGGGGCACCTAATTTCCAGCAGGGCTGCTGGAACTAACCAACTTTACTAAAGTTTGCTTGGGAGGGTAAATGCTGTGGGCATCAGGTTCACATTCAATTGTGCAGCATCAAAACTGTGG
This sequence comes from Sphaerodactylus townsendi, assembly GCF_021028975.2. NCBI lineage: Eukaryota > Metazoa > Chordata > Lepidosauria > Squamata > Sphaerodactylidae > Sphaerodactylus > Sphaerodactylus townsendi. The sequence goes on along the minus strand of NC_059428.1, from coordinate 125,697,102 downwards.
GTACTCATACTGGGTACTCAATCCCACATTTCTGACAAATACACTGATGTACTGCTTTTCAAATACCTGTTTGGTAGCCTTTACAATTTCTATTTTAGGCGTGTCTTTCAAAAAATTTAGGTATCAATCTAAAACAAGTAGTCTTTATAAAAAACTCAGTCCGCCAACTATATAAAAAACTATATAAAACTATGGCTCATTCCGCACATGCAGAATAATGCACTTTCAAACTGCTTTCAGTGCCCTTTAAAGCTGTGCGGAATAGCAAAATCCACTTGCAAACAGTTGTGAAAGTGGTTTGAAAACACATTATTGTGCATGTGCGGAAGGGGCCTATATAAAAAAAAGTCAGCCAACATAGATCTTGTCCTCTTTGCTGTCAGTAGGATGGTGGGGAATTCTACATGCTTGCTTTTCAGTTTTGCTTTCCCCTTGTGTGGATCAGTTCACCATTTCTGGTTTCAGATGCTAAATGACTCCCTACAAAATGGATACATGGACCCTTTCTGCACAAATCTCATAAAACGTTCAAAAAAAATTTCAGTCCTCCCTTTTGTTTGCATTCGGCCCCTTCAAATGTTTCTTGGCCACCAGTTTTTGTTGTGTTGAATCAGTCCTTCAATGTTTTACAGCCTTTTGTAGCATTCTGTACTTCTTGTACACTTAATGCTTTAAAGATTGTCCACCCCAAGTAAAAGAACAAACATAGAAATGCTGCAAATAAGCAGGTAAGGGGGGACTGAGTAAGCTCTGAAGATGGCACTAAGTTAAAGGAAGCAGAGAAGGATGGGAAACATAGTCAATAGAACATGCAGCAGCTGAAGACATTTTCAAAATGCCTCAGCCAGAGAATCTTTTAAAGAGAGGATTCATTAAAAACATTTTGAGGTTGGAAATAAAATGGGAGTAAAAACAATGTGGAACTCCTTGAAGAAAACATTTTATTTCCTCCATCAAAATGTTCAAAATTAATTGTATGGAAAAACCCAAGGTCTACAGTCTTGTCCATCAGCAAAACAAAATTGTGTACCTGTACTTGGCTTGCCAGCTCCAGCTTGGGTCATTCCTGGAGATTTTGGGGTGGTGCTTGAGAAAAGCAAAGCCAGTGAGGTGTAGTAGTTGAGAGCATGTGGATTCTAATCTGGGTTTGATTCCCCCACTCCTCCACCTGAATGGTAAAGGTTAGCTGGTGAACCAGATGTGTTTCCACACTCCTACATTCCTGCTGGATGACCTTAGGCTAGTCACAGTTCCTTGGAGCTCTCTCAGCCCCCTCTACCTCACAATGTGTTTGTTGTGAGGAGAGAAAGGGAAAGGAGCTTATAAGTCACCTTGAGAGAAAGGTGGGGTATAAATCCAAACTCCTCCTCCTCCTCCTTCGTGTGTGTGTGTGGGGGGGGAGAGTTGAGCAGGGATGTGATGCCTATAGACTGTCCTCCAAACCTACAATTTCTTCCAAGGGAGACTTGCCCCTTAAGTCTACAGATGAGTTGAAGAAGAGAAAAATAAGAGTTTGGATTTATACCCCACCTTCTTAAATGAGAGAAAGGTGGGGTATAAGACTCCTTACAGGAGTCTTAAAGTGGCCTACAAACTCCTTCCCTTTCTCTCCCCACAACAGACATCTGTGACTAGCTCAAGGTCACCCAGCATCTTCATGTGCAGGAGCAGGGAAACAAATCCAAATCACCAGTTAAGAATCTGCCACTCATGTGGATGAGTGGGGAATCAAACTTGATTCTCCAAATTAGAGTCCACTGCAACCACTATACCACACTGGCTGGAATTCCAAGATATCTCCAGTCTTCACCTGGATGTTGGCAGTTGTACCTCATAATAAAAGGGTCGTGTTAATTACATGAGAAAATGAAACAAATAATCAGTACTGAAACACAAAAAATGTATTGAGAATGTGTGGGAACAAAATACTGATCTGCTTCCCTTCACTCAGTAGGACCTTCTGCAGGTGCCAACCTGCAAATGGACAAAATCAACAACTGCCCACTGGTGTGCTTTCTCCAGTGTGTCCACCATATTATGGGATAGCCTGTCTTAGGAGATCAGAAAAGGTCCCACTCTCCTAGCTTCTGACAGACTATGCAAAATTGAATTATTCAAGAAGACTTTTCTGCATGGAAAATAAGGTTGCACTGTACAAAATGGTCTGCAATGTTACTTGGATACACAATTAAAGACTATGATCTATACTACTGTGTATAGCCTTGACCTGGATGGTCCAGGCTAGCCTCATTTCATCAGAAGTTAAACAGGATCAGTTGTGGTTAGTACTTCAATAGGAGACCTCCAAGGAATATTAGAGTTGCTATGCAAAGGAAGACAATGGCAAGCCACCTCTGAATGTCTCTTGACTTGAAACCCCTCCCTACTGCGTTGGCATAAGTCTGCTGTGACTTGACAGCATTTCACACACACACACACACACACACACACACACACACACACACACACACACACAAACAGAGAGAGAGAGAGAGAGAGAGAGAGAGAGAGAGAGAGAGATTAATATAATTGGGATATTATTATGCAATTGTGTTTCATTTAATGTGTCATGCTGTGCTTCAGTTTCTACCTTGTAGATTTTTGGTTAATTCCAAACTTCTGCATTCCTAACCTTATGACTCTGTTCATTGAATGCTCCATTTTGTTGCTGTATTGACTCATGCTGAGTAATCTGCTTTGAGTCCCTGAAAGATAGACTGACTATAAATACTGTAATTAAAAATAAATAAATAGAAATAAAATAAACACCTAAAGTAACAACACAATCTTTCCATAAGATTGACATGGGAGATATATATCTATATCTAGCTAGATATAGATGTAAATATATAGATATTCACTAAGCTTTCAGTTTCTTAATTGGAGCAAAATTTCCCATAATTCATTCTTGGTCGAGAATCAATAATAATCCATTCTTGGTCTCCATGTCACTGCAGCACAATTGTTATAATTGTGAATGATATCTCCAACAACCAGTGGAAAATTCAACTAGCTGTGTAAATCGGATGATTTTGAACAGGTGGGTCCCATTGTTACTACTAAATATGCCAATTAGGGATATTTATAGATTCAGCTGGATTTAAATTTAAGGTAGCTAATCTGTTTGGCAACTCCAAAGTATATCAGGGGAAAGGCCCATTTAGGTTTATTTAGAGTAATTTAAAAATATGTAATCCGTCATTCAAAGGGCAAAAGAAACCTTTCCAAAAATGTATGTTTTTATTATAATAAAATAAAATGTGCTCTGCCAGGTTTTGTGAAAGAGACTGTTGGGGGAAGCTGTGAATTTCATGGCATTTTTTTTTCCTATTCCAAATGTGAAACCTGCATTCTTACCAATGCTCATAAAAACTCTGAACTGTAACAGGTTTGAAAGTCTTCTCACTGCAGAAAGATAAATAGGCAGACATAAAGAAAGAAGTAGATGCACAAAGAAATGGACAATAAAACATGGGATGAGCAAGAAATATTCAGATGTGCATTATACAGTTCAGAGAAATGTCAGGCTTTAGAATGTGTAATCAATGTGCAACTAAGTTGACAGACAGACAGACAGACAGACAGACAGACAGACATTCTACATGGTAAAAAATTCCATAGTGAGTAGTTCAGTCTACCTTTATGCTATTTAGAATATTGTCTGTACTTTGAGATACGTAACTGATGCACAATTAAACCAATCTATATATATAAAAAGCTAACAGTGTTTTTGTTAGTGGTAGTATAACTCAGTAACTGCTGGGCCAATTCCTCTGAAAATTCCCAGCCACTATAGTCAGCCAGGTGAGAGTGTTTTTAGATGTTCACATACCTGAAATTTCACACCTGGCCCAGGTAAAACGCCTGTTTCCAGGTGCTCCATGGTGAAGGACATGCAGCTGCCTGTGTGTAACTGTCACCCTTAGAATGTTCGTGCAGCTTAGAATGTTCGCTCAGAAGTCCCAGATATGAGAAGTGAAAACAGTACATAGGCAATAACTCAAGTGGAAGTGAAACACATACACTCACATACACATGAGGGAGAAAGAAGGGAGGGAGAGGGAGGGAGGGGAGGGGTGGTATGCAAGGGGAGAGAGGGAGGGAGAGGGAAGGGATGGAGGGGGAGGCATGCAAGGGGAGAGAAGTGAGAGAGGGGAGAGATTGAGGGGTTGCATGCAAGGGAGGGGAGGCAGGGGCCCCAGAATCTTGATATGACCCACCCACCCTAGCGGAGGGAAGGGGAAGGGAGGGAGGGGGAAGGGTGGCATGCAAGGGAAGAGAAGTGAGGGAGGGAAGAGAGTGAGGGGCGACATGCAAAGGGCCGGAGGGAGGGGCCAGGCACCTTAGATTCCCTCAATACTGCGGTTACAGTTAAGAAAACCAGGCACGCATTACTCAGGAGTAAGCTTGGTACAGCAACCGTGACATACTTTGAATGGCTGTGTCACACCCCTCAGAGGGTTTTCTCAGAAGCTACACTCATTGCCACCAACCAAACTTACTCCCAGGTAAAGGATCATGACCAGTCAGCCTAGATGTGTGGGAGGGGTTCCTTTCCATTCCTCCCCAAGGAATGTGGGCACACACATCAATGGCATTGCACACTATCAGGTTGCGTGTTTGCATGAGCACGTACTGCTGGCCTCTGCAATTGATTTGCTGCTACTGTTCCTTTCCCATTTCACCACAATAACCCACAGCAACGCGTGGCCAGGCCCCGCTAGTTATGATTAATATTGCACATAATCCACATTGCAAAAGCTGCATATCCACTTCTGCAGCAGAAAATGTGCAGGAAGGTAGAAATAGCATTTTGAAAAAGAGGAATAAGTCTGCACACCCTTAGATATAGCATGCTTTTTAAATTTTCAGTCATCACTCAGGATCATGATAAAAAGAAGGATATATTGAGGCTCAAATGGACACAAGTGACTGATTTTTTTAAAAAAATCTAACTTTTTTACAATCTGTTGCCTGAAAGCATTCACTAACTGGAAGTCTCTGTGTGCGTTAAAGCTATTTCCATTTAAGCACTGCTAAAAATGAAGGTAAAATCGAACACAGGCCTTTATCCCAAGAGTTGGTTGGAATGTATCTTTCCACTAAATGCTATTTAAATCCATTTCTAAGCCAGCTACCCTTGAGTGTGCAATCATATTGAAATGGTCTTTATTTCTCCACCCTGCTAAACTCCCCCTCCTCCTCTCTTTTTTTCAAAAAGAAACTCAACAAATAATCTATCTATCTATCTATCTATCTATCTATCTATCTATCTATCTATCTATCTATCTATCTATCTATCTATCTATCTATCTATCTATCTATCTATCTATCTATCTATCTATCTATCTATCTATCTATCTATCTATCTATCTATCTATCTATCTATCTATATACCGCCCTCCCCAAAGGCTCAGGGCTGTGTCCATCAGTAATAAAACAATTTAAAACATCATAGTATATAATTTACATAAAATAATACATAAAATACTAAGACTACCGATGGCTTCAACCCCTCCTTCCCCCCTTTATGTACCCACGGGAGGCCAGATGTTCTTATGGCAGAGTTGACATTATCCCGGCTGGCCGAACGCCTGGCGGAACAGGTCCGTTTTGCAGGCCCTGCGGAAACTTTGTAAGACCCACAGGGCCCTGATTTCACTTGGAAGCCTGTTCCACCAGGTAGAGACCAGAGTTGTGAAGGCCCTGGCCCTTGTAGAGGCCAACCGGATCACCTTGGGGCCAGGGATCACCAGTAGGTCTGCCACCGATGAGCAGAGGGGCCTAGAAGGGCGATATAGGGAGAGATGGTCCCTCAGATAAGCAGGGCCAAGGCCGCGAATGGCTTTGAAGGTCAATACCAAAACTTTAAACATGACCCGGTACTCGATTGGCAGCCAGTGCAGTTGGTATAGGACCGGAGTAATCCGGTCCCTAGCTGTTGCCCCAGAGAGGAGCCTGGCTGCTGCATTCTGTACGAGTTTCAATTTCCGGATTATGGCTAAAGGTAAGCCCATGTAGAGCAAGTTACAGTAGTCTAATCTAGAGGTGACCGTGGCATGGATCACTGTGGTCAGATCGGAACAGGAGAGATACGGGGCCAATTGCCGTGCCTGCCACAGATGGTAAAAAGCTGCCTGGGCTGTCTGGGTGACCTGGACCCACCAATGATAAGGATGGATCCAGAGTCACCCCCCAGGCTCTTGGCGGACAAAGTTAGCTTTAATGTCTCGCCAAGAAGCGTAGGCAGGCCAAAGGCCACCGGACACTCCCCACGGCCCAGCCACAGGACTTCCGTCTTAGTGGGATTCAACTTCAGCCGACTTGCACTCAACCAACCAGCCACAGCATCAAGACAACGCTGGAGAGCATCAGGGGCTGAGGTCGGGCTGCCCTCCATTGTGAACAAGAGCTGGGTGTCATCAGCATACTGGTGACACCACAGCCCAAAACTCCAAACCAGACTCGCCAGGGGGTGCATGTAGATATTAAAAAGCATTGGGGAGAGTATTGCTCCTTGCGGTACCCCACATATGATGGGGCAATGCTTGGAGATCTCACCCCCCGATGCCACCTGTTGTCCCCGATCCCGGAGGAACGAGATCAGCCAATTTAAGGCTGAATCCCGAACCCCGATACCAGAGGCGGTGGACCAAAAGGTCATGATCTACCATATCGAACGCTGCGGTGAGATCTAACAACACCAACAGCGCCGAACCGCCTCTATCCAAGTGCAGTCGGAGATCGTCCACAACAGTAACCAGCACCGTCTCGGTCCCATGGCCAGTGCGGAAGCCAGACTGGAAGGGATCCAATACGTTTGTGTCATCCAGGAATCATTGGAGCTGTGCCGCCACCGCTCGCTCAATTACCTTGCCCAAGAATGGTAAGTTAGAAACTGGCCGGTAATTGGCTGGACCCATGATCATTTTGCTCCATCTTTTTTCCCAACTTCCATCATAAAATGGACACATTTTTAACACTGTGTATAAAAAACAGCATTGTATATTATATTTAATAACATTACATAATGCACTATCACATATACATGCATACAAGAATATACTTGAATAGTTATAAACACACAAACACATATAAAGTGTATCCATGTAAATATGATCTAATGAGTACATTTATTCTGTATATAGTACGATCCTAAAACCAGAGATCTGAAACACTGAACCATACAAACAAATAGGGGGAAAAAAGGTTTATCCCTACTGGACATAGTCAGTAATCATGCCAAGATGTATGACTATTTTGTTTCTAATGACCTTAACAGCCACAGGAACAATAACCCACCACAACAAAATAATTTGAAGCTATACTGTAGAATTTACAATCCCCAAATAATTCACTTTGGAGGATTTAGAGCTGTGTTTATATAAATTCTCCTAATTATGCTGAAGCTTTGGTTTTAATCACAGACTAATCCTGTTTGTATGCGTGTATACACACACACACACACACACACACACACACCCACACACACATATATACACATATACACATATATACATATACATACATATATATGGGGTTAAAAAAGCAAAAAAGAATGTAAGCCCAGCAAAATCCATTGTCACATAAAGACTTCGTATGAGCACTGAAGGTTTCCCATTACAATCCAAGAATGGAGAGAAAGGATTATTGTTTATTCCGTTCCCCCCATTTTTGTGAGATTGTTGGGCTCTCCTCTTTAAGATAATCACTTCTATGACCTTAAACCCAACCTAAGAGAGACAAATAAGTCAGTCCTTGACACTTCCCATGAAGACCATCTGGATGCTCTGGATTTGTAACAGGTGCTTTGGGGGCCAGGGGCCTTTTTTCTTGGCCCGGATTCTACGCTATGATGGGTGACTGTTGCTTTGTGCAATTGTGCATTGCATTAATTGAAGAGATCAGAACAGGCCAAGAATGGTAATTAGTCAGTTGGTCATGCAGAAAAGAGCATTGTGGCTTCAAGCCACGGTACTGAAGGCACAGATGGGCTAACACAGCCGCTCTTGCTCTCTGTGGTACTCTGCTCATCTGTGGCAGATCAAGCAAAACGTCCATTTTCATCTAGGGTCTCTTAGTCTGGAAATCAACAACATAAATTTCAGACTCACTAGGGAAAGGAAGTGCTGAGCTTCCATGGCCTTGAAAAAGCCATATCGGTACAAAATAATGAGCATAAGAAAACCCTGGATGGAGTAAATGTTTAAACTGAGACTGTGCACTTCTGTGCAACAACAGAAAGGCAATGTTTGTATGTTCCCATTTAGTTCTTGCATGTCTGATGTTCATGCGTACAATGAATTAATGATGATGAATTTGGAAAGAAAGAAAGGAGTTTGGATTTATGTTCTGCTTTTCTCAATCATAAGGAGCCTCAAAGTGTCTTACAAATTCCTTTTCCTTCCCCACACCTCCCCCCCCCCAACAACAGACACCCTGTGAGGTTGGTTGGGCTGAGAGTGTTCCAAAGACTGACTAGCCCAAGATATGGCTAACTATAAGGTTGCCTGTAATAGACATCACAAGAGAATTCAAAGATGGTAGTAATAATCTTCAATTAAGTTCTATGCAAGGTTGGTAACCATAATTCTCTATAGCCATTCTAAGGAAGCAAAAGAAGCATAAGGTTCCCCCATCCAGGTGGCTGACATAGCACATCATTATTTCTTATCAACAGTTACAGTTACAGGCAAGCAAATTATTATCTCTAACTCTATGAAGCTGGAATCTGAAATGCAAACTGGAGCCCAGAAGTGGAAAAAAGGAAAACAGCCTGAGAATGGTTGGTCATGGGAAACGTAGGCAGTGAAATACCAAAACTGATGTCACAATACAGGCAGTTCTCAGGCTCCCAGCAGGAGACTTGACAGGAAGCTTGTCAGGGGGAAATAATCTAGCAGCTCTGACAAGATCATCAAGTGTCAGAGACCACCAAGGAAGTTCAGGGTCACTACGCAGAAACAGGCAATTGGCAAACCACCTCTTAATGTCACTTGCCTTGAAAGTCCTTTTAGGGGCTTGCCCTGAGTTGGCTGCATCTTCATGGTATTTTACACACACAGAGACACACATTTTTCTAACGTGGAGATGAGCTCATGTCATAAGGCTGCCATAAAATCATCCAAGAAACATTAAGTGCCTACCAGTGGATAGTCTCATGTTAAACACTTGTCATCTAGCATCTTCATCAACCACCCAAAAGCTTGCCTGGGATTGTTCCTCATTACTGAGTCCTAGATGTCACCCTTATATGAAATGCCATCAAGTGTTCTCAATTTGACATGGGCAGCTCATTTAAATTCAGCTGCAATGGGCCATGACTACTGCAGTCGTGCTCAGCTGCTCCTATGGAGACATCTTGGCAGTGTGGAGAGTCTTGAACAATAGAAAAAAGCCTCCCCATCACCGAGAAGACCTCATTGGGCTAAATGGACCTTACACTACCTTTTTGGCAGTGCAAGTCCACTGACATAATGCCAGCAAAGGCCAGGAAGGTCTACTCCCCCAGCCCATTCCCACTCTGCTGATGGCAGCAGGGCCCCTGGGAAGCTGGCATGTGTTTTGCATAAAAGAGAGAGGGGGGGGGGGAAGACCTTATTCTTGTTCCACAGGCATACTAAACAGAGTCTGAGTTACACAGGTCCTGTAAACACAGGAAAAAAATGCTTTGTAAATATGAACACTACCCAACCATTCCAGAAACAGAAAAATCCAAATAAACTATTTAAATTAAGTGGGGCTGTATTTTTGCACCCCCAACTTTTCAACTTTGTAAATGATTTGGTGCCATAACTAGATCTTATGAATGGTCATTCCACAAAGTTAGGTCATTGCTCGACCTCCCCCCACCCCACCCCATACCGTACTACAATCCTTTCATTCACTAGAATTGGTCTGCGAAGATATCTAAAATCATTTCATCAATATTGTCAAGACAATCAGCTTCTAATCAATTATACTAAATGTGGGGAGAGGAAGGGAAAGGAGTCTGCAAGTCCCTTTGAGCCGTCTTACTGGAGAGAATGGGTGATACAACCCTTCTTCTAAACCCACAGTTATGGTGTAATTGAGCAATTAGAAATTGAGGAAGTAAATTTTTAAGGTAAATTTTTAGGCATTACTCTTCAATACAATCTAAAATGGGCCACTCATTGACTCTGTGCTGTTAATTTAGTTAGATACTCTGCAACACAAATAAAACTTTTTAAAATAATCAATTTATTCCAGCAGCAATTAAAATTTTAATACAAATATTTTAACACAAATCTTATATGGTATCCCTACATCAGAGGCGAAGCTACCAGGAAATGGGGTGGGGGGTGCACATTGCACCGGGCGCTCCCTTGTGGGGTGTGTGTGCAAAAATTGCAGGTTCGTTTGTGTTTTTTTGGTATTTTTAGTGTTTTTTCAGTTTTTGGCATGCAGGTGGCGTAGGTTTTAGGCTAGCAGCACCAAAATTTTAGGGCTGTTTCAGGAGACTCTCCTGATAATACAATTTAAGTTAGGTGAGGTTTGGTTAAGGAAGTCCAAAGTTATGGACTCCCAAAGGGGGTAGCTCCATCCCCATTGTTTCCAATGGGAGCTAATAGGAGATGGGGGCTACACATTTGGGGGTCCATAACTTTGGACCCCCTGAACCAAACCTCACCAAACCTGGGTGGTATCATCATCTAAAGATACCCTGAGAGTTTAGTGCTGCTAGCTTAACAATTGCACCCTTGACAGCAGGTACCCCCCAAATTTCCCCAGATTCTCCTTTTAAATCCACCCCCTTTGGCATGGATTTAAAGGGAGAATCTGAGGTCCCCAGTTTAAACAGTGAAAGTGATGCTGTTCCAGGGCGGGGGAGACTCCACCCCAATATAGCATCACTTTCAATGTTGTTTCAACTGGGGACCCCAGATTCTCCCTTTAAACTGAATTTAAAAGGAGAATCTGGGCTCCCTAGCTTAAACACCATTGAATGTGATGCTGTTTGGGGGTGGATTCTACCATCACAGTGGCTGCCCATGGGGGAGGGCACAAAACTCAGATTTTGCACCAGGCTCCATTTTCCCTAGCTACGCCTCTGCCCAACATGGATTATAACTTTTAATAATGCTATCAAGGATGTTTAAGCCTCTTTTCTGTGACAGAAATTAGGGGTTGTCATTTGCTAAGTGCAGAGATCTTTGGGGAACATATGAGGAGAGGTGATCTTGCACCTATGGGAACACTTAGCAGGCTTAATGACTGAGCAGTAAGTGAAACTGGGTCTCCCATAACCCCAGTGGCCTGCTTCAGTATAAGATACCATCATGTCCATGGTTCCTTTCAACATGTAGAGAGCATTACAAGGCCAAGGGCATTCTGTATACAAATAGATGTTGTGCAGGCTGTTCTGTGCATGAAAATAATGGGGGTCGGGGAAGTAATAGAACACACTGTCCCAAGGCTGGCTTCTGCAGTTACTACGGAGTTCTCCTATAATATGCCATTTTTGATCACTCATTCTTCCTATATGTTGGTAGTCCATCAAGAATAAGTGCTGAATGAACTCTCCTTTGCTGAAGACTGAGGCAGGATTCCCATGACCATTTTTGTATAATAAACCATTTTTCTGTACAGTGATACATTATCATAAAACTCAGATATGTTATGTTTATGGTATCCTGGTCTGTGGAATGATTTGGAAGAAGTTCTGTCCTCTGATTACCAGTGTCTTTACTAGCATCCCAAGGATGTTCTGTGTTTCTAGAAGAATTTGTCAATTTTGCCCAGTATACTCTTCAAATAAAGGCTTGCTTTTTCAAATGGATTATCTTTTTCCCCCTTCAGGGCTATTTTTGTACACCACAGCCTGGTCTATATTGCCTCAACAGCACAATTGCCACTTTGAAGCCAAACCTCATGAGTTTCCAGTCACATAGTCAAATAGATCTATGCACAATGGTATCCACATTCAGACTGTGTGACAGACTATATAATTGTATGTATTTAATGTGAAGCTTAGTGTGTGGCATGTGAAATTCTTTGTACAATAAGTTAATCACATGGGTACACAAATAGTAGCTTACCAATATCATGTTTAATATAAGAATAGGCCCCATAATTTGATTCTTCCTGAAATATTCTTCCAAAAATATAAATATACATGACACAGTGTCTAGAACACCAGAATTTAAGTCAGAAAGTTGATTCTGCTGTGCTATACTAGTAATTGTAATAGTCATAGTAGTCGTAGTGGTGGTGGTAGTTGTCGTCGTCATCATAGTAGTAGTAGTACTAACAACAGCAGAAACTTTTGCCCCACCCTTCTGTCCAATCATATCTATTGAAGTGGCTAACAGGTAAGAGCAGAACATCCTAAAACAAGTAAAAGCAAACATTATAATATACATCATGAAAATCAATTAACACCCAAAGTAAAACGCATATATAAGAACACAAAACTAGTAGTTAAACCATAGAGCAGGGAGGAGGGGTCATTGAAGGAATGACAGAACAAAAATCTATCAGCTAAAGACAGTGATGGAAAGCTACGGACAAATTTCTTTCAGGATATGATCTCATGTGGTGACCTATTTGAGTGTGGTACTGGAACTATGGGTGCTCAGGACTTAATGTCTTCTATGAACACAGAAATTAAGAGGGATGTACAATATGAGCTTCTGTGACTGGCTGACATCTACCCATAATTTACTTCCAAGTAAAACACGAGTAAGAACAACAGACAAGAGGATGTGTGTCATTTATACAAGATGTGCTTTGAAAAGTAGAGGTTTTGAAAAGTAGAGGTTTTAAAAGTACACAAAGTCATTAAGCCAAATACTAAGCATTGACAATTTTCTAACATCTGTATTTTGCTATTTAATGCTATTTAACCATTTAATTTTGCTATCTCTTCTGTATGTTTCAACAATAGCTCTCCCTAGTGGACGCAAGAATTTCTATGAGGCAACCAGATATATAATCCACAGGGTTTATTGCAACATATATGCAAAAATTATTCATTAATTAATCCAAATGGTCATCAGATTATTGCGTTTACATTTTATTATATGTTACACCATTGCTTGCACTTGTATGCATAACTAACTTAAGGGAGGATGTTATTTGTAGAAATGCAGACTATGGGTGGAGTGAAAAAATTTCAGGAAATCCTTCAGCTAAGACTGGCTGTTGTGGCCTTTCCAAGCTGCATGACTGCGATCTGGTAGTTTTGGCTCCTAATATTTCACTCACATCTATGGCTGGCATCTTCCGAGGCATGTCATGGTAAGATGTGTTTCTCTCCATGACTGCTTTTTCTCTCATCAAGGAAAGAAACACATCTTACTGTGACATACCTCTGAAGATGCCAGTCATAGATGTGGGCTACCTCTTCCCTACAATTCTATATTAGGAACAAAAACTACCAGATCACGGCCACACAACAGCTAGTTGATTCTTGCTGTGAAAACCTTTAACAATACCTTTACTAAGGGTTTTCCATTCCCCTCTCCTTTCAGTGTTACACTCATTTTGGAAAGCGGGATGGGTCATAACCCCCATTGTGGGTGAGGGGAAGAGAGAGGCAATGCTATTTCCTGGGGAAAAATGAAAAACAGGAACCAGCCAAATTTGCTAACATTTGTGTGAGAGAGGAAAATGCTGTGGGCACCCAGTTGAAGGTGAACCTGATGCCCACAGCATTTGCCCTTCCCAAGCAAACATTAGCAAAGTTGGCTGGTTCCTTTCAGGAGACTCACACCAGCAGCCCTGCAGGAAATGCACCCACCCAGAGCAAGATCCCCACCAGAGTGTTTCCCATTAAAACCTCTACCACAGGGTATAACAGAAAGCTCAATTGAAGTCTATGGTAGGAAAAATAATTTTTCCCACCATAGAACTTGCTGAAGATCCTGGCAGATTCTGGGGAATTTCTGAATGTGTAAACACTGGCTGCACATTTTTGAAGATAGAGGCACCAGACTTTCAAGGGCTCATTCTGCACATGCAGAATAATGCACTTTCAAACTGCTTTCAATGCTCTTTGAAGTTGTGCGGAATGGCAAAATCCACTTGCAAACAGTTGTGAAAGTGGTTTGAAAACGCATTATTTTGCGTGTGCGGAAGGGGACAAGGTGACTCCAGGAGACCTCCTGGTAATAATATCCAAGCTTGGTGAACTTTGCTTCTGCAGGTGGGTGGGGGGCGTTTGTTGAGAGAGTTCTGAGAGAACTTAGCAGACTTCATGTGCAGGAGTGGGGAAACAAAATAAGCCTTTGGGGGACCCATAAAATTTAACCCCCAGAAGCAAAGTTCACCAAGTCTGGATGCTATTACCAGGAGGGCCTCCTGGAGCCACCTTGAAAGTCTGGTGCCTCTATCTTCAAAAATGTGCAGCCTGCTTACACACTCAGAAATTCTCCATTGGCTACAATGGAGCCAATGCACTGCAGAACAAAGAATCTTGGGCAAATTGTTTGGGGTGCATTTTTAAATCTAGTAATACCAAAATTTCAAGGTATCACCCGGTAACTATTCTTATGATACAATCCAAGTTTGGTTAAGTTTGGTTTTGGGGGGCCAAAGTTATGAACCCCAAAAGGGGTAGTCCCCATCTCCTGTTAGCTCCCATTGGAAACAATGGGGGATGGGGCACCCCATTTGGGGGTTCATAACGTTGGCTCCCCTGAACCAAACTTTGCTAAACTTGGGTGGTATAATCAGAACAGTCTCCAAGTGATACCCAGAAATTTTGGTGCCACTAGCTTTAAAACTGCGTCCCCTGCAGGCCGAATTGCAAAAAACACCAAAAAATACCAAAGAAAAGCCCGAATACCTTGCATCCTGATTCATCCATATTTGGGCAGGACATATTTCGATAATTTTTGTCCGAATATGCCCGAATTTGCCCATATTTGGGCCAAATCTGGTATTTGTTTCACCTGAACCTCCAACTCTAGCCATGATGATACATGCTCTGATTGCATCCAGGTTAGAATGCTGCAGTTCACTTTAGCTACCTTTGGAAGCTGTTCAGAAGTTCTATTTGGTAAAAAATGAAGCAATCAGACTGTTACTGGGTGCCACTACAATATCCTTCTGATGAAAGAGCATCAGCAGTTGCCTGTTGCCATATAGGCATTATTCAGAATACCTGCTCTGACTCATGAAGTTTTATATAGCTTGGAATCAGGGAATGGGGAGAACCACTTTCTTCCATGCCAATCTCTCCAGCTATTACATTCGTCACACTGATTATCTCATCATTCCCTATCCCCTTTCAAAGAAAATTCTTTTGTTTCCTTCTGTCTAATAAAAGTTTTGTATGGTGAAGAAAATTCCCCTCCTTGAATGAACAGTAGTTCACAGCTCAGCAGCCTCTGTCTTGAGGAACATACTGGAGTCAGTCCAGTGGTGGGATTCAAATAATTTAACAACTGGTTGTTTACAAGCACCATTTTAACAACCGGTTCTGCTGAAATGCGAACCTACTGAATCCCACCACTGAGCCAGTCTATATGTTATTATATTAGTAAGGCCTTTTTTGTCTGTGAGTGATGCATTTCCCTCTCCATGGCCCCTTCCGCACACACAAAATAATGCATTTTCACAACTGTTTGCAAGTGGATTTTGCTATTCCGCACAGCTTCAAAGAGCACTGGAAGCAGTTTGAAAGTGCATTATTCTGCATGTGCAGAATGAGCCCATGATAATTATATGATAGACACGTCAAGATTCATTGTGTGACAACCCAATCTGGTACATTTGTTCAAAATAAGGCCCGAATCGATGGATGTGAAACTGCACCTGTGCTGTTAGGCCTTATGAGAGAGTAACATGGAGGCCATCCCTTATATCCTTCAGTGCTGCAGAGCATATTATTTATTTATTTATTTATATTTATTTATTTATTAGATTTATTAGATTTTTATTAGATTTTTATTTATTTATTTTTATTAGATTTTTATACCGCCCTATCCCCGAGGGATACTCAGAATAGTTTAAAACTATTCAGAATAGTCAGAACTATTCAGAACTATTCAGAACTCAGAATAGTTTAAAACTTTACTTTCAAATAGCTCACAGCACCATTATACATCTCTGAACGCTGTATTACAGAAGCAAAACAACCATCAGAAATAGTATCAAGGATCAGCTCAAGGCAGCATTCATGAGATATGTTGAGCTTATCAGTGCAATCCATTGCGAGGCAGTTACTTGGCAGTCATAGATGGCACCACTGTGGAGCAAAGGTGCTGCCTTCTAGAGGGTTTCAGAAGGCATGAGGAGCAACAAAATTGGCGAAAGCCCCGGACCGACCTGAACATCTTCTGTGCAGCCCAATGGGTGGGTGGGTCTCAACCACCTTCCCCACCCCCTCCCCTCCCCTCTCTTCCCCTCCCCTCTTTCTCCTCCTCCCTCCTCCCTTGGGTGATGGGCCCACTCACTCTCCTTTCCTTCCCCACTCCCATGCCATACTTTGACATGGTGTAAGTCACTAGCTGGAATAGGAAGCTTCCTTGTTCAGGTACCGTGGAACTGCAGAGTTCCCTGCCATCAGAAGGAAGGAAGGAAGGAAGGAAGGAAGGAAGGAAGGAAGGAAGGAAGGAAGGAAGGAAGGAAGGAAGGAAGGAAGGAAGGAAGGAAGGAAGGAAGGAAGGAAGGAAGGAAGGGAGGAAGGGAGGGAGGGAGGGAGGGAGGGAGGGAGGAAGGGTGGGAGGGAGGGAGGGAGGGAGGAAGGAAGGAAGGGAGGAGGAAGGAGGAAGAAGGAAGAAGGAAGGAAGTAGTTGTTATTATACCACCACTAGAACATGGGCCAGTTCTCAGCAGGTGTCATTTGTTAATGAAAATAGTGTAAGGATTCCCAGTAATCTTATTGTTTGAAATAAATATCATATAGTCCACAAATTATATTGTACAGCATAATAAGTACCTCCCAATCCTTCACCAACCAAAAAAACAACAACCTGTGATCCCCAGAGCTACAAAAAAGAGAACTAAACAGAGAAGAATAGCAAAGGTGGAGAAGGAGGGGAAAGGAATACACAGGGAAAGGAAGAAGTGGGGAAAGGAAGAAGTAGGAAAACATGACGTGGGGGGGGGGAAGCAGAGTCTAAAGCCAGTTTTGAGGGTATATCACAACCACACTATCATCTATCTATCTATCTATCTATCTATCTATCTATCTATCTATCTATCTATCTATCTATCTATCTATCTATCTATCTGTCTGTCTGTCTGTCTGTCTGTCTGTCTGTCTGTCTGTCTGTCTGTCTGTCTGTCTGTCTGTCTGTCTGTCCACACACATCTATATCTACACACACACACACACACACACACACACACACACACACACACACACATATATTCATCAATCAACTGATTTTCAAATAGCAAAATGTCTTTTATCCCACAAAAACAGGAAGGAAGCATATCAGGTGTCCAAGACATCGTGTAATTGTAGACAGAAAATGCATTAAAATGTTGTCAGCTGAGGAGACAAATGGAAGAGGAGACAAAAGTAATAAATCATATAAAGGAAGGATGAAAATGGCATTTGCAGCACTCATGTGCCATAGAAACAGAGCCATAACTTTATTATTTTTAGACTATGCTTGTTAATATGAATATCCACCAGATGTCAGTATATACTTGCAAATACCTCCATTAGTCACAAGTTCAGTGTTCAGGAGGAAGATTCTGCATTTTCAAGGTAGTCCTTTTTGCCTTGGAAAAGGCACCAAATGAGGTTTTTTGGGTCAACTGTTTTTGAGTCAGCCTGCCAGTGAGCTAAATGTGTCAAATATGTATGAAGAGGACCTTCACTGGGGAATGAGCCATCTTAGAATTCAAAAGGGTAGCATGTGCTTGAAAATGGCACAAGGACTGCCCCTCTTGACCTGTCAATAGCAGTGCTACAATAAAAGGTGAAGAAACTGACCAAAAAAGTTGTTTGCAATTGTGTCCAGATGCCCCGCAGTGCCGCCCCTGGGACTCGGGACAGTAGTAATGAACATTGACATAGCACTTTAGAACTTTCACAGTGATTCACATATATGAGTAATCCTTACAGAGCCCTGATAAGTGTAGCACAGATTAGCCCAATCTTGTCAGATCTCAAAAGCTAGCCAGTCCTGCTTAGTACTTGGATGGGAGTTCACCAATAAAGTCCAAGCTTTCTGTAAAGAGGCAAATGGACCCTGAAAGCCCCTTATCTTGAAAACCCTACGAGGGCACAAAAAGTTGCCTTTGAATTGATAGCGCTATCTACCAGCGTGGTGTAGTGGTTAAGAGCTGTGGATTCTAATCTAGAGAACTGGGTTTGATTCCTCTCTCCTCCACTTAAGTGGTGGATAGGCTGGGAGATTTGGGTGCACCAAATTCCAGATTTGGCCTGAATCTGGGTGCATTCAGGAATATTCAGGCCAAAATCAGCTTGAATATGTCCTGCCCAAATATGCATTCAGACTTTTTTTTTGCATTTTTGGTGTTGGTTTGTGTTTTGGCCTGCAGGGAACACATTTTAAAGCTAGTGGCACAGAAATTTCAGGGTGTCATCCAGAGACTGTCCTGATGATATCACCCAAGTTTGGTGAGGTTTGGTTCAGGGGATCTAAAGTTATGGACCCCCAAAGTGGATGCCCCATCCCCCATTGTTTCCAATGGGATCTAATTAGAGATGGGGCTACCCTTTGAGGGCCCATAACTTAGGACCCCCTGAACCAAACGTCACCAAACCTGGGTGGTATCGTTAAGAAAGTCTCCTAAAGATACCCTGAAAGTTTGGTGCTTCTAGCTTAACAATTGTACCCTTGACAGCAGGAACCCCCCAAATTTCCCCAGATTCTCCTTTTAAATCCACCCCCTTTGGCAGGGAGAATCTGAGGTCCCCAGTTTAAACATTGAAAGTGATGCTGTTTCAGAGTGGATGAGAATCCATCCAAAACAGCATCACTTTCAATTTTGTTTTAACTGGGGACCCCAGATTCTCCCTTTAAGGTGGATGTAAAAGGAGAATTTGGGCTCTCTAGTTTAAACACCATTGAAAGTGATGCTGTTTGGGGGTGGATTCCAGCATCACAGCAGCTGCCCATGGGGGGGGGGGGGTTGCGCAAAACTCAGATTTTGCACTGGGCTCCATTTTCCCTAGCTATGCCTCTGCCCAGAGGGGAGGGCAGAAGGGGCTGCCAGCTGCTGGCTGGGAGCCCAGCTGTTGGGGGGCAGGGGGGGCAGGGGAGTGTGCAGTCCCTGACCTTGGAGAGCTGCCTTTATAAGCACTGAGGCCAGGGGTGGGGCTTGGGGAGGTGTGGCCACACCCCCAGGGTGGGTGGGGGCCTGTCCCTGCCCCCTGAAACCCCCCATAAAAATCTATACCTACATCACTGTTTTCAGGTAGCCAGTGCAAGGTTGTCTCAGCCACTCATGCTTTCGAAGTCAGTAAAATAAGTATCCAGTTTTCTGGGGGTAAAGTATAGGCAACTGGAGCAGGTAATGTCAAACCACGCTGTATACACAATCTGATTAATAAAAGTGGTGATGTGATGTCACCCCATGGGTCAGTCATGATCCGGTGCTTGCATCTTTATCTTTTTAACTGTGATTTGTATATACAAATTTTATGTAACCTTTGGGACACTTGTTGAGCTAGGAGTAATTAAGGCCAGCTCTCGCGCTGCCCAAAATAGGTGCAGAGCCTCAGTGGTGGTGGTAGAGGCTCAGCTGGGGGCAGGATACTCCAGACCTCAATGCCACTCCTTAGATTCAGGATGAGTTCTATCACCAATGCAGAAGTGAACACAAGTGAAAATCTAGGATGTTGTGGGTTTTCCAGGTTGTATAGCTGTGTTCCAGTAGTATTTTCTCCTGATGTTTCACTTGCATCTGTGGCTGGCGTCTTCAGAGGGTCTGATTGGAGTAAAACAAGTGGAGTATATATACCTGTGAAATACCCAGAGTGGGAAAAAGACACATTTACAATAGTTAGAAGTGTTAAAGGTGCAGTGTGCAAGTGTAATTTGCATGTATTAAGTGGAATTTCCCCATTTTAGCATTTGTATGCAACACTGAAGATGCATAATCAACTAGTAAGGGCATTTGCATAGCAGTTTGTCTGAGCATTTAAGTACTCATTTACAATCCATTTTATTGCGAAATGTTTCCTTGTTTTAGTAACTGGTTTCATTTCATGGATTTACAGTGCCATCCTTCCCTGGGAGTAAACCTTGACCCTTTCTACACAGATCACCTAAAATGTTCACAGAATGTCTGCGAAATGTTTTCGATTCCCCCTCTTCCTTTGTGTGCACTCACTCCCTCAAAACATTTCATGGCCACTGTGATGGGTTTTTTTCTTCTCTTTTTTGACTATCTGTAGAATAGATGGTTTGAAGATTCAATACAGGGATTCTCTGTTGCTGTGTGTAATCAACACTTCAAAGATTTAATCAGTTTTTAAAAAGAGCCCCACAGAAGTGATGACAATAAAGAGCTGAGGGTGAAATGAGTGAGCTCAGGGATGAGATAAAATAGCGACAAGGGCTAAGTTCAGGGACGACCAAAAAGGCATGGCAAATGCAGCAGGAAAGATAAAATGTTTTAAATATGCTGACTCAGCAAGGGAAGACGTTTTGGAAACGTTTCATACAAAAGAATAATTGTAAAAGGGTTTTTAGATAAAATATTTCCAGACTAGAAATAAAATATTTTCCAGACTAGAAATAAAATATTTTCCAGACTAGAAATAAAATATTTTGGAACACAGGAGGGAAAAAAAGGTGAAACTCCACAGAGAAAACATTTTATTTCCTGCCTCAAAACGTTTTAAAAGGTGTGTGTGGGAAGGGCTCTTATTGAGTAGACCTGCTTAGGATTACTGTTTAAGGATGGGACATTTTATCCCTGCTTTTGGAAGTGGATGAGGACAGAAATTGTGCCACAGATTTACTCATCTGCCCTTGATTTCCCTTTCTGATTTTCCCGACAGCATAATTAGCCTCTCAATTACAACATGAGCCAAAGAAGGCAGAGAGATGAAGAGTTGGGCTTTTAAAAAGTTCTTGCTGCTGATCTCCAGTTTGATGTAAGTGCTTTACTTAAGTCTGGCAGGCAACTGACAGGAAGCTCAGGGAAGGGACATGGAGGAACAAGACGTTCTGTATGGCCCCTTCCACACATGCAGAATAATGTACTTCAATCCACTTTCACAATTGTTTGCAAGTGGATTTTGCTATTCCGCACAGCTGAAAAGTGCATTGAAAGTGCATTATTCTGTGTGTGCAGAAGGGGCCCAGGACTTCCAAGGAAAACCCAGAGATAATGTAGAGTATCTCTCAGAATTGCTCAAAAATCTATGGTAAAGCCATAGAGTTCATGGTGATTCCTAGAGCTACTCTAAATCACTTTCCAGTTCCCCCTGTAAGTGATATAGTTGCAAAGACAATGCTGGGGTGTGTGTGTTTATTAAAAACTCCCCTCCCCACTTTCTGAACAGCGGCAAGCAAAGACAGTTGCTGACAGAAGGCTTCCCACCACATAATGAGGCCTGGAAACCCTTACTTTAGAGTCAGGGTCTGCCACATACTACCTTTAGCTTTGTAGGATACCCCTCCCCACAAAATCCTCCAAAATATAATTTATTAATGTTTAACAAGGTGTCCAAAGCAATAACATTCCCAAGACTTGAATAGTCTAAATTAGTTGTTTGCCTCTCCAGATAGCAGTGATTCATGAAATATTCTGATGCATTGGGATCTCAGTGGCAACTGCCTGGTCCTGGGCCCCAAGAAAAAGCTTGTTAAACATTAAAAATAAAATAGATGATAATTTTTAATACATTTGAGTCATTATTTTAAGGCAGAATTGTGGTTGTTATACAAGTGCAAAAGGATGGATTTCTATGTTTCTTAGATTAGAATGCAAACATTAATCCATAGACTAGTTAACTGAAGATTAACAGATAAATTAATGGGTTCAGAAGGTGTACTCTGTCAGATTGCCCTGTTGACTAATCAATGGTACCCATTTTAATCAGTGTTGTAACAGGGCTGTTGTTTCTGTTCCATTTTTCTCCCTCGTCAGAAGGCACAACATCAAACATTAAAAGATCATATATGCACAAAACCATCTTGATTTAAAACTTTGAAACACAAACAACATCAAAATCACCATATTAAACCATTCGGGATCACCATATGTCAGCTGTGTTGAAAGCACACACCAACACACACACACACACACACACACACACACACACACACACACACACACACACACACACACACACTTTCACCAATAGGACTGTGTGCCCAGGTACTACACTTGATCTTAGCCAAAAGGCCAAGAAGCAATTATGCCCAGGTTCTTTAGCTTACTTTACAGTAATAATGTATTTGAAAGACCTGTCTATTCCAACCACCAGCATCAAGTTTTGTTTATTAAACTCCCTTTTTTGTGCTGAAACAGACATGTGATAGGTCAGTAATGGCGAACCTTTTAGAGACTGAGTGCCCAAATTGCAACCCAAAACCCACTTATTTATCACAAAGTGCCAACATGGCAATTTAACCTGAATACTGAGGTTTTAGTCCTGCGTGTACCTGCTGCTCTGCCTTGAGCTGCTCCAGTGCCTTCACCCCACTCCTCTGCCTCCTACTCACCTGCTTGAGCAGGGGCCAGCCTGCTCTAGCCTCCAGCAAGTCCTGTGCGCACTGCTCTTTGCCTCTCTCGCATCTCCTCCTCCTCTGCCTCCGCCCCCCCCCCCCGAGAACAGCATCAGCACAGGCAGCAGGCCCGCCAGCTGAGTCCTCCCTGCTCACCGAGGGGCATTGTGCCAAGTGGCCCAGGCCAGCCTAGATATGTGTATGTGTGTGGGGGGTGATTTTCCACCCCCCCACATGACGAACTCTGTGTGCGCATGCCCACAGAGAGGGCTCTGAGTGCCACCTCTGGCACTCGTGCCATAGGTTCGCGACCACTGTGATAGATGTTGGATAAGTGCAAACTGACAAAAAATAATGAAGGAATTAATAAAATATAACAGATGACCGATCAGTTCATTGAATAGCAACTCAACTTTAAAATGCATGCTTGCTTATGTGGTGGTGATCCCATTCAACTCCACTGATCACATGGTCCCAGTTCTCCAATCTTGTATTTTGATGAAGGGTCAAATCCACTGGTGAAAAAGGAGGCAATCCCTCCCCAGACATGGCAGACCTTCATTTTATCTTATGTGATGTTCACGGAAGAACAGACATTTGGGGGGATTTCATGAGCTGCTCAAAGGTAAGATATATCTGTTCCATAAAAACTGTTCTGCTCATAGTATAAGGTTGCCAGATTCAGGTTAAGAAACTCCTGGGGATTTGGGGGTGGAGCCTGGGGGGGATTGGAACCTCAGTAGGGTATAATGCCATAGAGTCCACACTCCAAAGTATACATTTTATCCAGGGAAACTGATCTCTGCAGCTTGGACATGAGCTCTAATTCCAGGGGATCCCCAGGTCCCACCTGGGGGCTGGCATCTCTGTAGATCTTTTGGGAAAAGGGGAGTGCTAGTTTGTTCCAGGCAATGAGTCCAGAGTAAACAGTATACTCTTAATATTCAGTTTTTGAGATTCTCTTCTCCGAACACAGAGTTCATGTAGGCACTGACATAATAGTAATAAGCCCCCTTAATTTGCTTTAATGCAGTAGAAGCGCACGTAAAAATCAATATGGTTGTCAAGGTAATAATCCTCTAGGAAGACAGAGTTCACTCCAAGTGATCTTTTTCCTCCACAGGATTAACTATGTCAGTAAAAACAGGGTTCTTGCATGGCTAAGATATTCACACTCCAAGTATCCTCAACATAGCCTCTGTCACCTGGATTCATGATAACAATGACAGTAAAAGATGATTTACCTGAATTTCCTAAAACAGGACATTGTTTCCTGTTTCCTGTGTTCAGTTCCTGAATTTCTTAAAACAGGAATTTCCTAAAACGTCTCCAACCACGGATCACAACCAGGCATTTCAGATAGATCTTCACTATGCTGGTATTTTATTATTTGCTGTCGACTGATGACATGACTCCATAAGATTTGCAAGAGAAGACCTGTCCAGAACAGGCTTGCCATAGTCTGTCCTGTGTAGCAACCCAGGACTTTCTTGGTGCTCTCCCATCCAATTATTAAGAAGAAAAGAAGAAGAGTTTGGATTATTACCTTGCCTTTCTCTCCTGAAAGGAGTCTTAAGGTGGCTTACAAACTCCTTTCTTTTCCTCTACCCACAACAGACACCTTCAAAGGTAGGTTGTGTTACCCAAAGTGGTGGGAAGTCTCTCTCTTTTAGTGTGAGGTAATTAGCTGGAGCAGACGCTTGGCATTGCAAAAGGCCAGGCAACACGGGGCCTTGACTGCCTATTTATACAAGTGTCAGCTTTTTGTGAGAAACCTTCAGGAGAGTGAATAAAGCTCAACAGTTTTTATTAAGGAATAAAATGGAGGTACACAAGCATACAATAAGAACAGCAGAATATACACATAGTCCTAGGACAGTGATGGCGAACCTATGGCACGGGTGCCAGAGGTGGCACTCGGAGCCCTCACTGTGGGCACTTACACACAGAGTTCATCATGTGGGGGTAGAAAATCACCCCCCACGCATACACACACATCTAGGCTGGCCTGGGCCACTGAGCACGACGTGCGCGCACCACGGTGAGCAGGAAGGACTCGGCTGGCGGGCCTGGTCCCTGTGCTCTGGGTGGCTGGTGCCTGGGGGGCGCAGAAGGAGGAGCAGAGAGATGCTAGAGAGGCACGAGAGGCGGTGCCGCGTGCAGGACTTGCTGGAGAGCTACAGCAGGCTGAGGTCCCTGCTTTCGGCCCGAGGTGGGAATTAGGAGGAAGAGGGAGCCAACCGTTTTTTTTCTAAACTAAAACCTCAGCATTCAGGTTAAATTGCCAGGTTGGCACTTTGCAATAAATAAGTGGGGTTTGGGTTGCAATTTGGGCACTCGGTGTCAAAAAGGTTCGCCAACACTGTCCTAGGATATAGACAGTTGTGAGGGGATAGAATAGATAAGGAGTAGATAAGGAATGAATGGGGAGGGGCAATAAAAGTTATAGTCACCTGATCTTGGAGTGGAATGGTCCACTCTGAACTACTGTCTATTGGGAGAATGAGCTTCTTATAGGGAAAAATGGACCCTCAGGGTTATGCAAAGTAATCCTACATCTCCTTAGACAAACGGATTTCCTGCCCTTCTTGGGAAGGACAAGAGACAAACATCAGCCTTAATGATAGCTCGTTGGTCTAATGAGTTGAGACATTAGCCTGATATATCCAGACACAGGAGTGTCTCCAAGGTGCAAAAAATGTGGTAATTCAAGGTGTTACTCAGAGGAAGAAACATTAGTTAGTACAATACAAGGTTGGTAAACACATTAATACATCCTTCGTCTTCTCTGGGGCATATGGTCCAGGACTGGAGATGGGAACTCCTTGGAAAGCCAAGGTCTTTTGTGTAGACTTGTGTTGACAGGAAGGATGTGATAAAACATTATGCAAGTTGCTTTGGAGAGAGATAAGTCCAGACAAAGTTATTTTTCCTTGTAGATTCATTGAACCAATGGCCAAAACAGGCTGTTTTATTTTGACCTTGCTGCTGGGCATCCCAAGGATAGGCTGAGGAGGTAGAGATGCCACTGTATTTAAAAAAGGGTCCCTTGGTCCACCATAGGTCAGTCTGGCAACAGTGGTGCTGAGAGAGTTCAGGAAAAAAAACTGTGACTAGTCCAAGGTCACCTAGCAGGCTTCATGTGAAGGAGTGGGGAAACAAACCCAGTTCACCAGATAAGAGTCTGCTGCTCTTAACCAAACTGACTGTTAACAGGACCAATTCTGTTTAGCTTCCAAGACTGGATGAGGTAAGGCTAGCCATTTAGGTCAGAATATGTATTTTATGTGAGCGGCATTTAAAAAAAATAGAAATCACAGGTCATGAAATGAAGTTTTCAAATGAATTTGCAATTGGGCTAAACATTTAAGGGATTTTAAAGAGGTCTGATGAGATTGGCAGCATTTCTCAGAGGGCCACCAGGTTTCTCCGTCCACAAAAATATGGCATTGTCATGTTAATGTGAAGCTATACATTTACCACATAATAAGACACAGTTTCATTCTTTGGCAAAATACTATAACCGTATTCAGATCCCAGTGTGTCTAGACTGTGATGCTGGATGAAACTATCTGAAAAGTGGGTTCATATAATGTTGCTAACTCTGGATTGTGAAATTCCTGAAGATTTATTTTGGGGTGTGTGGGGGAGTCTGGGGAGGACAAAATCTGCCCCTGTAGGTATGTGCCGCTCCACTGCAGTTGTAAAACTACATGGTTGTCGCCATCTTTTTTATTTTTTAAATTTTTTCCTACCTTCTGATCCAGCCACAGTGGTTGGTTCAGTTAGCAGTATTTTTTTTTAAAAAAATTAATTAGATTAATGAGAATTAATTTAGCTACATTTTAAATTTTAGATCCCTACTTGCCTTTTTAATTTTATGGGTTTTTAAGCTTGCTGAGATAGATTTATTGTATTGCTGTTAATTCTGTAAATCACGCTGAGCCAGTTCTGGGAGGGACAATTAAGAAATTTGAGAAAATAAATAACTAAATGAAGAGAACACCACCCTTGAAAAATCAAGACCCAAGTTTCATTCCGTGAACACAACCAGGCAGCAGTGTGTGTGTGTGTGTGTGTGTGGGGGGGGGGGGGGGGGATAATCAGATAATTGTTTTTCAGTGACTACCAAAATGCTTAACATCACAGATAGTTTATCCTCCAAGTCACCCTTGAGGGGAGAAAAATCCCTCAACTCACAGTATTAAGCTGAGAAAAAGAAAAGAAATATGCTCATATTGTCGCTGACTTTTCATCGCAAGAAAATCGAATGTCACAACAGAGGGACACAAGGGCTGGAGGAAATGAGAAAATGCTCATTAAATTTAGGTATTAAATCTGCTGTTAATGCTATTTCACTTTTGTACTTCTATATATCAACAGTTCCTACATTGAGACGTGTTTTGTGGCACAGCATTCTCCAAATGACTTAGAAGTTTATGTACATATAAACAAAACTGAAGTTGAATTGTCAATGTGCCTTGATTGCCAGGCCAAAAGGGATGCTCCTCCTCAGAAACAGTTCCCAGCTTTCAAACAATTGAAGGGAAATGGCCTGAAATGGCTTGTCGCTGTAGGTCAATCCTCGGTGAGCGATACTGGGTTTTTAGAGAAAACTTTTCAAAGAGAAATGACTTGTAGATTGTTGCAACTATTGAGAAAACGATATGAGTGTGAGAGAGAGGGAAATAAGTGGAATTGTAGGGTAGTTTAAGATGGCCAAATGAATAAAGTCTGCTGAAGTCCCCAAGGAATTGCACCACCACCTGTGTACTCTGACAGTAGCGATGTGTTGCTGATTTCTGACTCCATTTGCCCTTGAAGATTGAATCTGGGGTTCAAATGAAGCCTAAGTTCTGTGCAAATCAACCTAGAAGCAAAGACAGCAATCCTAATGTATTGTCGAAGGCTTTTTTGGCCAGTATCACTGGAGTATTGTGGGGTTTCCGGGCCGTATGGTCATGTTCCGGTAGCATTTCCTCCTGACGTTTTGCCTGCATCTGTGGCTGGCATCCTCTGAAGATGAAGGTGAAACATCAGGAGAAAATGCTACTGGAACACAGCCATACTGCCTGAAAACCCCACAACACTACAGCAATCCTAAGTTTGCCTATTTGCATATAGAGAATTGCTGGGTCCATGAACCTGGGGTGGGGAGGGGAATAATAACGTTAAGTTTAACTGAAAGCTTCTCTTTTTAGACCTCAAATAACTCCGTTTGTCAGCATTAAAGCTGCTCCATGCATGTTTCTTAAATAATACTGGAAAATATTGTGTGCTTGGTATTTTGAATAGGAAATAAATAACTAGAACGAAAAATCATACAGGACATGTATAATTCATTAAAAATGAATGAAACAATTTTGTTGAAGTTTATACATTAGCAGGTTATTATGTTGAAGATCTTCAGTACTTTTGAAAGTAATAGAACTGTGCGTACACAAAGGGCTATTAACATCCTGAAGTGCTCCATTTGATCATTTCTGAAAGAATAAATCTTGATTTTTGACAATTTAATACCATTTTAAAAAATTCCTGTGAGGCTGCGATATGTAAGACAAATTCTTGTTGCACAGAACTTTACCCTTATGCCAAGAAAGGCTGCTTTTCCTAAATGAATTACAACCTTATGTGGAATTGAGAGCTGAATATGATTTACTTACTGACCAGTGTGGCTAGAGTTACAGTGTATTTACTGGCATGAAAGGACTTAATTCCTGTGAAAATTTTTGTGGCACCCACAGGAGCAATTCTAAATGGAGCAAGTTCCATGTTTCTTTAATGGGACTCACTCACAGGAAGGTGCGACTTTTAGGCACCGCTGGTTTGTTTTGTTTATCTTTCTTTCCTCCCTACGAAGCTCTGGAGGGTGGGAGAGACACCCCCACTGCCTTCCAACCCCTAGGCGAGGGAGAAAAGGTAGGTAAATAAAACAAACCATGTGGAGCCGCCCCTGTGGCCTGCAGCACCTTCAGGACCACCTGCATGGGACTGTGCGAGCCAGCCACTTCTTCCACCCATGCGGAAATGGCCTTTATTCTCTATTGTTTGCATCTTGCCTAATTTTGTGTGTGTTGGGGGGGGTAGTTCAACTGTACTTTGATTATCATATTTCTCTCAATTATTCTCACCTTCCTGGATAGAGCCCATGGTGTGCCCTCTATTATATATCCCTTTCTGTGGCCCTTTCCCCACACAGCGTTTATAACGTTTGCAGGCAGGATATGAAATGTTTCCTCCAGGGAGTTCTTCACTGTTCGTCCCCACCATCCTCTTTCATTTCAGAAATGTCTGATTTCCAGACTGGCAACATTTCCAGACTGGCAACAATCTAATTTCCAGACTGGCAACTGGAGCAGCAGTGGCATAGGAGGTAAAGAGCTCATGTATCTAATCTGGAGGAAGCAGGTTTGATTCCCAGCTCTGCCACCTGAGCTGTGGAGGCTTATCTGGGGAATTCAGATTAGCCTGTGCACTCCCACACACACCAGCTGGGTGACCTTGGGCTAGTCACAGCTTTTCGGAGCTCTCTCAGCCCCACCCACCTCACAGGGTGTTTGTTGTGAGGGGGGAAGGGCAAGGAGATTGTAAGCCCCTTTGAGTCTCCTGCAGGAGAGAAAGGGGGGATATAAATCCAAACTCTTCTTCTTTTTTTCTGAAATCTTTTTTATCATGATTCCTTTGTTTGAAAAATTTTCAAGACATCTTATCTCACTTTCCGGTCATTTTTAGAACGTTCTATCTTTTCTGCTGCCATTTTCCACACCTCTGTGCCCAAACTCAACTTCCTTCTCTACACTATTTTTTCCCCATCCCTCAGCTGATCTTTTCCCCTTGCCTCCTTATTTTCCATCATTTTGGACTGTTCTCTCACTCGTCTCTCCCCCTCTCATTTTCTCTTACTTGCAAGTAAATGTAATCATGAATAAACCTTTAATTACACAAAACACATTTTTTTCTTTCTGCAGTTTCTCTGACACATGGGTAAATTAACTCACAAGCAATCCCATGGTTATTACAGAGAACGTAAGACTCTATAAATAATCATTTCTACAAAGCATTTTTAAAAACCCTCACGGCAGCCATGAAATGTTTGGAGGGGGTGAGTGCAAACAAGCATCATGGCGAAGGGGGGAGGTGATCAAAAATGTTCTGCAAATATGTTGGGTGTCTTGTAAGGCCACAGTGTAAGAAAAATCTGGTGGTATTTGTATGTGGGTTCCGAAAGGGCCATCAGGTTGCAGCCAACTTATGGCGAGGCTTTCAAGAGGCTTTCAAGGCAAGTGAAAAGCAGTGGTGGTTTGCCATTGCCTTCCTCTGCAGAGCTTTCCTTGGTGATCTCCCAGCCAAGTACCATAAGAACATAAGAACAAGCCAGCTAAATCAGACCAGAGTCCATCTAGTCCAGCTCTCTGCTACTCGCAGTGGCTCACCAGGTGCCTCGGGGAGCTCACATGCCAGCCCTGCTTAGCTTCTGAGAACTGACAAGATTGTGTTAAACTTTGCCATTTTCCCTCCCTGGTAAGACTGAGATCTAATTTACTCACACTTTGAATAATTACAATTTAAGATCCATTTTACAGAATCATGAGAGCAGTTTTATTTATTTATTTTTATATTTCTACCTTGCCCATCCTCGAAGGGCTCAGGGTGGCGTACAACACAAGTAAAACATATCCATTAAAAGAAACAATAAAAGCAGCTCTAAAATACAATAAAACCCAAAACAGATAAAAGATGGCGACTTCAACACCAGAACCTGAAATTCTCATGCACTTTTATTGGGATGAAGTCCCATCAAACTCAATAGGGCTTGCTTCCAAAAAAAAGAAAAACAAGCATAGGAAATACATCTAGTTGAAGTCTCAGAAAAGTCTCTATCAAGTCAGTCCATTCATCTGTCAAGGGCAGTCATGTCTGCTCTGCCTGGAATTGCATGCCAGGACCTCAGAGGGAGGTCCTTCACATCAGTTGAACCTTTTTAAGTGGAGGTGCCAAGGATTTTGTGCCTGCAAAGCAGATACTGTACACACGAACACTCATGGATACAGAACGTTGGTCTCATGAGATCAGCCTTGTCTACTCCAGTTGGCACCAGCCTTCCAGAGTCTGAGACTGGGGTCTTTGACATCAGCTGCTCCTTTTAATAGAGATGCTCTGCCATTCAACCATGACCCCTCCCCAAAGTCAATGGGATCTTAGTGCACTAATTGTACACTCGTGCAAATACTGCTTCTGCCCCAGTCATTGCAGGTATGTAAAAAGTTTCAGTCTTTTGACAGAACTTTTGTACCATCCATCTGTATGTCAGGAGGGATTCCATGTGATATCAGGCATCAGTGTGACATTTTGATCCCTGGCTTGTAATGCTTACTACACTTAACCATGTCGTTTCTTATCCCATCAGCTGCCAACTGTGTGCGTTTTGAACAAGTATAATTTTGACTAAACATCAACCAGAGAATATTTAGTTTGGTTTCAGCAGCATCATGCATAGCTCCACCCACGGCAAGGAATATTTAGTTTGGGACTGTATACCTGCCAATTTCAGCCCATCTTTAGTGCAAGACCCACTCTAAATTACACTGTCAGTCTCCAGAATAATCATAATTTGGTTTACCTCCCAATTTGCTTAGACAGCAGCCAAAACTATTCACCTTTATTACTGTCATATGGCAAAGCATAATCATTATTTTTCACAGTAGGAGGCGGAGGGATGGAAAGTCTTGAAGGGTTTTCTTTAGGGATAACAAGCGCTCAGCATGTCCTGTGGTTACTCAGTCAACAATGGTGGTGCCAATTGCAGTGGATGAATTTTGAGTAAGGAGTAAAGAAATAAAGGTCGGATTTGAATATGCATCTCCCTCCCCCTTGCTCCTGTGAACATTACAATAAAAAGGTCATTACGCCTTAAATTGACAGATCTAAAAATAATGCTCTTTTCATTTCATGACTTAGACTGCACATCTGCTGTGCAAATGCTGTGCGACTGGAAGAAGAGTCTACCAGGATAACAAGAAGAGGCATTTAGAAAGCAGTCATCATTTCAGATAAGGTAACCTACTTTAAAAAACAAAAACAAATGGTCTTCAAGACAAAGAGGATCTAAGCAGAGGAGGATATAATTTCTTGAAGGAAATTATTTTTTTCCTAGCTAAAGAATAGAGTACTTCTGATACGAAACTTGGATATTGACTACATTTATTTTGCTCACAGAATTCCTGCAGAAATGGAGGAGGGAGCAATTTTCTTCCATCTCCTTGTGCACACTGCTGGGGGCGTAATGTGAGTGGGACAAGGCAGAACTTTTGCCCTGGGCACCAGTTGCCTGGAGGGCACAGTTGCCTGGGGGGATTCAGCTTTTCAAATAGGGGAGTGACTATGCAATTCTCCTCATCTTCACAGGAACCCTACTGGCTCCCCCCTTGAAAAGTTGGGATCTAGCTTTGGAAATGGAAGAGTGCCTATGGAGATGGGGAGCACAGGCACCCTGCTGGCTTACCCCACCTTTGCCAAGCTGGGATGGGATGGGGGGGCACAATTTCAGTGTTTGCCCCAGGTGACATTTTCTGTAGATACATCCCTGCGCATTGCAGACTTATTTTACTTCACTTCAGGGTATCTCCAACTAGAGTAGCCAATCTCTAGATGGAGTCTAAATATCTGGAATTGAAACTGATCTCCAGATGAAAGAGATCAGTTCCCCTTGAGAAAATGGCAGCTTTGGAGTACTTTGATTATATAGTCCTGCATGGCAGGAAGCTGGACTTAGAATCAAAGAATCATAGAGTTGGAAGAGACCACAATGGTAATCAAATCCAACCACCTGCAGGAATATACAATATGGAATGTGTGACCCTTGTTGTCTCTTCCAATTCTATGATTCTATGAATCCTCAGTCCTTTTAGATAAACAACAGGATGTCTCTATTGTGTCTGCGGTATTAATTCCTTGCAGTCTTTCTCAGAAATGTCAAATGTTTGTACCTGGAAAGAGGGCACTTACATTCTGGTGACACACTGGGCAGATTTATTTACTAGAGTAAATGAGGTAGCCTTTGAAATAAGGAACAAAACACACCCATGAAGTGTGAATTACAAATGATCACAGGACCATCAAAGGCGTGAATACTGAATATGCAGAAATTATTAGGGTATCAAGATCACAGCAGTAGCTTTACCTGTTCTGAAAGCAGATAGAAGATTATGTCAATGATTTTATTCCAATGATATCCAAGGCATGAAATCCACACATTCTGTCTGCTGTTCTCTCTGTCTCCCCACTGTTTTGTTTGTTTTAGTTAAAATCCAAAAAATGCTGCTATTCCATTAAGAAAACCAAAGATATCAATGCTAAATGAATAAAACCAGGTCTGACTATGTGCCTTGCCCTTTCTGCGGGCCATTGAGAACCTCTGGTCAGACATGTGAGCCTTTAGTGAGCCTTGGCCTGTTGTTTTGCACACAGGGACCATGGCAACAGAATTATCACCAACATGGAATGTTCTTGTAGCACATTTCCTTCTGCAACTTGCACAAAAAAGGAGGCGTTGGATATGTTTTTTTAATTTTATGTTTCATTTATTTTTAATTTATTTTGTGAGTCATGTTAAGGCATCCCTACAACGGGAAACAGCAGGATTAAAATAAACAATGTCCATCAAGAAAGCATAATCATGTACACACAATAATTGAACAATGAGTTAGTTGTTTTTTATTTTTATTTACTTATTTGGTTGGTTAGTTTAATATCCCACCCCACCTCTTTTGTACTCAGGGTGCCCTACAATAATTATAAAAGCAAATAAAACATTTAAAACGTTTGAATATCCCATTAGTAAATGCAGGTTATCAAGTGGCAACAAATTTCAAATCATCATAATTTTGGAACCTACTCATCAAGGGCCCACAACAATGATAATAGTACTGTTGACACCGATGGCTGACAATTAACTAGGAGTTGGAAAAAGCTGGGGGAAAATGATGAAAACTCTTGGGTCTGATTAGAAAGCACTCCCTGTTAAATTGGGAAGAATTTCTTTTTAATACTGCTTATGTAGATTTTTTTTCAATGCAATGATGGAAAGAGTATACCGTGGACTGCCGAAAAGAAAAATCAGTGGGTTCTAGATCAAATCAAGCCTGAATTGTCCCTAGAGGCTAAAATGACTGAACTGAGGCTATTGTACTTGGTCCCATTTTAAGAAGATAAAAGTCACTGGAAAATATAATAATGCTAGAAAAAGTTGAAAGCAGCAGAGAAAGAAGAAAACCCAAGATGAGATGGATTGACTCTATAAAGGAAACCATGGCTCTCTGTCTACAAAAATTGAGCAAGGCTGTTAATGATAGGTTGTTTGGGAGAAATTATGATATTAATAAAATCATTAAAAAAACATAAAACACCAGGTCCAGATGACATTCCAAGTGATCTTTTGGGGAAAAATATGCAGACTGGGGGGCTCAACTCTTAGCCAATTTATTTATGTTATCAGATCATTATGGCATTTTCCTGGATTCTGGCTCAACTCTATAATTATACCTGTGTATAAGGAGCCACAACCCTGCCTGAGAACTTTTGACCAATCAGCCTACTGTCTATTACTGGAAAAATGTAGAGAACATCTGTCAAATGTAGAGAACATACTGTCAAACATCTAGAGAGAAAAAAACTGCATCAAATTATATATTGGATATTGAACAGACTGGTTTCCTTCCAGGGAAAATTACTGTAGACCATTGTCTGATATTAATGTCACTAGCAGAAAAATATACAATAATTGAAAGATAAAAAAATATATACATGACTTTTTTAGATCTAAAAGGGGCATTCAATACTATCCTTTGTGGTACCAACTTTACAAAATTGGAATAGACCCATGTCTTTTATGTTAATGTAAAGACTATATTCCAACACAGCCTGTCAAAATATAACATCAACGATGATCCCAGTTAAGAAATGCATAAGACAAGGATGTATCCTCACCCCCCCCCATTCATTTAACTTATATATTAATGATCTAGCTCCCTGCCTGAAAGAAATTGATGGTCTACCATCAAAACTGGGCCACCACTCAATATATTTATGTATGCTGATGACACAGCAAGCTTAGCTCATACACCAATTGGCCTGAGATTATATTTATGAGCTTTTATTAACTATTGCCAACAAAACAATCTTATTATTAATTTTGCAAAAAGATGGCAACAACTTTACTTGTTAAAGCCATTGTTCATGAAATCAGAGATTTGGAAGATCCCAGAAAGTAAAGAAGACTGTGAGTTTCAGTTGATGTCCATTTGCAGTACCCACATTCTAATCTTTATTTTAGCAGATCAATGTACCTCTGTCTGTAATGAATCATATAGGACCCCATGAACAGTGGATACTACTTCAAAACAATTTTAGCATGTATGTGGCCAAATTGAGATTTGAGCAAGCATATCCATCTCAGCTGCCTGCCTTACCACCTTCCTGCTGTTCTTTCCCCCATATCACTTCATATGACCTAGAGACTATTTTAATATTCCATTTAATTTGAAATCTCTTATGGCTCAGGGAGAGGTATGGTTTTAGCATCAAGGTTCCATTCAGCAAACAAGCCGAGCCACATCGCAGTGAAGTGTTGGTATCTCTTATAAAAAAGAAGAAAAGTTGCACCGACAGAATTTCTGAAGTAATTGATTGCTCTTTAAAGTTGTCCCTCATGTACAGAAAAGCTCAAGTAACTCAGCAGGAGTGAAACATATTAACTCTGTATCATTAGAAACTTGGGAAACTGTGAGCTATTTACTACTTTGGGACAGGAATTAAATCCTCTGCTTTCAACTCAAGAGCTACCAGATACAGCAGCGAATATTCTAATCACACTTCATATTTTTTTATATCCCTAAGGATGCTGCTTTTTCCTAGAACCATTGATTTATATTATCTGCTCAAGCCAAGTATTTTAGCATTCTGTTTCCCTGTACGACTTTTATGGAAGGAATAATTGATTTTTACTTTTTGGTACAGTTGGTTTTTTTTTCTCTTTCCCCCAAAAAATGTTCTTTAAAAACTTTCTTTTCATCTCATATGGTACCAGTAAGATGAAAAGAAATGTGAAATACAGAAGTCAAGATACAGTGAACTATGTAGAATGCATCGGCACAAAGGGTGTAATATTTTCTGTGCATCTCAAAGGGAAAACTGAACACATTTAGAGAATATGTCTACAAATATTATGGCTCTAGAAAAGGTGGTCCTGAACTGGATGGCTCAGGCTAGCTTTGTCTCGTCAGTACTCGGAAGCTAAGCAGGGTTAGCCCTGGTTTGTGCTTGGATGGGAATCTACCTGGGAAATCCAAGGTTTCCATGCAGACTCCAGGGTGTCTATGTAGTAACCATGTCAGCTGTGACTAGACAACACTTTCCATCACCAGTTGAGGTCGATATAGATATGCTGAGAATCATGTTGGATTAATATGTTTAATAGGGTATAGGTCAGGGGTAGGGAACCTGCGGCTCTCCAGATGTTCAGGAACTACAATTCCCATCAGCCTCTGTCAGCATGGCCAATTGGCGATGCTGGTAGGGGCTGATGGGAATTGTAGTTCCTGAACATCTGGAGAGCCACAGGTTCCCTACCCCTGGTATAGGTAAAGGTAGTTCCCTGTGCAAGCACTGAGTCATTACCGACTCACGAGGTGATGTCACATCACAATGTTTACTAGGCAGACTTTGTTTATGGGTTGGTTTGTCATTGCCTTTCCCAGTCTTCTAAACTTTACCCCCAGCAAGCTGGGCAGAAGAAGAAGAGTTTGGATTTATATCCTCCCTTTCTCTCCTGCAGGAGACTCAAAGGGGCTTACAATCTCCTTCTCCTTCCCCCCTCACAACAAACACCCTGTGAGGTAGGTGGGGCTGAGAGAGCTCCGAGAAGCTGTGACTCGCCCAAGGTCACCCAGCTGGTGTGTGTGGGAGTGTACAGGCTAATCTGAATTCCCCAGATAAGCCTCCACAGCTCAGGCGGCAGAGCGGAGAATCAAACCTGCTTCCTCCAGATTAGATACATGAGCTCTTAACCTCCTACACCACTGCTGCTCCCATTTTACCAACCTCAGAAGGGTGGAAGGCTGAGTCAACTTTGAGACAACTATTTGAAACTGACCTCTGTTGGGATTGAACTCAGGACATGAGCAGAGTTTAGACTGAAGTACTGCAGCTAACCACTCTGTCCTATGGTGCTCCTATTTTTAATATTACCCCATAATTTTTTTTAAAAAAAACCTTCAGTAGAGTCTATCATTAAAAACTTTGGAGTTTTGGGTCATAAATTATGTTTGATCTAACCATAAGTTCTCTGCAGATATTATACTGGCAATCCATTCTAGTGGAGTGGCAGTCTGCCAGCCTCATCTTTGGGGAGCTTATGTATAATCACTGTATCTTGTGGACATGGATTTTCCATGCTGGTATAGCTTCCATTCATGCTGTTCCAAATATGTTTTCTCTGATCTTCCTGAGCAAGGTTATAAATGATAGGACAGTTTGGAGGTCATTAATTCATAGGGTTTGGACGTGGAATGATATAGTGAAGCCCAGTCTCATCAGATCTTGGAAGTTAAACTGGGTCAGTACTTGTGAAGGAGGCCTCAAAGGAAGCCTCGGTCAAGGAAGCCAATAGCAAATCTCTGCTAAATCACTTGCCTTGAAAACCCAACAGGGGTAGCTATAAGTCAGCTGTGACTTGAAAGCACTATATGCACACAATTCATAGGGTCAGAAGCAACTTGACAGCACATAACTTACAAAGTCTTTCTTTGATTCTCCCCCTCCCCCTTCCAACATTTGGCCTTGTATGTTTTTTTCATGCTTCTTCCACACTTTATGTTAATCTACATTTTTGATGTGTGATATGTTTTACTTTTTTTAATGGCTCATTGGCTTGGAGGGCTTTGTCTGTTTTTATCAATAAGCCTTTTGTTGTGTTGGTGCTTGACTGCCCTTGATATCTTGTAGTGCTCACAACAATCTTTTTTGACTTACAAATAACTAAGGAGTCAATTCAGAAATTCCTTCCTGACTGATGCATGTGTCCTGCTTATATATTTCTGGGTATAATGACTTTCAAGAATCAAAACTCCCTTCATCAGATAGCAATGGATAAAGATAGAATTATCAAATTTGCTATTTGAAGGAGTGGGATAAATGTAATACAGATGGGCTGGGTTTTCTTTTTTTCTGAGGCTATTGTATTATATATGGTATGATTGTATTTCTCTATTTCATTGCAGGATCAATTGTTTTATTGATTTTTTACTGTTTTGTAAACTATCTTGAAAAACCAGTAATGTGCAGATAAAACTGTGCAGTGACCCATGTCACTAATAGGCTAATAGGAATCCTTGGGTCAGATTTGTTAAGCGTATTGAACAGAGTTTGTTCAATAGATACCTAGTTTGAGTAGGGAAAAAAGAAAAAAAGCTTCTTTTCTTTACAGAATTACAGGGGGGGGGGAATAAGATTATCCATTCAGTGTTATGAACATATACTTTGCTAATTTATATTTTATTTATCAAAACGTTTACATCCAAGTTTTGTATGGTTCAAGGCAGCTTAAAATCATATTTATTTTCTCTTGGTGATTCCATCTGGAGGATTTTTTTTCCACCTTATCAATATCTAAAGATCTGCTTCTGATTTATTTATTTCTCATAGTACACTGCAAGATTCTCTAAATAAGAGACGAAAGTCTCCAGTGATAGAAGTCATAAGTGCAGGTACCACGCAAAAATCCCAAGTGTGCCAACTCATCTGGAAATGATAGGCTACCTGCAGGTTTTGGAAAACTATCTTCAAACCAAATCATCCAAGCCCTTTCTCTGAAATCAGTCTAACTGAAAAATTTTTCAAGTGTGAAGGGAGCTTCTAATTGGAAACATTCGGAGGTCTGATGAGCAGCTTACAAAATAAGACAGACTATATACTCAATGTATAGACCCAACTGAAGTCTTTTCATATTTTCATGCCTTAGAAACACCAATATCTTTGAGCATGGCTCATATGGTGCTCATCAACTCTTGCAGTACCAACCAGTGACTAGCAAACATTCTCTCCTCAGGGATTCTATTCCACCTTGATGATTCTACCACTGAAATTCACAGTGTAGGGGACTCTGGGATATGCAAAGAGTCCACATTAAATATTTAAGGAAGTCAAGTTTCTTGACTCTTCTAGACACATCCAGTGTTTTCTTTTAGCTGTGCATTTCTGGAGAAACCTTTACAAAATGACTGATGACATGGTTTGAAAACCACCCTTAAAAGCAATTACATATGCAAACACAGTTGCTATATGTGCCTAATAGTGACTGACCCATGTAAGAAGCAGGGCTATTTTTGTTATAAAGCATTCTCTGCCCCTTCAACAACTGCAATTTGTACCCCTTGGGAAAATATATAGGTTTTTGTATGCCACCCATCTGGGGCCAAAAGCAAATTTACAAGGTAAGTGGGATTAAGAAAGAGTCCTTCTAGTTCAGGGCCTTTTGACAGCTGCTTTTAAAGAAAATTACAGAGGGCAGGTGGTGTGATCATGAATCTCCTGTGTCTTTCCTTGTTCTCCTGCCTGTTTCTTCATCATAAAAGCAGCTTTGTAAAAGTGTCCCCTGAAGTGAAATATATATATCCTTTGGAGTCATGCTTAAATACAGTGATCCAACCAATGGTTTTGCTGGTGAAAAAAAGAAAGGAGTTATTCTCTTTGAACCCCCCCCCCCCAAAAAAAAACCCCACCCCTATGCTGGAGATTGTAAGAACATGTGGGAAAAAAGCTGTAGTATGATGGGGAACTGGGTAAGATTCAATGAAAAGGCTAGCAAGAGCCAATTCATGTCTATATTTCATTACTTCACTGAAAAGTACAGTCCTACTCTGCTATATGCTGATGCAAGAAAGAACCACATTCCTAGCCAGAAGTATCCTTTGTTTTCAGCTCTAACCAAACAAAGCTGACTGAACAATTCAGCTTGAAACACAACAGGTGTTTTTTTTTGTCGTTTCATAAAAAAGAATCCTAAAGGACACCAGGTGGTCACATGACACCTCACCCTACAGGTAATTGGTGGAGAACCTCTAAACCTGGAAAAGCCATATTCAATCTGCACTCTGCTTGATTTCAAAAGTTAGCATGAACATTCCTGGTTGGTCAAATTAAGTTCCCCCCTCACCTCCGCCAGCTAGTTCTCAGTTTGCCTGGATGGAACAATGGTAATTGATATGCAACTTGAGTAACTAATGAAACAAAGACTCCCCTCACCACAACAGCATCAAATGCTCAAGTACATAATGAATTCCTAGGAATCTCTGGAAACTAGGCCCACAAATTGCCACCATGGAAGCAGTGGGAACAGTCAAACATAAGCAAGGAATGATGGGAATTGATGGGAAGCAGGCTAGAAGAGATTCAGAGGAAGAAGAACGAGGTGTCATCATGGGATCTTACCTGATTAGAAGAGATATTGAGGCTTTCAGCTAAAAGATAAAAAAGATGACTTTAAAATGTCGACTGGACAGAATCTGGCAAAAAGATGGAAAACTGAAATTCAATTTAGTTTACCAGTCTCCAGATTTACAATCACAACTGACTCTCAATTTAATATCATAGAAACTGAAGTTTTAGATTTATGATGATTCTCATGCCACAAACATTTCCTTTACACATCATTATCATTAGATAATCCACCCCCAGCCACCCACATACACATATGATTTTTTTCCCTTTGGCTTTAATTAGCAGTTATTTTTCTTTTTATGAAACAGGAATCTCTTGTGGCCTTTCTGCCACACGTAAAAAAGACTAATCTTGGTCCACACTACCCAACAGACAAGGAATATGATGAAAAAGTCTGAAATTTTGTGTGTGTGTGTGTGTGTGTTTAAAGAAATGTTGTTGAAGAGAGACAACTAAGAAAAGTTGAGCAAATGAAGGCAATTGCAAGCCAGCTCTGCTTCTCTCTTGCCTTGAAAATATTCTGCTGGGATTGCCATAAGTCAACAGTGACTTAGCAGAATTTTACATACATCTCCCAAGGTAGCCATTTTGTGGCAGCACCCACTACATATGCATGCCATTGTCATCATGTTGGAAATGACCTTCGGAGACCCCAGCAAGGGACTTTCAAAGCAAGTGTGAACCACAACTGCCTGGGCAGTGCCCCCCTTTGGTGGAACCCACTACTCATTCTCAATATTCCAAAAGTTCCTCTAGTTTCATGGGACAGATGGCTCTGGTGCAGCCAAATGGAGTTGTCTGTGGGACTTGTTCTGCCACATGTCAGTCCAGAACAGAGATGTTATAAAATGCCTGGTGGGACTTTGGAGAAAAATGCAGAACGAGAAAGCATCTCTTTGTTCCCACTTAATCTCTTCTATTTCAGCTTCTTCTAAGAGGCTCTCGCTTTAATTGCCTTTTGTTTCGTTCTATGTAGATAAGCGGCACTTAGGACTTTGAACTGAAAAAAACCCAAATGTTATACTGACTCATCTATTTCTGGCTCACTGCAAAACAGGACGTTAGTATGCCGCTAAAGAAGGAAGAATTAAAATGGGATGACTCTTCTGACATTCCGTCAATTGCCTGAAGAGGAATTATTTCAGACATTTCCATTCAAAACGGCTTACATTTGGTTTCTCTGGTTCTCCGTCACTACTTGGCTATTCCTCATGGATTCCATCAAAGCCTTCTGTCACTTGCCATCTTAACTCCTTCTCATGATGCTTTAGGGGTCACATTTTGACCTTGTGTGTTCTCACAATACTAGAACCAGGGGGCATACATTGAAAATGCTGGGGGGGGGGGAATTAGGACTAATAAAAGGAAACACTTCTTCACGCAGTGTGTGATTGGTGTTTGGAATATGCTGCCACAGGAGGTGGTGATGGCCACTAACCTGGATAGCTTTAAAAGGGGCTTGGACAGATTGATGGAGGAGAAGTTGATCTATGGCTACCAATCTTGACCCTCTTTGATCTGAGATTGCAAATGCCTTAACAGCCCAGGTGCTCGGGAGCAACAGCCACAAAAGGCCATTGCTTTCACATCCTGCATGTGAGCTCCCAAAGGCACCTGATGGGCCACTGTGAGTAGCAGAGAGCTGGACTAGATGGACTCTGGTCTGATCCAGCTGGCTTGTTCTTATGTTCTTATGTTCCTTCTAAAACACGGCTTGGGATTTAAGCCACAACTCTTTCTGCCTTTCCCATGAGACATGCAGTTGAGAAAATGTGCCCAAGGCAAACACCAGGGCTTGAGTAAGGATGGCATCAGGTGGGGAGAGGCTTTGGCTCAGAGGTGGAGCCTCTGCCTCACATGCAGAAGATCCCAGGTTCAGTCTCCAGCAACTCCAGCTGAAAGGATCAATGAGTAGGTGATGTGGAAGACCTGTG
Organism: Sphaerodactylus townsendi; assembly: GCF_021028975.2. Taxonomy (NCBI): domain Eukaryota; kingdom Metazoa; phylum Chordata; class Lepidosauria; order Squamata; family Sphaerodactylidae; genus Sphaerodactylus; species Sphaerodactylus townsendi. Next base: position 125,655,044 of record NC_059428.1, on the reverse strand, counting down.
TCTGAAGCCTTGGAAAGCCTCTGGCAGTCTGAGTAGGTAATGCTGATCTTGATAGACCAAGGGTCTGGTTCAGTATCAGTCAGCTTCATGTGTGGAACCTCCACCTGAATTGCTGGAGAGCAGCTTTCAGTCTGAGTGACTGAGATTTCACCCCTGCAGCCCAGATGTTCTCATGGATTGTTGCTTCATCAGTTCTGCCACCATGGCTGCAACCTCGCGGCTCTCCAGATGTTCATAGGACTACAATTCCCATCAGCCTGCCACCCATGGCCAATTGTATGGTAGCAAAAGAGCTTTAATATGCATGAACTCCAAAACATCTGGAGAACCGCAGGTTGCAGACCCCTGGAGTAGACAGTATTGATGTTGATGGCCTGATGGGCTGATTCAATATAAAGCAGCTTCACAGGTGTTGTAAGCTCAAGGCATCAGTGAGTGAGGGACAAGCTAAGCTGGTTGTTCCCTAGCAGCAACATACAATTCCTTCCTGAACCCTGTCTTCTGGTGGGTTATCACAAGTGGTACCCCCAGGATGAGCCCCTGCTGGTCCTAACTTCCTCCCTCTGCATCTGAGGACTAGCTATGAGCAAACACAGCATATCCTAGCAAAGTGGGCTGAGGATATCTGAGTATCTGAAGCACCGAAGAGCATTCTTGTGCCTACACTAATCACACACGTTCTGATGGAATGCATTGTCTTATTGTTTGGTATAAAACAATGGAACAACAAGTGAAGAGATATCCTTGGATCCAGACTGTTTTCAATCTGCAAAAAAAGAGGAGAAAGGGAAAAGAATGTCCCAAATTCATTCCCCTGAGGGCCAGACAGCAGGACCTCTGTGGAGGACTTCTGCCTGGAACCCTTGAATTTGAGTAGACATTACTGTCTTTAATGGACCAATGATCTGATTCAGTATTGGCTAGCTTCATGTATATGTATATTCATGTGCACAGGCTAAACTTATCAAGAAGGAACTGGTATCCCTCCTCAGCACTTGAGCCTTGTTAGTGTCATGATGGACAGGTGGTTTGTCTTAATATTGCTGAGTGTTTCTGGGCAATTCCTTTTGTGGATCCAGCCATACCCAAGGGCTTCGAACAGGCAGACTTCTATTGGAGTGACAGCTACCCACTATAGAACACAGAGTAAAAATCCCAAACTCAGAAAAAAAACTCAGGTAACAAAAAATCAGAACAAAACTCAAGAAGAAGAAGAAGAAGAAGAAGAAGAAGAAGAAGAAGAAGAAGAAGAAGAAGAAGAAGAAGAAGAAGAAGAAGAAGAAGAAGAAGAAGAAGAAGAAGAAGAAGAAGAAGAAGAAGAAGAAGAAGAAGTGAGAGTTCAGAGAGAACTGTGATTGGCCAAAGATCACCCAGCAGCCTTCATGCAAAGAGAGGGGAAACAAGTCCAGATCACCACATAAGAGTATGCCATGTGGAGAAGTGGAGAGTCCACCATTTCCAACCAATACACTATGCTGGCTCTCTTGCTTTCAAGAGCAATAATAAATTATGATGGTATTATAATTTATGTAAAAGAAATATCCAATACTGTAATTTTGTCACATATGATGTATCACTCTATTGTTGTTTATCATACAGAATCTCATTCAGCCCAGGAAAAGTTAGGGTTGGGGTTTTTTTTGGTATTTTGATCTTTTTAGATCCAAGTCCAGATGGTAGGAAAGGGCACCACCATTGTAAAAGGGTAAAGGGTTCATCAGCTTCTCCATCCCAGTATAGACTCCTCACTGTATCGTTTGAAGGTTACCAATCTGAAGTGGCATGATTTTGTGGGGCATTGGAAGGTGAGCCACAATAGTCACAAGCACATCTCTTTGCTGCATTTCTCCATAATATTTTTACATCACCTGTACTTGGGATATTGGTGATGGAAGTAGAAGAGGTATTACATCCCTGCTCTATTATTCCAGCCTCCTGTTTCAAGCGTCTTTCCTAATCAGTAGGTGAAACGTCTGTCACAGTGCTCCAGCCCATGCATTCCAAATCACCATGGCTTATTGTGTGATCGGTTGCTACCTGAAAAGAAATGAGAACAAATCCAATTATAGCTACAAACCTATTGCCGGCAGCAGTTCCAAGAGGAGGAATGTTGATGTGCTGAAGTATTTTGCCTTTTTTTACACCCCCACTACATATTTTTTATTAGTCTACTGCAGTGTGGAGCCACTTCATTTGAGAGACTGTTTATAGGACGTGGGCATTGCTAAAGGAGAAACATTTGGGGTTCATGCGCACATTATGTCTCCAGAGAGACTGAAAAAAGAACTCCACTTGTATGTGTAAGTTATGGATGCAGCAAAGGAGACCTTCTGCACAAAGCACCCAAATGATAATAAAATGCTTTCAATGCCCCCCCCCCTTACCACGACGTATGTCCACACTCCCCCTCTGGAAACGGTTCAAGGTCACTATTACATTTTCCCCTTTTTTAATTAGATGGTCACTCAATGCTCCAGTGCTTCATAGCTACATGCTGTGATTCTCTACACCTCATATAATCGATGCTTTAAAGTTTGAGCCCCTCCAAACTAAAAAAAGAAATAGCCAAAATAAACAGAAGTAATGAAAATCAATAATGAAAATACTGAAAATAAAAATAAAATGAATTATGAAAACAAACGGCGATGTAACAGTATGGCGCCAAGACAGAAGTTCAGAGATGACCCAGAAGCATGGGAGACATAGTAAGTGGATTGCAGAGCAAGTGAAGCCATTTTGAAAACGTTCCAACCCAAGAATCATTTTGAAAGGGGATTCACTGAAAATGTTTTCCGAACCAAAGGAGGGAAATAAAATGTTTTCCGAACCAAACGGGGGGGGGGGGGAATGATGTGAAACTCCATGGAGGAAATATTTTATCTCCTGCCTCAAAACATTTTAAAAAGTTTGTGGGGGAAAGTCTTTTATCTCACTGAAAGATCTGAGCTAAAGTAAAGATCTGAGACTTTCATACTCACATTTTGAATCTTCTCGACCAATCAAATCTCTCATGTCCAGTCAGAAGCCTCATTTGACCCTACCGCCTTTCTAAAAACACTTTGCAGGCACCAAGAAAGTTGTCTGCTATTGTCATGGTGCTCATGGACACTATGCTGGGGACCCTTGAAAAACAAAATAAACAAAAGAGACAACATCCAGCCAATGTTAAGAGATTTTTTTTGTTTTCATTTGTTTTTGCTTCCCATTCAATTTGGCCTTGAACATTTCCAATCATATCTAGCACCTCAACTCTTCCAAATGCTTTACGTATACCTTCTCAGACAGCTATCTGGACAATTGCTCCATACTGCACACCTATATTGTTGTTTCCGCATTGCAGAAGAATGTCCAACTTTACCAGGGACTGCTGCACACGTTCAAGACTGATGAGCGATCAGAACCTAAGACTTCCCAATCCTCAGTGCCTAATGTGACCCATTCACTACCCTATTTTATCTTCTTTCAAAATAATTTTAAAAATAACTTTCATCCCATCAGCACTGAAATCTGCTGGGATCCTGTGAGAAATCTTGACAAGGAGGGGGATTGTTAACCTCCAGATGCAACTGATATCCAGATGACAGAGATCAGTTCCCTTGGAGAAAATGGCTGGTTTTTAGGATGGACTCTGTGTTTTGTGGTTCCTATGTAGACCTTTCCACAGCTGCAGGGTATGTGATAGACTCCTGCAGAAGTGTGGGGGTCTCTCCTGTCCTTTGCTAAGCATAGCATCTGCTGTATTTTCCTGGTAGGTTTGAAGATGGTTTGTAGGTTATGTTTCTTCATCAGTTTCCCTATTTGATCAGTGATTCCCTTGATGTACGGTAGAAATATCTCTGTGATACACCTCTGACAATGCCAGCCACAGATGCAGGCAAAATGTTAGGAACAAGATCCACCAGACCATGGCCACACAGCTCGGAAAACCCACCACAACCAGTACTAATTGATTGATTGATTAATTGCTTAACTAATGGTATCGGGGCAGCTTCCAACATATTATAAACTGTAAAAACATGAACTAAATTACAATTGCAATGTCTCAGATGAGGACTGACCCATTAACTTCAATATACTAAATACTAAGCCTTAAAACATCTTGTAAGTATAAAAATTCAAAATAGAAATTAAAGGGAAAAAACAGAAAAAGGGGGGAAGGGGAGAGGGAAGCCATTTGAATGATGGAAACTGCAGCTGCCTCAACCATATGCCTGGCGAAACAGCTCTATTTTTCAGGCACTGCAGAACAGCATCAGGTCCTGCAGGGCCCTGGGGCCCTTCCACACCTGCAGAATAATGCACTTTCAATCCACTTTCACAGTTATTTGCAAGTGGATTTTGCTATTTCACACAGTAAAATCAAGCTGCAAAGTGCACTGAAAGTGGATTGAAAGTGGATTGAAAGTGCATTATTCTGCAGGTGCAGAAGGGGCTTCAGTCTCACGGGATAGACTGTTCCTTCAGGTTGGGGGTCAGACCTAAAAATGTCCTTGCCCTGGTCATGGCAGCCAGGTCTTTTTTAGGTCAGGGATCCTCAGCAGATTGTTATTTGCTGAATGCAGCATCCTTCGGAGTACATATCAGGACAGATGGTACCTGCAAATATTTCTTGCTGAAGCCAAGAAACTCCCCATCAGCAGGATGTTTGCAGATTAGGGATTGTATTCCAAAAATTCCCACAACTAAACCACATTTCTGTTCAAGTGAATATGCTGTCTCCCACAATGCATTTCTTCTCAGCACGATGAGCTCCCAAAGGGCTAGAGGGCAATCAAAGAGACTACTACTGTGCCCAGCTTCTTAGCAAGTGTGACTGAAGCAAATCATGAACAAATATAAAGTGAACACTGGATTTGCCTGAGGCAGACTTGTGAACTCAATGCTCTTTTAGTGCTGTTTCTCTCGTTTGATAACTCTTCAAAAAAAGAAGAAGCTTAGAATCATTTATCTGGTTACATAATAGAAGATTCTCACATATTATTCTGTGAATCTACATAATAATAGATTAACATCTATATGGTATGATTAAAAATCCTGATTCTTGGAATTGGGGGGGGCGTGTTTCAAGGGGAGAACTAAATTCTAAGAAAAATCTGTTACAGTCCCCCCACCCCACATTTTGTGTTTTGTATAATTCATGGATTATGAGACTGTGGTATTTTGTCATAAGTCAGGAACTCGAGTAAATGTACTAAGATGCCAAACAACAACATAAAAAAACATATGTTCCATTCACAATACAGCATGAAGGTCAATGTGCTTGGAAGGGTATACCTCTGTTTGGAATTGCACTGCAGTGCACATTAAGGAACATTTCTACATTTTTTTCTTGTTTTTCTACAATCCCCATTCTTGATTGGCAGATATGGGGTTGGGTCCAATGCCTCCTTTCCACTGAACTGGATGCCATGAGTCTCTTTCTTCTGTGTCTCCCTTCGTGGGCAAAATACTTTCTCCAAAGGAGAATGACATCTGGTAATGGAGAAATACATCCTCTGCTGGATGACAATTCATTGCGATGTTATCTCCAAAACGAAGATGGCACAAACAATAAATGGATTCAGGTGAGGCCATTTATTAAAGTCACCTGACTCAACTTTCAGGAGCAGTACTGTACCAATTCAACTACCAGAAACACACCAGCATTAATGCACAATCCCACCATCTCACAATGTGTGAAGTAGCCTTAATAAGCGGGTCTCCCTCACCTAATGCCTTGCCAGCTTTCACACCCCCTCCTCCTCTCCCATCTAACAGATGGAACTGATGTATGTCAGGATGAGGGGTGGTATGATTTTAGGCTGGAGAAAGCCAGTGTGGTGTAGTAGTTAAGAGCAGGTGGATTCTAATCTGGAGAACCGAGTTTGATTCCCCACTCCTCTACCTGAGTGGCAGAGGCTTATCTGGTGAACCAGACTCCTACATTCCTGCTGGGTGACCTTGAGCTAGTTACAGTTCTTTGGAACTCTCTCAGTCCCACCCTTCTCTCAAGGTGTCTGTTGTGGGGAGAGGAAGGGAAAGGAGCTTGTAAACAACCTTGAGTCTCATATGGGAGAGAAAAGTGAAGTATAAATCCAAACTCCTTTTTCTTCTTCTTCTTCTTCTTCTTCTTCTTCTTCTTCTTCTTCTTCTTCTTCTTCTTCTTCTTCTTCTTCTTCTTCTTCTTCTTCTTCTTCTTCTTCTTCTTCTTCTTCTTCTTCTTCTTCTTCTTCTTCTTCTTCTTCTTCTTCTTCTTCTTCTTCTTCTTCTTCTTCTTCTTCTTCAGCAGCAGCATTATGTGTCATTTTAAATGCTTAGATGTTAAGTTTTAATATATCCATTTTTAGATGTTTTAATCTATTGTAAACTGCCATGAGCTTGGCCCTGGCTGAGAATGGGCAAGGGTAAAAATAAATAAAATAAAATAAAATATGAAATAAAATAAAATAAACAATTCACCAAGATGAAGATGCCAGAAACAGATGCAGGTAAAAAATCAGGAGAAAATACTACTGGAATACGGTCATACAACCTGGAAAACCCACAACATCTTAATTCACCAATAGCTTTCCTGCCCTGATAAATTTTGATTCCACCACCCTTCCCTCATGCTGGTAGACACCAGGGCTTAGATTGGTGAAGCTCCAGCTAGGAGTGGGGCCCCTCACCAATTCATCAGACTAGTGAATCCAGTTTGGAAACCAGAGGTGCCAGAGGTTGCTCACTAAAGATTCTGATCTTAAGTCAACACCTACTCTGTTCCAGCTAAACTTAATAGGGCCTAACTGGTCTTAACCAGGCCTAATTAGAATAACCCACCCTGATGAAGTGAAAAATAAAACAAAAATAATGCTTTGTTGGCCAATTTGAAAAAAAAGTTCAAATGTTGCTTGCTTGATACCAAAGTACCCAGCTATGCCCACCTTGTTAAAATACAGAGATGAGTAAGCAGACAGCTCCACATATCAAGTGTAGTTAGAGAGGAGCAAGTTGATATGATTTGCTTGCTCCTCACTTCTGATAGTGGGGAGTCCAGTCTCCTGACATACCGCCATTTGAGAAAGCTCAGCCATTTCCTTTCTTTGGAAAGAAGGGAGGTCAAAGGCAGCTCCCCAATTACAAGGGGTGAACTAATGGAAGGTCAGATATCTCTGTTGGAGGAACATTTTGGTGGGAAGGATTAATTAGGGCCTCCTACTATGGCCTCCTTATAGCAGCCCTTATCACCTGCAGACACTCTAAACAGATTAATATGGGGACCAGTAGAGACAGACTATACTTTCAGGCCTAACCTTTACTGTTTTAAACACATGCATTTATTCACATTGTTTTAATAAATCATAAAAATACAATTAAGATAGTGATCTCTTTCTTGAAAATCATTGTTTAGTTATCACAATATATCATTGTTCTATCAGTAACAGGTCATCAAACATCTTTTTTCTCCATGTCGAAGCGGATGTTTTTTTTTAAAAAAAATGCCATAATTTCCACATTACTACTTCTGTTAAAAACCTGGAAGTCTAGAGGATAACTCTAGAAATTACTAGAACCTCTATGGTTTTCTGGCAATTATTAGAACTACCTAGGGTTGGTCAATACTAAAAAAATTCGGTAAAATTCGGATTTGGGTATTTTGGGGCATAAAATGATTTGTATGCCCGAATCCGAATCATAGCCGATTCGGATATGCCCGAAAATTCGGGTAAATCCGAAAAATTCGGGTCCGTTTTATTTTTTTTTGAATTTTTGGTGTTTTTACACGTTTTGGCCTTCAGGGGGTGAAATTTTAAAGCTAGCAGCACTAAACTTTCAGGATATCATCTGGAGACTGTCCTGATGATTCTCCCCAAGTTTGGTGCAGTTTGGTTCAGGGGGGGCAAAGTTATTGACCCTCAAAAGGGGTGCCCCATCCCCCATTGTTTCCAATGGAAGCTAACAGGAAAGGGGGGCTACACTTTTGAAGGTCCATAACTTTGGACCCCCTGAACCAAACTTCACCAAACTTGGGGAGTATCATAGGGACAGTACTTGTATGATACCCTGAAATTCTGGTGACAGTAGCTCTAAAACTGCACCCCTCATAGTCACCCAAAAAATTTCCCCAGATTCTGTGCTCTGTAGTGGCTGGCTGGCTCCATTGCAGCCAATGGGAAATTTCTGTGGGAGGGCTGTGGAGTGCACATTTCTCATGGTAAACCCACAAAACTTTCAGGGGGTCTTCAGGAGAGTCTCTTCATGACACCATCCAGGTTTGGTGACCGTTGCTTCAAGGGGTTCAATGTTATGGGTAGGGTCCATCTCCCACTGCCCCCATAAGCAAAGTTCCTCAAACCTGGATGGTGTCATCCAAAGACTCTCCTGAAGATACCCTGAACATTTTGTGACTGTACCTTGATAAATGTGCACCCCACAGCCCTCCACCAGAAATTCCCCATTGACAGCAATGCAGAAGTGACTGCAGAAAAAAGAATCTTGGGCAAATTTTTGGGGGTGCCTGCAGGGGCGCATTTTTAGACATATCAGCACCAAAATATCAGGGTATCATCAGGAGACTGTCCTGATGACACCCCCCAAGCTTGGTGCAGTTTGGTTTAGGGGGCCAAAGTTATGGACCCTCAAAATGGTAGCCACCATCTCCTTAGCTCTCATTGGAAACAATGGGGGATAGAGGCCCCCCTTTGAGGGTCCATAACTTTGCCCCCCCTGAACCAAACTGCACCAAACTTGGGAGGTGTCATCAGGACAGTCTCCTGATGATACCCTGAAATTTGGTGCCACTAGCTTTAAAAATTCCGGTTTTCATGTTTCACCGCTCCTGCACATGAAGCCTGCTGGAGTGAGTGAGCGGTGAAACATGCAAACCAGCATTTTTAAAGCTAGTGACACCAAAAATTTCAGGGTATCATCAGGAGACTGTCCTGATGATACCCCCAAAGTTTGGTGCAGTTTGGTTCAGGGGAGCCAAAGTTATGGACTCTCAAAGGTGTAGCCCCCATCCCCTATCAGCTACCACTGGAAACAATGGGGGATAGTTGCACCCCTTTTGAGGGTCCATACCTGAACCAAACTGCACCAAACTTGGTGGGCAACAGTCACCTGATGATACCCTGATAATTTGGTGCCGATACATCTCAAAATGCATCCCCTGCAGGCACCCCCAGAAATTTGCCCAAGATTCTTTGTTCTGCAGTGACTTAGCTGTATTGCTGTCAATGGGGAATTTCTGGTAGAGGGCTGTGAGGTGCACATTTCTGAAGGTATGGTCATAAAACTTTCAGGGTATCTTCAGGAGAGTCTCTAGATGACACCATCCAGGTTTGGGGAATTTTGCTTCAGGGGGTTTAATTCTATGGGACCCAAAAAGGGTAGGGCCCATCGACCACTGCCCCCTGAAGTAAAGTTACCCAAACCTGGATGGTGTCATCCAGAGACTCTCCTGAAGATACCCTGAAAGTTTTGTGGGTTTACCATGAAAAATGTGCACTCCACAGCCCTCTATCAGAAATTCCTATTGACAGCAATGCAGCTAAGTCACTGCAGAACAAAGAATCTTGGGCAAATTTCTGGGGGTGCCTGCAGGGGGTGCATTTGTAGATGTATCAGTACCAATATTTCAGTGTATCATCAGGAGACTGTCCTGATGATACCCTCCAAGTTTGGTGCAGTTTGGTTCAGGGGGGGCCAAAGTTATGGACCCTCAAAAGGGTAGCCCTCATCTCCTTAGTTCCCATTGGAAAGAATGGGAGATAGGGACACTCCTTTTGGGGGTCCATAACTTTGGCCCCCCTAAACCAAACTGCACCAAACTTGGAGGGTATCATCAGGACAGTCCCCTGATGATACCCTGAAATTTTGGTGCTGATATATTTAAAGATGCGCCCCCTGCAGGCCAAAACGTGAAAAACCCCAAAAAATAAAAACGCAATTCGGCTGGTGATCCGAATCCCATGGATTCGGATCTGTTAGGATTCGGACAGCTCAGATTCGGCCCCTCCTCGTCCGAATCCGTCCGAATCAGTGCAGATTCGGTAAAAATTCGGATTTAGACTGTCCGAATCTCCAACCCTAGAACTACCTCATATCACTTCTGGGTGCAGGCACCATTGCAGCCCTGCCATATCTCTGCCCCCCCAACTTTGCCAGGAACAGCTTGGCAACTCAAGGAATCATAGGGTCCAACCCTCACAGTTGAATTCTTTCTCAGCCAGGAAGGGATTCTTAAAGAGTTTAACAGAATCCATGTTCTCCCCTGTCCACTCAGCTCTTGCATATACCTTCAAACAGCTGAGAGCTAGAGTGGTTTTTTGTGTATCATATCATGGAGTCCTCCCTCTCTGCAGGATCAAAAGCTGTTGAACCCTAAATATGCATTTGTTTGGGTTTTATTGTTGTAGCATCAGTCTTCGGTAATAAGATGATTCAGATCAGGGAAGAAAGAGCCTTATGATGCCAAAAAAGCCACGGTGGGCTAAATAGTCAAATCAAACCCTCACTTGATTACATAATTCAAATTACAATATTTGTGAGAGCATTACTTAATGGAACCGGTTGTAAAATGGATGAATCACTGGTGCATGGTGAAAAGTGTACTTTAGTAATACGGTGACCAACGTGATGCTGAAATGACATTTACTAGAAAAGGTAGATTTACACTGACTCCTGTTATCATTTTAATTAAGGACGTTTCAGCTGAGTGAATATGAATGGGGAGCAAATTTTGTAAATCTTTTGTCAAAAGACAGATTTACTATCGGGGAGGAAAAAAAGACATGAATAATCAAGATAACAAGAAAGTAGTTAAAGCCTGTCTTGGTTGCCGTTATTAACTTTACAACGTCCACAGCACTTAAACGTTCTGCTTAGTATGTCAAAGTCAATAAAAGATCCCTCAGTGCTCACCAGTTCAGGATTTTATCAGGATCAGCAACTCACCTGGTTATATATTTTGGAAACAATATCCTTAGAATCTAGATGTGTCCATCTCCTTGAAGCATAATTCTGCCGACATGTAATAAGATGCACATATTCTCTCCGATATGAAAAGTAAAGTAAAAAGCCTAGACCAGGGAATAAATAAATGATTCATGGACTTCTCATTCCTTCCTCTCAAAATTCAGTGGCCTAGTAAGTACTTTTGTTAGCCTCCATTGGGTAGTAGTCACACATTATTTCCAGTATTAGGTGCTACAGTTAGGGTTGTACACATGTACAACATCATGTTTGCTTAGGCTCAGCAGTACACAATAACCCCTAAGTATACAGATTACAGGTCACTGAGACATTGAGATGATTTCCCGTGTACATGCAATAGCTGCTGATCATGCCAAATGAGTTCTTGCCACTGGGTTTCCATCTAGAACTCCAGCAAGTTGTTTAACTAACGTAGCTAACTTCATAGACCATATTTAAATTCAAGTATAGCTTTTAATTAATGAACCCAAACATCTCTTTCACAGTAGGCGTGCTTCCACAAAGAACTGAGAAGGAGCGAGATAAGACCAGAGATCAAGGCTTGGGCTCAGAGTTCTGAATTTCTAATATATTCTTTTCCGCTTGCTCTCTTGCTGCTTTTATAGCTGTGCTTGGAAGAAACAAATAGAATTGCCACAAAGAGGACTGAAACCCACTGAGTTTTTATGGGCCCTGCTATAACTTAGATGTTGTTTAATCTTTATGAAATTATCAAATCTGCTATCAAATACAAAAAGGAGGAGGGGGAAATAGGCAAGAGACCTGATGCATCTGAGACTGTGAAAACATGCCAAGATCTCCAGTGTTGGAGAAGCTGTTGGATTTGAAGGTCAGATGAGAAATGCAAATTGTCACTCGCAACACAATCCATTAGCATTCTCATGTTCTCTGGAGCAGTTGGAGTGGAGAAGGTCCCTTCACATAATTGCATGGAAATCTTGGGGAGGGGAATTAAAACTGTAGGGGCAATAAGCCCATGTACTGGAGCAAAGGAAAAGGTCACCTAGGCCGTTTCTGCACAGGCCATTTAGACTGGCATGGAGCCAGTAAAAATGCTGTTGTGGGGGGGGGGGAGATCACATGCTGCAGCAGTGGCAGTGTTCCCCTACCACACACAATGGCGTTTCACGAACTCGCTCAATGAGTGAGTATTTTGGAAAATGTCAGCTTCCATTCAGTGCCAAGTGACCGGGTGGAAGCCGGTGTTTTCCCTGCTCTGGCACAGATCCCTCTTATCTAGTCCCACAGCTGCTGTCACTCTGGAAAGGCCAGGGGACACGCCTCCTGGTCTCTGACCCTAGAGGTGTTGCCGTGGCCATGGGGGTGTGTCCCTTGGCCTCTCCAGTGTGGCGGCAGCTGGGAGACAAGGTAAGAGGGATCTGTGCTGGTGTGCCCATGCAAACGTGGCCCCATGAGCCTATGGGGCACCAGGGATGTTCGCAGGGCACCATGCGAACAGCCCTGGGGGGGCGCACTGGCGTCAACTATGCCAGTGCACCTCCACTTGTGAGGCTGTGTGGAAACGACCCTAGAGTGGGTGAGTAGGGCCCCTTCTGCATATGCAGAATAATGCGCTTTCAATCCACTTTCAATCCACTTTGCAGCTGGATTTTACTGTGCAGAATAGCAAAATCCACTTGCAAACAATTGTGAAAGTTGTGGTTTTGTGTGGTTTCCGGGTTGTATGGCTGTGTTCTAGTAGCATTTTCTTATGATATTTCGCCTGCATCTGTGGCAGGTCATGGAGAACTGCTTCTAAATATCTCTTGCCTTGAAAACCCTGTGGGGTCTTCACAAGGCACCTGTGACTTGATAGCAGTTTCTGCCACCCTAAAGAGTGGGATTGATGTGCCAGCTAAGTTAGCTACAGCTTATGGGACAAGGGAGCCATTCAAATATGCTGCCCCTGAGCCACATAGGGCTTTAAAGATCAATACCAGTGCCTTGAAATAGGCTCAGAAGCAAATTGGGACCTTGTATAGATGCAACGAGACTGAAGAAATATGTGCTCTATGATCCATTCCAATCAACATTCTGTAGCAACTGTAGCTTCCAGACAACTTCAAGGACAGCTCCACATATGGATGCTGTAGTCAACTAATCTAGATGTTACCAGGGCAAGCACCATAGTGGTAAGATGTTCCCTGGCCAGGAATGGCTGCCACTAACTCACCAGCTTAAGCTGTTGAAAAGTCCTGCCCCCTCCACAACATTTCTTTTTCTTTTCTCACTAAAACTCCAAGCTAATTACATAATCAAAAACAATGCATTTACTAATAATAAGCATACAAAAATAACACCAAAGTGCAATAAAACTCAGTTACAAAAGTGGATAACAATGCCTAAAAAGAGCGTAATATATCCTGCCCAAAGGTTTCTCCGAAATTAACAACAGTCCTATTCCATTTCTTAAAATGACAATTGCATTTCAAAAATTCTGCATAATGACCTCTAAAGCCTCCCCATTTGTTTCCTGCTACAACTCAGTGGGGCAGTGGAGGCAAAAAATATTTTACAAAATGATGTTGCCCAGTGGTACAATGTCACTTCCAGTGAATATCTAGAAGAGATACCAATGTGATGTTTGAGGATTTGGACAAAATTCTATGGTCAAATGTAAAATCTAGAGTTTTCCCACAGAGTTTTTGGCTGAATCCTAGAGCATTACACTGGTGACATGATGCCATTTCCAGGCACCAGCAAGAAGTGATATTTCACCATCAGCACATCATACTCCCCCTGATCTATACCCTCCTGCTGTTTGCCTGCCAATGGTGGAAAACCCTGGTAAAGCATGTTTATGGGAGCCATTGATCTCTCTTGCTTGCTGGGTGACACGTTCAAAAAGCTCTAGTCAAGTGAGTGAAGCTGTTTTGATGGAGCATAGCAAGAAAGCCTTTCCTGAAGATACAGGAGTTCTAGCAACTTTGTTGGAATCCTTTTTTGGTGCCAGGGCATCCCAATGAGTACATGGGGAACAGTTCTAAAAGGCCTACTCACACATAGGTGCCATTGTATTCAGTGGGGTTTACTACCAGGGAATTGCTCTTAGGATTGCAGTCTTGACCTCTCTCACTGGTGGATTCTGTACAGCATAAATATAATGTCTCTTTAGGACAATGTAAAAAGATTTGTTTGGGAATTTTGTGTCACCACAGCATGGGAGAACACAAGGATATCAGCCAAAATGGATCTTTTTACCCACCTGCTGCATGGAGGTCTTGTCAGTTTCCAAGTAGTGCCCACCATTCTGTGTCCTGCAGGAGATTCTCTGTGGAGAATCCCCGTGGAGGTCTCCTCTGCTTGTAGCTCATCCATTTGCAATTTTGCTGTAAAAAGTAGATGAATATAATTTTTTTTAGCCTCACAAGCCCATGCACGTGTCGTTTTTCTTTTTTTGGTGTTTGTTTTGAGGGGACCTTCGTCGAAGCTATGCCAACACAAATATGTGCATATCCTCGGGGATAGGGTGGTATAAAAATCTAATAAATAAATAAATAAATAAAAATATTCAGCTTCTTTTGTTTGCTGCTGTAGCTTCACAGACAGCCCCCTCAAAACAAAAAAAGAGGAAAAACAACCACACATGAATGGGATCACTAGGCTAAACAAACTGTATTCATCTACTTTTTACAGCAAAATAGCAAACAGAGGAGCTGCAAACAGGAAACCTCTGCAGCACACATGAGACACAGCACACCGCCGGACATGAGCAGCAGAAATGGAAGTGAGAGGTTTGGGTGAGAAAAATAAAATGTTTTCTGCCTGCTGGCATTTGCTCAGGTTGGGGGGAAAAAACTAGTTTAGTGATTTTTGAAAGTTCCAGGATGAAAGGAATATAATAAATTGAACTCATTTTGGGGAAGAGAGCTGTGTACAGTTCTTCCTCAAAACAGTTTTTATATAACATCCTAAAGACATTATATTTGTGCTGTGTGGAATCCACCTCTCTCTCTCTCTGTGTGTTACCCTATGCAGTCCTACTATTTCTTTTTCAGTCCTTTAGTCAGCAAGAGGGAAGCTGCATTTGTTTTAAAACAAATACTTTCTGGCTCCTTGGAAGTTTTTTCAGTCTGTGCAGGGAGGTTTGTCTTTTTCTTTTTTTAAGGAAGCCTGTTGTTTACTGAAACTTTGAAGTTGTGCTCATGCTAGGTAAGCTCCCAGGAACCAGTCCGAAAGCGTGGGTGGAAATTGTGGCTGCTACATCCTTCAGAAGCCAAACCTGCTTTGTGAGAAGCTGTATCTTGAGGTTTTGATGTGCTGTCTGCTGAGAAATCCTCAGATTAGTAATTCTGCAGGCTGGAAAGTTCAAGTGTGCTTTTTCCCCCTTTTCTTTTTTCCTTTTCTGTTTCCCTTTTTCTGCTACAGATTTGAATAGCCCTAATAATGAACAAGGGGCAATTTCTGATTGAGTAGATAATGCCTAACTCTATGCCATTCTTAAACTTGCCTGTCTCTTCCAAATGGTATTTATTAAGAATAAACCAGAGGAATTAATAAAGAGCTGTAATCAGAGAAAATGGTGAAAACAGTAACATTAGAGGAGTGGTGTCAGGGTAGAAGATCTTGTCATGCCATTGGTTGGTGTGTAAGGTCCTACAGGGAGCAATCCTGTCCCTGATGTTATTTAACATCTATATGTGCTCTTTAGCTCAGTTGGCCCATAGTTTCAGGCTGGATGGTCACCAGTATGGTGATGACACACAGCTGTATCTGTTGATGAGCAGCCAGCCATCTGTGTCTTCCCAGATAATTTGGCCAGTTGTCTGGAGGCCATGGTGAAGTGGATGAAGTTGAACTGGCTGAAACTAAATCCATCAAAGACAACGGTTCTGTGACTGGGCCAGAGTGCTGGTGGGGATAAGATTCATGATTGGGACGTCAGCTCCCAGCTCTTGACTGTGTGCAGTTGACACTTAATTCATCAATCAAGCGCGTGGGTATGATCCTGGATACATTTCTTTCTATGGAAGCCCAGGTCCCAAATGTGGCCAAACTGACATTTTCCAATCTGTTGCAGGTTGTCCTACCTGTCTTGCCCCAATCTAGCTACAATAATCCATGCAACAGTCACCTCCAAACTGGACTACTTTAACTTGTTCTATACAGGGCTTCCCTTAAAACTGATCTGGAAACTTCAAGTGATGCAAAGTAAGGTTATCTGGGTCCTTACTGGGACACCATGAAAGGCTCACATCCACTCAGTGCTATGTCAGCTGTATTGAATCAGGTGGAGTTCATTGAGTACATTGAATTGCATTGGAGTGCATTGAATCAGGTGGAGTGCAGAATCAGGATCAAGGTGCTAGTATTAATGCTCAAAGTCCTAAATGGTTTGGGATTGTTATCCAAAATGCTGGGGCCTTCCCCTTTTAGAATAGGAGAATTAGCAGCAGCTGACTATGCTTTAATGAGAAGTCAGGTAAGATTGAGATCTTTGTTAGTAATGTTTACAAAGGTGTGTTGCTGCAAGAAATCTTCAGGAGAATGAAGTGAAAGTTTAACAATTTTCATTAGGAAAAGTAAAATAAAAATACAAACACACAATAATTAAGACACACGGATGATTCACACAGCCTTAGAATGTACATAGAGTTTAAAGGATAGGTTTGGAAAAATGAGGAGGTTTGGAGGGAATAAAAGTGATAACCACCTGGTCCATTGAATGGTCCATTGAACTGGAATGGTCCATGAGTAAAGTTCAATGATCTTTGCTGAGCTTAGGTAGAGGAAGAAAGGCAATACATTGGGAATAGCATTAAGCAGACAAAGGTCCCTTCCAGACATACAGAATAATGCACTTTTAATCCATGTTCACAATTATTTGCAAGTGGATTTTGCTATTTCGCAAAGTAAAATCCAGCTGCAAAGTGCATTGAAAGTGCATTATTCTGCATGTGCAGAAGGGGCCAAAGAGATGTCCATGAAAATACTGAACACTGACTGCTGGTGAAAGGGAGGAACAGACTCTCAGGTTATGCTGAGTGATTTTGATCTCCCAGGACAAAAGAGGCTTTTGTCTTCTGGAGAGAAGACAAGAGAGAAACACATAATGTAAGTGTTGGGCACTTAAGTAGTAGACAAGACAAGATAACCTTTAATGGCATAGTTAAAATTATTACATTGGATATAATGCTTAGTCCATCAATGTTTCTGTTAGACATTAATCATAGCCTTTACTATTAGCAAGACTAGATATCCATTGATCAGAAACTGCTAATGGAAATTTGTCACTTCAAAAGTAACAGTTGAGTTTTGGTTTGTTAATAAGATTGAAGAAGCTCACATTGCATGTTATTTTGCAAGACTGATCTTGGCAAGGGCAAGTCTGGGCAGGTTTTACTGTCCTCATGGGTGACACTGAACTGATGCAGATGGTGGCATCCATCTTGGCACTGCATCACTTGGCCACCCTATAAGGTTGGAGGGATGGGTAGGAACACAGACTAAGAATCAAAGAAGGCCACATTTGTTCATTCTTTGGTAAAATGGTGCTGCAGTCCTAAATAATTTATCCCTTAAATATTTATGCAGTTGACAGTTCAACAGGATGTGAGAAGGGGAATCAGGGGTTCCACATCCACCGATGTAGAGTCTCTCTGAAAATGGAATTCATTGATATCTGCCATCTAAGACTGCTGAAAGAACAGTGTTCAGGCTTGCATGAACACTCTTGATTCTAGGATTGTCTAGCATTGTCAGCTACTTTGGACAGAAGTTGTGGGTTGATGTTATTCCAAAATAGAATGGAGAGCAGATTTTGGGTCTGCAAGGAATTTCTTCTGAATCTCATGGTCATACAGTCTTCTTTTTAAAAGCAGAGCTCCACCCACCATAGGTTTGTTTGCTAACAGGACCTTCTATCATCTCTCTCCACATGTCCCTTTGCAAATAACTTACTGGCAATCCCTGGCCGAAAAAGTGTCCAGTTGTCAACGATAGTGTGACATTTCTAGGAAAGCCTGTAAGTGATGTCATACTTCTCTAAGGATGAGCAGAAATCCAATCATTTCTAGAGAAGACTGGCATCACTTACAGATTTTCCCAGAAGTGATGTCATGCCATTGGCCCAATGGCCTTTTACATTTTTTTCTAACTGCTGCTCCACTACTAGGGGTGGAAAATGAGAAGTGGGGAATTCCCTGCCTCTGTTGAGTGACTGGAAACCCTATTCCCACAATTTCCCAAACCTGGACCATGTCATACAATCCACTCTCTAAAGTATCCATTTGTTTCATAGTCTGAAAATGGATGAAAGGCAGATGGCCAGCTATAGATACATGTATCAGTCAATAATCAATCTTTATTACTCTCATTTTAGTTGCAAAATAGCATTAGATAGACATTTTAGAATTTGAAGGGTAGATTTTTTTAAAAAAAATTGTACCAGTTCCAGGGGCACAAAAATGGGGAAGGAACCTAACTCTACACCATACAGGAGTTGAGCAATTCTTGGCTTCAAACAATTTAAGTGCTGCAGGAATATATTGACCACCTTTAGTCTTGAGGAATTTAAGGATAGCTGTTGAGATCCTCTCTGCTTTTCCAGCAACACAGTGAAGGCAGAGATATGTGTATTTTCTGACTATGAGATAAAAAAAGAAGAATCACTTACTTTCCCCCCCAAAACCAGAAGGTATGAAGTGTTTTAAAATATTTATTTGCCTCTCTTAATACTGCATTCCATTTTTGACAATTGGCTGCACACTGAAGATGGGGAAGGCACCCCTTATAACAAATGGAAGCCTTACTTCAAAAGTGTTTTTCAAAATCATATGATATCCAAAGGCATGTGGAGATTCTCCTTTACTAGAAATAATCATTTCTCCAGAGTGACACCAAATGACTTAATTTACATTACAAAGCCAGAGTCTGAACTGTAGCTCAGTCCATAGAACAATCTCAATTGGTTTTCAAAAGCCCTTTTCATAACTTCTGCAAGTTACATCTTAGTGCTGAGCACTGACCATTATTTTGGACATAATCAACATGCTTATTTTGAAAAACAAATGAAAAAAATGAAATAAAGTTCTTCTAGCAAAGGTGACATCCTTCTGTAATATTAAAAATCAGCATATAACTATACACACCCACTTGTGGTATACCAAGCTGAACACAGTCCCAAAGCCATTCACTATATCCTGCTAATTGCTAAAGACACCCTTCCCAATGCTGTCAGCTGGTGGGATGAATTGTCTCACTGTGTCATAAGCAGTAGAGGCCTAGCACATTTGAAAAAAAGAAAAGAAAGAACAATATGCTTCCCAGTGTCGCACCCACAGGCACTTTAGTGGCTATTAAAACTTTCCTTGTGCCCATCAACATTTTTTAGAAAGTGGGTTGGGGCAAGTGTGGCTTTTGGCTATTGGAGATATGTTTAGTTGTGCAGATTCAAAACGACATTGCTTCAGCAGCAGCTGCCACCACCTTCAAAAATGGGCTAAAATAATGACTGGCATCTAGTTCACAAATCGCAAGACTCGTGAATATATGGAATAACAAGATTCCAGTGGCAAGGGGCCACCACTGTAAAAGCCCAGTCTTGGGTCACTACTCACCTTACCTCACCTTACCTCTGTGCCTTTGCACAGTGGCTGTGGCTCAGTGGTAGAGCATCTACTTTGCATGTCACAGGTCTCAGCATCAATCCCTGCCATTGCCAGTTAAAAGGATCAGGCAGGAGGTGACATGAAAGATCTCTGCCGGAAACCCTGGAGAGTTTCTGCCAGTCTGAGCAGACAATAGTGACTTTGATAGCCCAGTGTGAACCTACATATAAATATATGAACTCTTTATTACCTAGGATGGGCAGACTCTTAGACAGCATGAACCCAATGTAGAAAGATTCATTAAATAATTACTTATTAAGTGTGTAAAGGTAATGCTTAGACCTAGTAATGCATCAACTGAAACATAAACAAACTTTGTGCATTTCTACTTGCACACAGTACAGCCCCTGTCAAACTCCCTGGCTGCTGTGCTGCCACGCAGGGTGGACACGTTAGTGAACAAGTGGCACAACCTCCCTCCCGACTTCCTTCCCGGTTTACTTCTGGTAAGCTGTGCTGCTTGCTCACTCGCTCACCTGCTCTGCATGCCTTGAAGCGAGCCATGCCCAACCTGCTAAGCTCAGAGTGCCTCTGACTGTCCCCAAGGCATGCAGGGTGGGTGCATGAGCAAGCAAGCAGCTGGCCTTTCTCCCTACTTGTGGTAAGCCGGACAGTGGTGGGATTTAAATACTTTAACAATTGGTTCCGGTGGTGGAATTCAAATATTTTAACAGCTGGTTGTTTACAAGCACCATTTTAATAACCAGTTCTGCTGAAGTGATGCGAACCCTTCTGAATCCCACCAATGCAGCTGGGCATGAAACCAGGAGGGCAGGAGGTCGCGACACCTGCTGAGTCTCACTTGCTGCTCTCGGAGTGCTTCTTGCTCGCTCCAAGGCATGCAGGGTAGGCAGCCAGGCAAGCAAGCAAGTGGCACAACTTCCCTCCCTCCCAGATTCCTCCCAGTTTCCTTCCTGGCTTACCAGAAGATGAGTTGGGCAGGAGCACATCCCGGGGAAGCTTTTTTTGTGGTGGTAGGGGGAATTGGCAAGGGGCAATAGGCAGTTTGGCCAGGGATAGATGCAGGGGAAAGGGTTCAGAATGCCCCCCCCCCCCCGTGTGATGGCACCTGGTCAAATGACCCCAGCCCCTCTAGATACCCCACCGCTTGCACATGATCTTGTATAACACGTAGTGTTTTTCCTCTTTGTATATTACGTGCCCAGAAATTGGTTGCACACTAGATTGCGTAAGCAGAAAAACATACATATATACAGTGAGTGAGACTTAGCTCAAACATCTAACACAATCCTTTCTTGCATTTCGACTCACATATGGAGCCAACCATTATGGTTATTTAACAATTGTAAGGCTTGTATTGTCAGAGACGTTTGTAGCTGGCATTAACTGGCCGTTGTGGTTTTCCAGGCTGTGTGGCCACAGTCTGGTAGTTTTTGCTCTCAACATTTTGCCCACAAGTTGGAATCTATGGCTGGCACTGCAACATACCATATATATCTGAAGATGATGGCCATAGATGCAAAAACTACCAGACCATGGCCACCAAAGCCCAGAAAACCCACAACAGTCATGTACATCTTCCCTGGTAATTTCTTTAAAGTTACTGTAGTTTATGGAGTAAGCAGTCCCTATTTCAGTAACTCTGAAGCAGCTTTACGCTTTGGCAGGCTACCAACATAGCTTCAACAGTACATATATTAAACATGGAAAGATACAGAGAAGATTAGAAAGGTTGCCTTGCCAAGACTTACTTGCTACACTGGAGGCTGGCAGAACCCATGCCAGAAGTAAAATCACATGACTTTTGCACCTCCGCATTAGCAAGTTGTAATCTTAAACCTGATCCTTTCCCTATTGCTGATTTATTTAGAAAATTTATTGACCCCCTCTCTAGAGATATGTTTGAAGTGACTTACTGTTAAAACAGTACAGTACAGTACAGTAAACCTTTATTAGGCATAAATTACTGTTAAAACAGTAACACAAGACTATAAAACCACAGTCCTTAACATGAGTTGAGCAATTAGAACAGGCAATTATGCATAACCCAAATCATTACAAAGTAAAATACACAGTTCAGATTTCCTGAAATGAAATGGATAGAACAGTCCTGCCACTGGATGCATACTGTCAAATAGCTGAGGTTCAGTTCAGTTTAGTTTATTAAATATGATCATAGACCAGCACAATAAAACTCAGAACAAAACCATTGCACAGTAAGAATATAAAATAGAACCTTTAGATAGTAGATTTACCAACCAAAGCCTTCTACATTTTACAAGCACTGCAGCAAAACTTCACTACTGTGTACAAAAGTGTCATCCTTATCAATATTTTACAAAAAGTCATCAGGATGTCTGAGGTGGCCAAAGGCTCTGTACAACAAAGCAAAATTATACAACTCCTTACAATCTGTACTGTCACACAGTAAAGTAAGTCATAAGAGTGTTTCTACTACACCAGCACTGCAGGGGAGTATACTGGTTTCCATAGACCAATGTTGAAATCTTCCTGGAAGTAAAGCCCCTGAAAAGCATTTAAAACAATCTACAGGATTGAAACAATCTCTGAATACCGCCCCCCTATACAGTTGATCTGTTTGTGTTTTGTACTTTTGATTTGTACTTTAGAAATGTCTGTAACACTCTGGAGCCTATTTTAATATTCCTAATAAAGGTTGTTGTATTGTACCGCCCCCCTCCTCGCCTTCCTGCAGGCCACTTCCTGCTCTCCCCAGGCACTCTCTCTGTGTGTGTCAAATGATCCCCAGGTTGGCATGGGGGAGGAGCGGGGTGGGGTCATTTTGTGCCCCCCTGCTGGTGCACCCAGGGTCATTTGACTCCCCACCCTTTATTAGCTCCTTCCCCACCCTAAATTCCCCACCCTTCAAGTTCTAACTCTTAAATCTACAGGAATTTTTCAAGCTGCGGTTGACAAGCCTACCCGGGCCCAGTCAAACCACATTACTGAGAACCAGCATAGATTAGTGGTTAAGAGTGGTTGACTCTGGAGAACCAGGGGCGTTTCCCCACTTACCTTGGTCCAAAGGTCGCTGTGCACAACTCCCACCGCGCGCCATTTTTGTCGCGCACCCGGGCTCCCCCACGATCCCGCGCTCTGCGGAGGGTCATCAAAAGGTGCCGTTTTCTCCAGCACCAGGAATGACTCGCACTGAGGGGGCGCTACAGCAGCAGCATCGGGGCGGCTGCGTTGTCGCCGCCCCTGTAGTGGGGAGTGCTGGGGGACCCCACACTACTTGACGAGAGTAGCGCGGGGCTTAAGGTAAGTGGGAAAATGCCCCAGGTTTGATTTTCTGCTCTTCCACATGAGAGGCAGACTCTAATCTAGTGAACCGGATTTGGTTTCCCTGCTTCTCTACATAAAGTCTGCTGGGTGGCTTTAGGCTAGTCCAGGGGTAGGGAACCTGCGGCTCTCCAGATGTTCAGGAACTACAATTCCCATCAGCCCCTGTCAGCATGGCCAATTGGCCATTCAAACCGCAGGTTCTCTACCCCTGGGCTAGTCACACTTCTTTCAGAACTCTCTCAGCCTTACCTACCTCACAAAGTGACTTTCATAAGAAGGGGAAGGGAAGGTGTAAGCCACTTTGAGACTCTTTCAAGGTAGCGAAAGGTAGGGTATTAAAAAATCCCCCTCTGTCTATTCTGGTTTGCTTACATCTTCCCATCCATAGAAATCTTAGAGTGCTAATAAACTTGAATTGCAAGCTTGGACCAATCCTGCTTATCTGTAGGTAAGGCCAAACTAGCCTCCCCAAAGACTAAAGGTGGTTTAAAAATGGCATTTGCCTATTTTTCCAGAGCAAAACAATCAATGCACCCTCTTGAATGGGATGATAACTTGCACCAAGCTTGCCCAATTGCTAGCATTCCTCTTGCAGAAAAGCAAAATAATAGTTCCCACCCAAAATGTAGAAAGACCCCAGAAAACTCTGTACCTCCATCAGGATTTATGCATATTTTTCCCCTTCTGAACTGCCAACTGCTAAGTTGTTCTACGCTGATTTCAAACTGTTGAAATATCATTCTCCAGTCATTCTGCAGATAAAATAGTAGCTTTGAGGTGACCTTCTGGGGATAGATACATCCTGCTAATTTTAAAGCTTTTATGCTTAAAAGCAGAACTTTTGGATGAGACATGTTTGGCAGAGTACATCATGGGGTACTCACAAGCCAGAAGCATTCAAAATAAATCAGTTTACCCCCATTGAAATTGTGATGTCTTTCAGCTGAGTTATGAAGTCCTCCCAGAGGCATGCCTGTAAAAGATTTTGTACAAATCATTAAACTTCTTCAGCAGATGGAAAGGAATTTTTCCCCTCCTCCCCTGATTCGTTTTTAGATACCACAGAATCACACTAGAGCTCTAGAGGACCGTGAACGCCACTCAAAGCTCCACTTTCTTCATGAGTTTACAAGGCAATGTGGGATTCCGGAGCTGTACAGGTAGGCCTGAATATGTGGACAACGTTGCATTGGCAATATCTTTCCCTCATGTGTGAAGCCCACGCTGCATTAGATATATGGAGCACTGTTGTGCTGTAAAGAACCAAACTTTAGTCAGGTAACTCTTTAGCTAGTGAGATTCTTTGGCGCATCTGGAGATAGAAATCTCTTACTTTGCACCTTTGTATGTGTAAAATGTCTCGAGAGAGGGCTTGATGTAAAAGCATGTAGCTAGAATCTCATGCAGTTTGCAGTTTTCCTTGGTCTCTCTTGCACTCCTTGGACTGCTGGTAGAAAATTCTGTATCTGTAGGAGGACCAGCTCTGGGTTGGGAAATACCTGGAGATTTTGGTGATGAAGTCTGGGAAGGGCAGGGATTGGGGAGGGGGACCTCAGCAATATATAATGCTATCAAGTCCACCTTCCAAAGAACTTTGCATCATGCTCCTCCCAACATATATATACACACACGTAATTAAGCGCACCTTGAAAAGGTGTGTGTGTGGGGTGGGGGTGGGGGTGGAACACGAGTTCCTCAGGCCACAGGGCCGTGCACTGGATCCAGACTGGGTGGCCCTGGCAATTTTTTTTAAAGAAGAAGAAGAAGAGTTTGGATTTATATCCCCCCTTTCTCTCCTGCAGGAGACTCAAAGGGGCTTACAATCTCCTTGCCCTTCCCCCCTCACAACAAACACCCTGTGAGGTAGGTGGGGCTGAGAGAGCTCCAAGAAGCTGTGACTAGCCCAAGGTCACCCAACTGGCATGTGTGGGAGTGTATAGGCTAATCTGAATTCCCCAGATAAGCCTCCACAGCTCAGGTGGCAGAGCTGGGAATCAAACCCGGTTCCTCCAGATTAGATACACAAGCTCTTAACCTCCTACGCCGCAAATGCTTTTAAAATGGTATCCATGAACCCAGGATGAACCCATGTCTGCCTGCTAGTTTGGCCTTCAGGTTTAGCCTACAGTTTCACCCTGAGGTTATTTAAATCTAAAAATTGGAGCCATGAACTGAGAGAATGACTTTTCTAAAGGTAAAAGGTAGGTTGGCTGGTAGGAGGGAAAGAGAGAATGAAGCAAGGGAAATGAGGACATGGGAGCTGCCAGGAAGAGGGACAGAAGAAATAATCAGTGAAGGGGATACAGAAGAAAGTTACTCAACATAAGTCCTTGCAGGTTCCCATTGCACAAATTGCCCTGGCTCAGACAGCACCATGCAGTTTGGCTAGAGTTTTTCCAGTAAAAGGCTGCCAGGGGAAAAGAAGGAGAGAAAGCTGAAATCTGGAGTGGGAGGTGTGACGAATGCACTTATACTGCATTCAGATTACAGGGTGGACCCGCCCCTGAAAGAGTTAAGCCCTGGCCAGCCCTGATTGGCCAGAGAAATCTAGGGAGATACTATATATATTGTCAGGGAGAGTGCTGAAGGGTTCTTTATTTTAAGTCTTTGGACTTTTTGGCTCTGACTGAGCGTATGTGCCTTCAGGTACTTTTTGGTGACAGAGTGAGGAGAATCGGACCAGATCTCTCACTGCTGTGGTAGGAATAGCTGAGGAGGCTATTCAATGATCTAAAACCCTGAGATTTGGAGGCGAGTGTCCGCCTTCAGGTGTTTTTGTTTTTTGCAGGTTTGTGAGGGGAAACTCTCTAAAGTCTAGAAAGTCTTTCCTCCAATTTTACAGGAAACATCCAGTTTTCGGGGAGGCTGTGACCCAAATCCTGTGGCAGAGAAGCCAAGTTTCTTTTAGGATTGTGGGAGAGGGAGGCTGTATGCCTGAATCCCACAGGGCGAAGACTGATGTGTTTGATTTTTGTGGGAAGGTACAGCGGACTGAACGCTTTGTTTTATGAGGGAGTGCAGGAAATCTCCCACAGTAAACATACCTCCAAAGTAATATTTTTGAAGTAACATCTTAAGTGAAGTGCCTGAAACCATTCAGTTTAAAAACAATATTTCTCTGCAACCGCTAAGCTTAAGACAAACTGACTCTGTAACCGTTAAGCTTAAGCGAACTATCTCAGAAACCATCAAGCGTAAAACCTCTCCAGTTTACCTGAGAAGCCTCTTTGTAAAGCCAGCAAATAAAAGTTTTAAGTTTTGTTCATCTTTAAAAACTGCTCCAGTCTATTATTGTTTTGTCTGTGTCTGTGTCCCCCAAACGAAAGGGAGGTGGTGGCAGTTTAAAATCAGTTTTGTGGGCTATAGTAAAAATATTTTTGGTGGCAGCGCAAAAGTAGAATATCTAAGCGCCTTCTGTTACAGGAGGCACAAATAAAGTTAGTTTGGCTGGGGAGTAAGCAGGAAAAAGGGAGAGGCTATGGGGACTTTTCAGGGAAGGGAAAGAGAAAATATTGGGGGGGGGAATGAGATCCCTCTTCCCAAGTCCAAGTCCTTAGACCTTTCTTAATTAATCTAATGGAGGCACTCTCACCGACTCTGGAAGGCCATTCCACAGGATTGCGTCTACCATAGAAAAGCCCTTGACCTAATGGTTGCCACAGAATCTCAAGTGAGGGTGCTTCAGGAAGAAGATTACTGGAATTATTTACCTATTGAAGCAGTTTATTCTCAAGAAAAGATCCTGAAGATAGAACATGACTCTCATAAACATGAAGGTTTTCTAATTTGCTCTTTTGTTGGTTAAACCTGTTTTAAATTATTGTTTGGAAAACACTTCTTTTGGAAAGGGGGAATTACTTCATATAATTTTCTTCCCATTAAGTTTTCTATTTCAGGAGATGAACACTGTTCAAAGAAGTTTTTGAAAGTACTCATATGCAAATCACTTTATTTCATTAACTGCTACAAAATATTTTTTTAAAAAAAATATTTCTCCCACAGGATCAGTGGCAGGTCCTTCAACAACCAAGAAGAAAATTAGTCTTGCTATATATCTGCTTGTATTTCACCCTCAGGAAGAAATCTGGTGTTTCCTGAGTATTTGCCATGTGCCATTTTACCCTTAAGAAATCCAGACAAATGCCTAATAAAAGTTCAGGTTAAAATATTATCAGAAGTTGCACTGAAATTTTAGTAGGAGCCTTAATCACCATCTCCCTGAAGTCATATGTTCTTGTCAAATGTACGATTATAGTGTTCCATCCTCCTTTTGTATCTTCAGTGAATTATACTTTTGGGGAAAGAATGTCCAGCAATGTCAAAATTGCATTATAATTTCAAGGAATGGACATTTCTCTCTCCTATTTAAATATTCAATGAAGGCAATATATCCAAATTTTACGTTTAGTACTTCACATGAGACATATATGCAAGGGCAGTGTGCTTCAGAATTTCCCCCAATCAGAGACAAAATGTGTGGATTTTTCCCTCTCTCTCTCATTATGAAAGCTATAAAGAACAAATTTGCATTTCACCAAATTGGGAAGAGTAATGAAGGTAGAGCTAGAATCCAATGAGCTCTAAACATGCTGGAAAAGAAGGCAGAGAAGAACAAGACACAATTCAATAAGGATAAGCAATGACAAATCTGGGGGGGGGGAGAGGGGACAGATGGCCCAGACACCACTCACTTGGGTCACATGGGGGCATATTTAGCCACCTGCTGTCTCCCTCCCTCCCTCTCCTCCTACAGACCCAAGTGCAGTCTGGAGGCAAAGGCAGCATCCTACTCTGAAGAACAAGGAAGCCACTGGCATCTAAGCAACCAGCAGCCAAGCTTCTGCCCCCACCCACAGACAACTGGCTGGCACTCCACAGCCACCGCTGAGCCAACTGTGCCCCTTCCTGCTCCTCAGTTCCCGGAAACCTTCAACAACTGTGGCAGCTTCAGGTGAGGAAGAAAGAACAACAGAAGCAGCTGAAGCAAGCTGGAAGGGATTACCTAAATGCCTTTCTGTCTAATCACTACCTCTGACCCACAGGGCAAGTTCAGATCCAGCAAGTTAACAGAGCCCCAGAGCACAAGTTTGCACTATATCCTGTTGAGTGTTTGAAGCAAGCTCAGCTGGTGGTGGTCACTGCCTTTCCCTACCCCAACCCTCTCTCAAACCCCCCATCTTGACTCCCAGACCTGTTCCTTCTCCTCCTCTCCCATTCTTAGGCCAACCACATTTCCACCTTCTTACCCTGCAGCACTACCTCTTGTTCAATGGAGAGATACCATTCACACCAGCCACAGGAGAAACATCCTGCCAATGATAGCCAGTGCTGCTCATTCTTGAGCCACTTGCTGCTTTTCCACCCGCTCTCCCACATGCCCGCTTGCTCTCCTTCTGCCTGCTGCTTGGCCACCCACTGGCCCACCTCGAGGTGGGGGTGTAAAATCTTGGTGGAGGGTGCCCTGGGCACCATTTTCCAGCAGTAAGCCGCAGAAGGTAAGTGTGGTATTCTACATCTGGGTAAATGAGAATCACACATACTGGATGGCCAGATATACTTCTGGGTGCCAGTGTGTGAGAGCAAGAACTTTGTGTACAGGTGAACTGAAAATTTAAATGTGAGCAGTCAGCGTGATGCAGTGTCAAAAATGGCTGATGCAGCCTTGGAGTGTATCAACAGAGGAATAACATCCCAAATCACAAGTTGTCATAGGTCCGCTGTACACCACATTGTTCAGGCCATACCTGGAGCACTGTTTGTAGTTCTGAAGACCTCACTTCAAAAAGGATGTGGACAGAGGTGGGATCCAGCAGGTTCTCACAGGTTCCCAAGAGTAGGTTACTAATTATTTGTGTGTGCCGAGAGGGGGTTACTAATTGGTGATTTTGCCACATGATTTTTGCCTTAGTTACGCCCCTCCTCTCAGCAGTAGTGCACAGAACTTGAAGCAGTCTAGCAGGAGGTGCACCGGCGTGCGTGGCAGCCTGCACCTGCGTGCATTCGTTTCCTGCCCAAGGACCGGCGCAGCGGCTGCATCCTTGCCACAGCCCCGCCCAGGAATACCCCACCCACGGAATGCCCAGACATGCCCCCGTCGTGCCCCACCCAGCCCCATTGGCACTACGCCACAGTTTGAATCCCACCACCATGGGAACCTGTTACTAAAATTTTTGGATCCGACCACGGGATGTGGATAGGTGCAGAAGATAGTGACAAGGATCCTTCCTGCACAAATCACCTAAAACATTTCTAAAACATTTTCAATCCCTCCTTTACAATGATGTATGTCTGTCCGCTCTCCCTCAAAATGATTCATAGCCAACATTACATGATTCCCCCCCTCTTTTCTGAGTTCCTTGTTGAATCAACGCTTCAATGCTTCAAAGCCTTGTGCTGCAATTCTCTACTCCTCATATGCTTGATGCTTCAAAGATTGCCTCCCCAAAATTAAAAAAGAAGAAGAAGAAATGTTGCAAATCAACAGGCAAGGGGGGAACTGAGTGAGCACAAAAAATGGTGCCAAGGAGGGAGTTCAGGGAATCAAGCAGTGTGGGAAATATAGTCAGTAGATTGCATGGCAACTGAATATGCTTTCAAAATATTTTCCTTGTAAAATTGCTTTAAAAAGGGATACATTTAAAATGTTTTGAGGCTGCAAATAAAACATTTGGAGATAAAAAAACAACGTGGAACTCTAGGGAAGAAACATTTTATTTCCTCCCTCAAAACATTTTAAAAGGTTTGTGCAGAAATGGTCAAGGATGATCAGGGGCCTGGAGACCAGGGCCTACAAGGAAAGGTTGAAGGACTTGAGAATCTTCAGAAAAGAGGAAATAGAGGTTGAAATGGTGTCCTTCATCTCAAGCTTTCTCTGCTAGTATTGGTTTGTGTCTTTGTGCCAGCAGTAAGGATATAAAAAAGAATTTGTTACCTATTCATAGACAAATAGCTTAAATAACTGCTTAAAAACAGCAATAAGGGCATACAAGACTAATAGATGTTTTCAAGCAGGAGTAAAAAATGGAAATTGAAATCTGTTTATAAAAGGGTAAACGAAGGAAGCAAAACAGGAAACATTCACATATTCCAGATTCATCATTTAAAAAAAAAAGAACTGGCAAATGGCAAAATCAAAGGACATAACTTTATATAAATATAAATTTCTGAGAGGAAAAGCTCTTAGCTATGAAGATCCAGACTTTTGGATTAAAACTGTCATGGAAATCTTCATTGGGATATGATCAGTACTACCCTTAGCCATTCAATCTTCACTTTACAATCATTCATTCATTCCGTTTTTAACCTACCCTTTCCCAACCAAGTTGTAACCCTGCCCTGAATACCCTACCTTATGAAATATTGGATTTCATATA
Organism: Sphaerodactylus townsendi; assembly: GCF_021028975.2. Taxonomy (NCBI): domain Eukaryota; kingdom Metazoa; phylum Chordata; class Lepidosauria; order Squamata; family Sphaerodactylidae; genus Sphaerodactylus; species Sphaerodactylus townsendi. Next base: position 125,624,842 of record NC_059428.1, on the reverse strand, counting down.
GTTTCTTATGCTATGTGCTGCAAAATGTCAGTTTCCTTGTTTGTATGGGTGGATAGCAGAGTGTCCAAGCTGAAAGCAGGCCCCAGGCAAAAGGTCTGTTTAGCAAGATTAAATCAATGAATGAGTTACTCCAGCATAACCTGGAGGTCTCATTTTGTTTGTGGGCATGATCTTGATTACCACACCTTGCTAAAATACTGTGAGACAAAAGAATATGGAAAAACACCTTGGTATCAGATGCTGCATTTGCTATTTTAAAACATGTGTGCTGTTACACTCTTAGCAGCCGGTGGAGACTCCTTAGTAATAAATTCACAACACCTGTGAAAGCTGGGTAACAAAGTCAAGTTCAGGACATCTTACAACAATGCAACCACAGTTAAAATTGCACACTAATGATTATAGTCCTCAGAACTGTTCACAGCATTTGGGTATTTCCCAACCTAGTTCGCATCAATGTATACATCAGTTCTATTCACATACTCAACACATACTGAAAAAACTCTAAATGTCAGAGCTTTGAAGAACCAGCCTTATTGGAGATCCCTTGACTCAAATAAAGATGATATTTAAGTTTCACTATGTCCAGATGGCATGGAGTCTGGGAACAGTGAGGCACAACTGGCATCAGGTCTAAGATGTCCTTGGATGGTCCTGGGGAGCTGCCAGGGAAGGGAGGGAAATAAGTTGGCTGGAGCATCTTAAGCTACAGTTGAGGACAGACATCTGTTGAGATCCCCAGAAAGGAATTTTTAAAGAATGGACACCTATTGAGATCCCTAGGAAGGTAGGAATGTCATATTGTAATTTATATTGGTTATAACAAATTTCTTTCACAACGTTTCAACTGTTCTGTTAAAAGGCTGACTTTTTATCACCTTCATCTGAGACACTAATTTGTATAAAGTTCTGACAAGTTGCAGCTGACTTACGGCAACCCCACCAAGAGGCTTCCAAGGCAAGTGAGATACAAAGGTGGCTTGCCATTGCTTTCCTCTACAGAATCTTGCTTAGTGGTCTTCAACGGTTACTCCAAGGCTTCTGTACTGCTGTGCAGTAGCTCAGTCACACTGAGCAGACATGAGGCATTAGTGAGAGCTCCCCCTGCCAGGCACCTGCCAAACCTGCATGGCACCAATACAGTGTCTATGCAGCCACTTCAGAGAACATTGTTGGTCTCCTTTCACAGTATTTGCCCTACTTAGCTGATGAGATCTGTCAAGATTGGACCACACTATGCTGCCTTTCCTCCTGAGACATTCTAGTATCCCCTCCCCAGCAATTAATAGGAATAAATAGAGAGAGTCCTGTTTTTAATGGGAAATTCTGGTTGTAGCTTAGGAGCAGAAAGAACATAGCACAAGAACATAGTTCTATTTTAAGCTTAATTTTTTTCACAGAAGTTATAATGATAATTATCCTCACTATTTACCCAGTCCTTAAAATAACAAAGTACTCGTTATTCTTATCTGAATGTCACATGGCAAATTTACAAATTTAAGGTTTCGTGTAATTATGGCAGATGGCGCTTCAGGGATGGAATTGGATCTCCCTCCTTTTTTCCCGCATCCTTCTGCCCCCTCAATAATTCCAGGGGCACCACATACTACAATAAAGATGGAGGATCTTTATTGTGGTGTGTGTACTGTAGCAGGAAGGAGCTATTGGCAAAAAATGGTATCCCCCCCCTTTACATGAGTTAAAGTTCCTTCATTTTTTATAGAGCATGGAAGTCATACCCATTCCAAAGTGAACACATTTGTGGCCGTTTCTGCATGGCAAAATTACTCCAGGGTAGAACCAGGATCATACATACCGGTGCTATTTTATCCTGGTTTCTGTCTTCACACGGCTCCCTGCTTCTTTGCAGGAGCTGAGGCAGGACCAGCAGGTAATGCTCCAGTTTGTTCCACATGCCTTGCTGGCTCTCCCTGCTTCTCTGTGCTGGAGCCACGAGGAAGCCTGTCAGAGGCCCCCTTTCTTCCCCTCCGGCCTGCTAAGCATGGTGGGGTGTGTCTCTGTGTGTGCCTCCTGGTGCTTTTAGGAGGAAGTGGAGTGGTGAGATCAGTGGCCTTGAAATTGTTGACTACTCCATCAATTCACATACTGAGTGGGTGTTAAGGAAGCAGTCATTTGGTGGTTTAAGTGTTTTTTTTTTTTTAGGAGATACTGAATTAGATTATCTAGTGCTTTTAGGCTGGAGCCAGCCACGCCACAAGAAAGCCTCTCAGCAGCTCCCTTTCTTCCTCGCCAGCTTGCCAGCCACACCGGGGGTGGGGGCGTGCCTCCCACCACTTTTAGGAGGAAGTGGAGTGGTTAGGCGGGAAAAATATCCTGGGTCTGCTCTTGTGGTGTTTGCGCAGCAGTGGTATCACACAGGGGCATTTTAAAAAAACCACCAATTTGGCGATTTTTGAAAGTTGCGGGGCAAAGGGAAACTAGTGGGGGAACACCGGGGCAGACCCTGTGCAGCTTCGGGAACCATGTGGAATTCCTGGCTCCACATGAATATTTTCCATGTTTACCCTGGGATCTTTTGACCATGTGGAAATGGCCTGTGATTTCCAAACACGGCTAGAAAGAAGAAGTGTTACTTGAAAATTAAGATTCCTTCATTTCTCTGGACCTCAGAGTGTGAAGGCCTGGTGCTTTAACAAATCTCCCATCATCTGCCAATAAATGCATAGGACCAATCTTGAACATGCACGAACATGTGAAGCTGTCTTAAACTGACCATTGGTCTATCAAACTCAACATTGTCTTTTCTGATTGGCAGCTGCTCTTTAGAGTTTCAAGAAGAGATTTTTTCCACATTACCTACTGAACAGAGCAGATCAGATTCTTTGAGTCATTTGACCAGCATGAACAATAAAAGGGGACTAACAATAGACAATAATAATTAAACAGTTCCGTCAAGGAATCTAGAACATCATATTCTACTTGCAATGAACTGGAAAGAAACTTTGTCACCAACTATGTATTTCCTAATCCTCATAACTGTCAATGCTGGTGGTTTTAATTCTTTTGGGGGATTGCCTGTGTATCTGACTCTGGTTACAATTGTTTTATGATGCATTTTTGTTGATTTTAATGGTTTCTAATATGCAATTTTATGTTACCTTTAAAAAAAAAACATGTTAGCTGCCTTGGCAGGAAGGTGTGGCATCAGTTTTGCAAGTAGATAAATAATAAATATTATGGGACTTCCTGCATGCACTTCCACTGATGTCCTTCCACACAGTAAATGTATAATGGATTGCAGTCAGGATAAAGGAACTCGTTTTCCTGTTTTCACATTCACATGTATCTGTGCAGGCAGTGATTGGAGTCCATGGAAACAATCCGGGTTGCTGTCGCGCCTTTGCATGGAGACTCATCTATTTTTTTAATTACTTCCTACACATGTATAGTTAAGCAGGCATGCATAAATGAACCCCCACAGCCATACCAATATCCCACGATACAACCATCTGCACCTGCATAGCTATACAGATGCAAGCTGCTAAAAAAATTAAGGAAGGCAAATAAAGCGCCTCCTGCCTGGCCATTCGCTCGTGAGCAGCAGCAACCTGGGATTTTTGAAAAGGATTGCTTCTTTAGCAATTTCATTTTTAAAAAAAGGTCAGGGAAAATAATGAAGGGCAGACTTGTTTGGGGGATAGGATCTATGCAAAGCCCCCCGCCCAAAAAACGGGATATTTAGTGTCCCACACCAGCGTTTATTGGCCTGTGTGAAAGTGGCCTCAGTTTTTATAGCTCACTTTTTCTCTACCTTAAGGAGTCTCAAAGCAGCTTATAATTACAATTGCTTCCGCTCCACCCAGCAGGCACCTTGTGAGGTAGGCAGGGCTTAGAGTGTTCTTAGAGAACCATGATTGGCCCAAGGTCACCCAGCATTTTTCATATGGAGTGAGGGGGGGAAACAAACCCAGTTCACCAGATTAGAGTCTGCTACTCATGTGAAGGAGTGGGGAATCAAATCCAGCTCTGCAGATTATCTTCCGCCTCTCTTAACCACTAGACCACACATAGCCCCTCCCTTGAATCTTCTGAAAGAAGAGAGTGGGAAAACACTTGGGTTCTATCTGGCAAAGGAAGTGTTGATTCTCAAAAGCATATACTTCTGAAATCTTTTTGGTCTCTAAGATACTACTTGATTTGAATCTAGCACTTGGGTTTCCAATATGTTGCAGCAGAAGAGCATGAATAGTTTAGAAGTGTCAATATGGATCTTTCTTTAATCCCTGAGGTGAAAAAGAAAGAAGCAATATGGATTGGGTCATTTAACGCTAGCTCCCTTAGACCAGGCACCCAGAAAAAGTGCCTGGCCTAAGAGAGTTGCCTGTGTTGCCTGCAATGTAGCAATATTATTTGGGTTATTTTGCACTAGCTCCCTTAGGTCAGGCACCCAGAAGGAGAGACAGAAGGAGAACAGAAGGAACATTCTGGTCTTCAGTGAACTGTCCATTGGGATCTGAACAAGAATGTTTTACACTAAAATCATTTTGAAAAAAAATAATTGAACAGTATGTTGTGCTTCTCATTTTAATTTAAAAAAGCAATTCACGCAGGTATCAAAAATCTGGGAGCTATTGAGTTGGTATATGAAATGCATGTGGAAGACTGGGCACAGAGGGGCACTGTAAAGTTGATATAATTCAATACTAAAAATTGGCATCTAGAAGATCAATAGTCAAATATTAAACAGAGTTCCACTCTCCTAAGGCCATTGAAGTCAGCAGATGTAACTTTGTTTTAGGTTGCCCAGTTAAGTGTAAATTTGTTTTGGGTTGCTCGGTAAGTGTGAATTCTCTTCACAGCTCCCTGGGAGTAAGTGCAGGTGAACAAAGCGGGCTTATATCTGAGCAAGCATGCCTAAAACTGCACTGTACTGTAAAAACAAGCAGATTTATTGTTGCATTTTAGCGTGATCACAAATCAAAATTTGAAAAATCTCTTTAAGTCAAGTGGAAGCAGTTTCCCGAAAGTTCACCTTGTACTCGAGGTATTTGTTAGCTCTGGATACTCTCATGATTCATGGTCAAGGCAGTGAGGGAGAAAGGGTTTCTGAAGGGTCTCACTAAACAGCCAAACTGTAGCGTAGTTGTCATGTACATTTTCAGATTTATGTTGCACAAGGCCCCAAGTGCAGATGCTCTTATTGTTCAGATTTTTTGGTTAATACAGCAAAGTTTGCTCAGTCATAGAAGCGTGATAAGTGCAGTAAATAAATCTCCCAAGAAGAATATTGGAAAAAGTAAGGCTTACACTTATTCAAGTACATTCTGTTCATATTCAAGTTGCAGGCAAAAAAAGAAAGAGATACCTATTCTGAAGGGTACTTTTTCCTGTCATAAGTGGCCAGCTAATCCAGCATTATGTGTATTGGAGTATGAACCATTGTTTCTAAAGGAGATACCTGAAGATACATGTGACTCCATGAACACCTGTGTGGAGAATGGAAGAACAATGGAGACAGAGAAAGCCAGAGGAGGGGTCAGAGGGCAGCTCCCAAGTTAAGACAAAGAGAAAGACATCCCATTCAAGGAGATAATACTTATACACATCTAGAGTGATGTAGTGCCCACCAATATCCAGGCATGCTGAGTCTCTCACTCCAACAGTTATAATAGCTTAAGATTCATTTTGCCGATTACTGTGAAGCTTCTTGTTCCGGTATACATGGAACATTTCAGAACAGAAGTCTCTGAAAATAAAATACCACATTATTCGCTTGGAAACATAATGCAAAGCTACGTGGAAACACATCTCTGCTTGCTGAAGCTATTTCGTGTTTCTACTAGGACAGTACTAATTGCATGACCAGGACAAATTTAATCTTACATAAACTCCAGTGATGTTTCATTGGACACCAGCCCCTTTTAGGATCTCTGCTTTCAAAAATAGATATTTAGAATTGTGTATACTTATGTAGGCGACTTGAAAGGGTCAGACCTCAGCCTGAGACCCGGGAGAGCTGCTATCAATCCGAGTGACTGCAATGGACTGATGGCCAGATTCTGTGTAAGGCAGCTTCATTGGTGCTCTTGTGTGTACACGCTCACACACATTGCTCCAAAAGCATCCATTGCATTTTTACCAAAACTAAATCTATTTATGTCAATGGATTTGGAAGGATGCAACTCTGGCCATTTCCGCACGGCCCTTTTATGGCGCCCTGGGGATGGCAAAAACGCCGTTCCCAGGGAGCCATTCGCACAGGCGGCGCTGCTGAAACGCAGCAGCGCCGACCTGGCTTCGCTCCCCCCCCAGGGCAGCGTCAGACCGCCCTAAAAAACAACCCTTTAAAGGGTTGTTTTTGCCCCAACAGCGTGTTCCCAGGGGCGTGGTGCAAACGGCACCGCCGGGAACACGCTGTTTCCCTTCCCTTTCCCACTCACCTTGTCCCCGTCGTCGGCCTGCTGGCCTCCGAAGCCCCTCCCTCACTGTCCTCCAACCCCTGGAGGACAGTGGTGAGCTGGGTTGCCTGCAAAGTTGGGAGCTCTGATATCTGCAAGAACCCCCATCCCCCCGACCCCCGCAAACAGGGAAGTGGTAAGGAAGACTGCCTGCTCAGATTGGGAGTCCTTCCAACCTCTACAGTCACCATCCTCCATAGCCCCACACTGCTTGGGGTTTGTACTTTTCTGGTTTGGCTTTAAAAATGAAATATATATATATATATATATATATATATATATATATATATATATATATATATATATATATATCTATATATATATATACTAAGCGGGGCGACCGGCCACGCGTTGCTGTAACAAGTGTCCTTCTCATAACAGTCCACTTAACCCACAGCTGTGCATGCAGGTTCAATGATCCGCAGCATAGCCTTTTGGGGTAGTCAAATGGAATCCTTTTTTCCCTTTTCAGTTCACATTGTTATATCGTTGATGTGTAGTAGTCTCATGTAAGGGGGAAGGGTGTGCAGACAGAGTGTAGTGTTCCTGTAGGTTTAGGGTTGCAGTGCTTGTGGGTAGACAACATTTCTTGCTTCTCTGTTGCAGGTGTAGATGTAGAGGTGTTCTGGGGTGGATACTCTGGAGCATGCATAGCGTATAGTTGGCCATATAAGAGAGAAGCATTCGAGGTTAATAGATCGACACCGCACCACTCATAGAGGCTTGGGCCCCTGTGCTTTGTTGGATGAAGTGAGTAAGCGAATGCTAAGCGGATGTGGGGAACTGTGAGTCTCTTAAATTGGAATGGCATATCTGTTGGTATCATGGTGGCTATCTCGCGAGGGATGAGACATCCCTCACCTTTACAGAAAGAACCTGTCTAATATTGTGGCCTCAATTACAACAAACCGATGAAGTAAATAAGAGGCTGACAAAACTGGATTACATAATAGTAAAAAGAAAAATTTATTTCTATATCAGCTTGAGTGCATCATGGTTTATTTGTATTTTTTGGAATCTGTGCTGGCTTGAGCCAGTGCATCTTGTGAGGTGGGGAACTGTAGGTTGTACTCCCCGTAGCAGAAGGAGGCAGAGGATGGTCTGTGGGATACAATTGTTCTGTTAATGGGTGTGTTTTGGGTTGCAGAGTGTGTTGCAGGGAGGAGGTGGATCGATGAGAAAAGATCCCATAGTGAGCAAATTGCTTGCAGGGGTGAGTACCTTTAGAGATGTGTAGTTGTAGTGTATGGAGTTATTTAGCTGCTACTGGACCCCTTTGAGTGAGTGCGTTGGGGTTACCTATGGTACAGCCGTGAGAGCTTTGAGTGCGATTGGATATTTGTGCATGGAGCACACATCTACACATAGAGGTTGTTGTTGCCGGTGGGGGAGGGGTTGGTGAACATCACACCTCCACCCACCCACACACCAAGGGAAGGTTTGAAGGAGAAGCGGAGTGGGTGAACTTGTGCAGGCCAGTTGGATTATATGCCGAGGCAGGGAAGGGAGATAAGGTGAGTGTCGGTGGAGAGTTTTGTGTGTAGAGAGGAGCTAGGTCGTTTGCTAGCTGGGTGTTAGAAGTAACTGAAGGCAGAGAGGTGTAGTGAAGATGGGTGAGGAATTTTGGAAATGTGATGTTAGAAGTGCGTAGGGAGGAGCTGAGAATGTGGTGATTAAAGTTGTGCGTGTGTGAATCGGCTAGAATGCTTGTGAGGGAGGGGAGAGCGAAGCTTTGTGTGGTGGAGAGAGGTGGGATGAGTTGAAGTGGTAATCCTGGGTGAGGCAGGGATTAGTGAACGATTAAAAGGCACAAAGTGAGGTAGTGCAAGGAGAGAGGGTTTTGAAAAGGATGGAGGAGGCTATGGCTGTGTGAAGTGTGGCTGTGAGGGGAGGGAGAGAGGAGTAATTGAGAATAAAGGTATGGCCATTTGTGTTAGAAGTGTGTGAGTGCAGTGAGAGAGTTGTCTGCGAAGAGATGGAAGGAGGCCATGGCTGTGTGAAGTGTGGCTGTGAGAGAGGACAGAGAGAGGAGTGTGTGAGATGAAGGTGGTTGTGTTAAGAAGTGTGTGAGTGCAGTGAGAGAGTTGTGAGAAACTGGATGGAGGAGGCTATGGCTGTGTGAAGTGTGTCTGTGAGGGAGAAAGGGCAGAGAGGAGTGTGTGAGATGAGGGTTGGTTGTGCTTAGAGAAGTGTGTGAGTGCAGCGAGTAAAGAGTTTTAGAAAAGGATGGTGGAGGCTATGGCTGTGTGAAGTGTGTCTGTGAGGGAGGAGGGGGCAGAGAGGAGTGTGTGAGATGTAAGAATTAAGGTTGTGTTGAAGTGTGTGAGTGTAGTGAGAGAGTTTTGAAAATGATGGAGGAGGCTGTGGCTGTGTGAAGTGTGGTTGTGAGGGAGGGCAGAGAGGAGTGTGTGAGAGATGGGAGTGTGGTTGTGTTGAAGTGTGTAGGTGCAGTGAGAGAGTTTTGAAAAGGATGGAATGGAGGCCATGGCACAATGTGAAGTGTGTGTGTCTGTGAGGGAGGGCAGAGAGTGTGTGAGATAAGAAGAGAGGTGGATTGTGTGTTAGAAGTGTGTGAGTGCAGTGAGAGAGTTGTAGAGAAGGATGGAGGCGAAGAGCGCTGTGTAAGAGAGTGTGTCTGTGAGAGGAAGGGCAGAGTGGAGTGTGTAGAGATAAAGAGGTAAAGGTTGTGATTAGAAGTGTGTGAGTGCAGTGAGAGAGTTTTGAAAAGCATAGTGAGAGGCTATGGCTGTGGGAGATGTGGCTGAGAGAGAGGGGCAGAGAGGAGTGTGTGAGATGAGGTGGATTGTGTTAGAAGTGTGTGAGATGTAGTGAGAGAGTTTTAGAAAAAGGATGGTGGAGGCTAAGGCTGTGAGAAGTGTGTCTGTGAGGAGGGCAGAGTGGAGTGTATGTGAGATAGGAGGTGGTTGTGTTAAGATGTGTGTGAGTGTAGTGAGAGAGTTTTGAAAAGGATGGAGGAAGAGAAGCCCGAGCTGTGTGAAGTGTGTCTGTGAGGAGGGGCAGAGAGAGAGTGTGTGAGATAAAGAGTAGGTTGTGTTGAAGTGTGCTTGGAGTGTAGTAGAGAGAGTTTTGAAAAAAAAAAAGGATAAGGTGGAGAGCTAAGGCTGTGTGAAGTGTAGCTGTGAGAGGGAGGGCAGAGTGGAGTGTGTGTGGAGATGAGGTGGTGTGTGTTAAGAAGTGTGTGAGTGCAGTGAGAGAGTTTAGAAAAGGATGGAGGAGGCTATAAGCTGTGAAGCAGTGTGTCTGTGAAGGAGGGAACAGAAGGGATGTGTAATGTGAGATAAGAGGTGGATTGTGTTGAAGTGTATGTGAGGAGTGCAGTGAGAGAGTTTTAGAAAAGGATATGGTGGAGAACTAAAGGCTGTGTAAGTGTGTCTGTGAGGAGAGGAAGTGAGGAGAAGGAGTGTGTGAGGAATAGAAGTAGGTTGTGTTAGAAGATGTGTGAAGTCTGCAGTAGAGAGTTTTAGAAAAAAAAAGGATGGTGGAAACTAAGAGCTGTGTAAGAAGTGTGTCTGTGAGGGAGGGCAGAGTGGAGGTATGTAGAGATAGGAATTGGTAAGTTGTGTTAGAAGTGTGTAGAGTGCAAAGTAAAAGAGAGAGTTTTAGAAAAGGATAGATGGAGAGCTAAAGGCTGTGTGGGAGTGTGTGTGTCTATGAGGGAGGGCAGAGTGGAAGTGTGTGAGATGAAAGTGGGATTTGTGTTGAAGTGTAGTAGAGTGCTTCAGAGTAGAGAGAGTTTAGAAAAGGATGGTGGAGGCTAAAAGGCTGTGTAGAAAGTGTGTCTGAGAGGAGGGGCAGAGAGGGAGTGTGTAGAGATGAGGTGGTTGTGTTAGAAGTGTGTGAGTGCAGTAGAGAGTTTAGAAAAGGATAGAGTGGAGGCTAAAAGGCTGTGTGAAGTGTGTCTGTGAGGGAGGGCAAGAGTGGAGTGTGTGAGATAAAGGTGGATTTGTGTTGAAGTGGTAATGTGAGTGCAGTGATGAAAGGATTTTGAAAAGGATAAAGGTGGAGGCTAAGGCTGTGTGAAGTGTGTGTGTCTGTGAGGGAGGGCCAGAGAGGAGTGTGTGAGATGAGGTGAGATTGTGTTAGAAGTGTGGTAAAGTGTAAAGTGAGAAGGAAGTTTAGAAAAGGATAAGGTGGAGGCCAAGGCTGTGTGAAGTGTGTCTGTGAGGGGGGAGGGAAGAGAGGAGATGTGTGAGATTAAAGGTGGTTGTGTTGGGGAGGTGTGTGGAGTGCAGTGAAGAGAGTTTTAGAAAAGGATGGTGGAGGCTATGGCTGTGTAGAAGATGTGTCTGTGAGGGAGGGGCAGAGAGAGGAGTGTGTGAGATAAAGTGGGTTGTGTTGAAGTGTGTAGATTGCAGTGAGAAGAAGTTTTAGAAAAGGATGGTGGAGGGCTAAGAGCTGTGTAGAAGCGTGTCTGTGAGGGAGGGCAAAGAGGAGTGTGTGAGATGAGTGTGGTTGTGTTAGATGTGTAGTGGGAGGTGTAGTGAGAAGGAGTTTTGAAAAGGATGGTGGAGGCTAAGGCTGTATGTGAAGTGTGGCTGTGAGGGGAGGGCAGAAGGAGGAGTGTGTGAGATAGAGTGGTTTTTGTTAGAAGTGTGTAGAGTGCAGTAAGAAGGAGTTTTAGAAAAAAAGGATGGGAGGGAAGGGCTAAGGCTGTGTGAAGTGTGTGTGTCTGTGAGGGAGGGGCAGAGAAGGGAATTGTGTGTGAGATGAGGTGGATTTGTGGTGTTGGGGAAGTGTGTGAGGGAGATTGCAGTGAGAGAGAGTTTTGAAAAGGATGGAGGAGGCTATGGCTGTGTGAAGTGTGGCTGTGAGGGAGGGCAGAGAGGAGTGTGTGTAGAGATGAGGAATTGGTTGTGTTGAAGTGTGTGGGGTACAGTGAGAGAGTTTTAGAAAAAGGATGGAGGAGGCTAAGGCTGTGTGAAGTGTGTCTGAGGAGGGAGGGCAGGAGTGGAGTGTGTAGAGATAGGAGGTGGTTGTGTTTAAGTGTGTGAGTGCAGTGAGAGAGAGTTTAAAGAAAAGGATGGGAGGAGGCTATGGCTGTGTGAAGTGTGGCTGTGAGGGGAAGGCAGAGAAGGAATTGTGTGTGAGATGAAGAGGAATTGGTTGTGTTTAAGAAGTGTGTAGAGTGCACAGTGAGAGAAGTTTTTGAAAAGGATGAGTGGAGAGCTATGGCTCCTGTGAAGTGTGTGTCTGTGAGGGAGAGGGGGAGCAGAGTGGAGTGTGTAGAGATGAGGTGGATTTGTGTTAAGAATTAATGTGAGGTGCAGTGAGAGAGTTTTTTTTTGCTGAAAAAAAGGATGAGTGGAGAGCTGTGGCACAATGTGAAGTGTGGCTGTGAGGGGAGGGAGCAGAGAAGGGAGTGTGTAGAGATAGAGGTGGTTGTGTTGAAGGGTGTGTGAGAGTGCACAGTGAGAGAGTTGTGAGAGAAGGATGGAGGAGAGAGGCTATGGCTGTGGGAAGTGTGTCTGTGAGGGAGGAGGGCAGAGAGAGGAGTGTGTGAGATAGGAGGTGGATTTGTGTTGAAGTGTTTGGAGTTACAATTAGCAGTGAGAGAGTTATGCATGTGAGAGAAGGATGGGAGGAGAGCTATGGCTGTAGGAAGTGTGTGTCTGTGAGGGAGGGCAGAGAGGAGTGTGTAGTAGAGATAGAGGTGGTTGTGTGTTAGAAGTGTGTGAGTGCAGTAGAGAGAGTTGTGAGAAAAAGAAAAGGGATAGGAGGGAGAGCTGTGGCTGTGTGGAGGAGGTGTGTGTTTGTGAGGGGCAGCAGGACGGCAGAGAGGGAGGTGTGTGAGAGGATGAGGTGGTTGTGCTTAAAAAAGTGTGTGGGAGTGCACAGTGAGAGAGAAGTTGTAGGAGAAAAGGATGGGAGGAGGCCATGGCTTTAGTGTGTGTAGAGATGTGTGTGTGTCTGTGAGGGAGGGCAAGAGAAGGGGAGGTGTGTGGAAGATAGGAGGTATGGTTGTGTTAGAGAGGTGTGTGAAGTGCAGTGAGAGAGTTTTGGAAAAGGATGGAGGAGAGGCTGTGGCTGTGTAAGAGGGAGTGTGTCTGTGAGGAAGAAGGCAGAGAAGCCAGAAGGGGAAACAAGGGGGAATTGGGAAGGAAAAAGTTTGTCCCACAGTGGGCAGGGCAAGCGTTTGGCTGGAGCGACTGAGGCAGCGTTGGGATGAAGGTGGCCCGGGAAAGCAAGCGGGGTGGGGGAGGGGTTGTCGAATTGCGCGCAGGAGGCGTCTTTGTCCTTCGGAGGGAGAAAGCCCGAGCGTGATACAGCTGGTGGAGGGGAGTGGACTGCGTGTGCTGCTGGAAATACTGCCGGGACAGTTCGCTCTGCGAGATGTGAGGGGAGTTTAGAGAGCATGTCACACAGAACGTGTTGGCGCTGGAGTGAAGGGGTGTGTGGAAAGAGCAAGTTCTAATGGACGCAGCATCTGGGAGGACACTGGGGCGTGGGATGGGAAGCTGCGAAGAAGCGGATTTGATGGCTCAGGACGGGTGCCGGAGTCATGTAAATGTTGCTAAACACTCTCGCTTGGCAGAGTGACGTGCCTGGGAAGTTTGGGAGGAGTTCGTCCAGCAGTTTATGAGGTAGCCCCTCAGAGACAAACACACTGTTAGATTTTTATATATATAGATAATGGGAAAAGCCAAAAAAGCCAATACAGTGCATCAGCTTTTTCAGCTATCCCAGCAATTTTCAGGCCTTTTAAAGCCAAACCCGAAAAATACCGAAAAAAGTTGATTACTCCTATTAATAGTGCAATCCTGTGCAATATTACTCCAGTTTAAGTCCAATCAAATAAGTGGGCTTAGACGGGAGTCACTAACCTTAAGGACAATTGTAACTGAGCAATCCTAAGCAGAGGCCGTTTCCGCACGGCCCCCCAGGCACCCCCCACGCCGGCAAGAATTCTGCCGGTGTGGGGGCGGAGGCTCATAAAGCTAGAACCAGCTTCCGAAGTGGGGGGAGAGTGCTGCCTGTGGGATCTGTAACTCTCAACCCCACAGGGAGGTAGGAAAACTGAAAAGCCAAAAACCTATGTGGCTTTTTTCACACCAGGATAATTAAGCTCTGCTGAATTGCCTGGGCTTTTGGGGAGTAACACCCCCCCCCCCAAAAAAAAGCTAATATGGCTTTCTAAGGTTTTTTTCTGATTTGGTTTTACCAAATGACCCCTCCTAACTGTTAGTCTTTTAACTTAAAGAAATAAGGCAATTCGAGGTGCAGACCTCTGAAGATCCCACCAAGGTTTCTATCAGACATCCCAAATTAATTGTATGAATTTTAACTTTTTCTTTGGCATTGTCCAAAGCTTTAGGCTGCCCTGATATCATTGCAAAAGCATGGTCCCTCTTTAGCTTCTGCTGAGGCATTGACTCCGAAGAGCATGTCTGGTGGAGCAGATCTTGCTGACGATGCAAGTGAGCATTGTCACATCATTGATTTCAGCTGCAACTTCAGAGGGGCTAATTTTAACAAATGATTTCAGGTGTCTTGAGAGGAAAGTGCTGCACTTTACAATTTTGTCCTTCCCAATGTTCATTCCATGCCCTGCCATTGCATGCCTTTTGCCAAGACCATCACAGCCTAATTCAAGTGCGGGTCACGCCTCTGCCCTCTCCACCCATTTTTGAATGTCACTACCTATCAGTATAAATAGACTTCGCATGTCATACTTGGTACACTTTATGGCCTTCAATCAGTAAAGTCATCCAGTGCTTAAAGGAGACTGGTGTGGTGGACTCTAAATCTACCAACAAAGCAACATGTATGCAATCTATTTTAAAATAATATCTGGCCTTCTGCAGGTATGAGCAAGGACTCAGCCTGGCAACCATTGGGGGACTGGGAGAGGGGACATGATGAGTGCAGAGCATTAGATATGTCCCTCCATCACTTTGGGGAAAAAAAACAGAAGTGGCATATGGTGGCTCTAGGAATTTCAGGAAAACCATAGAGTTTCTAGTAATTCTTAGAACCACCGTACATCACTTCCAGTTTCTTCTTTTGGAAGTGATGTAGAGAGACAGCCAACTTTACCATTTTTAAATCCCACCTCCCTCCCCCCACCCCCAGTACTATTTGGGGAATGATGGTGGAGGTCTGTGTAGGGTTATGGAAATGTTTCATAGCATAATTCATTGTCTTCTGCCAACAGGAAAAGACTCTTATAAAAATCTAGTGTTCCATCACTGATTCACATTGATCCTATCTTATGCTCATGTGTTTGTTTGTGATCTTTTTCAGTTAATTATTTTAATATATTTATGTACATTCTCAATTTTGTTTTAACTAGTTTTATAGTTGTCTGCTTTGGAGAACATGATGGGCCAAAAGTTAAATTGAAAATGTTGTAATTAAATAAAGTAATTAAAATTCTTGTATTTATTCAAAAATACATAACTATGTAAATATGCCTTTTTGTAGATATATCATACAAAATATAATAACAGTAAAAAACCCAGCAACAATAAAACTGAGAATAATAGAGAAACCAAACAACTAATGAAATCACAATACTACTAATAAAAATCAATGAGGATATTAATGCTGAAAGTGAAAAACATGGAAGACCACTAAGGAAGACCAGGGTTGCTACACAGGGGAATAACATGGAAATCACCTCTGTTCATCTCTTGTCTTAAAAACCTCTTGAGGGGTTGTCATAAATCAGTTGTGACTTGAAAGCCCTAAATTACCAATTTTACTAATAATAAAGTTTATTCAGATAATGCTTGCAGCTGTATTGGGAAGACAACAAAGGTGAGGATGGGACTTTGAAGACCCCTCTGCCCAGCTATCAACACAGATGCACTCTCCCACATCCAGCACAACAATGTTAGGACTACTACCCAATGTTGGGGCTACCAATGCTGGGACAAACTGACCCCCTCTTCATCTGAAGGGCAGCTAAAAAGCTCCACCCTTTCCCCAAATGCCAATAAAGGTACTCTGATGTCTGATATCTCCACCCTCTCTCTTTACCTCTTTGTGGGGTGGGATGGAGCAACATTAATGAAAAGAAAATCTAAACTTCAACAGACATTGCTTAGCATTATAAGGAAATTCTGGCTACATCTGAGGTGATGTTTGTTCAAAAGCTATGGAAGCACCATGTGCCAAGTTCCAACAGAAGTATCTTGGGGGGCTTAATTGAATGGTAATTATGATATTATATGAATAGATAAACAAGGAGATAAATACAAAATCAAAATGTTGATTGTTAAAGGACTGTTCCTCTGGCCAGAGGTTAAACAAAAACAACCCAAGAAAGGTGGAGTTTTCATAAGAAAGCCCCTGTTGTTGGTCACCGTGTGAATTCAGAACTGCAGTAAATGTAATTTTACAATTAAAATAGAAATTTCTCCTTTGTATGTCATGAGATTGGGAGTGTGTTTGGGATGAGGTTATTGTAAACTGTCCTGAGCCCATCTAGGGCAGTGTCGCCTAGAAAATACATACATACATACATACATACATACATACATACATACATACATACATACATACATACATACATAAAAATAACTGTGTACAATCTCTGTCCCTGCCCAGACTGAGAGGAGCGGATTCTGCTGTTTAGAAACTGATTTAGAAAAAGTTTGGCTCTTGACTAAGGAGAGGAGGAGGAGGAGGAGGAGGAGGAGGAGGAAGTGATTCTGCTGTTTAGAAACTGATTTAGGAACTGTTTGGCTCTTGACCAAGAAGGAGGAGGAGGAGGAGGAGGAGGAGGAGTTGGTTTTTATAGCTTGCTTATCTGAAAATAGTTTGAAGATTAATGTTCACTTGTTTATTCAAACCTATGGTTACTTCAGCCCTTTGAGATTGTCATGATCATTTTTCCTAGGGCATGTTGTTTTGGGGTCTAGTTAATCAGCAGCACTAATCCATAAAAAAGCAAATGGGAATGGTAATCTAGTAGCAGCACGCCTTGAATTGATAAATATGCCTTTTTAGAAGCAGGTAAGTTAGAAAAGTGTAGTTTCTGGATTGCTATGGTTATACAAAGGCCTGTATATGTTTCATTGGCTAATTCCTCTTAAATTCCTGAGCACCTGTTATGTAGATTTTGCTACCCACAGCTTGAAGCTTAGATGTGGTAGGAAAAGAAAGAAGAGTGCCTTTGGCAATCCTTTGACACATCTCCTATCATTTGCTCCCAAGGGCAGCAAGCAGTTGGTTCCTAGCATGGCAAAGTCGGTTCCAGGAGTGAAGCAGGATCAGTGGATTCCAAAGTTCTGCAAGCACAAAGAAGCACACTAGTTAATCTTGGTAACATATACATGGAGGACTCAGACTTTGCTTAGCATTATACGGAAGTTCTGGCTATCTCCGAAGTGACGTTTATTCAAAAGCTATGAATGCATCATGTGCCAAGTTCCAACGGAAGTATCTTGGGGGGCTTAATCAAATGGTAACTATGATACGAATAAACAGGGAGATGAATACAAAACATAGATCATAAAATACAATGATAGGATTGGCCACCAGTACTTGCCAAGAAGTTAGGAATCAGAGCATAGGCTCTGAGTGGCTGTGTATTAAAAGCCTGATGTTCTCAATTGGAATGATTGTGCACTTTTCACCTGTAACTCCAAACAAGGCTCCATATCAGGAAGGCATAACCTCATCCAATAAGAAATCACAAAGAAGCCTTTTCAGCACAAATCCCCAGTAAGTTTCTAGAACAGATTCTATACCCCCCTGCCCCGCTGTTACCATGATGTATGTCCACATCCACCCCTCAAAATGATTCCCAGCCGCCATTTTGTGATATTTCCTTTTTTAGTACATTGTCAGAATCAATGCTCTGATGCTTCAAATGCCTGGTGCTGCTCTTTTATACTCAATTCATCAAAGATTACCCCCAGTTTTTTTTTAAAAGACCATTTCACAGAATTGCTTAAAATGTTTTTTTAAAAAAAACAGGTGAGGAGGAACAGAGAGTGAGCTCAGAAATGGCACTGAGGAGGATGTTCAAGGAAGGCAGGGAGGTGTGGGAAACATCTTAAATAGATCACACAGGCAAATGATACCATTTTGAAAATATTTAAGCTAAAAATTGTTATAAAAAAGACATTCATTTAAAATGTTTTGAGGCTGAAAATAAACTGTTTTGGGAACCAAAGTGGGTAAAAACAATTCAGAACTCCATGCAGGAAACCTATTTCCTGCCTCAAAATATTTTGAAAGGTTTGTGTGGAAAGGGCCAGAGTTTCCCCATTTTGTATTTAGTGCACTGATGGTGTGGAGATATACTCACCCACACATTCCTGTAGTTCAGTGGTGGGATCCAAAAATTTTAGTAACAGGTTCCCATGGTGGTGGGATTCAAACGGTGACGTAGCGCCAATGGGCTGGGTGGGGCATGACGGGGGCATGGGCGGGCATTCTGGGGGCGGGGCATTCCTGGGCGGGGCTGTGGCAAGGACACAGCCACTGCACCGGTCCTTGGGCGGGAAACAAATGCACGCAGGTGCAGGCTGCCACGCACGCCGGTGCACCTCCTGCTAGACTGCTTCAAGTTCTGCGTGCTACTGCTGAGAGAAGGGGCGTAACTAAGGCAAAAATCATGTGGCAAAATCACCAATTAGTAACCCCCTCTCGGCACACACAAATATTTAGTAACCTACTCTCAGGAACCTGTGACAATCTGCTGGATCCCACCTCTGCTGTAGTTGGGTAATGAGCCAGCGCCTGTGACAACTCTAGCCATGACTTCAGAACCGTGTCCTGTCTTCAAACCAGCAACAACATCTTAAGGAAATAGTGGTGGTCACTGCAAAGACCAAGCTTTCCACTTCTCAACCCAGTTACAACCATAGTGGACAACCATACCTCATGGGATGATTCCGTTCCAGCCATTAAAGCAAGATGTAGCTATTTCTCAATTGGGGCATCTGCTCCAAGTCTCCATCTTTGTTCTGGGTAGCCGTCAGTCACAGTCTTCGTGAGATAAACTCTAAATCTTCAAGGACAATACGACACTGCACAGACACAGGCTATATCCCTTGACCAGCACATAAGCCATAAAAGATCAGCCATAAATAAAATCAGCATGTGGCACATGACAAGTCAGTTCAAACTCAGGAAGGGAGAGAGAACCCACATGTATTTTCCAGGCATCACTCACAGTTAGATGTTCTAAATATTGTCCACCAACTGTCCATGACAAAGAGTACAAAGCTAGATTTAGTAGCAAGTTCACTTTTCATTGTTCTAATTTCTGTGTAGTCTTCTACAGTTGTAATATACCCAGTTGTAGTTGCTTTGCCTTCCAGAGCCCTGTCAGTTGTGGGTGATAGGCACTTAGACATAATAGTCTAAAACTGCTTTGTGTGTTTTCTATGAGGAAAACAGATCTATTTACAGATGCCAGGATAAATTTGTTGACTTCCCAGAAGCCCCATGTTCTGCACATGAGGCTTACTATGGCTAAGTTCATCATAGATAGTACATTGGGGAAGAAAAAGAAAATCCAGCATGAATGAATTGTTAACTTCATACCTAGTGGTGTCATGTGGTATAGTAGTTAAGAGTGCTGGACTTTAAGAGTGGTGGACTCTAATCTAGAGAACTGGGTTTAATTCCTCAATCCTCCACAGGAGTTGTGGATTCTAATCTGGTGAACATGTTTGTTTCCCTACTCCTCTCCATGAAGCCTGCTGCTGGTGGTGACCTTGGGTTAGTCACAGTTTTCTCTGATGCTATTTCATCTGTGGGCTTTCTTCAGTTAGAATGTCTTGAGAGGAAGGGGTGCAAGCAGTGCAGTGCCAAAATGGGGAGGCCATTTTCTGCTTTGGTTAGCATACCCACAAGAACACAGAAAGAATTTGTGTGGACTTGCCCTTGTCCACACTTACATTGCAATTAGCCACCACATCCTTCTTGAAGGGATTACCAAAACACAATACCACTGCCCTGGAGGTCATTCCCATCTCCATCCCTGGACTACACACCCCTGCAGAGTGTTTCTGCCAAGTATTGTACTAATCCAAGAACCATCTTATTAGCATTGTCATTGTCCTACAGCTGTAATTTAACCAGCTACCTTCCCCCTTGCAGGGACATCCAAGCTTGGCCCATCAAGCTAATGTCTGAACCCATTAGATTAATAACCCAACACTTAAGGTTGATGTCTGCCTCTTGTCTTTCCCTGGGAAGGCAGGACTATTGTTTGTCCTGGGAGATTAAGCTCTCTTAGAATTGCTAGAGGGCCTGATCTCCCCTATAAAATAGACCCTCTCCGAACATTCAATGTTCAGTGTGTCTGGAGAGCTGGTCTGGCCACACTGTTCTGCCAAGTACTTCTGAGCCTGTCTTGGGGTTCAGTTGTTGCTGTGTGCCACATGCTTTCTATCCTGCTTCCTTGGAGCCCAGTACAGGTCAATGGACTCTGCTTCCCAGATGCAAAGCCACTTCAGGATCTGGTACAGTATCACCCCAAAGAATTCCCCCAATTCCTCCAGTATTCCAAACCTATCCATTCAACACTGCCTATTTTCTAGGACTGTGTATGTGTTCTGCTGCTTTGATTGTTGTGTGCTTATGTACCCCCATTGTCCCTAAATAAACCTGTTAAACTTTATTGGCTGTCCTGCAGAATTTCTTGCAAAAGCTAATCTGAGTATATATAGGCAATAAAGACCCGCAAATTTGCCTAACCTTTTGCTAAGCCAAGAGTCTGCTCTTGCTAATTCCCCACTCTAAAAGGGAGAGACTTCCACTATTTTGGGTAACAGATTCATTTGAATTTTTTTAATCCCACAAAAAAACCTTTGAGCTTACTAAACAGAATTGACAACAAATGAATTGATTCATGAGAATCAGGCAATGCTTTGATTAGAAAACAAAATCAGCAAACAGGTGCACCCTCGACATTATGTGACATTCTAGCCTTCTAATGGAAAGCATCTTCCTGTTTTCACACATGTAAGGCTATTCAATTTGCCCTTTAGTCTTCGTATTTTAACAAGTACTATTATTTCCTGATTCCTTACCATTACTTAAAAAAAAAGTGAAGACCAGAAAAGGCGAACATAATTGGGACACAAATCTTTTTTTATTTAACTAGCAAAAAGATTTGAATGGGAGAACCTCACACCTTTTTTTCTCATTGCAAACCATGCTTCATGACAGAATTCTTCAGCAGTATCTTTTAGAACTTCTCATGAAGTTATGCAAACATACCCCATTAATGAAATCAGACTCTCCCATGTGCACATAGATGATACAATCTTGTGTTGGTACCTTGATATGTAAATTCCACCATGCTTATGACGTGACACAGCCAAGAGTGGCTTCCAGGATATAGTCAAGGCAGGCTCTGTGCCCACAGCAATAAGCCCGTGAAGCCCATTCCCAAACAAAGCAGTTTTTTGTGAAGCCACTATTTGTGCCTCAATTTTGTAGTCCTGAAGCCAAAATTTTACTTCCCATCTCTTCCTCCCCACATTTACCTTGAGTACTATGGTGGTATGATAGCTGCTTCTGAGCCCCATTAGATGAATGAAGGTGCAGATGGTGGTTGGCGCAAAGATGGCTCTGAGGTGGATTCCGCCCATGTGGGGGCAGCGGCGTTCCACCAGTATATATGATGCTGGTGGAGCCCTGGGGTCATTTGCACGCTGAGGTGCCAGCGGCCACAGACTGGCCACAGGCCACGGAGGTGCCTCCACATGGAGCCACCTCCATTTCCTTTCCTCACATTCATCTTCTCTCCTCGCTGAGCTCCACAGGGAGCCTGCGGAGCTCAGCAAGGAGAGAAGGTGAGTGTGGAGGGAAATGGAGGCACTGAAAATTGGCGACTCCAAGCCAATTGCACGGTGCCAGCAGGGAAACACTGTTTCCCGAATGCCTCGCTCATCAAGCAAGGCAGAGAAACAGCATTGCCCCAGGAAAAGCATGGTGCTGCCTTGATTCAGAGGCGGCAGCCGTGCAGACAGCGCCCCTGGAATTATGTTTTTAGCATTCCAGGGGCACTATTTTACACCCATGAGGAATCTACCTGAGCCCCACATGGAGCCATAAGGCAGTGACAGCAGAGTTTTTCACTAACCTGGCTAGCTAGCAGACAAGTGAGGGGGAGAGAGAGGGGAGGGGAGAGGAGATCCCCCCCTAATTCAGTGGGGCTGAAGCAGCCTGAATCATGGTCAAAAAATTTAGTATGATTTGGGATCCAGTTTTTAGCTTCCTTTAATTTGCCACCATTTTTTGGAGGAGCCCGCCCCACAAATACCAATAAGGCATTTTTGCGGGGAGTGGTTTGATTCAGCTTTACTGAACACACACTCCTAGAAGCCTCTCACCTTCTGACCTGGATAAAAGGGCGGGGGCGGGGTCAATCTCATTTGTTTCTGAAGAAGTTAGCTTTAAGTAATGAAGTTTATACCTGTTAAAATTTTGTTGATCTTTAAGGTGCTGTTGGATTTGAATTTTCTACCAATATCAAATAGAGCTTCTTCTTTTTTCTGCTGAAGAACCACAAAGGACAGATATTTACATGTTTTGATGAAATCTTTGTTTTTGGAGGGGAAGGAGCTCTCCCAATGCTATGTAAAACACTGACTTATTTCAGACATAATGCAAAACCGTGGTTATTTAAACCATGTTGAGTTTATTCCTGTAAGCCGAATTCTGCTTTCAATCACTCAAATCCTGATTTGCCTCGACAAATATTGGTTTCATTGCTTGCTCTGGGTTGCCTTGGAGGGCATCACCAGAGAACAAACCAGGCCAAGATGTCTACATTCTCATAAAAGGATAATTAGGACAAACAGTACAATCCTTAACTGAGTTTCATCCTCCTGTGCCCATTCACTTCACCGAATGTAGAGCGCTTAACTCTTGTTTAGAACTGCATGGATTATGGTGGTTAATAAACCATCTTCTTATCCTTGCTTGAGGAACACTAATTAACCATTAAGATAATAAAGCAGACTGTGTTTGCACAAGCACAGCAGCCAGAGTTTGTTCAGGGAAACAATGATTTTGTGCAATGTCTGAAATGAGCTGGAGTGCTAGATCCTTCAGTAAAGTCCTAGGCTGGCAGCCCTCCATGTCCATGAGTGGTCCTCAATGCCCAGAATTGATTTTTCAGCAGTCATAATAGGGATGCAGAAAGAAGGAGAAAGGCAGGGAAGATCCTCCTTCATAACATTTGTGTTCTTGCGATTCCTCAGTTAAGGGACAAACCTTGAACTGCAAATTTGAAATTGTTGAAGGAAACGATGATGAATCTATAGAATTAAAACTTCTCTTGAAGGGACACAGCTATTATCCAGCAGCATTGGAATGGTAGGGTCCTGGGTACTTCATCAATGGATACGTATTGATAGGTTTTTACCTTAAACTGGCAGTCTACAGCAGATAGTTACACCCCATCTACCATGTAATGTCTGTTAGGTCCATTGTTCAAATAGCTTGCAGCAACAAATGAGAGGGCTTCTTAGAGTTGCCAACTGAGTTAGGAAATTCCTGGAGATTTGGGAGTGTAGTCTGGGGATGACAGGGTTTGTGGAGGAAAGTGACCTCAGCCCAATATAATGCCATAGAGTTGTCCCCCCTTCCCCCCCACAAAGTAGACGTGTTCTCCTGGATAACTAATCTCTGTTGTCTGGAGTTGAGTTGCAATTTTGAGAGATCTCCAGGCCCCATCTGTAGGTTGGCAATCCTAGGCTATATGACAATGAACATTGTGATGAGTGGGATTAGAAGAATAAAGACTGATACATATACATAATTATAACCAACTTTTTGCCTCTCTTTTTATATTTCCCAGCCCCCTCCCCCTGCAAAGCATCGAATTGTGGCATGGAGTCCATCACACAATGTGATTGTAAGGTAAGCAGTTGCTTTCCAATCTTCCACAAGCTTCTCACATGCTGGAGAAGCACAAATAACATTGAAAGAGACAAGAACACACATGCTTGAACAAGAAGCTAAGGTAGATTTGTGAGAGTGTTCCTTTGGCTCTCCTGTTTGACTTTTTTGAAGCAAAGTGCCGCTAGGTTGAACGATGCTTCATCCTCCTTCTGCATGGAGATCTCTCTCAAACACTCCAACCACAACATCAGTGTGACCTCAAGGGACGTCCTACCGCTCCAGTGTCACTGCAACAGGTGTTACATTGAAAGCAATGTGCTGTTTCAGATGAGAAATGAGACCAACACCTTTCAGATCTTCCTGAACTTGTTTAGAAGGAAACCAAGAGTCTCTCCTTGTGTCTTACTGTCTGTGTAAATGGCAAATCCCGTAAACAATTCAAAGGTATAAGGCTTCAAGAAAGAGACAGAGGAAAAAAAATCCGTTACCTAGTCCTTCTTTTAATAAAACTATGATTTAAAAAGTGACCAAGTGTGCTGTGATGGTTCCAGAGTTAAAATACCGAGTGCTATGAAAACCATTCATCAGGCTGCTCAGCTTCTTATGAAGAGTAGATCTTTTGAAGAGTAGATCTTCTTATGAAGAATAGATCGTGGATGTTTGCTGCATTCCAGTTTGTAGAGCAGGATCCAAGTGTCTTACTTTTACGTTCACACTGGAACTTAGATTCTTTTTCTCTCTCTCTTGTTCATTAGCTGAGCAGTTTCTAATGATCGGGAAAGGCATCAGATCCTGATGTTTTTCCTCCCTGTTCTTAAACCTCTTCAACTTTGCGATCAACAGAGTGCAGGCTGTATCTATTGATTCTTTTGTTCAACAGTGTCTTGTTGTTTATCTGACAGGAAAAGAAAACCCACCTAGAAGTCAATCAAATCCACTTTGGGAAAAGTCACGGCTGCTTTATGACCACAACACAGGCTCCAGCCCTTCCGATATTTAGGGACGCCATCTACAGAGAAGGAAAAAAAACCCCTTCAGGCAGGATCCAACATCTGGAATGAAATGTCAGCCACTTGTGGAATATACTCAAGAAACGTCAACACAAACATGTCATTCACTTATATTTTAAACAGGAAAGCTAATACTGCTTTGTATAATAATAAGCCTTTATTTGGCATAACAATAATCATAACACAATAAAAAACCTGAGATAAAAGGTATACAAATACAAAGGTTTAAGATAGAATATAAATTATTGATTGTGCATCACCTCCAGTAAAAATTGTGCTACCAATTCACAAGTTTCATTGTCAGAATTGTCCAGAAGGAAAGGAAGTCTACCTGATTCTCCCATTTCACTAGATATCCTAGAAAGAATATTGGAATATTTTGATCTGATATTAGCAGATTTAGGGCAGCAAAGCAGTTGATGTGCCAATGTTTCACATCTAAAGAGTATTTACCTACATCTAAAGAGTATTTACCTACGCTTTTCTGGACATCCCATTTGGCCCTTACCGCCAGTGAGCTAATTAATTCTCAGCATCTAGGTAATCTCGTAAGTGCTTTTTATAAGGCAGATTCGCCTTGTGTGGCAATTGGCAATTTTGAGACATTAATCAAGTATATCACAATACTGCTTTGTGCTCCCTGTAAACATGGGTATAAGCTTCACACTAGAGAGTTAAGATTTCTAAGTCCCTCCTTTAGTCCCACTCTCTGTAGGCACAATGTGGGTTAAAACCTAACTATAGTTCTCTACAGAATTGAGACCATCATTGTGGTTAATGGGTCCATGAGTGATAGCATTATGTCCCCCCTCCAGTTCTTTTGCCTTCATCTTCTGACTCACCCCCATAATTCTTCCTCTTAGCCCTTGGATTCTCTCTCTTCTCATAAACCCCCCTCGTAACCTTATGTTTGTTAACATTTCCTTTTTTAGACTGTTGGTTTTTCCATGTCTCCCTCCATGGGCTCCAAGGTTTTTAATTGATCCTTTCCCCTTCCTCTTTCTCCTTTGACTAAAGTCATACTTCTATACCTTGTCTCACAGAAGAGAGAACCTCAATGTTGAACTAGTCTGCAGCTACTTCCTGGACCTTTTTGTATTGAAAGGAGGTGGTAGCCATCTTTGGGGGACCAGGAAAAAATGATGAAATTGGAAGGTTTGAGTTTTGAAAAAAAAAAAAGATTGGAGGAGAAAGATCCCAAGCAGAGTGCAGTTAAAACCACTGTAACAGCCCAAAGGATTCCAGAGATACAGGTATTTTTACCCATGGTGGCCATTTTGGAAAAATTGGAGGGTCCAAATTTAAAAAAAAATGGGGGGGAATCATCAGGGGACTCTGAGCAGAATGTAGTTAAAACTGCTGGGATAGCTCAAGGGATTCCAGAGGTATGGGTGATTTTATCCATGGCAGCCATTTTGATATCAGGCCTTTTTTTCTACAGCAGAAGCACACCACTTTCACTTCGCTGGAACAATGCAGAACTCCATTTCGATCTTTGGGTGGGACCAGAGGTGGGATCCAGCAGGTTCTCACCAATTCCCGAGAGTGGGTTACTAATTATTTGTGTGTGCCGAGAGGGGGTTACTAATTGGGTCCGCTTTTCCACCTCCACACCCTCTCCTCCCCGAGAGGCATACTGCCTTTGAACGTGAAGATTCCATATAGCAATTGTGACTAATAATGTAACTCCCTGAACTGGGTTAATCCCTTTCAGTTACTGCAATTCATTGATTCTCAGCCTTTCATACCTTTTATCTCACCAGTCTCTATCAAAGAACCTGTGTGTTTCACCACTGCTGTGTTCAGATTTGTGAGTTAGGGCATTTTCTATAATGTGATGATGATTTGGAAATGACCTGGTCCAAAAAAATTTGGGGGGGTCGTGGTGGGGTGGCTGCCCATGGGGGGGCATCCAATTTAGGTTTTGCCCAGGGCTAAGGTTTGCCTAGGTATGCCTCTGCCCCCTTTGCTGAGGGGGGGCTGGCGAGGGAACCTGTTACTAAAATTTTTTTGGATCCCACCACTGGGTGGGACAGAATATACCAATGTTTCCAAACTTTTTTCCACGGGGAATAATCATGACAATTGGAATGAGCAGAGCAGCCAATTGGTTGCTTTTATCATCATCATACCTTGAGATTCAGATTACTGCAGTACTGAATGAGAAGCACACTGAAGCTCCACATACATCAAGAATTGTTATTGTTGTTCAGAGAATTTGTTCACCTTTGTCGATTGTCATTCAATCAAATTTTAGACCACTCTCTAATGCAAAGGCATTAAGGTTAGGGTTGTTAAAACATTAAAACACAGTGCAACCCTAAAAAAAGAATGACAGCCTTTTAAATCCACAGAAATCAGTAGTTGGGTCTGTAAGCTTTTAGCCAAGAGGAAAGGTGAGACAGGAATGATTGAATGACTGAATGAATAAAAGTCTGCTTATGATAGTCACGGTCCTCAGTACAGGATAGATCAGAGCACAAGTCACAATATAATTCCTTAGCATGCAAGTGATACTAAAATGGGAAAAAACCAAAAAAACCCTAAATGTCAATTAAAAGGCAAGACCTGAATTAAAAAAATATATTATTTTGCAGTGTGGATTTTGAAAACCTTGAAAATGATTCCCCATGCTAGCTCACAGAACCAAAAACAGTAATTTCAACATTTAAAAACTCAGTTATCAACACTGGTGTTGTTTTTTTTCATGCGCCGGGTTACGGGTTGAAATGAATTGTATATTACGCTTCAGATGCAAACCAAAGAGATGCAAGAGATTCCGTGAGAAACTTGGTTTAATTTTCATTTAAAAGAAACCACAGGAGGGTTCTGCTAATTTCGTTCACATTCCAGACTGCAGTTTATGTATAAGATAACTTTAGGAAATACAGGAGAAGGAGTGAAAAGCAATATGCACCATTCTGTTGCAGGTCCTTGCTTGTACTCTTAGGTTTGTGTGAAATTTGTGCTGCAATTCTTTCCAGTATTGTGGGATTAAAGTGAAATGTAGAGTATGGGGGAGAAAATGGAAATGTTGACCTATCAGGTTAGAATTCTTCCCTTCATACATACATGAACAGTTTTTAGAAAACCTTGAACAGAATCAAGCAAACTTCAAATTTTCACCTTTCTAGAAGGGCATTTTTTTTAGGTGACACATATGAATTCTAACGCTGTCTACAGTGGGGTTTTTTTAAAAAAAAATTGTTTGTTTCTTCCTAGTGAGAATTGAAGCAAGAATACTAAAACTTTCCCATACAAAATTCTTGAATGTTATTGTGGCTTCTTGGTTAAAAGAGAAAAAAAAAACCTTGCAGGAAACATAAAACAATGTTTTTCATAATTCATGTTTTAGGTGTTTGCCTCAAGGGTGAGGTCAAGGGGATTTCGCCTCAGATGCATGCCATAAGGTTTTGAGGAGAACTGGCTTTAAAAACCCCTTCTGTCAAAAATCAGCTCAGAGGCACAGCTATTTCCTATCTATGCAATAAAAACCAAAGATGTCCTATCTAATTAGGACATTGAGGGGACCAGTTTTATTAATTAGGTTTACTTCTAAGAAAATGTGGGTAGAATGGGTCTAAAAATGGATTTCAAAAATAAAAATCACTAAATAAAATATAGTATATCAGAGTTAAGAAACATCATGGGCAGCCCAATCCAGATGTGTGTGACTCCCCCTCTGGGGTGATGCAGGCCTACACCAGCAGAAATGTCCTTTCTGGGGCACTTGCCCCAACAGAGGGCAAGTCCACTAGTTCTCAGCTGCTGCAGCACCCTGCGAGGGCTGCCCGCGGCACCCGACTTCATGTTGGCACTCCTGCGGCCCCCAGCTGCATCAGTTTGGTGGGGCCATTCCCAGAGGTAGAGCTGATCTCAGCTTGTTTTCACCCTGAGTTTGGTACCAGTTGTGCCATGGCCTTAGCCAGTGGTGGGATCCAAAAATTTTAGTAACAGGTTCCCATGGTGGTGGGATTCAAACTGTGGCGTAGAGCCAATGGGACTGGGCGGGGCACAATGGGGGCATAATCAGACATTCCGGGGGCGGGGCATTCCTGGGCGGGGCTGCGCCTGTCCTTGGGCAGGAAACGAATGCATGCAGGCGCAGGCTGCCATGCACTCCGGCGCACCTCCTGCTAGACTGCTTCAAGTTCTGTGTGCTACTGCTGAGAGGAGGGGCATAACTAAGGCAAAAATCACGTGGCAAAATCACCAATTAGTAACCCCCTCTCGGCACACACAAATATTTAGTAACCTACTCTCGGGAACCTGTGAGAACCTGCTGGATCCCACCTCTGGCCTTAGCCCAGCACTTATGCGACCCTTTGGGGTGGCATGTGTGCATAGGACTCCATTGGGGGATTCCTGGCAGCAGGGAGGGTTTTCAAGTTTCTCCCCTTCCCGTACTGCTGGGAAAGCTTGCTGGAGGCTGCACAGTGCGGCCTCCAGCCCTCGCCGGTCATCTGGATTGGACTGTTAAAGTGATTTTTATTCAGCTGCACAATAAAAATATACTAAAATTTTTAACATCACAATCTATTTCAGTTGGAGGAATTCTTTTAAGAGAACAAAACTTGACAAAAACTCATCTGATCACACTGATCTGACACCACAGATTCTTTTAACAAATCCTTGTGTGTTTTCATGCTGAGATATTGTTCAAGTTCAAAAGAAGGAATAGTATTTCAAAGGAAAATCAGACCAATAAGAACAGTGTTATACAGATAACAAGATACCATTATTTTATATAACCTTTTTTATCAGTTACCTAGGAAACATTATTGACTTTCTTCAGAGGAACTCTGACTGTAGTTGTTGACAAAGTCACTGTTATAATTGCATAGCAGGGGGGATCTTGGTTACCAACCAGCCCTAATAAGACCTTTGAGAAAGCCATACAGAGAATTAACCTATCAATACCTGTGTCCATTCATTCGTTTGAGGGTCATACGATTCCATGGTGTTCAGGTATGTCTGGCCGTCATATCCACCGACTGCATATAATTTGTCACCTAGGATGCAAACACCAACAGCATCACGAGGCATGCTTAAGGGAGCCACCATTGTCCACGTATCGGTTTTGGGATCATACCTGGAAAAGCAAAAATAAAAATATGTCACCTGCATCATATTTAGCAATCAATCTCGTTTTTAACATTCACAGCCACCCCTTTTCATTTTTTCAATAGATTCCTTGTCAAACCCTTTCCAGATGCAAGTTATTTGGCAATAAGAATTGTCCCACCTGTACCTGGGCTGGATATTTTCAGCTGGGTTTATTTTGTATTCAAAATTTCCTTACTGACACTGTTTACTATGGGCTGGATCTCAGTGCTTATATAGTCCTAATATCTTTTTGGTTTTCTAAGACTCCTTCGAAACCAGAGCACTCATTTTGCTATGAGAGGCCCAGTGGTCACACTGTAGAATTTTGTTTGGAGGTTTGCAAGCCCTACTTCTTCAGTAACTTACTTCTGCCTCTTGCTGTTCAAAATGGTTCAGAGTCGATATAGTCACCATGACTGGCTGAATTATGAATTCCAACAAGGGAGGGCTGCCAAGCAGCTGATCAATAGGACAACTTACCAGCAAAAGGGAGAGGCTTTCCCTGGTGTCACACCAGTATCGCCAGCAACACAGCAACATCACTTCTGGCACATGCCAGAAGTGATGTCATCAAGTCATCAGCAATGTGGCACACTGGTATTTGGGCCCAAGCTCTATGGTAAAAAAACAGTAATACCATACAGTTTTTGCCCACTTACCAGAATGCTCTGGTAAACACCAGAAATGATATCACTACATCACCAGCTATTCTGGCTGTCAGTAAGTCCCCCCGACTCTCAAGGTTGCCAGAAGGGACTCAGCATCTGTATAACAAGGCCCACTCTTTGAATTTTTTCAAATGACTAGCAGTGTGTTCATTCAAAGTTCCTTCTAGTGCCATGGTGGCGAACCTTTGGCACTCCAGATGTTATAAACTACAATTCCCATCAGCCCCTGCCAGCATGGCCAATTGGGGCTGAGGGCCTCAATAGGGGCTGAGGGCCAATTGGCCATGCTGGCAGGGGCTGATGGGAATTGCAGTCCATAACATCTGGAGTGCCAAAAGTTCGCCACCACTGCTCTAGTGTTACTTCTGTTCGTTTGTTTCTAAATGAATTCAGTAGTATGCAATTGACAAACTATATAGGACAACAGGCCTGGTGACTCCTAGTTGGGAAATTCCTGGAAATTTGTAGGTGGAATGTGGGGATAGTGGGTTTTGAGGAGGGGAGAGACTTCAGCAAAGAATAATGCCATAGATTTCACCCTCCAAAGCAGACATTTTATCGGAAGAAACTGATGGCTGTAGTCTGGACATCAGTAATTACTCCAGGAAATAGCCCACCTGAAGGTTAGTAAAAGTACAGCATGATCAGTGAGAAAAAATATGTTCTTAAAGTAATTTTACATGTTTTTAAAATGGTGGTTCCAATCCATTCTCTGCCCAGGAAGCCACAGTGGTATAGCTGTTAAAGGGCTGGTCTAGAATTGCGGAGACCTGGGTTCAAATTGCCAAGCAGCCATGAAGCTCCAGGGATGACCTTGGCCCAATCTCTCTTCCTACCCTAACCTACCTCAAAAGGTTGTTGTGAAGATAAAGTGTAGGAGGAGGGAAGACTTATCCCACCATTAATCTCTTTAAGTGACAGAGTAGGATAAAAGTGAGATAGAGAAGTAGTATTTTGCATCTGGAAGTAGTGATATACATAATTACAATATCAGTGTATTAAGGTTGTAATAAACTGCCAGTATCTCCCACTTCCAAATGTATATTAATACAATGTTATTTAGCAAACCTTTTTCCACCAAAGACTCCTCTGCAGGTGATGCTTAAGATTACCAGGATTTTATAGAAATAAAATGGAGCTCAAAAGCCATTCACCTTGTCTTCATCTGATTTCTTTTTTTTTTGTATTCAGGAACTTTATGAAATCTCCTGTTTTACCCCTGGGCACGTCAAGTTATTGCAGAGTAAAGCATGCAGCCATATTTTTTTTAGTAGAAGAAATACCATTACAAAATGAAGGTATTTCCTCAGCTATTACACGGCTGTTTTTCCCATTCTGTTTTGGGTGAGTTCTAAGTATTTTATTAGTCCCATGTTCCCTGTTTATTAAAACACACAGAGAGAAAGATGCTATTTCTGTTTAGCTAACCTTTCTTTGCCTGCATTCACCTTGATTTTTTCTTTTTGCAGTTGAAAAAGACAATCCTAACTCAAGCGCTCCGTTAAAGTCTATTTCCCCGGGGCATGAGAAAATATAATACAATTTTGCCAACGTTAATTGAAAACATGACTGTAAGTCAGAGACATTCAGAGCTTTCGAAGGCAATGTCCTTCAAACTTAAAGAAATGCATACTTTAACAACTTATAATTCACTTCATTTCAACTTAATTCACAAACAAAAGAGGAACATAGAAATTGAGCAAGGTTTTTTTCCTAAGAAGACACTAACACAAGTCTGTAGTGTCAGAGGATAGCCATGCTGGTCTGCAGTTGAACAATTAGATTTGAGTCCATTAGCACCTTGGTATCAGACAACATGAGTTTTGTCTTTTGGAAGCTTATACCCCAGAAAACTTGATGACCCCTAAGGCAGTGGCGTAGTGCCAAGGGGATGGGGGTGGGGACAATGTACCAGGTGCGTGCTGGTACGGAGGCGTTCTGGGGCATGGCGGGTGCGTGGCAGGGGCGCAGGATGCAGGCATGCTTCGTGCGCAGTTCCTCCTCGCTCTGCCCCTGCCTTGAATCTTTTTTTAAAAAATAATGTATTTTATTATTTACAATATTTATAGTACACCTTTCTTTCAGGAACTCAAGGTGAATTACGTATAGTAAACCAGTACAATCACAAAAAAGTGGCACATTAAATAAGCAATGCATTACGATTTTAGAAGTCTGGAAACACTCGAAAGAAGTTAAACATAGCGTAAATATTCACATGACACATGGCCAGCCCAATCCAGGAGGGAGCGACTCCCCCTCTAGAGTCAGCAAGGGGCTACACTGACAGAAATGCCCTCCTCAGGTCACTTACCCCAGTGGAGGGGCAAATCTGCCTGAGTCTGGCCACTGCAGTGCCCTGAGCCATTCAAACATGGTGCCCAGCTTCACGTCACGATAGTGGGGATGTGATGGGAGCACTCCCAGAGGTGGAGTCAATGATAGTCAACTTCCATCCCAAGTTTGCCATCAGTTGCACTGCAGCTCCAGCCCTGTTGTTCCACCACTCTTTGGGGTGGTATAAGGGTTCCATTGGGGGAGTTCTGGTGGTGGAGAGGATTGCCTGCCTGTCGATGCCTGCCTGACCATGTAGTTGCACAGTAAAGTGAGGTGAGTAGCAAAAAAAAAAAAAGCCCGATGGCAACTTGCTTCCACAGGCTCCATTCGCTGCCTGCACAGAGGCATGTGAATGCGAAAACAGGAGAGCAGGTTATTTTATCCTGACTGGAACCCGCTCTACCTGTGCTGTGTGGAAGGGGCCTAAGCCTTGACAGCATATCTTTGCCATAGCCCACACATCAATTTCAAGTCCCCCCCAATATATTTGTTGGTATAAATAACTATTATCCTTCATAAGATACATTATTAGATTTTAAAATCTAATAATAGTAATAAATTAGGGTCCTCAAACATCAGGGACTGTCTTTCCCCCTGTGTCCCCACCCAGCCTCTGCATTCTGCAGAGGCCAATTTGCTGGTGGTCCCTGCACCCTCCATGGGCCAGGGCCTTCAGTGCCTTGGGCCGAATGTGCTGGAACACTCTTCCACCAACCATTAAGGCCCTGTGGGACCTTGGGCAGTTCTGTGGGGCTGTAAAGACTGAGCTGTTCCACCGAGCATTTGGAGGAGAGTAACCGTTGATTGCCACCCATATTTTTTCCATCATTAGACCACCCCCATGATAAGGAGCTGAATTCGATTGTTTCTGACTTTGACAGGATTTTTATTGCCATCTGTAATCTTGTTCTGTTTTTATGTTTAACTAGCGGGGCCCGGCCATGCATTGCTGTGGCAATTGTCCTTCTCATCACAGTCCACAACCCACACAGATGTCCATGCAGGTCCAATGATCTGCAGCATAGCCTTTTGGGGTGGTCAAATGGAATCCCTCTTTCCCTTTTCAATTCACATTGTTATATGGTGCTGTCTTGGTTTTTTATTATAATGTAACCCTTTCCATTCCACAACGGAACTGTCCAGAGTGCAAAATCCAGCATTATCCATGAAGGCTGGTTGACGCATAAAGCATAAAGTCCTGGCAGCTTGGGTAAAAGCAGGAACTGGGGCAAGGAGGCTATCCCAGTCAGGCAGCAGAGGCAGGGTGGTGAGGCGTTCAGATCAAGGCCAGCTCCCTGGGTTCTTAAAAAAGGAGCCATGTGCAAAAGAAGCCGGGAGCCAGTAGTCCATTTGGTTCATCCCCACCCAGCGGATTTTCTTGAAAGAAAAAGGCAAACTCCAGCTGCGGCTTTTAGTAAAAGGCTGGCGTGGCCGAGATATGGGTGAGGAAGTGGGTAAATGGTGGTTGGATGTGAGGGAGGGCAGAGTGAGGTGTGTGAGGATGAGCTGGATGTGTATGAGAGTTCACCTTCTGACCTCCGACCTATCCCAAGGGACGAAGGTGGCTGGGTTCAGAGACACCCTGCTTCATCTTTGGTGCTGATAAATGCCAGGTCCATAAATAATAAGACCGCTGTTCACCCCCCCCCCCCCCCACCCCCCCCCCCCCCCACCCCCCCCCCCCCCCACCCCCCCCCCCCCCCACCCCCCCCCCCCCCCACCCCCCCCCCCCCCCACCCCCCCCCCCCCCCACCCCCCCCC
This sequence comes from Sphaerodactylus townsendi, assembly GCF_021028975.2. NCBI lineage: Eukaryota > Metazoa > Chordata > Lepidosauria > Squamata > Sphaerodactylidae > Sphaerodactylus > Sphaerodactylus townsendi. The sequence goes on along the minus strand of NC_059428.1, from coordinate 125,590,705 downwards.
CCCCCCACCCCCCCCCCCCCCCACCCCCCCCCCCCCCCACCCCCCCCCCCCCCCACCCCCCCCCCCCCCCACCCCCCCCCCCCCCCACCCCCCCCCCCCCCCACCCCCCCCCCCCCCCACCCCCCCCCCCCCCCACCCCCCCCCCCCCCCACCCCCCCCCCCCCCCACCCCCCCCCCCCCCCACCCCCCCCCCCCCCCACCCCCCCCCCCCCCCACCCCCCCCCCCCCCCACCCCCCCCCCCCCCCACCCCCCCCCCCCCCCACCCCCCCCCCCCCCCACCCCCCCCCCCCCCCACCCCCCCCCCCCCCCACCCCCCCCCCCCCCCACCCCCCCCCCCCCCCACCCCCCCCCCCCCCCACCCCCCCCCCCCCCCACCCCCCCCCCCCCCCACCCCCCCCCCCCCCCACCCCCCCCCCCCCCCACCCCCCCCCCCCCCCACCCCCCCCCCCCCCCACCCCCCCCCCCCCCCACCCCCCCCCCCCCCCACCCCCCCCCCCCCCCACCCCCCCCCCCCCCCACCCCCCCCCCCCCCCACCCCCCCCCCCCCCCACCCCCCCCCCCCCCCACCCCCCCCCCCCCCCACCCCCCCCCCCCCCCACCCCCCCCCCCCCCCACCCCCCCCCCCCCCCACCCCCCCCCCCCCCCACCCCCCCCCCCCCCCACCCCCCCCCCCCCCCACCCCCCCCCCCCCCCACCCCCCCCCCCCCCCACCCCCCCCCCCCCCCACCCCCCCCCCCCCCCACCCCCCCCCCCCCCCACCCCCCCCCCCCCCCACCCCCCCCCCCCCCCACCCCCCCCCCCCCCCACCCCCCCCCCCCCCCACCCCCCCCCCCCCCCACCCCCCCCCCCCCCCACCCCCCCCCCCCCCCACCCCCCCCCCCCCCCACCCCCCCCCCCCCCCACCCCCCCCCCCCCCCACCCCCCCCCCCCCCCACCCCCCCCCCCCCCCACCCCCCCCCCCCCCCACCCCCCCCCCCCCCCACCCCCCCCCCCCCCCACCCCCCCCCCCCCCCACCCCCCCCCCCCCCCACCCCCCCCCCCCCCCACCCCCCCCCCCCCCCACCCCCCCCCCCCCCCACCCCCCCCCCCCCCCACCCCCCCCCCCCCCCACCCCCCCCCCCCCCCACCCCCCCCCCCCCCCACCCCCCCCCCCCCCCACCCCCCCCCCCCCCCACCCCCCCCCCCCCCCACCCCCCCCCCCCCCCACCCCCCCCCCCCCCCACCCCCCCCCCCCCCCACCCCCCCCCCCCCCCACCCCCCCCCCCCCCCACCCCCCCCCCCCCCCACCCCCCCCCCCCCCCACCCCCCCCCCCCCCCACCCCCCCCCCCCCCCACCCCCCCCCCCCCCCACCCCCCCCCCCCCCCACCCCCCCCCCCCCCCACCCCCCCCCCCCCCCACCCCCCCCCCCCCCCACCCCCCCCCCCCCCCACCCCCCCCCCCCCCCACCCCCCCCCCCCCCCACCCCCCCCCCCCCCCACCCCCCCCCCCCCCCACCCCCCCCCCCCCCCACCCCCCCCCCCCCCCACCCCCCCCCCCCCCCACCCCCCCCCCCCCCCACCCCCCCCCCCCCCCACCCCCCCCCCCCCCCACCCCCCCCCCCCCCCACCCCCCCCCCCCCCCACCCCCCCCCCCCCCCACCCCCCCCCCCCCCCACCCCCCCCCCCCCCCACCCCCCCCCCCCCCCACCCCCCCCCCCCCCCACCCCCCCCCCCCCCCACCCCCCCCCCCCCCCACCCCCCCCCCCCCCCACCCCCCCCCCCCCCCACCCCCCCCCCCCCCCACCCCCCCCCCCCCCCACCCCCCCCCCCCCCCACCCCCCCCCCCCCCCACCCCCCCCCCCCCCCACCCCCCCCCCCCCCCACCCCCCCCCCCCCCCACCCCCCCCCCCCCCCACCCCCCCCCCCCCCCACCCCCCCCCCCCCCCACCCCCCCCCCCCCCCACCCCCCCCCCCCCCCACCCCCCCCCCCCCCCACCCCCCCCCCCCCCCACCCCCCCCCCCCCCCACCCCCCCCCCCCCCCACCCCCCCCCCCCCCCACCCCCCCCCCCCCCCACCCCCCCCCCCCCCCACCCCCCCCCCCCCCCACCCCCCCCCCCCCCCACCCCCCCCCCCCCCCACCCCCCCCCCCCCCCACCCCCCCCCCCCCCCACCCCCCCCCCCCCCCACCCCCCCCCCCCCCCACCCCCCCCCCCCCCCACCCCCCCCCCCCCCCACCCCCCCCCCCCCCCACCCCCCCCCCCCCCCACCCCCCCCCCCCCCCACCCCCCCCCCCCCCCACCCCCCCCCCCCCCCACCCCCCCCCCCCCCCACCCCCCCCCCCCCCCACCCCCCCCCCCCCCCACCCCCCCCCCCCCCCACCCCCCCCCCCCCCCACCCCCCCCCCCCCCCACCCCCCCCCCCCCCCACCCCCCCCCCCCCCCACCCCCCCCCCCCCCCACCCCCCCCCCCCCCCACCCCCCCCCCCCCCCACCCCCCCCCCCCCCCACCCCCCCCCCCCCCCACCCCCCCCCCCCCCCACCCCCCCCCCCCCCCACCCCCCCCCCCCCCCACCCCCCCCCCCCCCCACCCCCCCCCCCCCCCACCCCCCCCCCCCCCCACCCCCCCCCCCCCCCACCCCCCCCCCCCCCCACCCCCCCCCCCCCCCACCCCCCCCCCCCCCCACCCCCCCCCCCCCCCACCCCCCCCCCCCCCCACCCCCCCCCCCCCCCACCCCCCCCCCCCCCCACCCCCCCCCCCCCCCACCCCCCCCCCCCCCCACCCCCCCCCCCCCCCACCCCCCCCCCCCCCCACCCCCCCCCCCCCCCACCCCCCCCCCCCCCCACCCCCCCCCCCCCCCACCCCCCCCCCCCCCCACCCCCCCCCCCCCCCACCCCCCCCCCCCCCCACCCCCCCCCCCCCCCACCCCCCCCCCCCCCCACCCCCCCCCCCCCCCACCCCCCCCCCCCCCCACCCCCCCCCCCCCCCACCCCCCCCCCCCCCCACCCCCCCCCCCCCCCACCCCCCCCCCCCCCCACCCCCCCCCCCCCCCACCCCCCCCCCCCCCCACCCCCCCCCCCCCCCACCCCCCCCCCCCCCCACCCCCCCCCCCCCCCACCCCCCCCCCCCCCCACCCCCCCCCCCCCCCACCCCCCCCCCCCCCCACCCCCCCCCCCCCCCACCCCCCCCCCCCCCCACCCCCCCCCCCCCCCACCCCCCCCCCCCCCCACCCCCCCCCCCCCCCACCCCCCCCCCCCCCCACCCCCCCCCCCCCCCACCCCCCCCCCCCCCCACCCCCCCCCCCCCCCACCCCCCCCCCCCCCCACCCCCCCCCCCCCCCACCCCCCCCCCCCCCCACCCCCCCCCCCCCCCACCCCCCCCCCCCCCCACCCCCCCCCCCCCCCACCCCCCCCCCCCCCCACCCCCCCCCCCCCCCACCCCCCCCCCCCCCCACCCCCCCCCCCCCCCACCCCCCCCCCCCCCCACCCCCCCCCCCCCCCACCCCCCCCCCCCCCCACCCCCCCCCCCCCCCACCCCCCCCCCCCCCCACCCCCCCCCCCCCCCACCCCCCCCCCCCCCCACCCCCCCCCCCCCCCACCCCCCCCCCCCCCCACCCCCCCCCCCCCCCACCCCCCCCCCCCCCCACCCCCCCCCCCCCCCACCCCCCCCCCCCCCCACCCCCCCCCCCCCCCACCCCCCCCCCCCCCCACCCCCCCCCCCCCCCACCCCCCCCCCCCCCCACCCCCCCCCCCCCCCACCCCCCCCCCCCCCCACCCCCCCCCCCCCCCACCCCCCCCCCCCCCCACCCCCCCCCCCCCCCACCCCCCCCCCCCCCCACCCCCCCCCCCCCCCACCCCCCCCCCCCCCCACCCCCCCCCCCCCCCACCCCCCCCCCCCCCCACCCCCCCCCCCCCCCACCCCCCCCCCCCCCCACCCCCCCCCCCCCCCACCCCCCCCCCCCCCCACCCCCCCCCCCCCCCACCCCCCCCCCCCCCCACCCCCCCCCCCCCCCACCCCCCCCCCCCCCCACCCCCCCCCCCCCCCACCCCCCCCCCCCCCCACCCCCCCCCCCCCCCACCCCCCCCCCCCCCCACCCCCCCCCCCCCCCACCCCCCCCCCCCCCCACCCCCCCCCCCCCCCACCCCCCCCCCCCCCCACCCCCCCCCCCCCCCACCCCCCCCCCCCCCCACCCCCCCCCCCCCCCACCCCCCCCCCCCCCCACCCCCCCCCCCCCCCACCCCCCCCCCCCCCCACCCCCCCCCCCCCCCACCCCCCCCCCCCCCCACCCCCCCCCCCCCCCACCCCCCCCCCCCCCCACCCCCCCCCCCCCCCACCCCCCCCCCCCCCCACCCCCCCCCCCCCCCACCCCCCCCCCCCCCCACCCCCCCCCCCCCCCACCCCCCCCCCCCCCCACCCCCCCCCCCCCCCACCCCCCCCCCCCCCCACCCCCCCCCCCCCCCACCCCCCCCCCCCCCCACCCCCCCCCCCCCCCACCCCCCCCCCCCCCCACCCCCCCCCCCCCCCACCCCCCCCCCCCCCCACCCCCCCCCCCCCCCACCCCCCCCCCCCCCCACCCCCCCCCCCCCCCACCCCCCCCCCCCCCCACCCCCCCCCCCCCCCACCCCCCCCCCCCCCCACCCCCCCCCCCCCCCACCCCCCCCCCCCCCCACCCCCCCCCCCCCCCACCCCCCCCCCCCCCCACCCCCCCCCCCCCCCACCCCCCCCCCCCCCCACCCCCCCCCCCCCCCACCCCCCCCCCCCCCCACCCCCCCCCCCCCCCACCCCCCCCCCCCCCCACCCCCCCCCCCCCCCACCCCCCCCCCCCCCCACCCCCCCCCCCCCCCACCCCCCCCCCCCCCCACCCCCCCCCCCCCCCACCCCCCCCCCCCCCCACCCCCCCCCCCCCCCACCCCCCCCCCCCCCCACCCCCCCCCCCCCCCACCCCCCCCCCCCCCCACCCCCCCCCCCCCCCACCCCCCCCCCCCCCCACCCCCCCCCCCCCCCACCCCCCCCCCCCCCCACCCCCCCCCCCCCCCACCCCCCCCCCCCCCCACCCCCCCCCCCCCCCACCCCCCCCCCCCCCCACCCCCCCCCCCCCCCACCCCCCCCCCCCCCCACCCCCCCCCCCCCCCACCCCCCCCCCCCCCCACCCCCCCCCCCCCCCACCCCCCCCCCCCCCCACCCCCCCCCCCCCCCACCCCCCCCCCCCCCCACCCCCCCCCCCCCCCACCCCCCCCCCCCCCCACCCCCCCCCCCCCCCACCCCCCCCCCCCCCCACCCCCCCCCCCCCCCACCCCCCCCCCCCCCCACCCCCCCCCCCCCCCACCCCCCCCCCCCCCCACCCCCCCCCCCCCCCACCCCCCCCCCCCCCCACCCCCCCCCCCCCCCACCCCCCCCCCCCCCCACCCCCCCCCCCCCCCACCCCCCCCCCCCCCCACCCCCCCCCCCCCCCACCCCCCCCCCCCCCCACCCCCCCCCCCCCCCACCCCCCCCCCCCCCCACCCCCCCCCCCCCCCACCCCCCCCCCCCCCCACCCCCCCCCCCCCCCACCCCCCCCCCCCCCCACCCCCCCCCCCCCCCACCCCCCCCCCCCCCCACCCCCCCCCCCCCCCACCCCCCCCCCCCCCCACCCCCCCCCCCCCCCACCCCCCCCCCCCCCCACCCCCCCCCCCCCCCACCCCCCCCCCCCCCCACCCCCCCCCCCCCCCACCCCCCCCCCCCCCCACCCCCCCCCCCCCCCACCCCCCCCCCCCCCCACCCCCCCCCCCCCCCACCCCCCCCCCCCCCCACCCCCCCCCCCCCCCACCCCCCCCCCCCCCCACCCCCCCCCCCCCCCACCCCCCCCCCCCCCCACCCCCCCCCCCCCCCACCCCCCCCCCCCCCCACCCCCCCCCCCCCCCACCCCCCCCCCCCCCCACCCCCCCCCCCCCCCACCCCCCCCCCCCCCCACCCCCCCCCCCCCCCACCCCCCCCCCCCCCCACCCCCCCCCCCCCCCACCCCCCCCCCCCCCCACCCCCCCCCCCCCCCACCCCCCCCCCCCCCCACCCCCCCCCCCCCCCACCCCCCCCCCCCCCCACCCCCCCCCCCCCCCACCCCCCCCCCCCCCCACCCCCCCCCCCCCCCACCCCCCCCCCCCCCCACCCCCCCCCCCCCCCACCCCCCCCCCCCCCCACCCCCCCCCCCCCCCACCCCCCCCCCCCCCCACCCCCCCCCCCCCCCACCCCCCCCCCCCCCCACCCCCCCCCCCCCCCACCCCCCCCCCCCCCCACCCCCCCCCCCCCCCACCCCCCCCCCCCCCCACCCCCCCCCCCCCCCACCCCCCCCCCCCCCCACCCCCCCCCCCCCCCACCCCCCCCCCCCCCCACCCCCCCCCCCCCCCACCCCCCCCCCCCCCCACCCCCCCCCCCCCCCACCCCCCCCCCCCCCCACCCCCCCCCCCCCCCACCCCCCCCCCCCCCCACCCCCCCCCCCCCCCACCCCCCCCCCCCCCCACCCCCCCCCCCCCCCACCCCCCCCCCCCCCCACCCCCCCCCCCCCCCACCCCCCCCCCCCCCCACCCCCCCCCCCCCCCACCCCCCCCCCCCCCCACCCCCCCCCCCCCCCACCCCCCCCCCCCCCCACCCCCCCCCCCCCCCACCCCCCCCCCCCCCCACCCCCCCCCCCCCCCACCCCCCCCCCCCCCCACCCCCCCCCCCCCCCACCCCCCCCCCCCCCCACCCCCCCCCCCCCCCACCCCCCCCCCCCCCCACCCCCCCCCCCCCCCACCCCCCCCCCCCCCCACCCCCCCCCCCCCCCACCCCCCCCCCCCCCCACCCCCCCCCCCCCCCACCCCCCCCCCCCCCCACCCCCCCCCCCCCCCACCCCCCCCCCCCCCCACCCCCCCCCCCCCCCACCCCCCCCCCCCCCCACCCCCCCCCCCCCCCACCCCCCCCCCCCCCCACCCCCCCCCCCCCCCACCCCCCCCCCCCCCCACCCCCCCCCCCCCCCACCCCCCCCCCCCCCCACCCCCCCCCCCCCCCACCCCCCCCCCCCCCCACCCCCCCCCCCCCCCACCCCCCCCCCCCCCCACCCCCCCCCCCCCCCACCCCCCCCCCCCCCCACCCCCCCCCCCCCCCACCCCCCCCCCCCCCCACCCCCCCCCCCCCCCACCCCCCCCCCCCCCCACCCCCCCCCCCCCCCACCCCCCCCCCCCCCCACCCCCCCCCCCCCCCACCCCCCCCCCCCCCCACCCCCCCCCCCCCCCACCCCCCCCCCCCCCCACCCCCCCCCCCCCCCACCCCCCCCCCCCCCCACCCCCCCCCCCCCCCACCCCCCCCCCCCCCCACCCCCCCCCCCCCCCACCCCCCCCCCCCCCCACCCCCCCCCCCCCCCACCCCCCCCCCCCCCCACCCCCCCCCCCCCCCACCCCCCCCCCCCCCCACCCCCCCCCCCCCCCACCCCCCCCCCCCCCCACCCCCCCCCCCCCCCACCCCCCCCCCCCCCCACCCCCCCCCCCCCCCACCCCCCCCCCCCCCCACCCCCCCCCCCCCCCACCCCCCCCCCCCCCCACCCCCCCCCCCCCCCACCCCCCCCCCCCCCCACCCCCCCCCCCCCCCACCCCCCCCCCCCCCCACCCCCCCCCCCCCCCACCCCCCCCCCCCCCCACCCCCCCCCCCCCCCACCCCCCCCCCCCCCCACCCCCCCCCCCCCCCACCCCCCCCCCCCCCCACCCCCCCCCCCCCCCACCCCCCCCCCCCCCCACCCCCCCCCCCCCCCACCCCCCCCCCCCCCCACCCCCCCCCCCCCCCACCCCCCCCCCCCCCCACCCCCCCCCCCCCCCACCCCCCCCCCCCCCCACCCCCCCCCCCCCCCACCCCCCCCCCCCCCCACCCCCCCCCCCCCCCACCCCCCCCCCCCCCCACCCCCCCCCCCCCCCACCCCCCCCCCCCCCCACCCCCCCCCCCCCCCACCCCCCCCCCCCCCCACCCCCCCCCCCCCCCACCCCCCCCCCCCCCCACCCCCCCCCCCCCCCACCCCCCCCCCCCCCCACCCCCCCCCCCCCCCACCCCCCCCCCCCCCCACCCCCCCCCCCCCCCACCCCCCCCCCCCCCCACCCCCCCCCCCCCCCACCCCCCCCCCCCCCCACCCCCCCCCCCCCCCACCCCCCCCCCCCCCCACCCCCCCCCCCCCCCACCCCCCCCCCCCCCCACCCCCCCCCCCCCCCACCCCCCCCCCCCCCCACCCCCCCCCCCCCCCACCCCCCCCCCCCCCCACCCCCCCCCCCCCCCACCCCCCCCCCCCCCCACCCCCCCCCCCCCCCACCCCCCCCCCCCCCCACCCCCCCCCCCCCCCACCCCCCCCCCCCCCCACCCCCCCCCCCCCCCACCCCCCCCCCCCCCCACCCCCCCCCCCCCCCACCCCCCCCCCCCCCCACCCCCCCCCCCCCCCACCCCCCCCCCCCCCCACCCCCCCCCCCCCCCACCCCCCCCCCCCCCCACCCCCCCCCCCCCCCACCCCCCCCCCCCCCCACCCCCCCCCCCCCCCACCCCCCCCCCCCCCCACCCCCCCCCCCCCCCACCCCCCCCCCCCCCCACCCCCCCCCCCCCCCACCCCCCCCCCCCCCCACCCCCCCCCCCCCCCACCCCCCCCCCCCCCCACCCCCCCCCCCCCCCACCCCCCCCCCCCCCCACCCCCCCCCCCCCCCACCCCCCCCCCCCCCCACCCCCCCCCCCCCCCACCCCCCCCCCCCCCCACCCCCCCCCCCCCCCACCCCCCCCCCCCCCCACCCCCCCCCCCCCCCACCCCCCCCCCCCCCCACCCCCCCCCCCCCCCACCCCCCCCCCCCCCCACCCCCCCCCCCCCCCACCCCCCCCCCCCCCCACCCCCCCCCCCCCCCACCCCCCCCCCCCCCCACCCCCCCCCCCCCCCACCCCCCCCCCCCCCCACCCCCCCCCCCCCCCACCCCCCCCCCCCCCCACCCCCCCCCCCCCCCACCCCCCCCCCCCCCCACCCCCCCCCCCCCCCACCCCCCCCCCCCCCCACCCCCCCCCCCCCCCACCCCCCCCCCCCCCCACCCCCCCCCCCCCCCACCCCCCCCCCCCCCCACCCCCCCCCCCCCCCACCCCCCCCCCCCCCCACCCCCCCCCCCCCCCACCCCCCCCCCCCCCCACCCCCCCCCCCCCCCACCCCCCCCCCCCCCCACCCCCCCCCCCCCCCACCCCCCCCCCCCCCCACCCCCCCCCCCCCCCACCCCCCCCCCCCCCCACCCCCCCCCCCCCCCACCCCCCCCCCCCCCCACCCCCCCCCCCCCCCACCCCCCCCCCCCCCCACCCCCCCCCCCCCCCACCCCCCCCCCCCCCCACCCCCCCCCCCCCCCACCCCCCCCCCCCCCCACCCCCCCCCCCCCCCACCCCCCCCCCCCCCCACCCCCCCCCCCCCCCACCCCCCCCCCCCCCCACCCCCCCCCCCCCCCACCCCCCCCCCCCCCCACCCCCCCCCCCCCCCACCCCCCCCCCCCCCCACCCCCCCCCCCCCCCACCCCCCCCCCCCCCCACCCCCCCCCCCCCCCACCCCCCCCCCCCCCCACCCCCCCCCCCCCCCACCCCCCCCCCCCCCCACCCCCCCCCCCCCCCACCCCCCCCCCCCCCCACCCCCCCCCCCCCCCACCCCCCCCCCCCCCCACCCCCCCCCCCCCCCACCCCCCCCCCCCCCCACCCCCCCCCCCCCCCACCCCCCCCCCCCCCCACCCCCCCCCCCCCCCACCCCCCCCCCCCCCCACCCCCCCCCCCCCCCACCCCCCCCCCCCCCCACCCCCCCCCCCCCCCACCCCCCCCCCCCCCCACCCCCCCCCCCCCCCACCCCCCCCCCCCCCCACCCCCCCCCCCCCCCACCCCCCCCCCCCCCCACCCCCCCCCCCCCCCACCCCCCCCCCCCCCCACCCCCCCCCCCCCCCACCCCCCCCCCCCCCCACCCCCCCCCCCCCCCACCCCCCCCCCCCCCCACCCCCCCCCCCCCCCACCCCCCCCCCCCCCCACCCCCCCCCCCCCCCACCCCCCCCCCCCCCCACCCCCCCCCCCCCCCACCCCCCCCCCCCCCCACCCCCCCCCCCCCCCACCCCCCCCCCCCCCCACCCCCCCCCCCCCCCACCCCCCCCCCCCCCCACCCCCCCCCCCCCCCACCCCCCCCCCCCCCCACCCCCCCCCCCCCCCACCCCCCCCCCCCCCCACCCCCCCCCCCCCCCACCCCCCCCCCCCCCCACCCCCCCCCCCCCCCACCCCCCCCCCCCCCCACCCCCCCCCCCCCCCACCCCCCCCCCCCCCCACCCCCCCCCCCCCCCACCCCCCCCCCCCCCCACCCCCCCCCCCCCCCACCCCCCCCCCCCCCCACCCCCCCCCCCCCCCACCCCCCCCCCCCCCCACCCCCCCCCCCCCCCACCCCCCCCCCCCCCCACCCCCCCCCCCCCCCACCCCCCCCCCCCCCCACCCCCCCCCCCCCCCACCCCCCCCCCCCCCCACCCCCCCCCCCCCCCACCCCCCCCCCCCCCCACCCCCCCCCCCCCCCACCCCCCCCCCCCCCCACCCCCCCCCCCCCCCACCCCCCCCCCCCCCCACCCCCCCCCCCCCCCACCCCCCCCCCCCCCCACCCCCCCCCCCCCCCACCCCCCCCCCCCCCCACCCCCCCCCCCCCCCACCCCCCCCCCCCCCCACCCCCCCCCCCCCCCACCCCCCCCCCCCCCCACCCCCCCCCCCCCCCACCCCCCCCCCCCCCCACCCCCCCCCCCCCCCACCCCCCCCCCCCCCCACCCCCCCCCCCCCCCACCCCCCCCCCCCCCCACCCCCCCCCCCCCCCACCCCCCCCCCCCCCCACCCCCCCCCCCCCCCACCCCCCCCCCCCCCCACCCCCCCCCCCCCCCACCCCCCCCCCCCCCCACCCCCCCCCCCCCCCACCCCCCCCCCCCCCCACCCCCCCCCCCCCCCACCCCCCCCCCCCCCCACCCCCCCCCCCCCCCACCCCCCCCCCCCCCCACCCCCCCCCCCCCCCACCCCCCCCCCCCCCCACCCCCCCCCCCCCCCACCCCCCCCCCCCCCCACCCCCCCCCCCCCCCACCCCCCCCCCCCCCCACCCCCCCCCCCCCCCACCCCCCCCCCCCCCCACCCCCCCCCCCCCCCACCCCCCCCCCCCCCCACCCCCCCCCCCCCCCACCCCCCCCCCCCCCCACCCCCCCCCCCCCCCACCCCCCCCCCCCCCCACCCCCCCCCCCCCCCACCCCCCCCCCCCCCCACCCCCCCCCCCCCCCACCCCCCCCCCCCCCCACCCCCCCCCCCCCCCACCCCCCCCCCCCCCCACCCCCCCCCCCCCCCACCCCCCCCCCCCCCCACCCCCCCCCCCCCCCACCCCCCCCCCCCCCCACCCCCCCCCCCCCCCACCCCCCCCCCCCCCCACCCCCCCCCCCCCCCACCCCCCCCCCCCCCCACCCCCCCCCCCCCCCACCCCCCCCCCCCCCCACCCCCCCCCCCCCCCACCCCCCCCCCCCCCCACCCCCCCCCCCCCCCACCCCCCCCCCCCCCCACCCCCCCCCCCCCCCACCCCCCCCCCCCCCCACCCCCCCCCCCCCCCACCCCCCCCCCCCCCCACCCCCCCCCCCCCCCACCCCCCCCCCCCCCCACCCCCCCCCCCCCCCACCCCCCCCCCCCCCCACCCCCCCCCCCCCCCACCCCCCCCCCCCCCCACCCCCCCCCCCCCCCACCCCCCCCCCCCCCCACCCCCCCCCCCCCCCACCCCCCCCCCCCCCCACCCCCCCCCCCCCCCACCCCCCCCCCCCCCCACCCCCCCCCCCCCCCACCCCCCCCCCCCCCCACCCCCCCCCCCCCCCACCCCCCCCCCCCCCCACCCCCCCCCCCCCCCACCCCCCCCCCCCCCCACCCCCCCCCCCCCCCACCCCCCCCCCCCCCCACCCCCCCCCCCCCCCACCCCCCCCCCCCCCCACCCCCCCCCCCCCCCACCCCCCCCCCCCCCCACCCCCCCCCCCCCCCACCCCCCCCCCCCCCCACCCCCCCCCCCCCCCACCCCCCCCCCCCCCCACCCCCCCCCCCCCCCACCCCCCCCCCCCCCCACCCCCCCCCCCCCCCACCCCCCCCCCCCCCCACCCCCCCCCCCCCCCACCCCCCCCCCCCCCCACCCCCCCCCCCCCCCACCCCCCCCCCCCCCCACCCCCCCCCCCCCCCACCCCCCCCCCCCCCCACCCCCCCCCCCCCCCACCCCCCCCCCCCCCCACCCCCCCCCCCCCCCACCCCCCCCCCCCCCCACCCCCCCCCCCCCCCACCCCCCCCCCCCCCCACCCCCCCCCCCCCCCACCCCCCCCCCCCCCCACCCCCCCCCCCCCCCACCCCCCCCCCCCCCCACCCCCCCCCCCCCCCACCCCCCCCCCCCCCCACCCCCCCCCCCCCCCACCCCCCCCCCCCCCCACCCCCCCCCCCCCCCACCCCCCCCCCCCCCCACCCCCCCCCCCCCCCACCCCCCCCCCCCCCCACCCCCCCCCCCCCCCACCCCCCCCCCCCCCCACCCCCCCCCCCCCCCACCCCCCCCCCCCCCCACCCCCCCCCCCCCCCACCCCCCCCCCCCCCCACCCCCCCCCCCCCCCACCCCCCCCCCCCCCCACCCCCCCCCCCCCCCACCCCCCCCCCCCCCCACCCCCCCCCCCCCCCACCCCCCCCCCCCCCCACCCCCCCCCCCCCCCACCCCCCCCCCCCCCCACCCCCCCCCCCCCCCACCCCCCCCCCCCCCCACCCCCCCCCCCCCCCACCCCCCCCCCCCCCCACCCCCCCCCCCCCCCACCCCCCCCCCCCCCCACCCCCCCCCCCCCCCACCCCCCCCCCCCCCCACCCCCCCCCCCCCCCACCCCCCCCCCCCCCCACCCCCCCCCCCCCCCACCCCCCCCCCCCCCCACCCCCCCCCCCCCCCACCCCCCCCCCCCCCCACCCCCCCCCCCCCCCACCCCCCCCCCCCCCCACCCCCCCCCCCCCCCACCCCCCCCCCCCCCCACCCCCCCCCCCCCCCACCCCCCCCCCCCCCCACCCCCCCCCCCCCCCACCCCCCCCCCCCCCCACCCCCCCCCCCCCCCACCCCCCCCCCCCCCCACCCCCCCCCCCCCCCACCCCCCCCCCCCCCCACCCCCCCCCCCCCCCACCCCCCCCCCCCCCCACCCCCCCCCCCCCCCACCCCCCCCCCCCCCCACCCCCCCCCCCCCCCACCCCCCCCCCCCCCCACCCCCCCCCCCCCCCACCCCCCCCCCCCCCCACCCCCCCCCCCCCCCACCCCCCCCCCCCCCCACCCCCCCCCCCCCCCACCCCCCCCCCCCCCCACCCCCCCCCCCCCCCACCCCCCCCCCCCCCCACCCCCCCCCCCCCCCACCCCCCCCCCCCCCCACCCCCCCCCCCCCCCACCCCCCCCCCCCCCCACCCCCCCCCCCCCCCACCCCCCCCCCCCCCCACCCCCCCCCCCCCCCACCCCCCCCCCCCCCCACCCCCCCCCCCCCCCACCCCCCCCCCCCCCCACCCCCCCCCCCCCCCACCCCCCCCCCCCCCCACCCCCCCCCCCCCCCACCCCCCCCCCCCCCCACCCCCCCCCCCCCCCACCCCCCCCCCCCCCCACCCCCCCCCCCCCCCACCCCCCCCCCCCCCCACCCCCCCCCCCCCCCACCCCCCCCCCCCCCCACCCCCCCCCCCCCCCACCCCCCCCCCCCCCCACCCCCCCCCCCCCCCACCCCCCCCCCCCCCCACCCCCCCCCCCCCCCACCCCCCCCCCCCCCCACCCCCCCCCCCCCCCACCCCCCCCCCCCCCCACCCCCCCCCCCCCCCACCCCCCCCCCCCCCCACCCCCCCCCCCCCCCACCCCCCCCCCCCCCCACCCCCCCCCCCCCCCACCCCCCCCCCCCCCCACCCCCCCCCCCCCCCACCCCCCCCCCCCCCCACCCCCCCCCCCCCCCACCCCCCCCCCCCCCCACCCCCCCCCCCCCCCACCCCCCCCCCCCCCCACCCCCCCCCCCCCCCACCCCCCCCCCCCCCCACCCCCCCCCCCCCCCACCCCCCCCCCCCCCCACCCCCCCCCCCCCCCACCCCCCCCCCCCCCCACCCCCCCCCCCCCCCACCCCCCCCCCCCCCCACCCCCCCCCCCCCCCACCCCCCCCCCCCCCCACCCCCCCCCCCCCCCACCCCCCCCCCCCCCCACCCCCCCCCCCCCCCACCCCCCCCCCCCCCCACCCCCCCCCCCCCCCACCCCCCCCCCCCCCCACCCCCCCCCCCCCCCACCCCCCCCCCCCCCCACCCCCCCCCCCCCCCACCCCCCCCCCCCCCCACCCCCCCCCCCCCCCACCCCCCCCCCCCCCCACCCCCCCCCCCCCCCACCCCCCCCCCCCCCCACCCCCCCCCCCCCCCACCCCCCCCCCCCCCCACCCCCCCCCCCCCCCACCCCCCCCCCCCCCCACCCCCCCCCCCCCCCACCCCCCCCCCCCCCCACCCCCCCCCCCCCCCACCCCCCCCCCCCCCCACCCCCCCCCCCCCCCACCCCCCCCCCCCCCCACCCCCCCCCCCCCCCACCCCCCCCCCCCCCCACCCCCCCCCCCCCCCACCCCCCCCCCCCCCCACCCCCCCCCCCCCCCACCCCCCCCCCCCCCCACCCCCCCCCCCCCCCCCCCCCCCCCCCCCCCCCCCACCCCCCCACACCCCCACCCCCCACCCCCACCCCCCCCCCCCCCCCCCCCCACACCCCCACCCCCACCCCCACCCACACCCCCACCCACACCCACACCCACACCCCCACCCCCCCCACCCCCACCCCCACCCCCCCCCACCCCCCCCCCCCCCCCCCCCCCCCCCCCCCCCCCCCCCCCCCCCCCCCCCCCCCCCCCCCCCCACCCCACCCAGCAGCAATGGCTGCCCCTGGTTATTCAGGTGCATCTTATTTCTAGTTTTGGTTTGAACCTTCTAGAGAAGCAGACTCATTCATTTACTAATTATACCATAACAATGTCAGAGAAAGGCTTGTGTCCTAATATGGGGATGGCAGTTGGATTCCTCAATTAAAGTTCGGTAGAAGAGTGCAACTGATATACCACTGCTTTTTCCCACCCACTTCCACTATCATGCCTCTACCTTGCTGCGAGGGGAAAGAAAAGACTGTGAGGGGGGGGGGGAGACTGCTAAGGACCTCCCAGCTTAAAACATTGCTCTGGATGACTCAGGCCATTTCTGCACAACCTCACAAGCGGACGTGAACCGGCATAGTTGATGCTGGTTCACCCTCCAGGGCCATTTGCACAGTGCCCTGCGAACGGCCCCAGTGCCCCAGCGGCCTGTGGAGCCGCATTCGCACGGGCACGTTGGCGCAGATCCTGTACTTTGTCTCCCAGCCACCATTGCACTGGAGAGACCAGGGGCTATACCCCCATAGCCATGGCAATGCCTCCAGGGTCAGAGGCCAAGAAGCGTATCTACTGGTGGGATTCAAATAATTTAACAACCGGTTCTGGTGGTGGGATTCAAATAATTTAACAACTGGTTGTTTACAAGCACAATTTTAACAACCGGTTCTGCCAAAGTGGTGCGAACCTGCTGAATCCCACCACTGGGCACATCCCCTGGCCTTTCCAGAGTGACAGCGACTGGGGGACAAGGTAAGAGGGATCTGCGCCAGCACAGGAAAAATGCCAGCTTCCACCTGGTGCTGTTCGCTTGACACCGAATGGAAGCCAACATTTTCCAAAAGATTCTCTCATTGAGCAAGTCCAGAAAACGCCATTGTGTGTGTGGGGGGGGGGGGAGGGAAATATCGCTGCTGCATAGCTGTGTAAACTTCCCCTCCACAACAGAGTTTTTAACGGCCCTACACAGATCAATATGGCCCATGGAGAAGCGGCCTCAGAGTTGAGTGACCTAGTGTGCTTAAGAGCAGGTGAACTCCAATTCTGAGAACCAGATTTGATTCCCTACTACAGAGATATATCTAGGAAAAGTGGAGCCCAGGGCAAAATTTAAGTTTTCTGCCCCCTCCTGGGTTTTGAGAGTAAGCAGAGTTCCTCATGAGCTATTCAAAGATGAGACAGATTCAAAGCCTTTTTAATAACAGCAACTACAAACAGCCCCCATTCCACAAAATTAGAAATTTCCTCGGCTTTTCACCCATATGTACACACAACAGTCTCACAGCAGGTAAACACTGGTACTATATAACAAAAATGTCACTTCATAAAAACGTAAGGAGGGGGGACTACATAGACAACCTAAAAATTCCTCAGGATGTCTAAAAATATACATTTATTTATCTGCCAGTCAAAAGCTACTAAAGAAATCACACAGCGAATCCCAGATCTATCCCAATCATGAAGATCGTCCACAGCTAAGTGTGGGGAGGGGAGGCCTTCAAGAAGGTTTTTGGGTGGGGTCTGCAAAGACATTTATCTCATAGGCCAAGGAAGGCAAAAATCCAGCTTATGCAAATCTGCCCTCCGGTCGGTAGTGAATATTCAATTAGACAGTGATATTGTAAATGCTCCTATGCAACACCCAGAATGGGTCAGATTTATGGGGCAAAGTCATCAGAGCACCCCTGATTCTCTTTTTCTCTTTTAAAAAAAGCATATTGAAGTTAATTAAAGCTGTAAAGGTCCGTCATCAGGACCATGGTGGCTCCCCTCCACGCTCTCATTCAGGTTTACTATTCCAACTTCAAACCAGCCAGGAGAAGGTGTGCGCCATGGCGGTCCCCCCCCCCCCGCCCTTCTCTTTTTGTACACTAACTGACAGCCTTCCTCCAAAGTCAGGGAACAATGAACAATCAGAAGAGAGACAAGAAGTCAGACAGGGGAGAGAGACTTTCCAGCAAAAATAAATACAGAAAAGTCAGTGGAAAGGAGTAAAAACATCCCCCATCCCCATCCTGCCCCCCACAATCACCTGGCCAGGCAGCCTCTCTCTGCCACTGAGCCCTCTTCTCCCCATCAAGCCTTCACAAGCCTCCTGGCATATCTTCTCCTGCCTGCAGCCCAACTGATCCTGCCTCCAGCCCCAAATGCCGTGGCCACTCCTCTTGCAAGCCTAGCTGGCCACTTCGCCCAGCACCAAAAGTCACCCAAGTCCTTTGCCTCCCCCCTCTCTTTTCTCCCCCCCCCCACTTTTGCTCAAGCATGTCCTAATAGATTGAAAATTACTCTATGGACTGGATCATTAAGAACAGCATCAGAGACAAGGGGGGAGGGAGGTGGTGGTCCAAGTTCTCCTGCACCACCTTTCTGGCTAATCTCGTTTGCTGGCCAACACACCCTCCTTTGCACTCACAAGTCACACCTCTTCCTTCTTTCTCGATTGTCCTGCAACCCAGCAGAAACCTGGGAGGGGGGGGAAGGAGGATGGGTGTGGGGGCAATTTTCCGCCTCCACATGTCCAAATGGCCTGTGCTGAGGACATTTGTCCCCATAAGTCACTCTGGGCGATATGCCCCTGCCCCACTTCTCCAAACAAGTGGCAGACTGTAATCTGGTGAACTAGATTTGTTTTTCCCACTTCTACATTCCTGCTGATTGACCTTGGGCTAGTTCCAGTTCTTCAGAACTCTCTAGGTCCCACTGACCTTGCAAGGTGTCTATTGTGGGAGAGGATGGGGGAAAAGTTTGTAAGCCCCTTTGAGTCTCCTTACAGGAGAGAAAGGGCGATATAAATCCAAACTTTTTCTTCTCTTCTTTTATTCTGGGAAATGGATAATAACCATTAATCTCCAGATTAATCTCCACATTATGCAGTGTTAGAATTATAGCATTGTATTATGATATTACTTTTAACAATGCTATATCTTGACAAAGTAAAGGACTCAGTAGCCCTGTACTTGCTAGCTAGATTCGATCCCAGAATTCTTAAGCAAAGCAAGTATAATATTTATTCCAATAAAGTGCAGATAAATAGGTCTGTAATTGAATTTTGTTCTCCCTCTCCCATTAAAACAAACAAACAAAACATTTATCCAGGCATTTTATGTGTCAGCTTCTAGCACTAGGTAGTGACAGTGAAACGTTGACTTCGTTTTGAATGCTTGAGATTCACTAATGCCCCAACCCGTAATACTTATTTGTCAACAAGTCAAAGTTGACCATTGGGTTTTCAAGGCAAGTAAGAAACAGAGGTGGTTTACCATTGCCTTCCTCAGTGGCTTCCCATCAATCTACCAACTCTGCTTCGTTTACAAGATCTAACAAGATCAGACTATACTGTACCATTCACATCCCATCCAGCCTTTTTAGCTTGGACTAAATCCTAATGTTTGTCAACTAAACAAACAATTTATTAAGTATAGCCAATAGCGATAGAAACATAGAGGGGAATAAATGTCTCTCTCGTCTGATAAGGATTCTCACAATGGCTTTCTTTACCAAAATAGAACTAATTCATCCATCAATGTACATTTATTATGTAGTTCTGACAATAAAGAGCAAAAGGAGACTCAGAGATTTGGAGTCATACATTAAACAGACTGATAGCTTCTCTCTCTGGTTCTGTCTTGGGTATTGACAATTCCCATGAGTCACCAGGGAGTGACAAAACTTGGTGGTTGAGCCATATGGCTTGCATGAAGTATCAGTCCTTGTCAGAGTTGCCTCTTCCCTCTCACTTCTGAACAGGGTAATTTGTCTGGAATGAATGGAATAGCTCATTAGTGGCTTTTAGCACTAGGTACTGACAGGGAAACCTTGACTTCATTTTGGATGCTTGAGATTCACTAATGCCCCAACCCGTAATATTTATTTGCTAATTTCCCATTACATTCTTTCTGTTTTTTACTGTATTTGGATCTCAGTGTTCCTTCCAAGACTGTTGGAGCAACTCAGTACTTACTCAGATCCCTTATTGCTGGTGCATGGCTTCCTCACAATATTTCAGCTATTTTGGGGGATCTGGGCTTTAATTGGAAAGTGGGTCACATCCAAATGGACACATGTCAAGGGTTCACAGGCCTTCTGACCACATATGGAAATGATTAGCCGTGGAACTTCCATGCTCAAAGAACTGTAATGTGATTGTAAGCTTTCAGATGCGTTTAGCCAGTCACTGAAATGACTGGAACAAAATGTGAGACAAGTTAATCCAGAAAATCATTTTTCATGTTCTCTGTTTGAGAAGCAGCATGGTGTAATGGCAGATTATATTCTGCATAACCAGATTTAATTCCCCACTGCCCCTCATAAATCTGCTGGGTGACCTTGGGCCAATCACATTTCTCTCAGAACTCTCTCAGACTGTGAAGGCAGGCAATGGCAAACCACCTCAGAATGTCTCTTGCCATGAAAACCCTTTGGGGTCAGCTATGACTTGATGGCCCTTTCCACAACCACCATGTAGGAGAGTTCTGGAAAGGTCTCGTTTACTTTTATGCAGATGAGACACATATCAGATTCAAAGCCAATTTCTCACAGTGTGCTCCTAAAACAGAGCTACATCCTTCTAATCACTCACAACACAACAACATATCTTGATATAATTGCCAGCTGCAGAGCCTTTAGTATGTCCTCTGTGTATGCTACAAATTGCTTGGAGACCTAAATACTAGGAAAGATTTCTACAAGGAAATCTCCATCAAATAGGCTTTAAAACTGCTTAGTATTTCAGTGGGAAAAAAGCTGCTACCATTCCAAATCCATTGCTCAAGGATAAATAACACATCCTTGGTTCCACCCCAAATAAACATGCACATGAGAAAAATTATTATGATTACAGCCTTAACATTGTCACCACAATGAATGCCTCCATTTCTTATAAGAATCCTTTCACAGTTTGTTGCCTGTTCTACACCGCCTAGAGAACAATAAAACTTATAAAAACATGGACTGTTTTCAAGTCCACACACTGAGCAATTTGGGATGCAAAAGCTCCTATCAGTGAACAAATTATTCACTTGGAAGCTTTTATTATCCTAAACAGTTCATGAATTCCAAGCTAGTTAAATGTACATTTAAGGTAACGTTTCACTAGTAATGAAGCCGCATTCTATTATAATGGCATCAACTAATCCTGCTGTTGATTCGGAATACACGGGATTCTGTGGGACTGTGATCAGCTTTATGCTAAGGGTCAAAGAGGAAGGCTGCAGAAATGTTCATTGCATGTGATTCTCATAAAAAGGAAACTCTTTTCTAACCTGGCTGCTAGGACTACATAGCTTACAGCGCTCACATTTAAGTGTTGCCAGACCAACCTATGGTGGACCAAGGGGACCCTGTTTGGAGGACAGTGCCATCTTTACCCAGCTCAGCCAACCCTTGGGCTGTCTGGCAGTGCAGTGCCAAAATGGGGAGCCCATTCCTTGCATTGTCTCAGTGTACCCATAAGGATAAAGAACTAGGTCTGCATTTGTCTCCTTCAAAATCAGCTTGCATAATGCTTCTCTCACATCCTTCCTGACAGGATTAAGTAAACGCAAAGACCTTGCCCTGGAGGGTGTTCCCATCTTCAGTCCTGGACTAAACACCCCGGTGAAGGCAATGAATGTGTTAATCTGCTTGCCTCACCAGTGTTGCACTAACCAAATGCTTCTTCCTGTAATATCTTTAACAACCATCTCATTACAATGTTATTGTTTTACAGCTATAATTTCATCAGCAAACTTCCCCCTTGGAGACACTCCCAAGCCTGGAACATCAGGCTGATGTCTCAACCCATTAGGTAACCAACCCAACCATTAACACTGACATCTACCTCTTGTCTTTTCATGAAAGGCAAGAATATTATCCTGGGAAATTAAGGACCCTTCTGCATAACCCTAAGGGTCTGTTTTTTCCCTATAAGAAGCCCCCTCTCCTATTAGCTAGTGTTCAATATCTTTGGAAAATTCTCTGCCTGTGATATTGCTCCACAACATATTGTTCATCCAGAGCTAAACACTGGTTGCTCAACGTTGTTCATTGGATCATTCCACTCCAAGACCCTTGCACCCCAAATTTCTTATCTATTCCAGACCTAACCCCTCACAACTGCTTATATCCTAGGACTGTGTGTATGTTTTACTGCTTTGATTTTTATTGTGTTCTTGTGTACCTCCACGATCCCCTGATAAAATTGTTAAACT
The DNA here is from genome assembly GCF_021028975.2 of Sphaerodactylus townsendi. Classification (NCBI taxonomy): domain Eukaryota; kingdom Metazoa; phylum Chordata; class Lepidosauria; order Squamata; family Sphaerodactylidae; genus Sphaerodactylus; species Sphaerodactylus townsendi. The sequence goes on along the minus strand of NC_059428.1, from coordinate 125,569,642 downwards.
TTATTCACTCTCCTGTGATTTTCTTACAAAAGCTGACATCACTATACATAGGCAATCAAGGTCTCACCATTGTCCAAGCCAAGAGTCTGCTCTCACTACTTCCCCACTCTAAAAGGGAGAGACTCCCACCATTTTGGCTAACATGGATGTCTGATCAAAATAGCTTTACCTTTTAGAAACATTCATGTGCCTAAATAATTAATGAAGTGGGCATGAGGCTTTCTTGGAAGTTGCTGTAAGTAGAACAACCCAACCATGTTTCAGAGGGTAGCTGTGTTGGTCTGCAGAAGAATAACTAGATTTTAGCCCAATGAGGAAAAAAAGTTTAGACTGATACCCTGCTTTTCTCAACCATAAGTAGTCTCAAAGTGGCTTACAATAGTTTTCCCTCCTCCTTCTCACAACAAACACCTTGTGAGATAGGTGGGGCTGATAGTTTTGAGAGAACTCTAACTAGCCAAAAGTCAACCAGTGGGCTTTATGAGTAGGGGTAGGGAAACAAGCCCAGTTCACCTGATTAGAATCCATCATTCATGTAGAGGAGAAGGGAATCAATTCCTGTTCTCCAGATTACAGTCTACCGCTCTTCACCACAACACCACACTGGCTCTCAGGGGCACCTTCAAGAGCAACAAGATTTTGGGTGTGGAAGCTTTCAAGAGTCAGAACTGCCTTTGTCAGATATGAATTGGAATGATAATCTCTGAATTTTTATATCTTAGTAAGAAAGTGGAATGGTGTTGTAAAGAAGGAAAAGACACTTGTGAATCACCACGAGGCGCAGTTGCTGCCGGGGATGGGGAAGAGCGAGGCCAGTGACTACCCCCCCCCATTAAAGGAGGGGCGAAAGGGAGAAGGACCCATGCTAGAGAAGGGTGAGCGTCACCAGAAGAAAGGAGGGGTGAGCGAGACTTTAAAGCGGCTTCCCCTCCTTTGTCCCGGGCCATGTGCTTGTCGGCTTACGATTTGCCCACCCACCTTCTCCTCTGAATTTTTTTATGTTAATGCCATGGCTTATTTTGTCATAGCCTCTGATGATTGGCGGTTTGGCGCATGGGCATGGCTCTGGAAGGGAAGGGAAGGGAGCTAGGGAGCTCACGCCTTCCCCTTGGAAGAAAGGCAACCAGCGAGCCAAGAGAGGCGACCGCCCCTGCCGAACCAGGCCGAAGGGGAACATCTCTGGCCAGGAGCATCCACCCGGCAGAGCCCCGCAATGGAACGAAGCTCGGAACGAGGCATCCGCCCTGCTGAGCTGTCGCACGTCACCCGTTTGACCAGACCCAGACCCATGCTTAGCCTCACGCTTCTGCTCAATAAAATGGCTATGGCCAATTTATTACCCAGCAATTGAGTACTGTGTATTATTGTTAAAAGGGGACTCGCACAAAAAGAGATCCACCCTCGGACAGCAACTCAGGATGCAGAGGTATACTGTGCATAGTAATTAACTTGATTAGAGGAAAAAAGAAATAAGAGGTAGAAAATTAGCTTCTGCGGTGGGATAAGAACCTTATGTTCCTATTCAGCCCTTGGGGGTTCATTGTTTCTCCCACCTTTTTACTGGGATACAAGGACTCAGAGATCTCCATTCCAACTCTGTTTCAGATGAAGGAACCAACGTTGTTGGTTCCTAACGTGCTACTGAACTTGAATATAGCAACAGTGGTATTCGTCTTGAGGACCTATAGATTGAATGCACTCAACAGTCACAATAACAGTACCCCAGAAAGTATACCCTTATGGGCCCTTTCTGCACAAACTTTTAAAACATTTTCATGCAGGAAATGAAATGTTTCTTCCATTGAGATCCTCAGTTTCCCCCCTTATATCCTGAAAATGTTTTATTTTCATCCTCAAAACATTTTAAATGAATTCCCTTTTAAAACGATTCTTCAGTTTGAAAAGTTTTCAAAACGTCTTCACTTGCTGTGTTATCTATTCACTATGTTTTCCACTCCTTGGTGCCATTGCCAAACGTCCTCTTTGGCACTATTTTATCATGTCACTGAGCTTACTTCATCCCCCCTTGCCTGTTTCTTTTCATCATTTCTGTTTGTTTAAAAATGGGGGGATGATCTTGAAAGCATCATTTATACAAGATATAGGAAATCACAGCACAGAAGCATCAATTCAACAAATAACTCAAAAAAAGGGGGGGCATAATGACGGCCATGAATTATTCTGCAGGAGTAAGCGGGGACATCATGGTAAAGGGGAGAATTGGAAAAGTTATACAAACTTTTCAGGTGATTCATGCAGAAACGGCCATGATGGGATTCCATCTTGCTCTTCACATATAATAGGACAGAGCATAGGGCTGCTGGCCACATTGAGGGCTGAGGTTCTCCTAGAGTTACAACCTATCACCAGATTAAAGAGATCAGTTTCCCTAAGAAAACTGGCAACATTGGAGGCTGGACTCTTTGGCATCACATCCCTGCTGAGCTCCTTCTCCTCCCCTAACTCTGCCCCCAAATTGTCAGCAATTTCACAACATGGAGTTGACAGCTCTATACTGCATTACATTATACATAAAGCCCCATGGTCAGTTTGTTTCAGCCGTAATGAGGGGGAACTGTGCCCAGGGCATATGTGTGCCCTGTGCCCCCACCACACCCCTACCATGCCACTCCACGCCATGTCCCCAGAATGCTCCAGAATGCCCATGCCATGCCCCCACACTAGCGCATGCCCGGTGCAAGATGCCTCCCCGTCCCCTGGGCACTACACCACTGGTTTGTCTATACCACCTCCTTCTTCACTTAATCTAGCTCACAAGGTTATTGTAAGGCTAAAATGCCACTTAGGGCTTCTTGGTGGAAGAGAAGCAAAGGAAGATAATATATAACAGCATTTGTGCAGATTATAAAAGTTGTTAATTGCCCCTGCTCTTTTTTGAATAACATGTATTCCTGCTTCATAGTTCTAATCTCTGCACAATAAACACCACAGGACAACTTCAAACATTGAGTAGAAAAATCACGCTGTTAATAAACAAAAAACTGCCTGTCACTACACAAGCAGATGGTTTCCTTACATCCTGGCAGTAAGCTTACATATTTGTGATAGGTTTTCTAATAAATATATTCCTTCTGTCTGTCTTCTTGGGCAAGGCATCATTAAGTAATTTATGAAATCGTTTCAGGATGGCCAGCGACTATGTTCTTGGGCATATCAATCATTTCACCAGAACATCAATCTATTTGGTTCCTTCAAGAAGTGTTGATCTGATTATTTTATAGCACAGAACATCTTAAAACACATCATTCCACAAACATTATCCCATGAAACAATTATGACTTAAGAAGTCTTCCCCCCGCCCCTCCAGCTCTGCTAAATTGTGATGAACCAACAATTTATCACAGGACTTTACTTGTCTGCATACTTTAAACCTTAGGAATGGATTAATCTACCTTTTCATTTAATTTTCTCCAAATCTCCTTGTTAACCACCACCCTTGTTGCCAGTGACTTTTGTCAATGAATATCTCATGATCCTTAGAATAGTCATTTTGGGTGGGGAAAAACAGATTCGATTCCGTCCACTCTTTGTAAGTCTCTGTGTTTGTGTGAACTGCATATTTCTTTGGAATTCTTAAAATCAAGCTGCACAAATATTTACCCATTAGAGCATTTTAGTTGACAAATGGTTTGCCTTGTAGTTTGATCCATTGTTAATAAAATAAAATAAAAATGGTGGAAATGTTAAGCTTGTTGGAAGAGAAGGACTTTATGCTGTTTCCTGCCTCAACCACAGGGGGGGGGGGGTTACTAGTAAGCCAGATGCTAGATAGGGACCCAGGTATTGTCACCTCTACTGTATCATGCTGGCACTATCCCTTTGGTGTTAGACTGATACTCTTGGGGACTTCCTTCCTTCTGGTTCTCTCACTCTCTCTCACTCTCCATCTTGATCTCTAACCTACAACACCATGTGCATAGAGAGTGGAGAGGGCATCCATCCCCATCCAGTTAGATTAGAATAGAATAGTGAACCTATCTATCTACCTTTCTATCCAGAATGGAGTTCACTAATAAATACTCTTTTGTTAGATTAGAAACTTCAAATGACTCTGTTTTTCTTTGTGCCTAAGCTCACACGCATGTTTGGGATATGCTCCACTGTGCTAAGCCACCGCGCACTCTGCTCATTGTGAAACGGTTTAATCTCTGCGAGGAGATTATCCAACAAAGCTAACACACAGGGCAACCATATGCAGAGATAACCCATCTAAGTTTACTGAAAGTAGTGGGCTGAGAAAGATGCAACTCTGCTTGGGATTATACACAAAGAGCTACACTCACTGTTGGAATACTTTCTTTTTTATTCCTTCTTACAATTAACTCACCAGAAATACCCAAATAGCATCCAGAAATAATAACCCAAAATACCCTTAAGTTGACTTTTCTTAGTTTTAATAATCTTTCAACAATTAATGCTTGATTTATCCACTGACTCATCTAATTAAGGTTTGATTATTATTATTTGAGTTTACAAAAACTGAGGATCCATTTAGGGATTCTCAATACCTACTCATTAAACGATCTCTTTTATTTTATTCTGTGCACTTTGCAAGGTGACCTAACCTGAATGGCCCTAGCTCGCCTGATCTTGTCAGATCTCAGCTGCTAAGCAGGGTTGACCTGCGTTGCTCTTGCATGGGAGGCCAGCAAGGCAAGTTGGGGTTGTACACATAGGCAGGCAGTGGCAAACCATCCCTCCTTATATTTTGTCATCCTGACCTAGATAGCCCAGGTTAGCCTGATCTCATCAGATCTTGGAAGCTAAGTAGGGTCAGTTGTGGTTAGTACTTGGATGGGAAGCCACCAAAGAAGCCCAGGGTCTCTATGCAGAGGCAGGCAAAGGCAGACCACCTCTGGTGGTGAAAAATACATCAAGTTACAGCAAACCTATGGTGACCCCACATGGTTTTAAGGCAAAGGATGAAGCCATGAAAACTCTATAGTTTCACTATAAGTTAGCTGTGACATGATGACACTATCCAACACCAATTTACAAAGTATATGCACATGTATATTATCGGATTTGTCTGACACTGAGTCTCGGATCTTTCCCTGACAGTATTTTGAGCAAACAAGTTTGAATTCTGCTCAAAAGCTTCTTAGTCTGACTGAAATATAATGTGTAGACCTTCTAACTGTTAGTACAAAGAGCCTACAAAGACTGCTCTCCGGGCATATACGTTTAGGAGAAATGGTGTTAAAGATCAGACCCACACACTGAATTATGAATGAGGACTGATGACTCAGTTAAAAGTAAATGTCACCAGGGGTTTTATTTGAAATAGGAATGAATAGAAATGCAATTAAAATATAATATGATCCTTCAAAGGCAACAAAGAGAAAAACTCTTTGGGAATCAGCACACATATGTTATGTACTATGGATGGTATATTTTGTTAAAGAAAAACACCCAAGGACACACTAAAGACAATCTTCAATCAAATATCATTAAAAACCTGTCATCATTTATCTTTATGAAATCTTATAGTACAGGCTGAGACAACCTCTACTTCAATCTGATAAAAGAAATAACATGAGAGACCCTTAAAAGAAATGTCAGATGCTAATTAATATGAAGTAGTAGTAGTAGTAGTAGTAGTAGTAGTAGTAGTAGTAGTAGTTTGGATTTATACCCCACTTTTGCCACAGAAACTCTGAGGGATCTGAGAGAATTGGAACTCGCCCAAGCTCACCCAGCAGGCTTCATGAGCAGCAGTGGGGAAACAAACCTTATTCAGCAGATTAGAGTCTGTCGCTCATGTGAAGGAGTGGGGAACCCAACCTGATCCTCCAGATTAGAGTCCGTTGTTCTTAACCACTACACCACACTGCCTCTCTCAATTTGCAGCAGAATGGGCCTGGTCAGCAGATGAGTAAGAAGTGCTAGGAAGGATTGTACCACTTCAAAAGCCCAAGCATGTAAGTAGAGAGTTTCATTTTCAAGTACTCCCCTAGATCAATTTGGGCATTCAGAGAGCAGGTTGGGTGAGACTCTTCTTTTCAGAAGTGCCAATTACTTGCTAGCAGGATGCTTTTTAATCATGTAGGAAGCAGTCACTCATCTATACACTTGAATGGTAGAGTCCACCCTATCATTTCAGAATTCCAGCACCTTGTTTCACTGCATGTCATCTGCCCACAGGCTAGATAGTTTTATCAGATAGTTTTGCTGAAAGAGGGCCTGCAACATACTACGTCCTCCAGGTGCACCAGCTTCCAGTAGCAATTTTTCACTATAGTGAAAATCCAACTATGGGCAGTTTAGAATGATTTCATCTTTTCACCTACAGAGGAATGGATCAGGGCCGCAGTACTGATGTGACATTAGATGGATAGGGAGATTCAAACGGAAAGAGGTAACATATTTCAGAAGGTAGTCATGTTGATCTACCGTGGAACAGCTATATCTGAGCCCAGTAGCAACCCAGGCCCCTTCCACATGGGCCAATTAACCTGGGATAAAACCAGTGGTGGGATTCAGCAGGTTCGCACCACTTCGGCAGAACTGGTTATTAAAAGGGTGCTTGTAAACAATCAGTTGTTAAATTATTTGAATTCCCATCACCGGAACCGGTTGTTAAATTATGTGAATCCCACCACTGGATAAAACCCATTTTTGAGGGGTGAACTTCATATGGTTCCTGCCACTAATATGACTCTGCCCCATGTTTTTTCCCCCATAACAGGTTTCGCGAGAATCGCGCTATCTGTGATTCTTTGGTTTTAATGTGGGTTGCAGCTACTCATGAGCAAACGGCTGCCCAGGGAAATGCGTTACTTGGTCATGCTTCCCTTTTTTCCCCACTCACCTTCCTCTACTACACAGCCATGCAAGAGCACAGAGACGGCAGTATGGCTGTGGAGGGCCATGCCTGCTTGCCTGCGTAGCTACGCAGCCGAGGAAAGTGAGTGGAAAAACCAACGTGCAAAGGTGTGACGGCAGCACATGTTGCTTAATCCCAACTGCAACCCACTGTACTTTGCCTGTGTGCAAGGGGCCTCAAAGGCCAACAGATTTTTGGGGTATAAGAAGAAGAGTTTGGATTTATATTCCCTTTTTCTCTTTTATATTCCCTTTTTCTCTCCTGCAAGGAGACTCAAAGGGGCTTTCAATCTCCTTGCCCTTCCCCCCCTCACAACAATCATCCTGTGAGGTGGATGGGGCTGAGAGAGCTCCGAAAAGCTGTGACTAGCCCAAGGTCACCCAGCTGGCATGTGTGGGAGTTCACAGGCTAATCTGAATTCCCCAGATAAGCCTCCACAGCTCGGCGGCAGAGCGGGGAATCAAACCCGGTTCCTCCAGATTAGAATGCACCTGCTCTTAACCACTACGCCACTGCTGCTTTTGAGAGTGAAAGTTCCCTTTATCACCTGATTGGAATTGAATAGAGACATAACATATAATTGATAAGGAACCGCATCTTTGAAAAAAATGGAAGCTTTTTGTTATAAATTGCTGGTAGGGAGCATTCATAGAAGAAATTCTCTTAATTCCTCTTGATGCAATTTCTCCCTGAAATCCAACCATCTGCTTCTCTTCCTCTTTTTAGGAATCCAGAGTCTGCTTTGATCAATTCTATTTTGATCAAATGAGAAATTCAGAGAGAGGAGGGACAAGACGGGAGATTTAGTAACATTTCAGCATCGCCTTCTGCATATGATCAGAGGCAGGCGGTATCACTGCAAGACATCCTACTCTGCTAGAGCACCACTCTGTAGTATGTAATATAAGGCACTACTCTGTAGTATGTAATATAAGGCACCTACAATATAAGGCACTTACAAAAGGGTATAAAGAAATCAAAGAGAAGAGAAAGCCCTCTTTTAAAAGAGAATAGAGAAATCAATGGCTATATCTAAAGTGAATTTCCCCCCCAAAAAGAATACACCTCCCTTTAACACTTGAAGATGGTCTTGGGGGAGAGGAGTAATAGGAGTTTTGTTCTGTGTTTAGGGAATTTTTTTATAAGAAATGAGAAAAATCCTAACAGTCTTTCACAGAAAGGAAGTAGAGACAGCAGAAAGAGAACTAAAAGGGCATGGAGACATGAAGAAAGAGTGCAGAAAAAAACACAGTGATAAAAGGAACGACATATTCCTGCATACTGTAACAATGAAGCTGCAAAATGGAGAGGAAGTAAAAAGGTCAGATAGATGATTTCCTAAAGGTTTAATATTCGGAATGACGAGAAAAATGGCACAGGGGAAAAAACGCGCAGAGTTCATGACAGCAACATCTGCCTGTGCCACTTCTCCCAGATTTAAAAGCAATTTCTGCTCTCTTGCAGTCACAGTATCTCTTTCTCTCTCTCCCAAGGAGTAGCAAATACCCTTTTCTTGGAACAGCCAGGCAAATAAAATCGTCTGCTGAACCTTATCGTAGGTTAATGCATCTGCCACAGGTTACAAAATGAGGGAATCAATTCTCTAACTGCCAGCTTTAGAAGCAAAGCTTTTATTAGTTTGAACAGTAGATGACTGGGGCTGGATCTTTTACATAATATCTTAATAAATGCTATTTGGAGGGAGAATTGGGGTGGGGAGGAGCTGGCAGGAAGAACAACATTGAAATGTGAGAACCAAATCTGCAGAATATTTCTGAATGAAATGCCAGTTGAGGGATGACACATTAGCAATGCAATCCTAAACAGGTTTATTCAGAAATAAATTGTAGGCTATACACCCTTTAAAAGCAATCAGTGTTTTTTGGGATTGGGTTTAATAGTCCTGGGAATTTTAAAACACCCCCCCCCCAAAAAAAGGCTGAATTGTTTTTATTTTAGGGTGCTCAAGAGAAAAATCGGGTCTATTCAACTGGAACCTGAAAATTCATGCTGCCTGGCAGCTCCACAACATTGGGGCAGGGTACAAAGTGACCAGAATCATGCCAATTTTTGGAGGGCATGATTCAGGATCCACTTTTTAGATCCTTTTAAACTGTTGCCATCCCCCCCCACCCCCGTTCAGCTTTTGCCAAATGCACTCCGCTAGTATATTCCATTGTATTCAATAGGGCTTCTTCCCAGGATAATGGTGTAAATGGCCTTGAACTGTAACCAATTTAGATAAATCAGGGCTGTCCAATTTGTATCAGCAACCTAACAAATAAGGGGATAGGTGGAGGATCACACTGAAACAGTCACCCAATGGGCAGACCCATTCATGAGCAGGGTGTCTGGCTGAGGCACTACGTCTGGCTGCCACCCCCAAACATGCTTCCTGGTGGCATGGGGAGGTTGAAAAGCCTACCCATCACTGAGAAGCCCCAGTGGACTGCACCGCTGCACCACATGTAAACCAGCCAAAAGATTGGCTTAAGTGTAGTGTAACCCTGGCCTTCATCCCCTGCCTTATAAAATATTGAAGTCTCCATATTTGTATGGGTGGATAGCAGAGTGTCCCAGCCAAGAGCAAGTCTAAGGCAAAACAGCCTGTTTGCAGAAATTTAATCTATGAGTTACTCCAGGCAATACTATCTGGACGTCTCATAACAAGGAATGTATCTTTGATTATCTCACCCTACCAGAGTACTCCATTGACATAATGGAATCCACACATCTCTTGAACACCACACCTCCATAAGATGCTTTTGGAAGCCACTGTGCTTTTGAGAAAACCTTTCTCCAAACAATTGCTTTCTCCGTGCATTTCCTCAACCTCTAGATATGATCTCCCTAACAACAAAATTCCTTCCTTAATCAATCAGGTTCAGCTAAATCTGAATACTTAAGGCAGAGACTTGAAGAAGCATCTCTGCATAAACCATTCATGGTATCACTGGTTGTTTCCCCACTCACCATTTGTTGCGGGTTACTGGCAGCAAATAACCTGGGGTCCGGATGCACTCCCCACTACACCAGCAGCAACAACACAGCCACCCCGAATTCTGTCACTCTCCTACCCCCTCAGCGCGTGTCATTTAAGATCCTGGATGGAAGAGCACCTTTAGGAAAACCCCGCGCAGAGCGCTGGGCAGTGGGGAAATCCGGGTGTGTGTGTGAATTCGGGGTTTGGTTTCCCGCCCCTGTTAGTGACGTGTAGCCTTTTGCTTAATAAGGAAGCAGCGGGCTGTGCGCAATGTGCACAGCCTTTTTTTATTTCAGGGAGAAGAGATCGTTGTGTATTTGACCCTATGTTGCAACATAGGGGCGTTTACATAGCAATGAAAGGGATCACTCACTGAAAGCCTAGTATTTACACATATCTTCCACTAGAGTTGCAGTGGCTTACCGAGCTAATGCAGTGTTCTCTCTGCTTGTGCCACAATGTGAAAGCATCTGAGTTCTAGTCCTGCCAGGGACAACTAATTTTTTTTTTTAAGAAAAAATTGTCTACAAAATAATTGGGGCTGATTTTTTACCAGGGCAAGGTTTTTCTGTTTGGGCTGAAAGCAACGGGATTCTGATGCACTGGTTCCACTGTTATTTAGGTTCACTCAAAACACAGCACAATTAATCCCCACAGTTTCTGTCCCCAGCGTTATCATGAAGCCACAAACAAACAACCAGGAAGTTCAGCAAATTTTCACGCCACAACATACTGGCCACTCAAAAGCCAGCACCAAAAGCAGGGAAATCACATTGGGCAGCTTTGTGATGACGTGTGCATATGGGAACGTTTCAACCTTGATTCCGGGAAGCAAAAATAAAAAAAGGGTTCAGCCTCCAAAATGGGACTCCAACCAATCGTAGCAGAGACCCGCCCTGCCGATCACTGCAGACAGTGGAGCTGTGGGGAGTGCTGCTTCTAAAAAACCACAGCAGAAAGGTGAGTTCCCCTAATGGACAAACTAGAGCGGAGAACATTAACCTGCACTCAAGAACACCCAGTTCTTATGAGCCCGGTCTGCCTCCACTTTAATTCTGAAGTGGGGAAATGACCACTGATATAATCTAGGACCAATTGGCCCCATTGTCCCGGGGCTTAGAACAATAGATGGAGCCGTTAATTAGCTCAAGCCTTGCAAATCCAGCATGGAAATCCCAAGTAAAACGAAACCTAAGCTTGAAGTTCCCGCCAAACTAGCGATCCACCCTATAAAAATACTGCTCACCAGAGCCTCAGTGCTCATTACTAGCTTGAACGTCTCTTGGTCACGTTGGTGTGAGACACGATATCGTCTTTTGCATTGGGTTTCTATGCTGGCATAGAAATCCTTGCCTTCTTCTAGATCCTCATCAGCTGATTTAGGTAATGTATAAGTCCCCTGCTTCCCCAAATCCCACTCTATCATCCCACCTATCTTTTCCTCCCTATCTATATACTTAGGAACTGTGTGTATTTGCCTTGACGTCTTACTGTTTGATTGCTTGCAACAAAATTTATATAAAAATATTTAAACTACAATTTGGTCTTTTGTGAATTCTCTGCAGATATGTTTCAAGCCATTTCTGGTATACACAGTCTAAAAAGATCCCCTCCCAGCCTGCCTCTCACATTGCCAAGCAGAGATTTTCCCCATCGCTACTTTAAAGATATGTGTGTGCTGTTACACTCTTAGCAGCTGGTGGAGATTCCCTAAAAATACGTTCACAACCTGTTGAAGATGGGTAACAGTAGACTTATGACCAGCAGGCATACTGCCAGCAAAGGCCTACCCTGCTATATCGGTGGTGATGATGTGTTGGCATGGTGTTCAGTGCTGTGTTCTAGTGCCAGGGGGTGGCAGTGACCGCATGCCAGTAATATTACCCCGCCACAGGGGTAAGTGCCCTAGGAAGAATGGATCCCCCCCTTTGTATGGGTTCTAAGTGTGTTAAACCTAGAAAAAGCACCAGAGATCATCGTAATTTGCATCCATTTGCTTTATCTGTTTCCAATCAGGAATAACCCCCTTAAATTTCATACAAACAGCTGAAGCTGGTGGAAGTACTTGAAAGTATATTTGTGGAAAGAGATAGATCAATAAAAGGCATAGGTTGTTTCTCTGTTGCCTCTTGAAGGTGGGAATTGTGCAAATGTGAAAGGATACCTGGGGTGTGCCCCATGGGTGGCTTTTGACATTTCGTTCAGTGCTCGAACATTTAATATGATTCGGGCAATCAGAAAGTGGGCTGTTGATGTCCAGAAAATCTTATTATGATGCTCCATTAGAGGAAGTAAAAGGTGAGCTCTATTGCTTTTAAACATGCATGCTGAGAATTATTTAAAAGGGGAATGGAAAAAAGAACCTGCTCAAAAGTGAATCTTAGAAACCATAGATCACTTTTAAAGCATCGTAACCAGAACAGTTAGTAAAGAAATAATGGTCCTCTCTTTGATTCAAGCACAGCTCCTAATAATTAAATCTATCAGAATGAAATGTATCTTCCTAATTTCATTTTAGATTTTATGGGTGCTCACGGAGCACTCTTTGATCTGTTGTAAAAACTAGGTGAGTAAATATACGCTGTGAAAGTACCATGCTTTCAAGTCAACTAACTCCCAATATTAACATTTTGTATAACAGCAGATTATTTAAAAAGTGAGTACTATGGAAGGCAAACACGTTTCTACTTGCCAGACCTCACTGATATGCCAGCTGTCAAAGATCTTCACTGATACACTCACTTTATCCACAACCCCCAAACCATCTAGCAGAAATGACAACTCTGTACTGAAATTCTCTTTTGCTTGTATTTGAATAATGTAGAAAGGCATTTGCATTGTTGCAAAGGGGACAGTCATTTTTTGTAGATGCTCCACTGCCATTGCAACTCCACTATCTTAAATCATTGCAACTCCACTATCTTAAATCAGTGGTGTGGGGGTGGGGGAATGGTGCCTGGGGCCTCCCCATGCCCCCCATGGTGTCCCCCGTGCCCCCCACTTACCTTAGTTCAGCTGGCTGCTCTTTGCAGCCGGCTGAACTCCAGGCTGCAAAGAGCAGCCAGCTGAACTCCAGGCTGCTCTGGGATGCCCACCATGGGGTTCCACCCCCCACAGCCCACCTACACCCTGTGCTCCCCGCTTACCTTAGTTCAGCTGGCTGCTCTTTGCTGAAAAGGCTGAAAAGAGCAGCCGGCTGAACCCCAGACTGCTCCAGATTGCCCCCCACGCCCCCCCATTTATGTTAGTTCAGCAAGCTGCTCTTTGCAGCCGGCTGAACGTTAGGCTGCTCCAGACTTCTGCCAAGGCTGGTAGGGTGGGGGAAGGAGGATGCAGGGGCGATTTTCCGGATCTTGTAACTCCAATGGTGCACACCCAGGGCACAGTGCCCCTCACCCCATGGCAGCTACACCGCTGTCTTAAATGCATCAAATATGTTAAAACTCAGATGGTGACTAAAAACCTTAAAGAAGCTAAAATTCAGAAATTACATCTCAATCAGTAAAATCCAGACCAGTAAAGGAAGGGTATCAGGGAGAGGAACACCTTGGATGGAAAGTGTAGCTGCCTCAACCAAAGGCCATGTAGAACAACTCTGTCTTACAGGCCCTGTGGAATTGCATCAGATTCCATAGGGTCCATAACTCATTAGATAAAGCATTCCACTAGGTGGGGGGCAGGGCCAAGAATGCCATGGCCCTAGTTGAGACCAGCCAAATATCTTTCACATCAGGAATTGTTACAAGGCAGACCAAGGGGGGGCTATTTGTAAGAAGAGGGGGACTGTTTTTAGGAAGCAGTGCTCTACCTGTCTCCCCTAAAGGTGCCTTAGGAATTCAGATTAAGAAAGATGTACTGTGGCACCTACAGGAAAGGAACCTGCCTGGACAAGTCCTCCAGTTTCATATTAGAATGTGTAGCTGCCAGCTACACTCTTACTTCAGCCTTGAGTATCACTATCTGGATGACAATGGGCATTGCCTGGGAAATGGCCACAGCTCCTGAATACTGCACACCTGCTCTCTTGCTCAGAAAAGATATGATAAACACCAGTCAGCCTAAAACAATCAAATTTCCTGCCAGCTATTCTTGCTAATCCTATCACAACCTTCCTGCCCTGCTCCTGGGAACCACACTACCTTACTTTGAATTAGAATACCCCAGAATTGTGATTTCATCAATTCCATCCTAAATCTAATCAACCACTAGACACTCCCTGGCTTTGATTATCAAGCCATAATCTACAGCATTGTCCTTCCTCGGAGGACAGGAACCTTATTTGTTTAGGAAGATTAGTTCTCTTAATATTGCTAGAAGGCCACATTCTCCTACATTTAGGCTGCCCACACTGCAGTCTTTGTCCACTGTTTCTGGACCACCTTTGAACTGTGTACCAGCTGCTTTATTCCTATTCTTAGAATTCGATGTCATCTTTCTTACTTTCCAATGGAGAAAAGGAAAGTTCATCACTAATTGAAACTTTCATAAAATGAAAACTTCTATGAACTTGAGAAGACACCTGCCTAATTGCCACAGGAAATCTGGAAAGGTAAAAATAATATCATGTACTTAGTTCAGATTATATTCTTGTGAAGTGTATTTTATGCAGGAATAGAAATTGAAAATCATGGTACTCTTCAACCATTGTTGAACCATAATGTCCAACAAATTTAGAGAAACCATCTGGCATGAACTCTTATTACTGCCTCCATCTCAAGCACAGTTACACCATTCTAAGCTGATTGGAATCTATAGGTTTTGAAGGGTGTAAGTCAGGTTAGGGGGACCCTGTACTTCACTGGTCACACTAAAGCAAGAATGATTTCTGGTTCTTACATATGCTTTCCCTTGTGCCTCAATACTGAACTAGCAACCCTTTTCATTTCTCCATGGAATTATATTAAATTGGATTTCAACTCACATTTTAAAATATTTTTTACAGTTCTATCAGTCTATTTCCATACCTTTTTAAGCACATGCATCTATAAAACTTGTATTTGCAGTATGCTTAGCAATGCACAAAACAGGAAGAAAAAGTAACAAATTGGAATTCTCCTTAAGCTGTACTTTGAAGATCATTTAGTATATCTACATTTCACTGAGTAGCTAAATACAGTCATAAATTCATTTTTTAAAAACCTACATTCTTTCTGAGTGAGAACAAGTTATGCAGTTAAAGCAAAACAGTCCATCGGAGCTACACTTGAATGTTTCAGCTGTGCAGCAAGTTGATGTGCTGGAACAATGTCACTTAACCAAGTTAACTGTGGTTTATAGGTGGATAACTTGAGGTCAGTCACAATGTCCTGAGATTAAAATGCTATTTTTAGATATACACAAAAAAGGGAAAGATGGCTTTGTAAAGTTATATGGTAAGTAATATGCTTACATTTGGTAAGCATATTACAAGTGTTGTAAAGTAATATGCTTACATTTGGTAAGCATATTACAAGTGTTGTCTTAAAACAGATGACTACCACTACTGTAATTCTGTACGTAATTCCGAACATAAGACCCTCACAATGTCATACTGGGTTTTATCCTTTAATTCCATACCACTAAGTGTTCCTCCAACAATAAATACTTCCTTTAACAAAAAAAAAATCCTTTCTTCAGAAAATAAGGCTATTCTCCAATGGAGGATATTTATCTCTCTTGAAGGAAAACATGCAGCAAGATGAAAAGTTTACCATTATACTCTGCTTTTCTCTATTGTAAGGAGTCTGAAAGAAGCTTACAATTGCCTTGCCTTTCCCTCCCCACAGCAGACACTTTGTGAGGTAGGCTCTTTCTGCACAGGCAGAATAGAGCGCCCCAGGGACACTAAAAACTGTGTCCCTGGGGAGGAGTTCGCACTCCCAAGCGGCGCGAAGACGCACCTTTTGAACCTCACTCCCTAAGCAAGGTTTTTTGGATAGGTCGTCTGCCACCCGCTGCCATGCAAACGGCAGCGGGCGGAAGCCGCCATTTCCTCCAAACGGCTCCTTACCACCTGCTGTCTTCCGGCGCTCTGTGGAGGCAATGGGACACGCCTCCTGGCCTCCGTCCATGCAACGGTCCTGCGGGGGTGCGTTGGCATGAACTATGTTGACGCACCCCCACTCAGTGCCTGTGCAGAAAGGGTTTCGTTGGGGCTGAGAGAGTTCTGAGAGAACTGGGACTGGTCCAAGGTCACCCAGCAGTTCTCCAGATTAGAGTCTGCTGCTCTAATCACTGCACCACCCAGAAAAGAGTAATAGGATCCAATCTTTTGTCTGGTACTGTCAAGCTAACCAAACATCTTGATTCCAGTGGGTGCACTGAAGAAGCAGCATGTGCCAGGGGCTACTGCTACACACAGCAGACATGGTGAGCCAACTGAAATTTTTTAGGACTATAATGTGCATTTTTCACACAAGTCTCAGTGAGGTCTTTTCTGCACAATTCCCTCATAAAATTCAGGACAAATATGTTATTCAGCAGGGAGACACAACAGCTTTATGCACTACAAATCTGCTTTGTGGTCTGACAGACAATTCATCAAATTCAAGGTTTTGATCCTTTTGCCTCCCTATGCTCTCCAATCCTCTGTCACACATGGGCAGTCCCATCCAAATGGCCACCACTCATAGAGAAGCTTTCTGGAGGCGTGGGGAGGTTGCAGAGTTGGCAGAATCACCAGATATTTTACTGTTGGTAAGTCTGACTTGGTAAAGTGTACCCATAATATCAATTATGCCAGCGGGGTGTAGTGGTTAAGAGCAGGTGGATTCTAATCTGGAGAACCAGGTTTGATTCCCCACTCCTCCACGTGAGTGGCGGAGGTTCATCTGGTGAACCAGATGTGGTTCTGCACTCCTACCTTCCTGCTCAGTGACCTTGGGCTAGTCACAGTTCTTTGGAACTCTCTCAGTCCCACCTACCTCACAAGGCATCTGTTGTGGGGAGAGGAAGGGAAAGTCACCTTGAGTCTCCTTACAGGAGAGAAAAGTGGGGTATAAATCCAAACTCCTCCTCCTCCTCCTTCTAATTTTAGCATTGATTAATTGGGTAAATTGCTGATAACAGCTTCACATTCTTCTAATGCTTTCAAGAGTTGGGACTTGATGATTTCTTCAAGAAGATGCCTGTTTAGCCAGATATCCCAACAATTTAAAGGGGTAAAAAAGTCAGAGTTTTCCATTCTTTTTAATCTCCTATGGTAGGATGTATTATTTGGACAGCTGTAGCCAGTGCCTTCCCATGTGTAATTACTAAGCCCTGGAATATTTGGCAGGCAGGATCAAAAATGGATTTGTTTGTATAAGCCTTGCACCCCAAAGAGTCACACTTATTCTCATCTATTTGTTGGATATGCAACAAATTTGAACTACTTTTTTTTTGGGGGGGGGGATGCTACAACAGATGAGCTAACATGGTGTAGTGGTTAAGGTGTCAGTCTGGAATCTGAGAAAACTCAGGTTCAAATCTTTACTCTGCCATGTGAAATTGAGAGGACTAGGGCCAGGCATACTCTCTCACCCTTGACCCTGGCAATTATTTGGATGGGAGACCTCCAAAGAATCCCGGGGGTGTGACATAGAGGCAGGCAATGGTAAACCATTTCTGAACATCTTTGCCTTGAAAGCCCTACGGGGTTACCATAAGTCAGCTGTGACAATGGGAAAAAAGCCCCAAAACAAAACAAAACCCCTGAAACAAACAAAAATGTAGAAATGCTTTGAAATCTACTATGTTCCATATGCATATCAAAAGGGATTAATGACATTTCATGAATTTTATAAACTACTGAATACCCTGTTCAGATTTATTCATTCTATTTTTGGGGTGCTTCTCATGCTTCACGGATAAATCTCCCACTATATTACCGGCATCATCACAAAACTGTTCAAACGAATTGCACATCTTACATTTGATGTGATACAGATATCAAAGAACAGCTTCTGCCTGTGCATTTAAGGTAATGATGGCACTTGCAAGTTTTGAAGAACAATTTACTATCTGCCCAACAGCATCTTACCCTGTCAGTTGATTGGCAGTTCTACAGCATGGAATTAACTGATTACCTTTTGTGAACTTTCGGGAAGAACATGCCCTATCTGTTACCCCAATATGTATCATTCTGATGGTCAAATGTGATGAAAAATGGAAACACCAGCCACAGCGATGACAGCTGTTTAAAGATTTCATTACACTCTCACTGAGGTCCACAAACTACATAGGCTGTGAAGCCTACTATTATTTTCCCTGAGTCAGCTATAAATTCCAATCCCATCACAATAACACCTGTAAGAATAAGAAAAGATACATTTTGTTATGTAAACTGGTGATAAGAAATGTGCAACTCCAACATAGGTTGTATTTGCATTTTGTCTAAACTGAATGTAAACAACAGTCCTACACAAACAATAATCCTACGTATATCTATTAGTAATTTTCTCTGTGTGTAAAGTGTCATCGAGTCACAGACAACTTATGGTGACCCATAGGGTTTCAAAGCAAGTGAGAAGCAGAGGTGGTTTGCCATTGCCTTCCTCTGCAGAGTCTTTTTTGGAGGTCTCCTATCCAAGTACTGACTCTACGTAGTTTCTGAAATCTGACAATGTCAGGCTAAACTGTGCCATTCCAAATCCCACTTAGAAATGCACTCAAGACTATTCAAAGAGGCTTATTCTCAGCAAAGTAATCTTTGGATGACACTGTAAGGTACTTATACTTCAGATGCCATAGTAATGCTAAATAATACAGGTGTATAATGCACTTTATGTTTGTTAAAAGAAGGAGGTGTATTTAGGTATGACATACTTCAATTTTCCTGTTAGGGAAGTGTGTTTGTCCCCTCACCTCCACCCACCCCATTGGCTTCAAACTTTCTGAAAACTTTCTAGAAGCATTGACATTTTCTTTTCCTCCAGAGAAAAATGACAGAATTTCCAATTAGGAAACTTTGTTATCTTCCTGGCTCCCTTGGATGCATAACTATTTTGCATCAGAATTCTAAATGCAGCATTTCAGTGACTTGCATGTAGAGACAAAGAGAACTGTTATAACAACCAGAGAGAGAGACAGAGAGACAGAGAGACAGAGAGACAGAGAGAGAGAGAGCAACAAACAGGGGAGAAAAAAGAGATCCCTTCACCAAGATCCAAGAAATCAAAAGGAAATTCAAACCACAGCTATAGACACATAGCTATATCAACATAGCTATATCAACATGGAAACAAATGATTAGATCAGGACAAAATAAAGATGGAAAAAGTGCATGACTAAATAGATAGAGTTGAAAGAATGACAGATTCCTTCAAAGAAAAATCTGTTGAACTTGTAATTTTGAAAAGTGAAGTAAAAGCTGCACTAAAAGCAATTGAGAGACACAAATCACACTGAGTAGACGGGATGCCAATACAGCTGTTCCAGGCTACAGAAGTTGATTACATCATAATCATAACAAGACTATGCTAATAAATATTTATCTATTTTGCTTATTTGAAACAATTTACACTGCTTTTCCATGAAATTGAGGTCAGACAGCCCAATCTAGAGCCCCCAGTAGTGGGACACAGCACTATTTCAGTGCTGCCCCATTGCCTTCAAGAGGGCTTCTTGGTGGTACAGGGAGGGGAAAAATAGAAGATGGCTCCCCATTGCTGACAAGACCTCCACTGGGTTCTATGGGTCTACGCTACCCAAAAGGGTGGTGTAAACTCAAGTCTCCAGCTCTAGCATTCCAGCAGGCAAAGACCAGGACGCCCCTGCTACACCAGTGGAGGAGGCAGGGGCACAGGAGCACTGTAAGATAGCAGTTGTGATCTGGGACGGGGAAGCGGCCGCGCGCGTGTGGCTGCAGAAGCCCGTGCACGCGGCCACAGGAGCGCACGGGCTTCTGGGGCTTGCCATTTGCCGCCCTGTGACAGAGCGGCAAACGGCAAGCCCCAGAAGGTCATGCGCTCCTGCAGCCGGGCGCATGGGAGGCTGCCGCACTGCCTTGCACCCCAGAAGGCAGTGCAGCAGCCTCCCAAAAATCGGGACAATTTGTAGAACCCGCTGGACAAATTGTCTAAAGGCGTGATGGTCCCGCCAAAAGCGGGACGTCTGGTCAGCCTACTGTAAGAGTAAGTACCCCAGGAATGGCAAATCCACCAGTGCATTCCTGTGCCACCTCCATAGGTGGCTTCACCTCCCCGCTCTGCATTTAGGTGTAAGGAAGTGCACACATAACATTAAAAATTTAAAAAAATTAAAAACAATATTAAAGCTCTAATCTCATTTAACAACAACAACAGCAACCAGTAAATCCAACGGTATAAAACTGGTAGAGAAGCAAATAGCATAAAAATAGTGCAGGGTGAGAAGGGAAAAATTGTTAAACACCTGGTTATGCAAAAAGTAAAAGATAATCATGAAAGCACAAGATGGACATTTCATAGGTCAGGAACATCTTATCCAAAGCTCATAAAAGGTATTGTGGAGGAGTGTAATGGAGAAAAGCTGAGTCTCCAACCGAAGACCAGGCTCTGCCAGCACCTAAAAACCAAGATGCCTGCTTAAAAAATTATGTGAAATGTTAAAAAAAATCCTTTTCTACTTCCAACAGGTGTGAATAGGCTTACATTGTCCTCTACTGTTTCAGTTTCTTTAAAAAAAGAATTCCAATCTCTTCTTTGTGAAAATTGGGGTTTGCATACTATGAATTTGTTCTGAGTACACTTGATAATCACGGCTGTAGCGTGCACTTGCTCATCTTCTAAAACTTCCATTCATGTAAGTGCCCACTGATCTTGCGCAAACAGAGGTTTTAGTGAGAAAGGAAGCATGCTTTGTAGCAGAAACTAGGATCAAAGCCTGAGTCTTTCATGCTGAATGAATAATTACATGTTATTCTTCTGTTCTTTGGGGTTTTTTTCAGAATCAAAGAAGAGAGTTTGGATTTGTAGAAAAGTTTGGATTTTTCTCACCTTCCTCTCCTGTAAGGAGACTCAAGGTGGCTTACAAACTCCTTTCCCTTCCTCTCTCCACAACAGACACCTTGTGAGGTAGGTGGGCTGAGAGAGTTCCAAAGAATTGTGACTAGGTCATCCAGAAGGCTTCAGGTGTAGGAGTGGAGAAACAAATCCAGTTCACCAGAAAAGAGTCTGCCACTTGTGTAAAGGAGTGGGGAATCAAACCCAGTTCTCCAGATTAGTGTCCACCCCTCTTAACCACTACACCACTCTAATTCTCTACACCACACTGGTGTTCATTGTTGAGTTTACTAACAATGATCAGATTAAATTGACCCATGTTAGTTAACTTTGTTTTAATCAGCAGTTATACCTGTTACTTTTTCTTAACCACACAGCTAAAAAAAACTTCCATCTCATCAGCCATTAGAGGTTTCCTTCTCCAAGCTCTTATGGTACAAGACAATAGTTGGAAAAATTATCATTTCTGCTACCTATAATGTTAATTGTGAGATTTCACCTTGCTCTCAGCTCTTTCAACAGAGTGCTCGTTAACCACAGAATCCTGTACTTGGCATCAGACAGTCTTATGGTGCTTGTAACAGTAAAGCATTTTGGGTGCTCAGTTTTACCCCACAGTGGAGATAATTCTGGCATCTAGTCAATGAAAGATACAATGGAATACCTATTCCCAAAAGCCCATTTCGAATCACTATAACGTTATCTTTTTCAAGCATTTCCCCTCCTACTCACTTGCCATTTAATGCTGCCACACCAACAGTGCTTCTGGCAATGGACATACTGGCTACAAATGTCCACTGATGACTTTGGGGATCCCACCTCTCGACTGTGTTCAAATAGCTCCAGCCATCATGGCCTCCCACTGCGTAAATTGGCCCTTCAAGTACAGTAACTCCTGAAATGGGAGAGAGGCAGAAAAAGAAGATAACAATACATCCAACAAATGAAAAAAAAACCTGTGTACAGTCATGGAGATGGGACAGTCAAATCGGCAAAGCAGTTTCAAAAATTGTATTGAGTTCCTGTTTTGTGGTGTATGGGGTCACAGAAGGATCTAGATCCAGAATCCCCAACCTTAGTATCTTGATTCGGAATCCCCAATCACAAGAGGCAGAGTTGAACCCAATACCTCCCTCCTTGCTTTGCAAAAAAAAAATAGCAAAGGGATAATTTTTAAAAATGAAGAGAGGGAGGGAGGAAAGGGAGATAACCAGAAGGAAAGTCTAAAGGGGACATGGAACCACAAATTCAAGTCATCACCAGTCCTCTGGCTCCTCCAGTGGCTGCATGGAATACTTTTTCATTTGAAGGAAGACAGCCAATAACAAATGTGCCACACCCACTATCTGAAAAGCTTCTGAAAATCTCATTGCACACCCAAAATAGAATGTCTGGGGGACATGTGAAAAAGAGGCAGCTTCTGGTGTGCTTTCCAGATGGCAAAGGCATCAGAGAGGAAAAGAGGCTGTTTCCTGCCTGACCATTTTGCTCTCTGGTCAGTTTCACTCTCTACTTGCACCTGACATTTTGTGTGCAGCCAAAGGGATTCTCCATGCCACCATTAGCTGAAGGCTGCCCCAGGACATTTGCTATGCAGGCTCTGATCCTTGTCCTGCCGATTCTGGCAATATATAGTTTTCCTTTTTTAAAAAAAAATAGAGGAGCTATCTTCGAAAATACCCAGACACACATATGCATGTCTGTGTATCTTTGAAGATAGGTCCTCCATTTTTTTAAAAAAAGAAAAACTATATACTGCTGGAATTGGCAGCAATAATTCAGCTGATTATAGCTATGTACTTTTGAGGCTGAAAAGGTGCCCAGGAACGGAGCCTGCAGAGCAAATATCCTGGGGCAACCTTAGGAAAAAGGAGGCAGGGAGAATCCCTTCACCATCATGTCAGGCACCAGCTGAGGGTGAAACTGACCAGAGAGCAAAATGGTTGGGTGAAAAAAATAAGACACTGCATTTGCTTTGTATTCTGCACAGCCTGGCAAAAGATGTCTTGCAGGCAGCTTAGGGGGGGAAAGGTGCACTTTGAAGTGTTCTCCAAAAAAGATGCCTTGAGCTAAAATAAGGCATCCTGAGGATTTCTAGGGAAGAAAACTGCACAGGATGCCTTCCCAAGATGCTTTTTTAGCATCCCCAGGACATCTTATTTAGGCTGTGCAGAATGGTCATGTTAAGGTCTCGCCAGTCCAGCATTCTGCTTTAAACAGAGGGTATTCAGATGTTTTGAGAAGGTCACAATTGGGGCATGAAAGTGAAAGCCTTCCATGGCATTATTTCCAGCATATCCATAATCAAAAATGTACTTCCATTGTCTCATTTAAGTTTCACCCAGATACTGTAATTCACCCAGATACTGGGGGGCGGGGGGCTGCCAGACCCAGACAAAATGCTGTACTATCACCTGAATTAAAAGGCCAGTAGTTCCTTTTTCAGAATGTTGGTGCATTTGTAACATGGGGAAGATATATACATTGGCTCACTTATTCCTTCAGTCCCCTTTATTTGGTGAAATTAGAGAGAGATGGATAACCCCATTGTAAGAAAAGGATGAACTGATAAGCAGTGAGGACAGTTTTTTCTCTCTCTTCCTTTTGCAGGATAACAATCTGAATGTTACTAAATTCGAGGTCTCTTATCCTTTAGTAATTCAGCATAAAATAAAAATTTTAAACTTTTATAATTAAGGCGTACTTAGAAGGGAACAGGGAGATTGAAATAGATATATGTGGGGTTATGCTGAAGGCTATGACCGATAAAGTCACACCATTGAAGGAAGGAAGGATTTAAGTTTCATAATTCTGTTATCCTTTCCAAGCCACAGTGATTAAAAAGAAAATTGTGGCAACCATGTCTGTAGATGGAGATGCAGGCTCTCATGATGCTATCTCTTATCAGAGATAAGAGGGAATCTAGAGGTGGTATGGAAAGAGTGTTGGACTTGGATCTTGGGAATACTTGGTTCAAATCCCTGCTTAGCCATGAAGCCGGATGAGTGGATCAAATCACTCACTCTCATGTCCAACTATTTCATACAGTTACTATAAGAAAAAAAATAGGAAGGCATATTTACCACTTTGAGCAGCCTAAAAAAATGCACTAGACCAGGGGTAGGGAACCTGCGGCTCTCCAGATGTTCAGGAACTACAATTCCCATCAGCCTCTGTCAGCATGGCCAATTGGCTGATGGGAATTGTAGTTCCTGAACATCTGGAGAGCCGCAGGTTCCCTACCCCTGCACTAGACAGATAGATGAGTGGACTGAGGAATAAACTGACAGGCAATTCTTACGTACTCCAGAACTGCTTGCATGGGAGTACTAGCTATGAGAACTGGCCAGGGCTTGTACTTGCAGTATATATATATGTATGTGTGTGTGTGTGTATATATATATATATATATATATATATATATATATATATATATATATATATATATATATATATATATATATATATATATATATATATATATATATATATATATATATATATATATATATATATATATATATGAGCAGTTAGCATATATATATATATATATACACAGTGTGTATATATACATGTGCATGCCCTACGTCCCTGCCACCCTGGAGTTTCCGCACTAATTCTCCTGCCATATAAGCCTGCACCTGGCACACACTCCAGTGCATCGCAGGACTCCCCCCTTGCTCACCAGCCCCCCTTGATTTGGTTTTTGCACCACTGTGGGCATGAAAGGTAATTCACAGGGTGAGCAGGAAAAACTTTAGAGAAAGGGCACCCACTCATTCACCAGCAAAGGGGAGAATCAATGAAAGAAATGCCAAGGGTGGCAAATGCTTCCTTTCTAGTTGCTTTGTGTTTCAAGAGGAGAAAGAAGTCATTGAAGGGACTCATGAGCAAGCCTTACAATCTGCAGCTCCTTGCCTGGAAAATGATAAAGAGTTATAGAAGTTGTTGTGCTGATTTTCCCGCAATCCGATTGGGTGCACCTGCATAGCTTTGCGTGTTCAACGCAAAAAAATTTAAAAAGAAGAAAAAGGGACTTTCTTGCAGAGGCATGGGGGAGGGTAAACAGACCCCAGCGCAAAATGGCGCCCAAGCCTGGCTGCCATGCCCCCGGTGAGGCCACACCCCCACAAGACCACAGACCCATGTCAGACCATGCACGAGTGCCTCAAATGCTCAGGCTACACACAGGCCTACCGGCTCTGTGCATTAAAAAGTTCATCTTTTAGCAGGCATGGTCTTGCCTTTGGGCTATCTTTTAAGTTATGCATTTTGGGTCTGCATTTTGGGTTTCCTTGCTTGCAAGGAAACGCCTAGAATTTAATAAGGGGATCCAAGGAGCCAAGGCTGCTGTGGGGAATCCAGGAGGCTGACAGGGGTGGGAGCAATCGGGTGGGGAGCATACACCCCAGCTCTTTCCCCTGCCCCTCACCTGCTTTGGAGTTACCACCCTGGAAGCATACATGAGTCAATAGAAGTTTTTCCCTAGTTTTGGTGGTAAAATTAGGTGCCTTGGCATATACACAGGTTGGCTTATACATGAGTATATACGGTAGTCATCAATTTATTTTTTCCGTTTTGCCTCAATGCTCTATTAAGGGTTTCCAATTATCCATAAATTTTATTTTCTTTGAGTAACAAAGTTAACTTTTCCACCTCTGCCAATTCTAATACCTTCACCCACCCTTCTTCAATTGTAAGCACAGCTAGAATTTTTATTTTCTGTGCATATAGTATCCTTGCCTTGCTGTCGTGTTTTCTTTCCAAAGATCTATCCATAAGTAATTATATTATTTTGTATGCTATATGGGCTACGGTATATTGATTACTATGTATATTGATTACTATGTTTTTTAAAAATCCCTCTGTTTATATTGATATCTTTTTTCAGGAGAGCTCATTTAAATTCAGGTCATCTATATTTATATATAACCTTCTCTTTTTTGAGGGGGCTTTCTTACATTCAGGGTCATCATCCTTTTGAGGAAATATGGTATCTTATTTTCAATGAGGTTTAACCAGGATAGTCCAAGCTGGTCTGATCTTGTTAGGTCTCAGAAGCTAACCAGGATCGACCTTGGGAATTATATGGATGGGAGACCACCCAATAATACCAAGGTCATGACATGGAAGACAATAGCAAACCACCTCAGAAAGTCTCTTCAAAATGCTATGGGGTCATCCTAAGTCAAGTATGACTTGACAGCACAAAAATTCTGTGATCTATATTGATCCTAAGGAAGTCTACATTTTGTATTCTTAATAGCACTGGTGGCTTTAAATATTCCTCAAATCCAGTTCTTTGAGGTAGCTGGAGATGGATTTTCTGATGCAGAACAGTAGCACAAAAGGCCAACTATTTCAAAGATAGCTCAGGCTTCAAGTCTTTCTTTTCTCTACAAACTTTTCGGTTCATTTGTTTTAATAGCGAGAACTCAATTTATTTTTTAAGTAGCCTGTATTGAAATGTCAGACTGACATTCCTATTAGCACATAGTAGCACTTCTGTTCTAAGGGCAAAGGTGTAAAATTCTATATAAATTTTATTTTTTCTAGCAGGTGGGACAGTCTCTTGGGACAAGGCAACATTAGCTGCCTTGACAACTGTTATTTGATTGGATAACTCAATACCTGAAAGATTTTTGTAGGGAATGCATACTTGAAACCTGCTGGACATTCCGCTTATTTTTATGAACAACAGTTTTATCACAAGTTTTCAATAGAACATTGTGTGCCACGTAAAGTTTTATATTGTTTTATTCATGTTCCAAAAAATATTATCAGCCAGTACAATGAATACATTCTGCATAAGGACAAAATGTACTTTCAGAGCTGAGCATCTCAATAAAAACTTCAGTAAACGAGGTTCTCCCAGACCTAATGGAGAGATACACAATACATTCATATCTTAGAATGAATGCACATCCATGCCTTTTTCTGGTATAACTTGTCATGCACTTTGGGGTGATGGTTTGCAGGGTCCCTGGGAAATTGAATGCTTAGGTACAGGTCTTTGCTTAGTACACTGGCTTTGACCCTACAAAGAGGTCTGTACCGACTAGATAGTCTGTCATGCACAGCATGCTTTCTCTTCCATTTGTGCAAGGACACATTGAAAAACACTGATGTTGTGCAAACAACAGTTTTTGTTACCAGAATTTTCTGTTCCCTTTTAGTTAGGGGAATTAGTTGAGAACAGACCTGCAATGTGAAAGGCAGATAATGAGATCTACACCAATTTATACAGAAGTCATTCCCGAAAGAAATCTGAACAAAACCCAGAATTGAAGGAAAGAGTTACAATTGTATGAAAGATTGCAAACGATAAAAATACACCTGCTGCAAAAATATATGCACAGAGCTTTGAGAAGCCTAGAGTATATAGAGAGATGACTGACATCAAGGCTACATTGAGGTATTGGGAGGGTGATATTTACCATTCCAGAAGTGAAGAGGTCCAAATAGAATGAGAAAAGCAGCCAGCACTTGCTCAGAGAGCACAAGGAGGAGGAAGGCAAGTGCAATTTGCCATGGAATTTTTGTGGGGTCTAGTTATGGGGAGAAACTTGGACCCACTGGCTATGACAGGGGTAGAGAACCTGCAGCTCTCAGATGTTCAGGAACTACAATTTCCCATCAGCCCTCTGTCAGCATGGCCAATTGTGAGACCATGCTGGTAGGAGACTTGATAGAGTAATCCCTAATTTCTGAACATCTGGAGAGCCGCAGGTTCCCTACCCCTGGGCTATGATAAGAGGGTCAATCTTCTTGACATGGACAATGCTGTGGAAAAAGGCTTGACTGGGTTGTTAAAACAAAGAAACTCTGTAAGGTTGATGGTCCTTAATGGCTGAACACTGAGGTAAAATCCTCAGTCCTCCTCCATCAATATTTTGGCAGTCTTGTTGGCTGCACTCCAATTAACATATAAATGACTAATGATTGGAAGTTTTCTTTAAAAAAGAAAATCCATCTACAACTGGATTAGATTAACCTCTGAGCATTGGCAGAATATAAATCAAGCATTTCTGTTGCGAGGCTGCATATTTTGCACCATTTACTTGTCTAAAGTGACAGTGAGTTAGCTTACCACAAAAATAACTTAAATCAGGAGTAAAATCAGAGACAATTGTCCTGTATCCACTCACACACAAACAAATTATGGCTTTTTTATTCCAGTTCGCTAAAAGGTCCCTATGTGTAACATTTCTCCAAATCAAAACTTAGGATGTATCTGTTTTGTTCTACAAAGCTTTTAAAACAGCAAAACTTTCAATGACAAACAAATTAACTTTGTCACTCATGGGATAACATAAACAAATCATGCAACAGAAAAGCACATTTTGACATCTCAATATTGTTTTGATCTGCCATATTTTCAGCAAAGCAAATGCCTGTTTCAAGGTAGAATTAGACATTGCAGAGAAGACTTTTATATTCGAGAAGCCCCATCCAAGAACTGGGACCCCAGTGTCCATTCAAAAAAGAGGCTTCTTGGCGGCATGGGGAGGCTCAAAAAATGGAAAAGCCTCCCTGATGAGAAGTCTCTATAGACCTGCTGTCAACCTACACCACCATTTGGGTGGTTTAAGTCTTAAGTGTGGCCCACTGGTGTAATGCCCGCAAAAGCTGGGAGGGAGCCGATTAACCTTGACTCCTCCCCTGGCCAGGCCTGGCCAGCCCCCACTATGCTGGCATTCAGCACCACTTTCCAGTGCAAGGGATGGGTGCAGTGGCAGCTACATGCACGTGAGATCAAGTGTCTGGATCAATCCTTTGCCAACCTAAAGTACTCTGTGGAGGGTGAATCCACTGGTGCTGTAGCATGCCACACGAAAGAATGGATCTCCCCCCTCCCATTGAATGGAGCTCTTAGAAAACTTGATGCCACAACAACCATCCATTTTTCTATTGTGAAAAACAATAGAATACAAAACCTTCAAACAGTGTTTTGTTCTTGACACTTCCAGCCTAGATCTTGGAGGAACTCAACATCCTTTGTCTTAATAGAGGAACCTGTCAGGGCATTTTTCAGGTTTGGGGGCTACCCCAGACCTGACTTGTCACCTCCAGATAAAGGAGGGGACTTTATAATACCCACCTCTTTCTGGGAGGGGTTTCCTTGGGCGGAAGAAGAGCTGGAGTGGTCTTTTCCATGCCCTAGAGTTGAAGCCCTATGAGATTGACTGCTAAACCCTGCTGAGGAATTTTTGAGAAGATTAAAGCTACTCCAAGGTAGATTTCATATACTTGGACTATTCAATGCTAAGAAGATCTAAAAGAAGCTACCTCACAACTTGATGTGATTGAGACATGCAAGAAGGTTACTGTTTGGGAGAACTAAAATGGTAAGAAGATCCATGCTTAAACTGTGAATGAAAAATCTCAGAAACTCTAAAAAACAAAGTAAAAGGATATGCTAAATAAGAAATATTGGACTTTAAAATGCAAATTTTAACATAGATCCTTTTTTGAAATGATTCTCTGAGAAGATAAAAGAGAAATAAATTTGTGTTGGAATTTATGAGATTCAAAAAATTGAATTGGCTATTGTGACAAAATATTTACAGAAAGTCACTGGGAAAGATAAACAGACCAGATAGTGTCATGAAAAACAAGAGGGATTTTAAGCCATGGAAAGTTACTTTGTGAAAAGTGAGCTGCCCTCAGGAGGGGAAGGGATCTAAATGTGAAGAGATGGAAGTGATCTGTTGACTCCATGATGTAAATCCTCTGAAACAGTAAGAAAGTACACAGAGAAAAACCAAGAGGTTTGCAGTTATTCCAACCCCAAAAAAAAAAAAGCGATTCACAGTGGAAGAAGCACATGCAGAGGATAAGACATTCTATGCAGAAAAAACTGACAGCAGAGAAGCTATGGGTTCTTAAATTCCCGAGGGATTAAAGAGAACCTTGAGACTGTTTCAAACCATGGCTGTGATTTGTCGCTGTGAGGACCATGCCAAGGTATCGGAAATATTCAACCTGCTCAATTTTGTGGCCCTTAATTCACTTATGTGACAATATGGGCTTCACAACTCTTGTAAAAAATGAGAACTTTAGTTTTAGCATAGTTAATTTCCAGTCTATTCTCTTCTCAATAATTAACAGAAACTGTACATTAGGTGTTTAAAGGCCAATACTGGACAGGACAATAACACTACATCGCCTGCACATACAACATTAAAGGAACATCGGGTAAGATGTAATTTAGGACTATGCCCATTCACAAACACCAGCTACATGGTGAAATCATTGAGGAATAAATTGAATAAAGTAGAATTAAGTATACAACCTTGTTTAACCCCACAAGGAGTACTAATTCTGCTAGTTAACTGACCTTCCCCGGAGACCTCTTAACTTGGCAAAGTTCAATGCTTGGTATACAACTGTTTGATCAGGGAATAGAAGTCTGGGGTCAAACATTCATAATGACCTCATCTTGTCCCCGACAGGAGATTTCTTGTCGTTGCGGTATCAGAAACAACTTTTTAGGGTCAATAAAAGCGACAAATAATTTAGAAGCCCTTTGTAGTAGTATACTTATTTACCAGATGGGGCCTCCATGGGGCCCCGTGCAAAATCATTTCAGACAGCGGGCCTCAGTTTGTCTCCCGCTTTTGCTCCCGGTGTGCATTCATGGGACTCTTGGGGGTGGAGTTGGGGCTCTCATTTTTTTCATTTCATAACCTTTATTGGCATAAGAAACAACAGAACAATAATACTGGTAGGAAGGAGTGGTTGGGTCGTGTTTTCTCGAGATAACAATACACAGAGAGAGTTGGGCTCTCCTCCAGCCTCACCACATGCTGACAGCTGACAGCCAGACCCGAACGGGTCAATGGCGTCACGCAGACAATTACCTCCACTCGTTATTAATCCCAGCCAGCATATACTTGATGATTGGAGCCAGCCCTCCTCCCATTTCACCGAAAGTGCTAATAACAACACTGTCCACTCCAGTACGGGCTGGAGCCCTTTCAAAGTGGTCTATGAATAGAATAGAATAGAATAGAATCTTTATTGGCCAAGTGTGATTGGACACACAAGGAATTTGTCTCCGGTGCATATGCTCTCAGTGTACATAAAAGAAAATACATTTGTCAAGAATCATAAGGTACAGCACTTAATCGATTGGTCAAGTTATAGGTCTAGTAAGCTAAATCAGGAAACAATCAATAGTAATAAAAAACATAAAATGTAAAATCATAAATAAAATGAAATGTCAACAAGCACAGGCTATAGTCATACCTACAGTCATAGGAGTGGGAGTGAGATGGGTAATGGGAATGATGAAAAATTAATTACGAGAAGTGGTCATATAATAAAATATATAATAAAATAGTTTGACATTAATCGAGGGGGAATGCTATTTGTTTAATCAGAGTGATTGGCATTAGGAAAAACTGTTCCTGCATATGTCTAGTTGTCTATGGTGTTACACGGTATCTATGGCGGCGTTTAGGGTAAGAGTTGAAAACAGTTTATGTCCAGGATCGCGAGGGTCAGTAAATGTTATTTTCACAGCCCTTTTTTTTTGGCCGCAAGTACGGTATACAGGTCCTCAATGGAAGGTAAGGCAGTTGGCAGCAATTGTTTTTTTCCTACAGTTCTGGGATTATTCTCTGAAGTTCTGTGTCGATCTTGTTTGGGTTGCAGAACCAAAACCATACAGTTATAGAGGTGCAGATAACAGACTCAATGATTCCTCTTGTAGAACTGTATCCAGCAGCTCCAACAGGCAGTTTGAGCTTCCTGAGTTGGCTGAGAAAGAAACATTGCTTTGTTGTTAGGCTTTTTTTTGACATATTTTGATATTAGGTGTCCATTTTTTAGGTCATGTGAGATCTGATGGAGCTTCTAGAAATTTAAAGGTCTCTACTGTTGATACTGTGTTTGTCTAGTATTGTGAGAGGGAGGTAGGATGGGAGGGTTTCTCCTGACAGTCTACCACCATTTCTACTTGGTTTAAAGGGTGTGTTCAGTTCTAGATTGTTCCAGTGGGTACACCACGAGGCTGGTTGTTCAACCTCCCGCCTGTATGCGGTTTATCATGCGTTGTCTCGAATGAGACCAATCGACTGTTGTATCATTCTGCAAAATTTCCAGTATTTTAACAGATGGATCATTTGAGATACAGTCATTGGTATACAAGAGAAGAGAAGTGAATTGAAAGTGCACAGCCTTGGGAGACCCTAAAATACCTGTAGCTCATGTCTGCAGGTGTCTGATATTGTAATTTTTTTCCTAGCTTCAACCTGCTGTTTCCTATCTGTTAGGAAGCTTGGCACGATCCACTTTCCACAAATATGCTCAGGTACTGCTAGCTGATTTAGTTTGATTAGAGAAAGAGATATCCCGGGTTCTGATAGTATTTGTGAATGCTGAACTAAAGTCCAACAAAGAGGGACCCCTGCATAGGTCTTTGGCGATCTGGCAAAGATGCTGTGAGGATATACAGTACCAAGCCATATTAACAGACAGCATCATCTGTCGATCTATTTGCTTTCGGTATGCACAGAATTGCAGAAGTCCAACAATTAGGATCCGGGTGATGGTTTTCTCGTAAATGGTACATCACTAGCCTTTCAAAAGTTTTCATAACTACAGATGTTAGAGCAACAGGTTCTGTAGTCGTTCAGTTCCTTGATGGAAGGCTTCAAATTCCGACACTGGGATGATAGTGGAGTGTTTGGAAACGGGAAGGAACATAACATCTCTAGTGATTTTGTTAGGAAGATTTGGGTGAAGATGGGGAGCCAATTGGACAGCACAACAGACTTTTAGGCAAGAGGAGGTGTTATCTTGTCTGGGCCTGGTGCTTTCAAAAAACACAGGCTTCTGTCTGTGAAATAGATCTCTTGCACTTCCTTTTCTACAGAGATCACTCTAGGGTTTGTATTACCCAATGAAATAGGAATCTCAGTTAGGAGGGAAGTTTGGCTATTGTTGGGTGCGATCTGAGAGCTAGAGGTTGTGGAGAAAGGTGACTGTCATGGGTTACTTTTCAAACCTGCCAGTAGAACTGCGTTCAGGTGTCGCCAATTGCTGATTTCCCTTCAGCTTGGGAAGGTGGTTTACTTCCGTAACCGGGTGGTATTTCTGAGAGTTTTCCGCATACGTTTGCTGCTCTTAGTTTGGTGAAAGCTACCAGTTTTTTAGCCTTTTCAGAGTAGTTTCTTTTGCTGCTCTGATCTCCTTTCGATTAATACATTTCTGGCCTGATTGTACAGCATACATCCTATGCACCCTTCTCGAGGCTCTCTTCTCAGTTGGAAACGCAGCGTGAACTGCTTAAGTTTAGCCTGTAGAACCAAGGTTTGTTGTTACGTATATGTCACTTGAGTTCCTGGTTGGTATGACAAAAGATCTTCTAGAGAAGCTGACATATGATATTGCTACAGTATCTGTGAGTTTACATCCAATCTACAGAGGTGTCTTTAAAAATATTCCAGTTCAGGCTACAGTCATAGGCAAGCCTGCAGCTTTAACTTCTCTGCCTCTTCAGTCCAAGTTCTCACTGCTGAGGATTTAGTTATTGGTTTTGTGGCTTTAAAATCTTTGTTTGTAAGCTTGGGTACAAGGTGAATCATGCAGTGATCAGAATGTAGCCTACATGGTCTGCTTTCGTGGTAGGAGCCGATAAGCATCTTTCAAAGTGCTTGTATAGCAGTGGTCTAAGATATTCTGCTTGCCTCTGGGTGGGACAGTTGACAATGCTGAAAGTATTTCCGTGGTAGGTCTTCCCTTAAGTTTGCTCTTGTTTTGCGAACTCTCCCAAAAATAATAAATCCAGTGAATCAGGGTAGTTTGGCTTCAGCCTCCATAATCCCTGGATCGGCTAGAGTTCTTAGTACCTTTTTACAGACGCTTGTGGATGAATAACATAAACCAAAAAAAAACCAGTAGAACTGAATTTATCTCTGGGGGAATAAAAGGGTTTGCAAATTAATAAGAAATGGGACTCCAAATTTTTCATCACAGGAATTTTGAATTATTATTGCCATGTCTTCGACACCATAGTTTTTGTTGATGTATACATACATAATCCCTCCTCCTTTTTTTCTTCCCTGATAATTCTGCAATCCTCGTCTGAGCGGAACATTTGCGTCCCAAACCCGGTATGCACATGCTATTATCATCAATGCTCTCATTTAGCCAGGTTTCAGTAGTGAAGCATAGAACAGATGCATAGATGTAAAATCAGGGGTACATCTGTTTAAAAGAGAAGTGCATTTTCATCTATCTTATGTTGTAAAGTGAGTATAAATTGGTAAGAAAGATTTGAAGGAGAGCGAGGTTTTAATTCCCCTTTATTCCCTATAGTCTATTTTAAAATCTCCCATGCCTTTACCTCTTCGGCCTCTGCCTGCCTGTGCTTGTTTTTTTTGCTGGATCTGTTGTTGCCGGAAATGGCTGCCTCCTGTTATGGAAATTTCCTCCGTGGTTCTGTAAAGATCTGTTGTTGCCGGAAATGGCTGCCTCCTGTGCTGAAATTTCCTCCGTGGTTGTAAAGACAGATAGGGGTAAAGTTGCAGAGAGCCACTCCTTAAGGAAACGTTCCCTAATTCTTAGCAGATGGTCTCTGGAGTATGAAATTCGTTGTAAATTGCAGGAAATAGTAGAAAATGTAGAAGCCATTTGAGAGCATTCCACCGAGGCAGCCCTCGTCGGCGCCATCTTATATCAGCCAAACTTTGCCTCTTCAGTCCAAGTTCTCACTGATTTAGTTATTGGTTTTGTGGCTTTTGAGCATGACAAGGAACCTTTTTCCCCCGGAGGGGGCACTGCCGGACGGACCATCGGACCTGGGTGAGTTGATCACCTCCCTGTGCGCTACATGGAGCAATGCCCTGGACTCCCTGGCCAAAGCCAAGGCAGACTACAAGGGCTTTGCCGACCACAAGCGCAGACCGGTGGATTATGCGGTGGGAGACCAGGCGTATCTATTGACAAGGAACTTGCAGGGTCTGTCAGGGATGCGCAAGCTGGGTGCACAGTTCACTGGTCCTTTTTGCATCGCTTGAGTCATCAACCTGGTTGCAGTGGAACTCGAACTCCCCAAAACCCTTGCTTGAATCCACCCAGTATTCCACGTCAGCCATGTCAGCCTGAAGAAGGCGGCCCCCAGCGACACGTGGCATCCAGAAGCCCCTCCGCCCGAAGTGTACATAGTCAACGGAGAAGTGCACCAGGAAGTCGCTGCCATTGTGGACTCGCAGGTACATAGGGGGACTTTGCAATACCTAGTTGAGTGGAAGGACCTCACACCTGGTTATAACGAATGGGTGGCGGTTCAACACATCGCAGCTCCGTGCTTGCTCTGGGCTTTCCACTGAGCTTATCCGGACAAACCAGGGGGGAAAGGGGCCTTAAGGGGAGTGGGATGTCAGGACTAAGTTTCAGTTTCGTTTTTCCTAGTTCCCTAGTTCCACCTACTCACACACCCACACACACACCTCCTCTCACACACCTTACATATACTGGAACTGAGGGCAAGAACCCTCAGTTCCAGCATCCTGTAGCTAGGGTGACACAGATCAATAAAGTTCGTTCCTTTTTTTATAAAGTTGACTTCGTTTGCATGTGTTCAGCCTTGCAATTTACAGATCTTAATGATGATCAGCCACATCTTTTAATTTTTCTTGAATCATTTGTTCTCCCTGTTCTCTGCTCCTCTTTTCCTGCTTCCTGGATAGACTACACTGACATTCTCTACATTCTACTGTCACTACAAGCAGTGCCAAAACTGCATCAACTATGAGAGAGATGTTTCTTAACAACCAAGTGTCACAAACACATGATTTTCTTTTAACCTGATAGTCAAGGCAAAATGCATCATTCTTCTCTTCAAATTACAACTGTGATAGTATTATTACACTTAAGCAATACACATGACAGGTGATTACTAGGCTGGAGTCTGTAGGTTATGTGGAGCTATTCAAGCATGCACAGGTGGGATGAGACACGGGTGGGATAAGAGTAAATGGGTACAAGTTGTGTGGCTTATTAAATACTGTACACTTTCCATTTCATGACATGCAGACAATATGTTAAATGTGCACCATGCATAGAAGCATTCAACAAGATATTGACTTTCATGCAGAGGGGAGCTGTCATGCACATGGCAGGTGACAGTACTGGGCTGATGGACTGTGTTTGGATTGGTGAGTCACAAACCATGCAGACTTGTCCTTCCCTTTGAACATCCCATAGGGGTTTCAAGGCAAGAGACCTTCAGAGGTGGTTTGCCCCTGGTATTCCTTGGAGTAAGTCAGCCATTAAACCCCTTTGACAAAGAAGAAAAGGACCAGCTAACCCA
The DNA here is from genome assembly GCF_021028975.2 of Sphaerodactylus townsendi. NCBI lineage: Eukaryota > Metazoa > Chordata > Lepidosauria > Squamata > Sphaerodactylidae > Sphaerodactylus > Sphaerodactylus townsendi. The sequence continues at coordinate 125,533,550 of NC_059428.1, read as the reverse complement.
GCCTCGCAGAGTAACATGCAGTAGCCCACTTACCAATCAACATAGTAAGCTGAGGCAACCAATGTTCCTTCAGTTCTCCCTGATATTACATGATCCAAGATGGCCTCCCAGTGTTTTCTTCCACTTAAATGCTGAGCTACTGAGAGCCACCATAGGCTTCTTGAAATATTTCATATTGGTCCACCTTTACAACACCTAGACCTAACCCCAACATCATATGAAAACAAATCCCATGACTTGTCTAGCTCTAAGGGTCCCATGAGGAGACCAGGAGGACCATTCAAATGTTTTCTACCTAGTCCCCCCTCCTTCAGCAGCCTTGCTTAAATGATATTTTCTCATCCAGGATGACAAGTTTGTCAAAAATAAACCTTTTACTGTTTAATCTGCCTAGAGTTCTTCATTTTTTATTTGTGCCATCAAGTCACAGCTAACATGGTGACCCCATTGGGTTTTCAAAGCAAGAGTCTGTGTCTGGCCCAAGGTCACCCAACAAGTTTCCATGGCAGACTGGGGATTCACATCTGGTTTTCTCAGATCACAGTCCAACACATGAACCACTACACCAAAATAAAACCCTAATAAGACAGTGTAAAAACAATACCATTTTAGATGAACATAGCAAGAATGCTTCAAGACTGAATATAAACAACAGTATCTATCTTTGCTGAATTCTCACTCAGTTAAAGCTTCTGAAATTCATACCTGGTTTTGTTATCGATTGGCCTATCTGTAGATGAAATTTAACCCCAAAGTACAACATAAAATGAAAAAGAAAATGAGATTCAACTACATTTTACGACTAGCAAAAGGTTAAAATTACATCAATATGTCTTGCGGTCAGTCTTTGCTTGTGTTCACCATCTGTACTTGTTGAGTCAGCATAATAAGCTGAGGTAATATCCACCGTTCTGTTTGAAAAAGCTGCTGAATTCTAAAGAAAGTGCTGATAAGGACGTAAATGACTAGGCAATGTTCCCGTGGCATCGAGATTTAATCCACTGCAAACATTGGCAGACTGGTTGTTAAACGACTACAGACTGTGATTAACGGAAGAAGAAAAAGGGAATAAAACTATTGCTAACAAGGATTAGGAGCTTGATTTAAAATGCAATCCAAATTCTCCCGCAGAGCCTGAAAAGATTATTAAAGGTATCTACTACCAATTAATTGGGGACTTTTAAAAGGAAGAAGGCCTGGGCACGTGAATGTGGATTGTGTCAAGTTATGCTGCACTGGGCTGAAGAGATTCCAGGTCAAAATACTATCAATCACCGGATGATTTTGAACAAGGATGCTCCCCCAACCTTAGCCATTACATATAGTTTTGATGACTAGAATTCAGAATGTTTTATAACAGCACCAGGCCATTTTAAAAAAACACTGGGTGATTACCCATAGTCTTGCCCCACTCTAGTACAAAAAGTCACACTAGAAGTGTTCTTACTTTCCTGTGGGGAAAGAGAGAAGTACCAGCGAAACAAGAGGAAGTATGTCGGGACATGAAATCTTGCCCTGATGTTCTTCCTCTCTCAGTGCATAGCGGGGAAGAAGCACTTTGAGACAAGAAATCTTGCTCCAGTGCGCATCTGGTCCTCGTGCGCAACAGAAAACATGTGCATCAGGACAAGAAATCTTGTCCTGACACACTTCAGCTCTCAGTGTGCGCCTGGAGCCCCATCCATAATGGGCCATTGTGTAACCTAAAATACTTACTTACAGACCATACATACAAATAATATAGAATCATTAATTAAAATAGATGGTAAAAATTATGTGAAACGATTTTACAAATTGTAAGACTGCTTTGCCAAGATAGACTAAAAACCAGCCTGAAGTTTCCCTAATTATTTTTTTTATAATATCAGGTGAGCTTTATGCACATCATGATGTTTACAGAGTAGTTTGACATTGCGTTCCCCTGTCATCTACACTCAATCCCTAGCAAGCTGACAACTCACTTTACCAACCTCAGCAAGATGGAAGGCTAAGTCAACCTTGACCTGGTTACTTGAATCTAACTTCCGTCAGGATTGAGTTCAGGCTGTGAGCCAAACTTGGACGGCAGTATTGCAGCATACTGTCCTGAACCGTGAGGTTCCTTGGATAACACTGAGCTTTGTGAAACACTTGGTTGCGAATCTGTATCATAATGGAATCTAGGTGTGAATTTATGTTTGTTTATGTAAAGCACAGTTTGTCTATAAAATAAACAGCTCAGAACCTTCATAAGGGAAAATCTCTACTGTGGCTTTTGTTTTCTTCAGGAACACTGCAAACCTGAGCCAGGCATGTCACCTTAGAAAAATAGACCAAGTTTCTAACAATGGAGTTGCCATGTTTGGTTGCAATTATTTATTGTTTTGAGAGCTTCACAGTCTGTAGGACTATAATCTGCAGTGAAGTAAGATGACACAAGCTATCTTTGGCAGTAACTCATTGCAGAATCTTCTTTCAGATTTTCATTTTAGATCTTTAGATCTTCATTTAGACCTTCAGCAGATCTTCATTTAGATTTTCAGTAGATCTTTATCGATCTTCAGTGGATTAGAGTCTTCAACATGGATCAGACAAAGGCTTGAGCTCCAAGTGCAGAGTCCTGGTTATTCAGGTGGGAACTCTTCATACCTAGTAGGGTGGATGGTCCTCTCTTCTGGGAATCTTGAGACTGGATGCTTCTTCAGCTAACAATATTCTGTTGTGAAACCAAGCATGCTTGCAATCCATCACATGTCCTGAATCTTGGAATGGGCACATGAGTTTGTAGTGGGATCCAACTCTGCAGCTGAAATCCTCAGCCATGACAATATCTAGAATGAAGTTCCAGTAATGGTAGGTGGATCTATCCCACTTAAAGAAAATGAATATTTTCTTTGAGTAATAATTTATGGAGTTTGTCATCAATTGATATCAGGGTAAAGCCAGCCATCCTCTAAGTAGCCTTCCGTCAATGCTTGTAGCTGTTCCTCCAGTGGAAGAGCCACTTGTGAGAGAAAGACTCCTTAGACTGAAGGAAGACTTCACACTTGAGCCAAAATGTAAGATTGGGTGTAAATATTTGAAAGAATAAATGAATAAATGTCACTCAGTGAAGTGGTAGGATCAAGGTATAGGATCAACTTTTTGTCATTTATGGAAAGGATGGTATTTTGCGGGTGTATTAATTAAAACTAAAGGAACAAGGAATTGCACAATCAGTTATTGGAGTAGTTATACCATCCAATATCTCTACTGGGTGCATGTGCATACGAACACACACACACACACACACACGCGCGCGCGCGCGCACACACACACACACAGTACTGCATATTCAGGTCCTATTGCACAAGTAAAGAGGTGGGATTCTTAGAGGAGGGAGCCTTTCTCTATTTCTCTCTCTCTAACACTGGCTTCTTTCCTGTGGGTTCATCTTTGCTCTTCTGAGATACTGGACTTCTGATGAGGCTTTTTGTGCACCTTTGTTTTCTTGACTGAGACATGGAACATCAGGACATTTATTGCAACTGGAATCAGCACAGAATTAGGTCATACTTTGGGTTCCAACACCGGAATTCAGGCCAATCTAGCATTGTTTTCTGAAGTGACTTTTTTGTGTGCCTCTCCAGGGATCTCTCCAACACTGCTAGCTGCCAAGGCAGCTTTATCCAGGAAGGTCTTTGATTTTTGCTCCTTTGAGCTAAACTGTAAAAATGGTTCCATGAGAGAAAACTCAGAGAAATCTCTAAAAATGTTCTCTTCTCGCCTTCTTTTCTTTGAACAAACCCTAAACTTCTCCTCGTGGCAGCAAAGTTAGAACTGTGAGAGTTAGTGTTTCACGTCTCCCTTCATGTAACCTGTGGATGGGAAACATATTGGAGTGAGGGGAGCTCCCCCAGGGCACATCTACAGAAAAAGGTGCCCAGGGCAAGCATTGAAATTGTGCCCTTGTTCTGACACACTAGCTTCCCTAACTTTGCAAATAAGCTCTCCCCCCATAGATAGACCAACAGGCTCCCTTTTCTCAGATTTCTCTCCCCAACAGGCCTTCCTGCCTTTATAAATGGACTCTCCTTTCTCAGACTCCCTCACCACACAAACAAGTTTCCCTAACTTTGACCTGGCTCAGGTTGCCTGGAGGCAGGTGTCATGGTCTCAGGTTACATCCATCTTAACCAAATAAGCACCATCCTGACAGCAGGGTTTCTCTGGTCAGCCTGCTCAGCTTGTCAGAGCTTATAAAGGCTTGAAGGGCAGCCCAAAGCTATCAGCTGGAAACATCCAGCGAGTCTGTAGTTCCATCCAGGCTCCACACTCAAGGTCCTTCCCAGGGTAGAGGTGGAAGGTATGACCCACTCATGCATGTAGAGTGCCCAAAAGTCCCCAAAGGAGGTCCTGTGGCTGAGTGTGTCTTGGGGCTCTTTCCCCCACATGAAAGAGCACTTGTCAGGTTGGAGCTACTGTACCCTGCAGCTGCTACTTCTGATATGAAGGATGAGACAGGCCCTTGCCTGCTTTTGACTCCATGCCTGCCCCCTCCTCCCACCATTGGCTTTTGGAGATGTGCAGGACACCTCTGAGCTTGGGGGAGAGGAGTGCAGGTGGTGATGAGAGGTGAAGGCTAGCCAGGACTCCTGCCTTGCAGTGGGGTGACTGGGGTGCCCCCACTCAAGTAGAACCCAGGGCAAATACCCTGGCTTGTCCCACCCCCATTTTGCACCTGCTCCTTATGCTCCAAAAAGGCCTAAAATGTTCCATGGGGGACTGTGAAAAGGCCATGACAATGAACTGATACTAACTCAGGGAAACCTCATTCAGTTCCTTTTATTCAGGATTATCTGATAATTATCCAAGGAAGTGCAAATACTTGGCAGACGTTTCCTTTGACTGAAACCAATCTAAGAAAAGACAGAAGGCTGGGACTTTTCTACTCAGTCAACTAACATCTCTATATCCATGAGAGAAATTCCCTCTCCTGCTGTGGACCCCCATGTTGTACCACATCATTGGCTGTGAGATAAAACATTTTGCCCTGGATTGTGTTATAAGTGCTAGTTTTGAAGCTTTTCAAATGCCAGGTCAAAAGGTCACTGAGCATGCAAAAAGCAAAAGTGGGAAGTATGTTTTTTTCATCAGGCAGCAGTTAACTGATTGGCTGTCTGCTCCAGCTTCCTATGGAAGTCAGCAAGACAGAAGTAAAAATCACAACAGATAAAGTTAAGTAGTGGCTTGGAGTCAGCCCTGATAAGGATTTGGACGAATGGTGAAGACCACCAAGGAATAGCAGGGTTGCTATGCAGACCAATCAATGGCAAACAACCTCCTAAAGTCTCTTGTGTTAAAAAGATGACATTTTTTTTCAGTTGTGACTTCTCAGCACTTTACACAGCAGGCACAGCAGCTTCAAAATGAACTCAGGTAGTCAGTGGTGCAATTTATAAGTAACTCCTCTGCCCGGATATAGGCAAGAGTGAATTGAAGGAATGAATTAAAGTGGAAGTATGAGATGAAGACCCAGGTTAGGAGAAGACCTGGGATGATAAAAGTACAGAGACCACCAGTTGAAAAGTCCTTGGATGACCTTTGTCCTATTAACCAGAAAATGCTATTGTCAGCTCCCTATCAGGGAGAAAAAGAAATGGCTGAGCCACAAGCAAAATTGTGTGTCAGCAAAAATCTCCAGAAGGTCTTTGAGTCAAGATCACCACCATCAGACTATGAGATCTGAAATGATGGGCACTTGAATGACTGTATATAACAAGATTCCTCTGATGGGAAGACAAGGCAGAGAGAAGGAAGTATGGACTATACAATCAAGGAGCTCCTGCTATTGGGGAGATAACATTCCTCAAAAAACTTCTCTCTTGATCAGTCAGTATCAAGACACAGATTAGCCAACCATTGGGTAAGTATGTTTGTGTGTGTTTTAGACCATATTTTAATGAAACTGGGGTTTTTTTGAGGGGGGGGGATGGGAGGTTGGAAGCACACTGGTGTTTTGTCTTCTCTTTATTGTTTGAGACTCGAAATGACTCTTGTGCTAAATCGGTTGGGATCTCAGGAGGGGGGCGCCTAAGCATGTCTCCTTAGATCCCTGATGTTATTAGAATTTATTTCTAATGCCACCAGCAGCTGTATTTCAGAGAATACAAAAGCCTCAACAGGAGAGGTGAGATTTTGTTATACTAGTGGCGTTTTACATGAGATGCTTAGTCTGTAACTTACAAACTGTACCATAATGCAAAAAAGCAAGAAAACTTACAGGAATCTGCCCTGTTATGGAGTCAAAGGACTCTTCAATTGTAAAACAGGGAGCAATTTTTGGCAAGGAGTCAGCGAGCAAATGCAATCAAAAATGAATATTTAAACTATTAACAGGCCTATTTTGTTATTTAGGTATTCTCTTTGTTGCTTTACTTATTTTATCTTACTATATTTTGGGGAGGTAATTTATGCTTTGCAATTTGTACAAGAGTAAAGTTGTAATCCAGGGACCACAAACACACAAAAAATAACCCTACGATGCAATCCTACGGAGTTACTCCGGTTTAAGCCCATTCATTTCAACAAGCATTGGGATTGCACTGTAAGCCTCTCATTATCACACTGATCATCCTAAGGGTATCAGGTAATTGCATCCTTAATCACAGTAACATTTTCATATAGGAGAGGCAGCACAGCGGGACTCCTTTTGTAGTCAGAACATGGAATCCTTGAGTCAGCACAAAAATGTTAAGGTGGTTACATTTCATAGCAGCTGGCAGCTTTTGTAAATTATCTTCAGCAGGAAAGGGATTGGGCAGTATTACCCTATTCCCCACTCCCAGTTCTGCTGCTTCTGGACTACTGGACCTAGGTCAAGGTAGTCCATGGACATTCTACCTTGGCATGTGTTACAGAGATGCCTGTGATCTTGGGCTGCCAGTTGGCCCTTTAAGTGAGACCAAACTCCCCAGGGAGTCCTCCTGGGCTTCTACTGCTGTGCTCACCTCATTTAGCTTCTTCCCCCCAGTCCTACCTTAGACTTTGTACCAAAGGCCATTGCCCTTTCGAACCTTGCCTTCTCCTCAGGTTGCCCTTCACCCTTTCTGGCTGCTGATAAACTCCCCATTTCCTCATGGGGCAACTTGGGCTGCTCTGATTCCAGTTCCATCTGCCCTAGACTGCAGGTCACCTGGCCATCCTTCCTCACTGTCTCATATCTGATCTTGTGCTCCGCCTCCAGGATGCCAGAACTTCTGGCAGCCTCCAGCCTACTCAGCTTGTTTGAGTATGCCACTTCTTGATGCAGGCCCTACCCCCAGTGGTGTCTTTGTGTCCTCAACAGCCCAACTGTATTTTCCTATGGCTGTGGTGACATTCTTGCCTGTCCATTGCGTTTCGGTTTCTTCCAAAAAGCTGCACTTACCTTTCCCCATGATGTTTAAACAAATCAAGATCAGTTTTGCATTTATCCTAATTTGGAAACGGAACATCTTACCTAAACCATGCCTGTGGGTGGACATCGGGGGCAAGACAGTCCATGCCTTCGTCTTTGGGTTGTAACACTCAACGGTGTTCAATGTCTTTAACCCATCCCGGCCACCAATAACAAAGAGTTTGTCATCAATGACAGCCACGCCAAACTGCAACCTTCTGCCATTCATCACTCCGGCTTGGATCCATATATTTGTCCTGAGATCGTACTTCTCGATGGTGGTAGCACCTGCTGAAAAACATCAATAATGTAATTAATGAGATTATTGTATAGGGTTCTTTTTTTAACCTGAAAACCACTATTTGTTTTCTTTTCCTAAAGTGTTCTTGTTCTAATAGTAAAAACCAGGGCTGTTTCAAAATACCTGAAACACTGAATGTCCCTTCCCCACCCCCAAGAATGGAAAATAAAATTTAGTATGAAGCGTGACAGAATGTTAAGTCTGGATAGCACAGATTGATGATGAGATCTTTTTTCATTGTGTAGAAGAAGAACTTTGAAGCTTGTCACCTTTTTGTTAAAAAAATAGTTGATTGAGGAGAGAAATGCTTGTAAACCATGCTTAATTTAAGAAAAGGGAATTTATGCTGAAATAAAGGGATTCATACTCTGCTCCTCTCTTGAGTCACAGGGCTCAGGGAGCTCCCAACATTCAATTAACAGATATAAAAACACACGGGCAGCCTAATCCACAGGGCTGAGACAGCTATGGATGGTATGGGGAGGCAGCAGCAAAGAGAAATTTCCCCAATGCCTTCAAAGCCCTTCATAGACCAAACTCAAGTTATGCCACCCAAAAGGATGGCATAATTCCAAGCCCTGAGCCGCATCATACCTGGATCCAAAGTCTGGGTGGAAGATAACATAATCCCCACCCTCAGGAATGCCCTGCCCACCCACCCGCCCACTGTGCCAGCATTCACCTGAATGTCAGTGTAGCTCTTTGGTGGCACCCTCCTTCAGGTTTCACTACTGAAGAAGTGTGGGGTGCACAGATGCTGGTGGGGATACCCCTTATGCCGATGGAAAGAGGGAAGACACCAGTGCAACCCTCTACCACTCCCAGAGGTTGTTCCATCCCTCATTCTGGATTGGGCCAAAAATCCTAAAATACCATCTGTAAGACAGTGTCCTAACTCAGACAACAAAATAAAATATAACTAATGTATTGTCAAAGGCCTTCATTGCCAAAATCAACTGGCTGTTGTGAGTTTCCTGTGCTGTGTGGCTGTGGTCCTAACATTTCATCTGCATCTATGGCTGCCATCTTAAAAGGCATGTCATAGTGAGAGAGATATAGTGAGATAGATATGGGACATATCTCTGAAGATGCGGGCAAAATGTTAGGAGCAAAAAATGACTAGACCATGACAACACAACTGGGAAAACTGACAGCAGCCAGTAAAATCTAATCATTTAGCACCCAGTAACCTCAGACAATGGTCAAAACAATCAGCATTGCTAATAGGGTAGAAAACTTGCCTCAAATCATCCTCAATGAAAGCCTGACAGAACAACTCGATTTTACAGGCCCTGCATGATCTGGGAAGATACTGCAAGACCCAGATGTCATCTCACTTTCTCATGAGGAATAACAATACATTATTCTTTGCTCACTCCACATATCTTGCTTAGGCTACTCCAGCCGGGTAGTAGATGCTTATTTTCCCCTAGCGATGCAGAAAAGAGAAGCTCTGTAGGATCTCCCACCAGATGGATGCAACTGGAAAGTCTGAGCTTATTCACAATCTCAACTAACGGAAAATAAAATAGTGTCCACATATTTTACTGCTACTAGGATATCTAAATGACCTGAACTTCAAATACCCAGGAGGAAAGATCACTAGTATGAGCTGAAGTAGTTTTGTATGTTTTCACATTCACATATCTTCTGACTCCAACCATTTAATTGCCCCAGAAAGGAAAACTTGATGTGCTATACTTTGAATCTGGTTTAGTTTCAGTGTAAGAAACAATGATAACTACAACCCCATCTACCAGCCCCATCCCAGTGACATGGGGAGACTTGAGATGCAAAAAAAATCCTCCACAGGGAAGCCCCCATTGAGCTTAATGGACTTATGCTACCTTGGTGTAAATCTAAATGGTGTAAATCTAAAGTCCCAGCTGCCGACACAATGGGGTCAGTGGCCAGGAGAAATCCAACTAGTGTTGGCTCCTCCCTCAGCCACGGCTGCAGACCATCTCCATATGCCAGAAACAGGGGTGCAGGGACACTGGTGCAGTGACATGTGCCACTTCCCCCCACCAGGGGGGGCTGTGGAGGCCAGCCATTGGCAGATTTGTCCCTCTGCTGGGGCAAGTGTTCCAGGAAGGGCAAATCTACTGGCACGATCCCATGTCATCCCCACTGGTGGATTTGCTCCCCCTGTTGTATGGGGTTGTGAGGTTATCTACTTCAGAAGTTTATTTTGAGAAATTAACAGCAATTGTTTGACAAAGATTTATAACAAAGAGGAAAAAAGAGGAGAAGAAAAAGAAGAGGAGATATGTAATTTGAATTCTATGTGTATACCAAAGTTGAAAAATAATACTATAGATGCCCATCTGGAGGTATTAAATTCCCTTCTAATTTTCTCAGCTGCAAGAAATATGAACTAATTTCTAGATTCAATTATCTTAAGGTGGGTTTTTTAAACAGTCGTTAATTCAAAACTGAATTTGATATAAATGACTTAATTCACTAATTAGAAAGAATTATATTACACTGGTTCATGCAGATTCTTAATTGGCATTGTATAATGCTAAAAACGTACATTATGAAATGGTCGGAAAGGATTTCATAATGCCTGGTGGAGAGTGTGCTTACTTGTGCAGAAGTTTTCTTCCTAGGCTACCAAAGAACTGCCTGTTGTGACTGTAAAGTGGATTTAAACTTAGAAAACATGGTTTCATGTTATAAATGACAAATAGATGTGGTAACATAGTTTGTGCTCTAAAAATGATTGAAGCCCAGGATTGCTCCGCAGAGGTGGCCAATATGGCAAACCATCTCTGAAATCTCTTGGCGTGAAAATCCTATGGAGTTACCATATAATTGGCTGCAACTTGAGGGCAAAACAAAAACAAACAAACAAAAACCCTAGGGCTTGCATGGAATAAGAAAAGAAGTTGATGTCCAAATAATGTTTGGGATGAAACACTTTCCCTTCTAAGCTAGAACTTAGATAAAGAATGGTTGCAGACAAAGGTTCTCCCAGCTCAACTGCAATCTCAGGTTACAGAGTAATCTCTGAACAATATCTGGTATGCAATCCAAATTTCTATAGAAAATAAAAGTCTAGCTCTGACGACGTGCTATCAAAGCAATTTTTTTTCTCCCCGGTATGATTCGAGGCATCAGTAATTACATGAATAAAGTTTCCCCACACCCTCCTTGTGGCTTTATAGTACTGATCCTTTCTCAATATGTCATATAAGCTGCATATCGCGCTCACAGTAACTTTGTACACATTCCTATGAACACATCAGTTTCATTAACAGAGCCAAAAGGAGAGAGATAAAACATTGGAATCAAAAAGTTGTAGAGGTCAAAACTGTTGTAAAGGTATAAGACAGGCTTACTGTTTTTTGAGATTTTTTTGTTTTTCATTGTATAAATATGAAGCAGTAGGAGACTTACATTAAATAATCTCTTTTGGAGTTTGATGGATGGGCACAGAACTAGAAAGTTGAGCTGATTTTTAATTATAGTGCAGCGAGAAGATTCAGATGAATAGCATCCTATGTATCCAGTACAGAACTGCCTTAAGGGGATTCTTTTCACAGTTGCACTTCAGTTGCATTTTACCATCTGAAACTACCAAGAATGCCAGAAGAATAAGAAATTGAGGTTCATAGCTACAGGCTCTGTAAATCATCCCCCCCCCCTTCTGCTGATTCTGCTCTTGCCGAAGTTGCTGCTGACATACCTTTGACCATTTTGTTGAAGATTTAGAGATCTTGCTTTGAGTAGGTGCAAACAGATAACCTTGGCCTACTGATCTGCAGCAGACTGTCTTGAAACGAAAAGGACTCTATTGAGGTGGAACAAATGTGATTGAACTGGGTTATTGACACAGATATCAAGGAGCATTTCTTCAGCGGAACAACAGAACCCCCAGGCACAGAAAAGGCACACTTTCTTCTTCCTGTTTACAGAGGCATCCTTCAGGAGATGCAAAACGTATGCAAATGCGGCTTCCATTTAACCTAACTTCTGAGTTGAAAATGTACACGGCATCTTTTCCTCACAGGCTCAACAAGGCTACAAAGGTGGCACATGAGATTCATGTTGCAATGGAACGGTTTTGTGTTACTGTAATATCTTTTAGACTATTGTAAAAGAGCAGACTCCCAATGGACAAAATAAACAAACAGAATGCTGCACTTCTGTTTGCATTCCAGCTCAGTAGACTATATTCAAACCTATATAAATGCTCAGGTTTGTGACAGGGTGGTATATTTACTCTGGAGCATGAATTCAGTGCTCTGGACTTGACTTGTGGCACATTTAGACTAACCCACCCCCCATAAGAACATAAGAACATAAGAACAAGCCAGCTGGATCAAACCAGAGTCCATCTAGCACAGCTCTCTGCTACTTGCAGTGGCCCACCAGGTGCCTTTCGGGGCTCACATGCAGGATGTGAAAGCAATGGCCTTCTGCGGCTGTTGCTCCTGAGCACCTGGACTGTTAAGGCATTTGCAATCTGAGATCAAAGAGGATCAAGATTGGTAGCCATAAATCGACTTCTCCTCCATAAATCTGTCCAAGCCCCTTTTAAAGCTATCCAGGTTAGTGGCCATCACCACCTCCTGTGGCAGCATATTCCAAACACCAATCACACGTTGCGTGAAGAAGTGTTTCCTTTTATTAGTCCTAATTCTTCCCCCCAGCATTTTCAATGAATGCCCCCTGGTTCTAGTATTGTGAGAAAGAGAGAAAAAATTCTCTCTGTCAACATTTTCTTCCCCATGCATAATTTTATAGACTTCAATAATATCCCCCCTCAGACGTCTCCTCTCCAAACTAAAGAGTCCCAAACGCTGCAGCCTCTCCTCATAAGGAAGGTGCTCTAGTCCCTCAATCATCCTCGTTGCCCCCAAGTGCTGTTCTTCTCTGACCTGATTTGGCTACTTCTAAAAATCTTTTTTTCATTACTATTATTGCAGGGATATTTTGAATTTCACTTGAGATCAAAAAACGTGGTGGCCATTCTATTGCAGAGTTTTTTATTGGGAATAATGGCTTTTTTATTGTACCAATTTTTTTTCAGTTGGATGTATAGGAATCCGATCGAACGTGTTGCTTGAAAGAAAGTGACTAGACCCCCAACTACATATTTTTATTTAGAAAATAGTTCATCCTCAATTGCTTGTCCTTTCTCTTTCTCCAAATTCATTATGGCATATATAAGAGGGCCTCATCCTTATGGCACCTGTGGACACTTTTATAATTGTGGGAACTTGTGATAGGCCTGTGGGGGGGGGGGGGACAAACATCAGGAAGTTCCAAATTTATTTTGAGTTCCAAGCCAAGCATTCTCCTATGATGGAGGAAGCCATTTTCAAACATGTGTTCCAGTGGTGGGATTCAAAATAGTTATCCACTGATTAACACCCACCCCCACCCCCTGCCCACTTACCTGGCTGCTGCACCCCCCATTTGATGTTGGGGGGGGAGGCCAGGGAAGGCAGCAGATTCTTTCAGAAAGAGGCTTTCAGAGCCCCAGAAAGCCCCTTCAATCTTCCTCTCCTGGAAGAGTGACTATCTCCCAGGAGAGGGGGACTGAGGGGGCTTTCTGAGCTGTGATTAGTTTGGTACCTTTGCAGCCAGGCTCCTTGGACCTCTGAAAGCCTTGGCAAGGTGCCCGGGTGCTCGGGGCACTGAAAGTCATCTCGGTCCCCCTACCCTGGGGTGGTGGGATTCATTCAGCTGGTTCTCCGAACTACAGAAAAATGTAGCTAGTGGTTCGGCCAAACCGGTGCAAACTGGCTGAATCCCACCACTGATATGTTCGCTGCAGACACAGCAGTGACACCTTCTGGCTTTTCAGATGCAGCTCCCATTTTGAAAAAGTATAAACATATTGGTTGCTTGCTTTGGAGAAAAGATGCTGCAGAGGAAAAAAAAAGTGTGAGCACCTGAAAACATATCAGTTGGCATCATGGTTGCCATGGCCACCATGTTAGCGATCAGTGACATATAAGAACCTAACAGCATCCATCTGAACCTAATGTCTAGGACAGCTCCCTGTTTCACACAGTGGCCATCAAGAACCCCTGGAAAACTTAGAAATAAATTATGAAGGCCCAACTAATTCCTTACCATTTCTTCCCAGCAGTGCCATTCAGAAGATTACTGCCTCAAAAATGGATTCCATTTAATCACTGTGACTAATATCACCATGTATGGACCTGTCCTCCAAGATTTCATTTTCCTGATTTATGGTTTGGTGGTGGAAAGTGCCGTCAAGTTACAGCTGACTGAAATTGGGGTTTGCCATTGCAAATTAACGTTGGATGCCATTGTATTTTTTATTAATTGCCATTACGTTCAATTTCTGCCAATGTTGTTTTGGTTTACCACTTCATTAAATGTTAATATGTGCACTGAACTGTGATTTTAAAGCTGGTATTTCCGCAGATTTGGGAGAATTTGTAAAACGGGGGGGGGGGGGGGGGGCCCTTCACTGCGAGATCTACTGCACAGTGTTCAAAGTGAAAGACCCAAATCATGTTCTTTTTCATTTGTGAAAAATGTCTCCATTTTCCTCAGTGATTATCTCAGGGGGGACATCAAGGGATAAATGTACCTACCCCCTTTACCATCTGTAGTGAGTAGAAAATAACATACTTTGTATGAATTCAACTGCCTGCTGCAGTCAGTCAAAATGGATGACAAAAGATAAATCTTTGTAGTTTTCCCCTAGAAAGATCCATCCCTTTCTGCTTAAATCACCTGTTGAATCTACGAAGGCCCTTTTAGAGTCAATGATATGCCTTTTATTCATCCCCTTTCTCTGCCGATGTCTCCTTCCCCTTTCTCTTGAGCACCTACTGCTTCATTTAGTGAATTCAAAACCTAAGTGGTCCAGTGCAGAGGGATATTTGGATGTTTGTATCATGCTGAGGCCTCCAGTGGAGGACCCACATGTGCATGTGGTGAAATAAATTAGTTTTTCTTTAGATCTATGAACTAGCATGAAGAATTACTAGCGGTGATAAGCTTAGATAGATATAGACAGATAGATATGTGTGTGTGTGGGGAGGGGGTAGCCTGGATATTACATGAAGTTATAAAGACCCAATTAGGCTTTCTTTCATGTTCTGGAGGAAATGACCGTCAGGAGAGCACTTGGCGAGCTAAAATCCACATGGCGCTAATGCAGCGTCTCTTACATCAGAGGAAAGAGACTGCTGCTCAGTTCTCTCACTGAACATTAGCTGAGGTTTCATTGATTCTAGAGAATAGGCTTGGTGTCTGGCAAGGCACAAGAGAATCCAAAAAAAGACTTGACATCTTCTGAAAACAATGGCAAAATGATAATGTATGGGAAGGGAAACCTACTGTGCTTCATTAAAACATGGATGTTCAATGTACAAGCTCCATGTTTTGCTCCAGTAGCTATGGCAACACATCACAGCCAGCTTTCTCACAGAATTCTCCCCCTTAATGGCCCCCTATCTCTTCTGGCTTTTGTTCAAGTCCTGTGATTCTCATTTTCACAATGTGGACTCTCTTGTCGACTGTCACAAGGGGTGGCAAATGGAAAGATGGGCTGTGAACTGGATTCTGCTGCTGATATGATACCGCTGCCAGGAACTGTGACAGAACACTGGCAGTCAGTTCCATGGAGGTCAATAAGCAGAATACTGTGGTTGTGGGAAGATGCCAGAGGGACTCACCAGAGTCTATCCCACTAGAGTTTACAACTAAGTATCTTTGCAAGAATGTGATGAATGTGTTCACAGATCTGGATCTGAGGGGCATTTGAGGAAAGCCACTATTATTTGGTATTGGAAGATACCATGGATACTTTCTGCTTGGATTAAATGAAGCCCTGTCTTTAAAAAACAAGATTTTTTTTGTGTTGGATATTATTTTACACTGGAGTCAGGGTGCCAAATCCTGAAGCTCTCATCACTGCACTGGTATGTCCCTAGAAGAGCATAAGTTTGAGGTAACCCTTGATGTTCTTCAAAAAAGCACTGAAACATTAAGAAACTTTAAACAAGTACACTATAAATAGAAAGTGGGCTTAATAGGGGCTCTGCTACTTGGATAGCCTCAATCAGCACTCTTGGTCAGAAACATGTTTTGTATAATGAAGGCTAAGAGCACTGATGGACTGAAAGATTCTTCAACCTTCAGCCGGGTCTCACACTTGAGGGACAAATGAAAGGACGAACAAAAAGTAGATGTAGGATTGTGAGACCATGCCTGGGAAATGGCCAGAAGATTTGGGGCAAACACATGGAGGGTATTCAACATTGTAATGCTACACTGCTTGTGGATAAAAAGTGGTATAGGACAACTTTAGGTTTTACAGTAGAGTTTCTGGCAATTCCTAGAGTTTTCTCCAGAAATGACATGGGGACACAGAAGATACAACTGGTTTTATTTGTTTTCCCTTGCCGCTGCCACCTAGGGCAACTGCAACTACAAGCAACCAAGCTGCTGGTGGGAAGCTTCCTGCCATATTGGGCAATCTGGCAGTCCTAACTAGAGGAGATTTATCATCCTGATTTTTGGCATTTCCCCTTCTTGAAGCAAGCTTGCCTGGTAACTTTCATATCCACTTTTAAGTCTTAACTTTAAGTCCTACCCGAGGAACTTCAGGGTGGAGAACTTCATTATAAAGAGAAATATTCTGGGCAGTAGACCAGTGGGCTAATAAAGCGGGCTGTTGTGGCCAGACGTCCCTGTAGGCTGCAAATCCTGTCATCCAGACATGGATGGTCACTGGTGGTTGGAATCTCTCCCAAGAATTACTGACTTCCTTGTAGACCCAACTTCTGGAGCAGCTATTCTGAGGTAAAATTTCTTCAGTCCTTTGCTGTGTTTTTATGATTTTATAGATTTTGTAAATTGTTTTAAATTAACTTAGGCTCATTCCGCACTTGCAGAATAATGCATTTTCAAACTGCTTTCAGCGCTCTTTGAAGCTGTGTGGAATAGTAAAATCCACTTGCAAACAGTTGTGAAAGTGGTTTGAAAACGCATTATTTTGCGTGTGCGGAAGGGGCCTTAGTTATTATTGTGTATAATGTTGTTTTTGGCCTGCTGTGTTTAATGTTACTATGTTATTGTTGATGCTGGCCTGCTGTACGCCGCCCAGAGCCCTTCGGGGATGGGCGGTTTAAAATCTAATAAATGAATGAATGAATGAATGAATGAATGAATGAATGAATGAATGAATGAAAGATTGTGTGCCTGTAGGATTGTGAGACGTGTGTGTGTGATTTTTCCAAAGCTCAGAAGCCTCTACAGGAATCTCAGGTTTTAAAAAAGGGAGCAAGGAATCAAAGAAAACAAAAATTGGGTTTTGTGTCAGGCTTTGCTTCAACACTAAAAGGCAACAGTTGGGGGAAGGGTCACTCCTTGCTACCTGATATTTGAGCATTTTTTATTTTTATATTTATACCTCGCCCTAACCCCCAAGGGCTCAGGGCAGCTTAGAAAGGCATAAAGCCTAAAATCATACATACAGTTCATACAAAGCCTATACATAACAATCAATGAAAACAAATCATAAAACCATTTAAGACAATCCAGCTAAAAACCCCAGCTGGCAAGACATATTGCTTCTGCCACCGGAGGCTCAGGGGAGACATTGTAATTGGGAAACATCCAGCTGGCTTGAAGGAAAGGCCTGGCAGAACAGCTCCATTTACAGGCCCTGTGGAATTGGGTGAGGCTCCACAGGGCTCTGATGTCACTCGGCAGCATGTTCCACCAGGCCAGGGCCAGAGCAGTAAAGCCCCTAGTCCCTGTTACAGCCAGCCGGATATCCCTCAGGCCTGGGACCACCTGTAGATTTCCCTCTGTAAAAGTGGAGAGATCTCTGAGGGCAATATTGGGAGATGTGGTCCCACACATATGTGGGTTCAAACCTGCTTATGGCCTTATAGGTTAATACCAGAATTTTGAAGACGATCCAGTACTCGACGGGCAGCCAGTGTAGATGTTCCAGGACTGGTGTTATATGGTCTTTGCAGCTGCTTGTTTTTTTGACAAGGGTGGCCAAACTCCAGTTGGGGCCAAACCTGAAGATCTCTATGAATTACAACTGATTTCCAGGCTACAGAGATCAGTTTCCCTGGGAGAGGTGTGTGTGTGTGTGTGTGTGTGTGTGTGTGTGTGTGTGTGTGCGCGTGTGCGTGAGGGGGTATCTGTGGTATTATATTAATTTATCATGCTATGGTCCCACTCTCCTTAGGCTCCAATTTTTTTTACACAAGCATAGAACTGAACTATTCCTTCCCCCATGGAGGACAGTGAAAAATAAAAATCTAATACAAGTGTGGATTCAGGACAAAAATAAATACTTCTTTACATGGGAAGTGATTAAAATGTGAACTCACTACTATTAGGATTTTACAAGTTCCTGTCTCCTTCAGTCATGCAAGAGTTAACCGTTGAAGTCACAGGACTAGAATCAGATGACTAGAATCAGATGACTAGAAACAGATTTCTGTTTCTTCTTCCAGCAAAAGAGGAGAGAGGAGACAAAAGCACAGGTAGACTGTGCAGACACCCAGACTAAAGAGTATGCTGTTTCTATATTTAGAGTTCATTTTGTTATCCAGTAAAGTTCTACAAAACAACACACTTGCATCTCTGCTGCGTTATTTACTTTGCTAATTCACTGCAACACCAACACATAGGCATAGACGCAGTGGTGGGATTCAGCAGGTTCGCACCACTTCGGCAGATCCGGTTATTAAAATGGTGTTTGTAAACAACCGGTTTTAAAATTATTTGAATCCCACCACTGCATAGATGATGTTAAAAGGGGATTGGCTAGATACATGGAGAATATGTCTATCAGTGACTTCATGTCTATCATGGTGACTATCATGGTGACTGAAGGAAACCTCCTCATTCTAAATAACCATGCTAGGAGGCTACATCAAGGGAAGGTCTTAGCTCCTGTTGCTGGACCTCCAGAGGAACTGATTGACCTCAGTTGAGACAGGATGCTTGACTGAAGAGACCACTGATCTGATCTAGCTCTTGCTGTATTGTTATGCTTATAGTGTGATCCTAAATAGAAATGCCATTGACTTCACTGGACTTGGAAATGAACAGAATTGCACTGTAAAAATGTTTTAGGCTCACTGGATCCCAATTGCTACTAACAGCCATGCAGAGCAAATGAAAATATAATGTAGTAGAATTAATTCATTGGTCAACAAAGGCAACAAGACCCGTCTCAAAATGCTTTTAATAGCTTCCAAATTCTGCAGACAGTTTGTTTGCCAGTCACTGCAAGTGTGTGTGCGTGTGTGTATGTGCACTTATATACATATATATATGTTTTATCCCCAAAATTTAGCAGAATAACATCTTGAATAATAAAAAAAACATGGTAGTCTGAAATATTTTAGGTAGCTGATCACATAAAACTCAAATTGACTTGTATAAATTGTGTGCTAGTGGTAGCTTGAGAGGACAATTCTAGTACAATTTTAGTTCCACTTCATGAATTAGACTCTACAAATATTGGAACAATAGTAAAGAAAAGTAATATCAGGCAACCAATACTTTGAAAAGCTGCCAAAGACAAGGCCACACGCTGCAAACTTCATGCTGTAGCGGCAACTTTTCTATCAATGTCATCTGTTTCACAAATAAGAGAGGCTTGGCCTCTAAGCTGCAATTTTCAGCAAGAGCTGACATGTTAGCTACCCTGATCCAAGTTCCTAAAAAAGTATCCACTCATCATCCACTAGAGTTCAAGGCTCAGGTGCAAGAAATTTCATTTCTATCCGGCCTTGCAATGTAGAGCTCTGCTGAATTTTCAACTATAATACAGATGCAAGATTCCACGGGCAAGTATATAACTCATGGGACAATGCATCACAGGAGGATGGGACAGGTTCATGTCAAGGACTGAAAGAGCAAAGACCAAGCTAGTGTGGTATAGCTAGAACTGATCCAGTAGAACATCAACAAGATTTTTTTGGCATAAGTTTTCTAAAGTCAAAGGTCACCATCAGAATATGGTGAAGTGGTTAACGTATCAGTCTAGAAGTTGGAAGACCCATACCATGAAAGCTTGCTGACTGACTTTGGACCAGTCACATACTCTCAACTGAATCTTCCTCACAGCATTGTTGTGAGAATAAAATGGAGAAGGAGTAGGTTCACCAAATGCCTTCTAATGGTGGGGAAACTCCTGGTAATTGTTGGCAATGCTCATCAGTGCTCATCTGGTTGATGGGTGGAAAAAGACCAGCAAAATGGGATATATGGGTTCTTTATTGAAGTACATTGATGTCACTTCCAGGGTGACCTGGAAGCATTAGCATCATGCCAGGGAAACACTCTAGTACTCATCCAGTAATTCCACAGAGTTTTGGGGTGAGTGCTATAATATCACCTTGGTGAATTGTTAACACTTTCAGGTTGCACTAGAGGTGACATCATCACACAGTGATAAGTACCCACCTCTCTCCTTCTCCTTCCAGTTCCCAGGCCTCCTTAAAGAAGGCATTATAAAGAAGGAAAGATTATGGTAAGCCATTTGGGGTCTCATTCATGGGGGAAGTTGGGTACAACTAACAAATAAAATAAAAAACCCAGGTTATTATGGGAAGTCAAAAAGAAGACACAACCCAGGACCTAGTGGAGTTTGCTGACTATACTGATCACATTTCACCCCATCTCTTGAGTGAATAATCCCATCCCAACAGAACAGCATCACTCTGGGTAAGGCTGGGAAAAGTAACAGCTTAATCAATTGATCAATCAATCAATCAATATTTATTATTGGCATAGACCAACATAAGGAAAATAAAATTAAATTAAAAGGATAACATATTAAAATGGCGTGTGTGGGTAGAGACAGACAGATAATATATTAAAATGGTGTGTATGTGGACAGACAGACAGACAGACAGACAAAAAACTACTGGTAAAAGAAAATTGTGAACAGAAAGGAAATAGGATTAAACTAAATAAATACTAAAGGGGAATAAAAGCTTAAACGCTATGAAAGAACTATAAAAGGGCCATGTCCAGATTTCATCCCCTTCCCCATCCCTCCCGTTCCCCTGCTTGCTATCCTCACCTTCTTCTCCCAGTGCCCCTGCTTGTCTTTCCCCCACTTTAAAAAAAACTTGAAAACAGCATTGTTTGTTTGCCTAAATTTGGCTTGGATTGGGGGTGCAGTATTTAAAGGGAGCAAGAGGGTCTATTAAATCCACCCCTTTAAATCCTGCACCCCAATCCATGCTGAAAGAACCACACTTCTCCCGTTTTTTAAAGGGAACCCATAAGGTCCCTTTAAATCCAAGCCACCACCCCCGGAGGTGGATTTAAAGACAGTCTCTGGGCTCCCTTTCAACAATGTGGGAAATGTGGTTCTTTTGGCGTGGATTGGGGCACAGCATTTAAAGGCAACAAGCCCCATTGACATCTATAGTGGGGAAAAATCATTTTCCCCACCATAGAACTTGCTGAAGAAGAGCCTGGGAGATTCTGTGCTTTGAACCGGCTCTATAGTAGCCAATGGGGAATTTCTGGGGGTGTCTGTGAGGTGCACATTTTTCAAAAGAGAGGCACCAAACTTCCAGGGTATCTTCAGCAGACTCTCTTGATGATACCACCCAGGTTTCATGAAGTTTGCTTCAGTGGATGGTGGGAGATGGGCCCTACCCTTTTGGGGGTCCATGAAATTGAACCCCCTGAATCAAGTTTCACCAAACTTGGGTGTTCTTGTCAGGAGTGTCTCCCGGAGCCACCCTGAAAATTTGGTGCCTCTATCTTGAAAAATGTGCACTCTGCTTACAAACCCAAAAACTCCTCATTGGCTGCTATGGAGCAGAGAATCTGTGGAAATTTTGGAGTGGCTGTCAGGGGTGCATTTTTAATCTAGCAAGACCAAGATATCAGGGTATCTTCAGGAGACTGTCTTGATAATACCACTCAGGTTCCGTGAATTTTGCTTCTGAAGGTCAAAAGTTATGGACTTTCAAAGAAGTAGCCCCCCCTCCTATTAGCTCCCATTGGAAACAATGGGAGATGGGGCACCCCCTTTGGGGGTCCATAACTTTGGATCCCCTGAATAAAACTTCATGAAACCTGGGTGGTATCATCAAGAGAGTATTCTGAAGATACCCTGAAATTATGGTGCCACTAGCTTTAAAAATGTGCCCCCTACAAGCTGAAAATGAAAAAAAAAACATTTACGATGCCAAAAAATGCTAACAAACCTGAATTTTTAGTATACCTGAATCAGGGATTCAGCTATTTCGGCCATACCAATAATTTTATAGCCAAACCAAGCCGGATCAAAATTTTCCCATTTTTTTAATATTGCTCAAGGTCAATGAAATCCCTCAGACCATGATTAACAATGCCAAATTTTGTGTGGCTGCAATTAGAATTCGTAACAGTATAGCAGAATGATACAAATAATTGTTTTTACAATATTTTTGTGTACCTTTTAAATTGGTATTTCCTATGTAAAGTTTTATCCATGACTGTTGATACACATGTGTGTGTATGTGTGTGCACCTGTGTGTGATGTTGTTGTTTGTATAACGTATGACAGTTTATAACAGTTTTGGTGTAAATGACTTTTTAAATAAATAGATACAGACCATCAGTGGTGGGGGCAACACACCGGGCAGAGCAGAAGCAGAGGCATGGTCGGGCCATGGAGGGGGTGTGACGGGGGCATGGTGGGGGCATTCCAGAGCAGGGTGGGGACAGGCAATGCTGCAGCAGGGATGCAGGGTGCGCATACGCCTCGGGTGCATTTTCCCCTCACTCTGCCTCTGCAGACCATCAGTCCATTAAGGTCAGTACTGTGTATGCAGACTGCCAGGGGCTCTCCAGAGTTTCATGCCAAAGACTTTCACATAGCTTTCTAACGGGTCGTTTCAACTGGAGACACTGGGGTTTGAACCTGCGACCTTCTGCATAGGGCTGATCATTTGGTAAATCTGAACAACAAAAGCCTTTGAAAAAGCCATTTCAACTTTTGGGGGGCTCCCCCCCCAAAAAAAGTCTTTTTGGCAGAGTGGTATAGCCTGACTTTGAAAAAGTCAAACAATTTTTGGCTTTTTTGACTTTTCAATCTTCCCACGAGGTTGGATAATTTCTGATGCTGCAGGTAACCCCACCCTATTTTCAAAGCTATAAGTGGGAAGGGGGCCAGCAGAGCTGCCTGTGTAAATCAGAAACCCTAAGCTCTACAGGAAACCCTCCCTCTCCACTTGTGAATTTACAATAGCTGAATGCAGAGGTCAGCTCAATTGGTCCCTGAATTCAACAGGGTCCAGCTCATATTTGTTGGATTTGGCTTTAAAAGCCAGAAATTTTGGAGGAAATGTTCAGGTCTTTTAAAGCCAAACGTGAAAAATACCCCCAAAGTTGCCCAGGTCTGCTTCTGCATGCCACTGAATCATGACCCTCACTAAGAATATTTCTTCAGATTTTATAGAAACCCATTTGACCCAAAATCACTTTGTCCACAGTATATTTTCTGACCACTTATGTACTTTTTGTTTTAATTTTTCAAAGTTGATTGTATTAAGACTGTACTATATAACGATGTTCAGGAAGCAAGTGTATTTTTTATGACCATGCATATTACAGCTATCTTAGCGAAAGGTTTGGAATTAGGTGAGGTGATCTCCCCAAATAATGCGTAGAATCACCAGCAAAGATAATACAACAAAACCGACATTCTAATTCCCAGCAGTCTGCTAGGAAAGGAAGCTTCTACATCCACTGCCTAATAAAAAGTTAAATCAATAATCAAATCAATAATTCCTTGGCGTGACTAATGGCCCTCCTGTCTGAATGACAAAACATAAGCTTAGGAAAAAATGGATGAGTCTTTCAGAGATTAAAGTGCATTAAAAATTAAACTTGATTCATTATGCATGTGGATGTTAAACTACACGTGTTCAACATACATTATTAAAGCAGGCGATATGTAGTCCTTGTTTTATTTATTTATTTCATTTATAGACCACCTTTCTCCCTGATGGAAACCCAAAGTGGGCTTACATCATTCTTCTTTCTTTTATTTTTATCCTCACATCAACCCTGAAAGGTAGGTTAGACTGAGAATATATACACTGGCAGAGTAGGGAATCATACATAGGTCTTCCAGATCCTAGCCAGAATGGCTACACTGCACTGACTCAGTGGTTAATATATACAGGGGGATTTAAATAATCCCAAATAATACCCTACTTTTCTCAAACTTTAAGGAGGCACAAAGCAGCTGACAATCACCTTCCCTTCCTCTCCCCACAACAGGCATTGTGTGTGGAAGGTGGAACTGAGAGAGTCCTGAAAGAAATGTGACTAGCCCAAGGTCACCCAGCAGGCTCATGTGTAACAGTGGGAAAACAAATTCGGTTCTCCATATTACAGGCTGCCACTCATGTGGAGGAATAAGGAATCAAATCTGGCTCTCCAGTTTAGAGTCCGCTGCTCTTGACCACTACATCATGCTGGCTTTCTTTGTGCTGGCATTTCTGAAACAGTAGTGTATCAGGTCGAGGGTTCCACACAATGACCACTCTGGATTTCATCAATCAGAAACGTTTATTGAACTGGAAACCTGAACCTGAACCCTGAAAAAGCCAGTTCTGCATCAATCCCCAATTCAGTATAATTCCAGTATAATTCCACTGAAATCTCATCTTGCCCCTTTCCCATGCAAGGCAGAAAGCAGGGAAAGTGTATCAAAGTCAATGCCTCCCCCCCCAAGAAAGAGGCATAGCATGGGGGGGAAAGCGCCCAGTGCACTTGTGTGTCCTCCACCCTGCCCTGGAATGCCCCCGCCCTGCCCTGGAACACAATGCCATGCTCCCACCATGCCCTTGCCACACCCCCACAGAGGCACGTGCCTGGTGCATCGTGCATCCCCTCTCTCGTGGAGCTACGCCTCTGCCCCAAGGTCAGGTGGCAGAAAGAAGAGAGTCAGAGTTGTTAGCTGTTATCTACATCCCAAGCAGGCCAGGAGAAAGAGCAAAAAGCAAACAGCAAAGAAGCCCCAGTCCTAAAAGCAAAGAGCAACCAGCAGAGAGGCCCCAATCCAAGATGCATCCCCAAGCAATCTGAGGCCGTTTCCACACGGCCACAGTAGGAGTTGGGTCGGCGTACATGATGCCGACCCAACCCCTCTGGGACCGTTCGCACGAACGGTCCCAGAACCTACCGGGACGACGGTGCCTACCGGGATGATGGCCTCTCCGGAGTCGCAGGGCAGGAGGGGCGTGTCCCCAGGCCTCGGCGACGCGCCGGACAGATGCAGAGCAGGTAGGTCGACTGGACATGGGGGGAGGGAAGGCGCCTTCCAGCTGCTGCCATTCGCTGGAAGCCGCCGTTTTCCATAAACCTCGCTCAGGAAGCGAGGTAGAAAAATGGCGGCTTCGCGCCGCTCAGGCGGCGCGGCTGCAAAGCAGCTGCGCCCCCTGTGCGAACGGCTCCTTGGGGATGCCGTTTTTGCCATCCCCAGGGCGTCGTATTAGGCCCGTGCGGAAAGGCTCATTCCGCATATGCAGAATAATGCACTTTCAAACTGCTTTCAGTACTCTTTGAAGCTGTGCGGAATGGCAAAATCCACTTGCAAACAGTTGTGAAAGTGGTTTGAAAACGCATTATTTTGTGTGTGTGGAAGGGGCCTTAGACATGATTAATGTTACCTGGGGTTGAAGTCAGCTGCTTGCATATGAAACTTTGGCTTTGTATGTGCTTCTGGCCGTTTCTGCATGGTAATCCACGCCGACCCGACCCCTCTGGGACCGTTTGCATGGACGGTCCCAGACTTGGCCAAGACGACGGCGCAGAGCTGTGCCGTCGTCAGAGCGACTTACCAGTCCCGCGGCCCTCCGGCACGTCGCCGAGGCCAGGGGACACGCCCCCTGCCCTGCGTGACCGCTCCAGGGTCACAGGGCAAAGGGGGCATGTCCCCAGGCCTCGGTGATGCACTGGAGGGCCGCAGGACAGGTGAGTTGCCCGGTTGGGGGGGGAGGGAAGGCGCCTGGAAGGCGCTGCCGTTCGCACAGCAGTGGCTCCAAGCCGCCGTTTCCCAAAAACCTCACTTGCCAAGCGAGGTTGGGAAACAGCGGCTTTGCGCCAGTTGGGCGGCACGAAGCAGCTGCGCCCCCTGTGCGAATGGCTCCCTGGGGACAGTGTTTTTGCCGTCCCCAGGCCGCCGTAAACCGCCCGTGCGGAAAGGGCCTCTCTCTGGGCATTGCTGAGGCCGTTCTCCTCTATGGACCTGGTTCTGCTGCTATTGTTGTTCATGCCCTTCCAGAGTTTGTTAACGAGCTCTGATGCATGAGAGTAAGCAAGCTACATAGCAGAAAATTTCCTTTGCCACACCTAGAGGCCAGTATGCACAGATCAAAGGCATAGGATTCAAATCTAATGAGTTGGACCTGGGGAAAAACCTTTGGTGATGGAAGGGGTTGCCATCAGCAGAGTAGGACTTCCTCACCTTTTCCTTCCTCCTTCTGGAGCCCTAAATACTGTGCCCAAATGTTGCTCCTGAGAGACAGGGGATAGCATGAAAACAGAAGTCCACAAGAGGAGAGAAAATCAGGGAAAAACTGTCTAATAGTGTTGATGCCTGCAGTATTTATTTGATGACGTGAAAGACTCCAGAGAGTTACTGCCATCCAAAGGGAAGGGGAGTGCCATGCAAGAGAAGGGGAGTGAGGGAGTGGTGGCATGAAAGGGGTGGCATGCCCCTCCTTGCATGCCACCTCTCATTCCCTCCCATCCCTTCCTCCTCTTCCCTTGCATGCCACCCCTCCCTCCCCCTCCGCCAAGGTGGGTGGGCCATGTCCAGATGCTGGGCCCCCTCCCTTGCATGCCACCCCTCACTGTAACTGCACACTACTGAATTGCACACAATATTTGTGTTTGGTTTTCTTCCTGTCGCTCCCCTACCACCTTCATACTAGGGCTGCTACAGCAGGCAAACTCCCACCCCCATGCTGCAGGATTCTATTTGAGGGAGCAACAGGAGCAAAAATGATGGGGGAGAAGCATCACCCAGTGCTGTGACATCCATTCCAGATAGTATGGCATTGTGTGATAAACTGAAGAGAAGAAATTGCTGTTGAAAGAAAGAAAGAAAGAAAGAAAGAAAGAAAGAAAGAAAGAAAGAAAGAAAGAAAGAAAGAAAGAAAGAAAGAGAAAGATTGAAAGAGAAAGAGAAAGAGAGAGAGCAAAAAAGAAAGAAAAAGAAAGAAAGAAAGAAAGAAAGAAAGAAAGAAAGAAAGAAAGAAAGAAAGAAAGAAAGAAAGAAAGAAAGAAAGAAAGAAAGAAAGAAAGAAAGAAATTGACATCACAATTTGGCCCTTTCAACTGAAGCCCCTGAAAAGGTTTTGCAAATGTTTTCAAAACTTTTTTTTTTCAAAAAAAAACTGGCGTGTCCCCCAGTTCTATTTTTTTAAAAAAAACTTGGATTAGTAAATATGAAGCTTCAAAGCCTCATGCTATGATTCTCCAGGTGTTAAGTCTATGTAGCTATGTAGTCATGACCCTCCCCCCCCCCAAAAAAAACTAATAGAAATACATCATGAACCAGCACCAGCTCAGAAAATGGTACCAACAAGAAACTCTGGGAACTGTGGAGAGGCATGGGAAAATTTTTGAAGAGATCACACAGTGAGTGAAAACATTTTCAAACCATTTTCCAAAAAGAATCACTATGGAACAACATGCGAATAGAATGTTTTCAGACAGGAAATAAAAGGTTTTGAGCTAAAAGTCATGGAGGAAGTATTTTATTTCCTGCCTAAAAACATTTTGTGTTGTGTGAAAGGACCATAGTTTTCAATGAGTCTTTGCTTGACTTTTTCTGGGCTGAACTCGTATTCTCGAACAATTATCCAAATGAAGTCAACCAAAAGAAAACATTTATTTTGGGATAGCTCTGGAATTGAAAGGGGGGAAAAGTAATATCTGTTCCTAGAAATTAAGGCAGAACCCTTTCACACGGAATGCTACAAATAAAATCTGAGCATTTTCACCAACCTTCCAGCAGAACCATATTTCTAATTTGTGCTGATGCCCAGAAGGTATTTTTATCCATTGCAAATACAACTAGGTAGGTCTGTAGATTTAATCACTAGATTAAGTAATAGGACATTTGAAATGATTGTTTCCATAGATCAATTTTTATCTCTTTCGATTACTAAGATGTCTGATTTTTTTTTATAGTGGGGTTATTTTAAAGTTTTCTTTTCTCCCCTGTGTTCAGCTCGAGACAATGATTCATTGAAAGCAAGATAACCTAGGGCTTTGATTCCAGAGTTTTTTCCCTCACACACATTTTTTCCATCTCAGTCCCTCTGACATTATTGCTGTTTTAGTTTGCAGGTGAGCTTTGCCCCCTTGGTTGTTTCTTCTGCAGAAGCAGGGAGGCTGCTTAAAGCACCTGATGGGAGATCAATCACCATTCTGCTTTTTCCACGAAGCTGCTCAATTATTTATAGAGATCTCTCTTGCTTGGCAAGTTTCCCCACCCACAATAATACCATTTTTTTTCCTGCAGATTTTGTCCTGTGTTTGAGATTTCTTAAGAAAACACACCTCATTTTAAGAAGTCAACATTTTATACTCTTCAAAAAGATGCAGCCTTCTGAATAAAGTATTCATGTCACTGCGTTTCGACTCAAGGCCTTTCACTCAAGAGTAACACTGAAGTGAACTGATGGGCAAGGGCACATTTTTTCATTAACTAAGGATACCTAGGAGACTCATAGCCACCCAAAGGGCTACAGATGGTTTCTTTATTTTGTGTTCTTGTCATTTGCTGAACATCTGAACCAATATAGAACAGATGTCGCATTTCTGAGGTTTTGAAAGGCCCTTCAACTTTTGCCCCCTTTCGCTAACTGAGGGAAGAAGTATGAGGAAATAAAGAGAACAGGGAGGCAGAGATCACAAATAAATCTGGCCACATTCCTGCAAATATTTGGGTTGGATCCAGCCAGCTTTTTTGCTCAATCTCCCCTAGATCTCCTTCCCACAACAGCCCTCAGACATTTTTGTGTAACCCCCCCCCCCCCCACACACACACACAAGCCTTTTTGGTTGACCAAATGGGAACTTCACAAGTGCACCTTTCTTTTTCACAACCCTCAAAATCTCTAGCTATTTCCTAAACAGGAGATGACAACACTATTCAGAAGTTATATCCTTCACTAGAGGTAGCTGCTGCAGGATTCTGCCAGCTCAGTGATGGGGACATGGGTAGAGCTAGGGGTGCAGTGGTAGAAAACGGCATGTCCGTTAGCAACTTATTGGCCAGAGGCTGTCGGTGTTGCTATATTAGATTTCTACACATATTGTTGTGGTGTGGATTCCTCCATTATTTTACACAGTATTGCAAGCAGCATTATCCCTGACACAGTAGCCGTATGGTACCTCGGGAGTGTCTGACCCTCTTTAGTATGTCTAATGGTCAAAGAATCACACTATACATTGAGTCTATTATGTGGTAAGGCTGTTTATATCTTTGCTGGACATGCTAGGATATATCCTGGGGATGGAAAGTATGGAAGAAGAAGAGTTGGATTTACACCCTACTTCTCTCTATCTTTAAAAAGTCTCAATGTGTCCCTTCTCCATGTGCAGATCCCTTGTGAGGTGTGTGAGGCTGAGAATGTTCTGAGAGAATTTTGACTAGGCCAAGGTCACCTAGCAGGCTTCATGTGCAGGAGTGGAGAAATGAACCTAGTTCACCAGATTAGAGTGCACAACTCTTAACCATTATACCACTCTGACACTCGTATATTGCTCTTCAAAGTGTAGTACCAGTCACTGCCCTATAATTTTAGTCCCTCAGGCTAAACCAGGGGTCTGCAACCTGCGGCTCTCCAGATGTTCATGAAGAGCCACAGGCTGCAGACCCCTGGGCTAAACCATCAGAATAAATTGGTTTGCTGGTATTTCCTTCTATTTGTCAGATGTTCGCTTGTAGTTTGTCTACATTATGGCAGCATGCTGTTTGTTTTGTGCATTTATAACTCTACTTTTTTTTGGCGGGTAAAGGTAGCTGTAACTGAAATCATTTCTTTAGCTTGGCTTACATTTCACTTCAGAGTCCATCGAGTTTCTTTGAATTCAGCTCTCATTATCAAAATCACTGGAGAAGCATTTGAACTGGCAAAGTACATGCAAGAGGCAGTAGTCTAGAGGTGGGATGGAAGGCAAGATTGAGAGCAGCATATTTTTTTCTGCTCAGGCCCACCCAGAAGTAGATGTGTCAGTAGCCAAATCACTGACAAAGGTAGTAGACCATGGTAAGCAGGCAGGGAAGAAGTGACAAAAGGAGGCATGGATCTCTGCTCCAAAGTGGTACTAATGTCTTTAAGAAGAGCCAGCATGGTGTAGTGGTTAAGGTGTTGGATTAGGATCTGAGAAACCCAGGTTCAAATCTCCACACTGTTATAGAAACATGTCGGGTGATCATGGACCAGTCACACTCTCAGCCTTGACTCTGACAAGTTTTTAGATGGGATATCTCCAAGGAGTACCAGGGTCATAACACAGAGGCAGGCAATGGCAAACCATCACTGCACATCGCTTGCCTTGAAAACCCTATGAGGGCACCATAACTTAACAGCAAAAATCAATCCATGAATCCCTAAAACAGTCATATAGAAGTGGGAGCAGGTTCCCAGCTTCAGTGTTGCCTTTTCCTGACCCCAATGCTCAAATAGCCTCTCCAGGTGCTTGAAAGGCAAGAGCCCCGTGCTCTGCTGTTGCTGTTGTGAAAATAAGCAGAGGCTGAATAAGAGTAGTGGTGTTGGTGATCTGAGCAGAAGAGATGGCAGCTAGGCAGAACAATCACAGACCCACCTAAACAACTTCTTTATAAAGCAATCTCAGCTTTCTTGTATAGCTGCCCTGGGCATATTTGGTGAATGGAGCAGCTCCAAAGCAAGTTGAGTAGATCTCACGTTGGCATCAGCATCACAGGATCTACAAGGGAATATCTGACTCAGCTTTCTCCTGGTCATCCCTGGCACCCAGCACAATGGCACACTGGGATGTTTACCAGGGAAGGAAAACTGTAGGGGAAGGGTGGGTTGTACCATAAAATGGGTTTTGTTTGTTGCTACATTTACTATCCTATGTAGAAGACAATAACAATCTTAATGGGAGAAATGACCATTTTTGCATTTGTGGTCTCCTGTGCATTGAGTGTATGTTCCCTTCAGGTAGGATTCCTGGTTACCCAAACATTTTTTCCCTCTTCAGCAGTCACCCTGCTTTCAGATTAGAGAGTCCCTCAGTCTCAGAAATCTCTCAAAGTATGACCTTTTCTCTCCCTTCACATGGAAAACAAAGGAAATTCATATGTGTTAGTGATTTAAAGGGAGAATCTGGGGAAATTTGAGGGTGCCTGTCAGGGGAGGAATGTTTATGTTAGCAGTACCAACATTTCAGAGTATCTTTAGGAGACCCCCCTGATGATATCATCCAGGTTTGGTGAAGGTTGGTTCAGGGGGTCCAAAGTTATGGACCCTCAAAATGTAGCCCCATCTACTATTAGCTCCCATTGGAAACAATGGGGATGGGGGCATGCCCTTTGGGGGTCCATAACTTTGGACCCCCTGAATCAAACTTTACCAAACCTGGCTGGTATAATCAGGAGCATCACCTTATGATAGCCTGAAATTTTGGTGCCACTAGCCTGAAAACCGCACCCCCTGAAGGCCGACAAAGTAAAAACCCTAAAAAAATTTTTTAAATACACTTCACTCGCGTATAAGTCGAGGGGGGGCTTTTTCAGCACAAAAAATCAGCTGAAAAAGTAGACTTATATGCAAGTATATATGGTATGTAATCTTTCATTGGGGATTAGAATTCACCAGAATCATAGATACAACATGATGACCTTTCAGAAGAGAATGCCCACTGAAACTACATTCTGGGACCTCAATGGCCATTTCTGGGAATGCTAAGCAAACATGACAATATTGTTCACTCATCTAAGGTCTGGTTTCTGTAAAGCAAAACTGCGGGAGTGTGGAAGGCCAAAATAGTCCTGGAAAATGGTTCGTCCCCTCCCCTATCATGTTCCCTGGTGATGCAAATCTCATTAAGGACAGGAGCGACTACTTAACTATATAACTTGGCTGAGTTGCTGTGCAACATGGCCAGCCTTTTCCAGAAGAGTGTTGGCCAAAGAGAGGAAAGTTGATGCAAGGGGTGGGGGTGGGGATAAATGTAGGTTCACTGATGGGTGGGAAGGAGAGAAGGAAGCAGGAAAGAGGGAAACTGTATAGGAGCTTCAAGTGTAGGGAAAGAAATAATTGAGGAGAGGATACAGGGGGAAATGAGATACCCCCGGCAAGTCATTACCTGTTTCTATTTGTGGTTCACTAATTATGATGCAAGTGAACATGTACTGTGACTCTAAACTCACCTAGCATTTAGATCAAGTGCCTATAATTTAAGACATGGACAAGTACACTGAAGTATGTGAACTGCAGAAACCCAATGAAGATTTTTTCCCTTGTCTATCCAAGTTTTATTATCAATACAAAAACAACCAACCTGAAGATGAATCCACTTCATGGTGACGCTCATATATTAAATGCCATGACAGAAAAGAAAATTTGTGTTCTATCAACTATCTTGTCTTGTAAAATAACTGGTACCTTTATTGTTGTCCATTCCCCCAACAGCGTACAGTGTTCCAACTGTGGATTTCCTTGGCTTTGTTCTTGGGCTTTGCATAAGCGTCCGTCTTTCTGGCAAAAGATGATATTTCATGGCTTCCAGAATCAGCTTCTGACATTCCAAGTCATCTTTAAAAAGTGCATGGTTTTCTAGGTCAGCTAAAATCTGTAAATTATATGAGTTGTGATTTAGTAACAACATCCCAATCCTTCTAGCTGGATCCCCAGAGCACTCTGCTTGTCCAAGCTTTTACTCGCATGATCAGAGCTTGGGCTGGCAGATGACCTTGAGGAGGATAGCCTAATAAATATAAAGAAAGAAAATAATCTGGAAAGGCAACATGACCACTGTACCCTGGAGCATGGTCAATGTATTAGTTTCGGTCTAGGTCCCATTGAAGTGGTCAATTGTGCCTCTGCTATAACATTGCTAACAGTAAGTGAGAGCATCTAAAATGGGCCATGGGTCATACAGTGAAATTCACAACTAGGTAGGAATTTGACTTCATGTATCCTAATCTAATATTTTAGTGCTGTAAAGCTGCAATTGACTTATGGAGACCCCATATTGTTTTCGAGGCAAGAGACAAACAGAGGTGTCTTGCCATTTTGTGTCTACAAAGCAACCTTGGACTTCCTTGGTGGTCTCCTATCAGTAGTAACTGGGGCCTGCCCTGTTTAACTGGCAAGATCTGATGAGACCAGGCTAGCTGGGGACATTCAGTTTAAGGCCACTTAATGCTGAAACAAGCAGAAATGTAGACATCAGCCAATTTCAAATATAATACATTATCTCCTGGACTGCATAAAACATAGTTGTCTTGCTGATGGTTTCACAGGTCAATAGGTTCATTGCCTGGTATCACTTTTTTAAAACCAAACAAAACCCACACTTCAATGGAACGCCCCAAACTTTTAATTTTTCTATAGGAAAATTATGACACTCTGAAGCAAGATGTTGTAGTGAACATTCGCTACTTTGGCATATCCTAAACAATTGCCCAGAACCAATTTCGCTTATAAAATACAGCAGTTTAAACAAAAACCACCAAGAACAAAAGTTCAAGCACTTTTTTGGATGATGGGCAAAATACATAACTAGGTTTTTTTTTATTTTACTATCTTCCTCAGATAAATTACAACTGTTGCTGATAATGGTTAAAGTTATATTGCAAATTAACATATAACACTGGTTCAAGAAGCCTGCAAAGCAAATATTAGTCTCCTACCCTGCATATTTCATCTTGTGAACATATTACAAGGAATAACTAAAAAATGCAATTAGCTGCCTCCCTGGCTTTTGTCATAAACTTGCCTTATGTGCTATATATCCTTGGGAGACTTGAGCAATTGGCTTATTTGAGACTAAATGATACACAAATGTATTTCCATGGGCGGTTGACAATTTTGCCCACAAGAGCAAAGGGAATGCATGTCCCTCCCTACTTGTAATATCTTGGTCTACATAATCATGTTGTGACATCACAGTTATTAGACTGCTCGTCTGCCATCCCTAGCTGTCATCGATAATGGTGTGGGACAGATCAATACTCGATGCTGTAAACATCAGGACATGGGTAACTTCTGCTGGATATTACAAAGTGAAAGGGAGGGACATTTTTAGTAGCAGCTATTCATTTTATAGTTCCTACTGTAGGGATCATTTTCTGCTAGTAGCAAACAAATGCAAGTAGTGGGGTCTACTTATTACCACATATAATGGGATTTCATAGCATTTGTGCTGGGTTATTAAGGGAATGGCTTGGATTCTGTAGAAAAATGAACACCATGTTCTTGCCTCATCATCTGAAGCCCAAAGGACCCGCCCAAATGCTGCTGGGGGGGACAGAAGTGCCCCCCAAGAACAGCATTAAGGGGAAATTTAGGAATGCCAGCCTCCAGGTAGGACCCAGGGATCCCCCAGAATTACAGCTCATTACTAGACTGCAGGGGTGAATCCCCCTGGAGCAAATGGATGCTTTGGAAGGTGGACTCTAGGGCACTGTAGCCCACTGAGGTCTCTATCCTCTCCAAGCTCCACCCCCAGATCTCCAGGAGTTTCCCAACCTGGATCTGGCATTCCGAAATCTCATCCCTTTGAAGTGGCTGGGGGGAGGGGGACCCAGCAACTCTAGTATACAGTGTACCCCCTAAACATGCAGAGAAGCAGAATGTGGGTGATGAGCACACACAAAAACAGGAAGCCTTTTTGTCTCCGATCACAGATAGATACTTTTACAGATTCTATCAAGCTTTGATTTGTTTGTTTGTTTTAAATCCTGGGAGCAGTTCTACTGAATCAGAGTAGACCTGCTTAGAATTGCTACTTCAGTGTTAAGGGGTCAGAGTCATCGGATCAATTCTATTGCTCATCTATAACAGGCCTGCATAAATTACCAGTACACTCTTGTGTAGCCCACATTCCATCTATGGCTGCCTACCGGGATGGGAAAAGCCTCCTGCTTTTACTGCATGCTTGGCATATCAAAAGGGAGTGGGAGGATAAAAGAGACCTAGCAGAACTCAACTTCTTTTCAAATTTGGGAGCAAACCCTGTTTTTAGAGCACGTTGTTGTGGCAGCTGTTTGGGCCTTCCTTTCTATAACTTTGTTTGTTTGTTTCTTTCTCTTGAAAATTAATATTGCAGTTAACACTCATTTGCATAATAAAGGAATGGCAGCAATTGCATTGCCCAGACAAGTTCACAAACAAATGCACAAATAATAGGCACAAGTGTATCTGTTTTATAATGTAATTATTTATATATTTGTGTATGCCAGATCTTCTGCTTGGTAATAAAAGGGAGAGAGAGAGAGAGAGAGAGAGAGAGAGACCATGAAGGCACAAGAGAACAGTTGAAAAAACTAAGTACCTAATTTAAGCAATTTATTCCAACTTTTCTCACCACCATTTTTCCTCTATTTTTGTTTCCTCAGAGGAGGATCTGGGCATTTAATATTCCACAAGCTAGAAAGCATCCTTTACTGTGTTAAAGCTACACAATTTATTTATCTTAAGAAAGGGAAAATATGTATTACACGGGGGGAAAGTATTAAAAATTTAAGGAATTCTATATAACATCAATTGACAGCAGAACAACATGGAAAGCATAATAACAAAATGTTCAAAGGAAAAGTAACTACCAATGCAAGTATATTTCACATCATTTCAATATTGTTGAAGAGCTTTCCATAAGATAAAGAGACACAGAACCAGGGCCCAAGAGTAATTTCGCCAAGCCCACCACAAATGTAGGTCATTACCCTTTTTATACACACAAACCACAATCCTATTCAAAACATACAATCTCACAAAGAATAGGGGAAAATACACAGTAAAAAAACTTTGTCATCTAGTACTCATGGAGAATGGGGTTGCTGGTTAATCAAACATGGGATCCTTCATCTTATATCTCTGCCTTGCCTGCTATTCTGAAGAATCAGGTGTGACAAAACCCCATCTCACTGGGAATGCCATGGCAACAGAACCTACGTCGGATTGGACCATTCCCCTTCCTCTGAAGCCATGGAGCCCTCCTATGCAGCAGGCAGGCAGGTGGTCAACTACCTAGGAGGGTGCCAGCAGAGACAGGTCCTGGCAGAACAGGGCAGGCTGAGATGAAGGGAAACACCTGAGGATGACATAATCTGGAAGCGCTGCCTGCCAGAACCACGACCATGAGCAGAAGCAACAAGCTGGAGAGACAGGAAGTGGGGCATGTGCACAACTGAAGGTTTGGGGGCTGGTTATTTGGGTGAATCAAGCTGAGATGTAGGGAGATATTTCAGATTATGTCAGATGGCAATGCAGGTGGTCAGAAGCTCCGGAACAGCCAGAAACATCAAGCTGGTCAGCTAGAAAGGGCCATGTAAATGATTGGTTGCATACTCTGGATGACCAAGTGTTGGATGGCAAAGCTTTTACTCTGTTTCTAAATTGAAATACATAAGCCCTGTCATGGTAATGAACTTGAAGTCTGGGACAGGTCTCTCTTGTTCCTGTGTACTAACCCAAGACGTGCCCTTAAAATATTTAGTGAAATGGATTGGGGGTGGGGAATAGGATAGTGATTTATTGGAACGCTTAATTGCACAGAATGACAAATGTTGTAATGATATCCCATACATACTGAAATGGAGAAGTAACCTGCTTTCATTCCATGCACAGTTCTGAGCTAGAGCATCATTTATGAAGGATGCTTCACTGTCTCCAGTTTTGCAACCACAATTTCGATGGGGATTTTTTGCTTTTTCCTTGTACAAATGAAGCCCAGGACCCTTTCGTGTCCTAGCATTCCCCCCCCCCCCACCACATATATAGTATTTGAGTTAACACAGGCTTTGACAGTTGTGCTCTTTTGCATCTGTTTCATACCAACAGCTCAAACAGTGCCAGAAAAGGCTGCAAATTAATGGGGGACACATCATAATTGGAACACCTGCAATGAGAAGCAGTGAAATGGAATGGTTCGCAGAATCAAAAACGGGAAGGAATTAAATAAGAGCATCGTCATATGTGCCTAGTCAATACTCTCTGATCCAGAAATATCTTCCATGAACATTTCTGGTAGTGCCATTACATGTTTTTACTATGGTCATTTGGCAGTTCCTGCAAAAATATGCATGGACTAATTTGCCTTGCCTTCTCTAGATCTCGCTTGCCAAGAACAGCCAAATCTGAATTGCTATGTGGTGTTATATTGCCAATATGTTCAGTGTGGGGTCTCTAACCAAATGGAACCAACCATGTGCATAATCCAGAAAGCATTGTCCCTATGTTCCATTGACTTCATTTGGCTCTGGTGACTTGATGACACAGCCAGCACTTATTGTCCATAGAGCATTGTGACATTAGCTTGTTCATTTGCAATTGGCTGGGATCACAAGCACATGTAATCCTGGAGGAAAAAGGAGGGAATGTCTAGGGAAATGGCTGGGTGGGAATGGAGCCTAAACAATATAGAAAAAACATAATGTATGTTTCACCAGTGTCAGTATTATTAACATAGACATTCTTGTTTTATTTCACCACCACTGGACTGATTTCCAGGCTAATTTGATACTTCTTTGCGGCTTACAGATACCAATTCTGTTATAACATACAGTGTTGCCAAGTTTTGTGTAGCAGCAGTTGAAATACTCCATAGGATGGTCTACGCTATAAATCAGAATTAATGAATATTAAAATTATCTTATTAGAGATTTGATAGTTGCAGTCTTCTATTTGCCAATTTCAGTGTTCCTTCATGCCTACCCCATTTAATTTTTAAGCTTTTTTGCTTTTAAGCTTTTTTTACATTCTTATCACATTTTCTTTATATTTCCATACCTTCCTTGTTTTCCTTTTTATCTAGCAGATTCTTTTAGATATATATTTATTGTTTTAATATAACTTATCTATTAATTGATTGTATTTTATCTACCTTGTGTTGGTCTGTGATTGTAATACAGACTGACTGACTGAATCTAAGCAACAGTTGAAGGAAAAATTTTGTGCCCAACATAGAGGCCATGGGAATCAGAAAATATTCCATAGAATCATGGTAGAAACATATGCTTGGCTGGATTCAACCAGTTTTTCCTGTTGTGATAAAGATCCCATGATCCTCACCATAACTTTAATGGGTGGTCAAAGGAGACCTCTCATAAAGACTATGATAGAGTTCATGGAACTTGCATGGGCAAAAACTGTTAGGGATCAGGGCTGTAATAAGAAGTAAAACTGGATAAGATTGAGATAAATGTAGTCTGAATCTAACCCAATTGCTTTTCCGGAAAACTTGTGATAGAAACATAGGGCGTTTTCCCACTTACCAGTAGCTGCACGCTACTGTAGGCAAGTAGCGCGGGATCCCCCGGCACTCCCCACTACAGGGGCGGCGACAACGCAGCCGCCCCAACGCTGCTGCTGTCACACCCCCTCAGTGCGTGTCATTCCTTGCGCTCTTCTAAACGGCGCCTTTTGATGACCCCCCACAGAGCTCGGGGTTGTGGGAAAGCCCGGCCACGCACCAGAAATGACGCGCGCTGAGAGCAGCGCGCGGCATAGGGGGGTCGTGGCAAGTGGGGAAACGCCCATAGTTGTTCAGAGAGCACATATTTGCTCCACCAAAACTGATCTTCACATTGTCAGATGTTTTTGCACTGATTCAAAATCACACTAAACTTGCAACTGATAGGGTTTGTGTATTTCTGGAAAATGGCAACAGCAGTGCCACTCCTTATTTCAAGCTGTTTCAAGGTGTTATTTTATCTAAAGGCCTCAGCAATTCTTCAGGATGAAATTATTTCACCCTAAGAGAATGCATAGACAAAACACCAAGTTATGCCAACGAGATAGAATCTCATCACAGTTCAGACAATTGAAATGATAATTAAAAATGTGGAAGGTTAAGTGGCCATGGGGTTTGTGGAAGAATTTCCCAGTTGGTTATGTCCTACCCATTTTGAAACCAAACTTCTTGAACCCCACCCCCTTTTGTAAAATGCTCTTTTAACTAGTGTTTAACCATGTTGACTATGTAGAGGAAAAGAGAAGCAATTGATAAGTTAATGATTCACAAGGAACTACTTATATAAGAACTAATGTGTATCTTTGCTAACCAATTTCAGATTGGAAAATATATTTCCCGGACAATACTATATCAAGAATTAATAGGATTCTGTAAAATAAGTAATTGTAGGACACTCTCACTTAATTGTATGATTTACTATGGCATCCTAACAGTTATACCCTTCTGATATTGCAACTGTAGGAACATGGTCCTGAGAATAAGCCATACTGAACAGATCTGAATAAGATTCTAATTAGACCGGCTTAGGACGTCAATTGAAGTCAATGTGCTTGGAAGGTCATAACTCTGCTTCAGATGGCAAGTCAAACATCCTGCATTTTAGCGCCTCATGATTTCCGCTGATCTAATCAATACACCGAGGTCTCCAGCACAATAAAGAAGACAAGACAAGCAACGCCAAACAAGCCTGAAGTATAAGCAGATAACCTTGTGATTAGATTTCACTCTCAAGCTTTCTAACAAAATACATCTAGTGACAAAACACTGCAAAGCACATAATGCTATAAAAACAATAATCAGAAACTCTCGGTCTAAACTCACTAAGAAATGCAGCTGTAAATGTATTTCTGCAGTCTTTGGAAGGGAAAATATAGCATTTGGCATTTAGTGATGCTACTGAATTCTGGTAGGGTTCATTTGGTAGTATGTATGAGGATAGTGGTGAGGTAGCCTTTTGGCAGGAAGATTTTGTTGAGGATTGCCCTGTTCTGCATGAGATAAGCAGAATGGAGATCAAATGCTTTGCCTTGCTTGTCTGCAAATGCAAAGAGAAATCATCCTTCTCCCAGATCCTGTTTAGCACAAGGTCAGGGCCCTTAGGAACAATAGTTGTCCCATTTGAACTCCACCGTGTAATATACAACCAGCCCCCTTGTGTGAGACTTGCACTCTCTTTTGAATCAGCATAGGGTTGGTCAATGCCAAGGAGGTTCAGGCCAGTTCGGGCTTGGATCCAGGGTTGGATGGATGTGCTCGGATTGGCCGAGCTCCAACCCTGTGAGGGTCAGACACATCTGACCCTGCAGAAGCATCCAAGATTCTCGGATGCATTTTTATTTTTTTAGATAGTTTTTGACGTTTTGGCCTGCAGGGGGTGGGGGTTTGGACATATCGGCATAAAATTTTCAGGGTATCATCAGGAGGCTGTCCTGATGATACCCCCCAAGTTTGGTGCAGTTTGGTTCAGGGGCAGCAAAGTTACAGAGCCTCAAAGGGGTAGCCTCCATCTCCTTAGCTCCCATTGGAAAGAATGGGGGATGGGGTGCCCCCATATAATATATATGATGGATCCATACTAACGTTTCTGCAGGCTCAAGGAATTCCACTCACAGATAATAATTTTCTCATCTCCCATGGCTCACAAAACACAAAATGCTGCCTTCCCTCAAATTCTCCCTGAAATCCTGTTCCAGGATTTTTCACAGGAGGGGAATTTGCTGAAAGAAAGAGAAGTTGAGAAAGTGGTACCCACCAAAATACTGATGTGGATCCAAACTATAGTGTTGAGTGTCTTTTAAAAAGTTTTGCAGTTTATACTGAGTTTCACAGCACATCGGCAATTCTGACTGATGGACAACGTAACAGTCAATTTAAATGTTCTGTTCCTTCACCTCAAAGTTTCCCAGACATAGCCATGGAGATGTTTAAAGTGATGTGATGGTTTTCATGTATGAATATCACAAATCAAGCACTGAGAAATATATTAAGACCAATGAGCATTTTGGTTTTGAGATTCTTCGCTTAGAAGGTACTTATTTTGACCTATTTAAGTTTCAAATGTTTATTTTTTTGAAGGTATTTGTATTGCTTTCCAAATTTAAAAAGGAACATTTCCTTACTTCATCATCCTGTATTCTTTCTTTCCTGATTTTACATTCTGGATAGGTCTGAGAGCAAATAAGCAAATCTTTGCACAGTGACCAGACTGATATTACAAGTACAAATTGCATTCCCTGTCCTAATTGATCCAGTCTCACCTTACCCAATATTTCGATTCAGTTTGCTAGCAGTCAAATAAATCCAGCGTAATTATTCCCAATCCCTGGTTCATTGTATTTTAATTAAAAGCAGCCATTCTTCAATCAAAAGCTTTAAACTGGTTGAGTCAGTATGAATATAACATTTTACATATACAATCAGACTTTTAAGCCAAACTTTTAAAGATCTGAGAGTCCCAACCAAAGAGGGGCGGCAGAATTTGCTCCTGGGAGTGGTGCGCTGCTATACCAATGAATTCACCCTCCCCAGGGCACATTCCACGGTGGAGGGGTGATCTCACTGATGTGTGACTGCCACCTTCTTTGCTGGATGCTCTGCCAGCATCCCAGGGCCCCTGCTGCCACTGACATAATGGGGCGGGCCATGGGCATGGCCAGGGGAGGAGCCAACCTAAATTGACTCCCTTTTGGCCTTTGTCAGTATTATGCTGGTGGGCCACAGCTGGGACTTAAGCCACACTTTTGGGTGGCACAGGTCCTTTGAGGCTTTGGAGGCCTGTAAACATCATATAAAATTATTAAGGCAACCTAAAAAAAGGAAAACACAGGGAACACCTCCTTTGAAGTGCTCTGTAGGAAAGCCAGGTGTCCTCAATTTTTTGAGCCACTGGGCATAATTAGAGTTTTGACACAGGGTGGTGAGCACACAGCCACAAAATGGCTGCCACAAGAGATGGAGCCTACTAAAAATGGCTGATGCAGTAGATGGAGCCAACCCAATGAAAAATGTTGGGAAACGAGGTTATGTATTACTTTAATAGTAACTCTATTTAAGAATATATTTCTTTCAAACCAACAGGGCTGTGCACCAGCAAAAACATTATTGGGATAATTTGAAATATTGATAATGATGCCTTTCCTTTAACCCAGATCTTTTTTTAAAAAGTATTTTTCACCTCTGGATTAAGGGAAGGGCATAATTATCAATATTTCAAATTATTCCAAATTATTGGAGCTTTAAAATGTTGGTCCTTGATATTCCAGAATATTTCCAGGAATATTTGTGGTTGGGATACAGGTACTGCCTTGGATATATCATATTGGATATATCTAACCATATAAGCCTACACGCAACATAATCTTTAAAGCTCTTTGTGGTCTGGGATCTTCCTACCTGAGGGACCCCCCCTCTTCCACTATGCCCCACTCCAAAAGGTTGCTTTGATCTACTTCTCAAAATACTGAAAGTCCCTGACCTTAGAGC
Source organism: Sphaerodactylus townsendi (assembly GCF_021028975.2). NCBI lineage: Eukaryota > Metazoa > Chordata > Lepidosauria > Squamata > Sphaerodactylidae > Sphaerodactylus > Sphaerodactylus townsendi. Next base: position 125,491,413 of record NC_059428.1, on the reverse strand, counting down.
AGGCCAATTGTTTTTGACCATGACCAGGGCCTTTTCACATGTGGCTTCTGCCCAATGGAACTATCTGCCTGAGGACACCAGGGATATGGCCCTGTTTAACCAAGCCTGCAAGATGGAGTTGTTCCACAAGTTACATGGTTGAGGACATTCAGCTGCTCTATTACATCCACTGGTCACCAGGCAGAGACACACACCCCTTTATATGCTCCCATCTGTCCCCCTCCACACTTTGTGGGTGGTCTGTTTATCAGCAGAGTTTAAAGCGGAGTCACTTTGGTAAGATGAGAAGGTCTATAGTCTTCTTGCACTCACTGCAGCCTCCTACCACTCTTGGAAAAGAATACTCTCCACACATTTTCCATAGGAAGGTTTTACTTTAGCAGTTGCAAGGTTATACAAGTCTATGCTATACAAGACTATAAGACTATAGAGAACTCTTCAGCAAGAACACAGTGAACACACACTGAACTACACTCTGAACTTAGACTCAACTCTCTGAACTTAGCATATACAAAGCATTGGTTCTTATACATCCAACTGGATACTTTTCCCCCTGCCCCGACAACAGCCTCTCATTGGTCTAGAGTCACAGTTAAATTCACCAATCATGTTAAAGGTGAACTGTTATTACTTCTTGTCCCTGGACTGACTGTCTCCGGCCTTTGAATTAAGCAAACTTCTGCTGACTAGAAATGACCCTTTTGTGAATCTTTCTTTTTTATGTTCAAAATCTGTCCCCTCGCACTTTTTTGAGGGAATGGAAATGGATCTCTAGTTGCTGCAAATCTATACTATAATGTATACTTAGCCGGGACTTCTGGGCCAAGCTTGGTAAGGAGCAAGTTAGTTTACCAGAGGACAAAACAGACTGACAGCTAATATAAAAAACAGAACTGAAAACTGAGCTATAGATATCTTTCATCAAGGGAATCCCCCTCAATATGAGTTTCCTGCTTCTTGCTCAAGGAAGGAAGCAAAGTCACCAACAGTCCACACCAACAAGTGCATGACAAACTCACTGCATGATTGTATTAGTTTGATGATGGAAAATGCCATCTAGTCACATTTGACTTATGGCAACCCCATAAGGTTTTCAAGCCAGGAGATATTTGGAGGTGGTTTGCCATTGCCTGCCTCCATGTGGACTGAGAGAGTTTTGATAAAACCATGGCTGGCCCAAAATCAGCCAGCAGGTTTCACGTGGAGGAGCAGGGAATCAAACCTGGTTCTCCAGATTAGAGTCCACCACTCTGAATTACTATACCATGCTGGCTCTCAAAATGTGTGTTCTCCAGGTAAGAGTCTGCTGCTCTTAACCACTATGCCACACGGAGTCTCTTGGTGCTAGTTTGCAGAATGTATGATGCAACCAGGAAATGTAAAATTGACAAGAGTGATCTTGTAAACTAGGATGTACAGTTATGCAGCTGTGAAAGAAGTATTGCCTTAATTTTGCAGGGTAGGGAAAGGGAGAAAGAATTTTACTCAATCTTTTTTCTGCTCACTGTACAACTTAATTTATTGGAATGGGGAAACATTCATTGGTAGCATCTGCAGTAAGTAATCAAATTAAGCTGAAACTATTTTCGCACCATTAACACTTCCCTGTAGATTATGATTTAATGAGCTCATCCATTAAAATTTCCAATATTATTTGGTCTAACAGGTCCCCTGTTATCTTTTATCATACTACTTAAACCAGAGTTTAACTCAATCCTCAAATAAATACACCCTTCTTGGCATCTATTTTTATTTGGATTTTTAGTTGACTTCTGGGTATAACTGAAGATATTTGCTAAGTGTGGAGGAATGGATGAATAGGTTCTGAAAGAAAACAGAGTGGCTTGACTTCAAGGTAGGCCTCTACAACTGGTGATCTGCCAAGATGAAAAGAGACCACCAATGATTTATCACCCATCAGTGGATTGATGAATGTGTTCAGTTTGCTTGAGATTGCTAAAACAAGAAATTGTGGAAGAGATGGAACAATGTTGCTAATTGGTAGCATAGCTAATGCACTGTGTTCCTGCAACTCTGTTAGTCTATTCCAAACCAACTGTGCCATGCTTGAATGATTTATACTGGGACATTTACTGCCAATTAATAAGTCATTTTAGTAATTTGGTAGCTGGTGGAATAGATAAAAGCATGAGCCCTTTATGGGGGAGAAAATGGTTGAGTGCATATGCTCCCCTTAAAGTTTGGATTATGGTAACCATGCCAGCAATCTGCTTTCTGGTGGAAGAACATGCCTGTGGGTTCACACAAACTCATCCAAACCTAGGCTTGTCACTTCCCTGATTGGGTAGTGGATGCCTCCAGACAGAGGCAATGCTGTTGCATGCACCACTTCCAGTGAAAAACTGGAAGTGATTGAGGGTAGCCCTAGGCAAATGGGGAGGTGGGAAGGACGGGCCCCGACCTAAATAGGCCACCTGGCCCCACCTCCCCCCAGTGACGTCAGGGCACCCTGCGTCATTGCTTGGCACCCTGAAGCCTGCCTGGCCCACGCTTCATGCGCTGCCAAGCCTCGCGAGCCCCGAGGAGCTCGCGAGGCTGGGGAAGGAGGCAGCATCCCAGAGACTGTCCCTTCCCCAGCAGCAATGGCCGCCGCGGTCATTTGCGGCTGCTCTGATTTTACCATAGACTTTCCAGTGATTCATACAGCTACCCTCTATCACTTTCAGATGTTCACCAGAAGTGACATAACAGTGCATGCACCATCACAGCCCTCCATGTCTTGGCACCCAAACCTCTTATGCAGCCTGGCAACCTATCCAAACCTGGCAACCTATCCAAACCTCACACCTGACATGACAAATCTATGTAGGGCTATACCACTTCAGAGTGCAAATAGGGTTTGATTTAAAGAAAGTTCTCCCTTACAAAAATAAAGCATGCTCTTGCATTTGGGAAATGTAGGATACTGGAAACAAGGGCTCTAGCTAAACCTAGGGTGCTTCGGAGTTAGGCCCAGAAGAATTTACTGAGCAATTTTAATTTATTCTTATGAATCTTTAAATTCCAAATTATTGGAGCTGTAATGGCCTGTATCCTACTATGCCACATCAAGGAAAGTTTGAAGTCTTCCTCCAATTTAAGTCACTCTTCCTCCAATGAGGCTCCTCAGTTGGATGAAGGATTTATTTTATTCATTTTATTTTATTAAATTTATACTCCATCCTTCCCCACCAAAGTCAGGTTCAGGGCAGCTTAAACACAGATTAAAATACAGAATAATACTTATATTGCAATACAAACTTAGCCCTGAAATAGTACAAAAGTTAAAATCCACCAATGATGAACTTTTTAAATTAAAAAAAGTCCAAGCCGAAAGGGTCAGCATAAATGCCACACAATGTTGTTGCTGTTGACCTAAATAATTTTTCTTGAAAAAGAAAAAAAAAGGGAAATGCCGATCACCAAGTCCTTAAATCTCAGAAATAAATCAGAATAGAGTGTGAGCTGTGTCAGGACTGCAATTCCCAGCAATCACCAGTTCCCGCCTTTTTGCGTTGGAGTGAGAAACAGGGCTGGGGAGCTACAGCAAAGCGAAACTATGTAGCTCCGTCAGCACCAATGAGAGACCAGGAACTGGGGGGAGGAGGAAAGCTGATTGGTTGCTGTCTGTTTTTGTAAATAGAATAAATACTGGAACTGAGGACAAGAATCCTCAGTTTCAGCACCCTGTAGCTAGGGCGACCCAAATCAATAAAGTTATTCTTTTTAAGTTGACTTTGTCTGAGTGGTGTTCAGCCTCACAAGCTGGAGAGACTATACATTCAAACATGTGATATTGTGGGGTGCTCTTGATATCTTCTATATGCAGTAGAAAGAGCAAGGGGAATTGCATCCGAACCCAAAACTCATTACAAAATCTTATTTTAGGTATCAATTTAACTGAGCCAGCATGGCATAGTGGTTGAGAGAGGCAGACTGAAATCTGGAGAACAGGGTCCAATTTCCTGCTTCTCCACATGAATCCTACTGGGTGACCTTGGGTCAGTCCCAGTTCTCATAGAACTCTCTCAGCCCACGGGGAGGCATCAATGGCAAACCACCTCCAAACATCTCTTGCCTTGAAAACAGGGGTTGCCATAAGCCAGCTGAAACATAACAGCACACGCACGCACGCACGCACACACGCACACACAGGCTGATTCCGCATGGGCCAAAAACAGCGGTGTGAAAACGGTGTGAAAACAGTATAAACCCTTTTACCACATTTTAAACCCTTTTACACCATTTTCACACCGTTTTCACAACTGCTGTTTTTGGCCCATGCGGAATCAGCCACACACACACACACACACACCAGTTTAATTGATGGACAATCATGAGCAAACAGAAACTATGCTATGCTTGTAGACTATTGTTTTGAGAAAGCAAAATCAGATACCTGTCATCTGCAGCATATAAGCAAAGATTCTGCAGTTATAAGTCTATTGAAAACAGAAAATGGAAAAGATATCTTTGAATCATGCACAAATTGTGCTATTGATAAGTCAAAGATTCTTATCAGAGCGTTATTCTAATGTCTTGATATTACCAGAGTTTACTACAGACAAACGCATAAGAGACTTGTTATGAATTCAGAGTCATTAACTTCACATTTTGCATTGAAAAGGAGATTATTCAGATTATTAACAAAATTGACTCTTTCGCCGATCCTTTTTAAATGCTCTGAATAGCACAAAAATAACATGCCACCTGCTCAGAGTTTCCATTGATAAAGCAGTGAAATGAATGACCAGCCAGGTCAAATTGTGTATGTGCAGCAGAAAGAAATGTGATAGCTTTACTATTAAGTTGTCACTGCTCTTTTTATCTCAGTAGCTTTTGTGACAGGTACAAAGAGTTCACATTAATTGTACTTAGTAGATAGATAGCTTGGGAAGAACAGTACATGAAATTCTGAAAAAGAGGCTGGAGTTTCTGAAAGCTGAGGTTCCTCTCTGTCATACAGCTATTGAGCAAAGAGGTACCAGCAAATGTCAAACAATTGCAAAATTTTACACTGCTTTGAAATGATCTCAAAAGTGTTCAGATCTTTTTTGGATAGCTCATGCAAAATCCATGGGCAATCAAATGGAATCTTTTCAAGACAAACTGCAAAAATCAACAGCTGAAAAAGTAGAGAAATTGTTGTCAGTTGCTGGGGGAAGGATGTGATTAAATATCTCAGAGAAATGAAAACGGAGCCATGCCTTCTGGCTACCAATTCATACACCCACTACTAACTCATGCACCCACTATCATTGCTGAAACATTCTAAGCCCATCTGCACCTGTAACATATAAGAAGCCTGAAAGATCTGCTTTCAGCACCCTCTTGTCTAAGGCATTTTTGGCAACAGTCTGGGCTCCACCTTGTCTATTGGCTATCCCTTGTGTCTGAAACTGGTCACTGGAAGAAGTCAGGGAGCTCCTACCTTCCGGATTTTCTGGCAGGATTGAAGAACAGAGCTATTCTGGAGAGCGTTGGTGGTACCTGAGCTAACATGAAATATCTTTTTCATGGAAGCATAGGGTGGTTTTAGATTTGGTTTTAGTTGGGTTGATGTGCATTGAAGAAGAAGAAGAAGAAGAAGAAGAAGAAGAAGAAGAAGAAGCAGAAGCAGAAGCAGAAGCAGAAGAAGAAGAAGAAGAAGAAGAAGAAGAAGAAGAAGAAGAAGAAGAAGAAGAAGAAGAAGAGGACGAGGACGAGGACGAGGACGAGGACGAGGACGAGGACGAGGAGTTTGGATTTATATCCCCCTTTCTCTCCTGCAGGAGACTCAAAGGGGCTTACAATCTCCTTGCCCTCCCCCCTCACAACAAACACCCTGTGAGGTAGGTGAGGCTGAGAGAGCTCCGAGAAGCTGTGACTAGCCCAAGGTCACCCAGCTGGCGTGTGTGGGAGTGTACAGGCTAATCTGAATTCCCCAGATAAGCCTCCACAGCTCAGGTGACAGCTGGGAATCAAACCCAGTTCCTCCAGATTAGATACACAAGCTCTTAACCTCCTACGCCACTGCTGTTTCTATACGATGTATTGTCGAAGGTTTTCACAACTGGATTCAACTGGTTGTTGTGAGTTTTCTGTTCCTGTGACCACGGCCACACAGCCCATGTGGAGGAGTAGGGGATCAAACCCAGTTCCCCAAATTAGAGTTCACTGCTCTTAACCACTATGCACCAGTTGCTTCCTCCCATTGACCATGGCATTGGAGCCCTTTGTCATTTTGGAGTTTAAAGGACAGCAGCCTTCTCAAAATGCTAGGAGCAGCTGAGGATTCCCTCCTCCCCCCGGATTGCAGTAATTGCCTCAACAAGTATGTACCTTGAGATGCACTCACAGTATAATGATGCAGGGACATTATTCCCAAGGTTCTGCTTACTTTTTCTGACTTTGTAAGAGAGGGGAGTGAAAACATGATATGTGTATAAGTATAGTTAAAGTTATTTGCCAGAGCCTGCAATATCTACATTTGTTTTTTTTTGGGGGGGGGACTGCAGATCAGGTTATCTTCCTTAATTTTAACTGACTCTTGCAAGTGAAGCCTTACATTAACATAAACCCTTTTGCATTGTTCTTCCACTGGATGCTCTACTGATTTATTCTGTTCATCAGTATGGGGGTCTGTTGTTTATTTATTTCTTTATTTTGAGGTAATATGCCCCCCTCCCCTCTCAGTCTTGGGAAGCTCACAGCATGTCACATAACCATTGTATCATTTTAAAAACGTTCAAAGCATCACAATAAATAGACTGCACTGTAACTTCATCCAAGGGGAGATAAACAATAAACAAATCCATTGAAGGTTAATGGTGGGCTTGATGGAAGAGGCGAGAGGCCAGGTGATGTACAGAAAAAGAGAAGCCAGAGTTATGTGTTTCCTGCTACACCCGGCACAGGTGTCAAACTTGCGGCCCTCCAGATGTTATGAACTGCAGTTCCCATCATCCACTTCCATCATGATTCTGGCAGGGGATGATGGGAACTGTAGTCCATAACATCTGGAGGGCCACCTGTTTGACACCTATGAATGCCCCATGCTACAACACATGCAGTAACTGGTAGGGACAGGGGTGTCTAGTAGGCTTGAGCAATTAAAAAAACCAGATTCAGGCTTTTTTGGCTTTAAAATTACTTTTAAAAACCCTGAAAAACTTGAATATCTGATTCAGAATACCCAAAAATATTTGGGTTTCTCAAAAAAAAATTGAGTCTAACATTATGAGGGATTTTTTGTTTGTTTTTTGGTTTTATGCCTGTATGGGGAACATTTAATCTAGAGACACCAAACTTGCAGGGTAGCTTCAGGGTATTCTCTTGATGAGATACCCCAAGTTTGGTGAAGTTTAGTTTAATGAGTCCAATTTTATGGACCCCATAGGGGGTGCCCCATTTCTCATGGACGCTGTCTAGCCATCCTATGCAAGGTAGGAGAAAGGAGAGATTTCATAAGGCACAAGCATGACTTTGAATCTGAGTTAGGTTTATTGATGGGAGTAAACCAAGCAAGGCTTCCAGTCCCCTGATGGTAGTAGGGGATTCCCTACCTCTGACCTCTGCAATGGATCAGCTGGTCAGTGGAAGGACTTAAAGCACATTGGAAGATATGTCACAGTACCACAAACCTAGGTCACCCCTCACTGCCAGTAAATCCCCTCCTCCCAGCTCTCCATCTGTTGCCAGGAGAGACCCAGAAACCCTAAGACCAAGAGAAGTGATTCACAAATCTGAAAACAGAATTAGACACAATAAATGTGTTTATGGATGGAAACCCAAAATAAAAGGTGAGGCCATACAAATTATTTCAAAACACTAACGTGAGGACATCAGTTAAGAGAATTAAAAGATTTAACAGCAGGATTAAGATGATGTTAAGTTAATTAGAAACACTCTTTTTTTGGATAAAGAAAATATACCAGCCATTTTCAATGAAGAGCAAGACACAAGATTTTTACAATAGAAAGTTCTAGAAACAGGGCTAAAGTGGCAGAAGAAAACCGTGTGGACAATAATTTGCAATGGAAAGAAAAGGCTGATTTTGAACAAGATTACAGACAAAAGTTTTTGATTCAGAAGTTAGGATTTTAAAAAGGTGAAGAAGAAAGCCAATGAAATAGGGACCAGTTAATTATCGGTGAAAATCAAGAAGGGAAGATTCAAGTTACAAGAAACTCAGAGCTGCAAGCTGCTTACTATTACAAAAATTTCAAACAGAAGAATCCTAAAAACACTTTCCTGAGAGTAAGCCCCATTGAGTAGACCTCGGTAGCATTCCTCATAGACCTAATTAGGCTCACTACTTGTCTAGTTTTAATGAATGAAATGCAATGATATTATTATATATTGAAAGGGGAAGAAGCAGGTGGAACTGGGAGTGGATTTTCCCTTCCACAGCACGTCCTCATATCCCTGCCCCCTATTTTCTCTCTAATGCTGTGGTGTAAAAATGATATAAAGAAAAGCCTGTTTTATTCTACTATATGAAACACAGAAGAGATGAATGCTTGTTAAATAATAATAGGATCAGATGCATACATACTCAGACAATTCCCAAACAAAACTATAGTTTGATGTTTTATTCATTTCATGGGAAATCTAATGCAAAATAGCATGGGCAGGTTATTCATTACAGTAGCTTGAGGCATAGAAAGAAAGGCATCATATGTAATGGAAGCATCCCTAATAACAAAATTGCAGTGGGCAATCATGCCAGCCTGGAATAGAACAGCTAGATTTGAGGCCAATAGAATCTTAAAGGCTTTGACTCTCAAAAGATTATACCAGTAGTGGGATTCAGCAGGTTTGCACCACTTCGGCAGAACCGGTTGTTAAAATGGTGCTTGTAAACAGCCAGTTGTTAAATTATTTGAATCCCACCACCAGAACCGGTTGTTAAATTATTTGAATCCCACCACTGATTATACCCCCAAATCTTGTTGGTCTCTAAGGTGCTACTGAATTTTGATCTATTTGCCCTAATAACAAATATCCTGATTTTTCTCTCAAACTTCTTCCTACATGTAAAAGAAAGGACAGAGGGTGAAATTATTATGGCTGGCAGTAATGTTCTCTGTAAGCTGTGTGGCTACACAGCTACGCAGACTCTGTACTGGTGCCACACAGATCAAGCGGCTACCAGCAGGGGGGGCTCTTCCAGAACTCTCACAGGTGGTTCTGTGCTGCTCAGTGATAGGGAACTTCTGCATAGTTCCCTACCATGGTTAGAGGGACAACAGGCTGGAGGTTGTAATGAAGAATTAGAAAAATCCCAAAAAGTGCAGTTTTAAATAAAATTGGGATTTTATCATTTTTTTAGAAGGGGCAGGGAGTTCTTAACTCATATCAATTTCAATTTCAATAAGCCTTTATTGGCATACAGAACATACAATATAAATACAGTTAAATTTACTAGATAAAACTTCACACTGGATCATAAGTTCAGTTTGCAAACCTCAGCCAGAAACTTTGCCACTGCGAGACAACAGTCAAGGTCATTACAGTTTAAGAGCATATTTACTTTATCAAGCTCTGTAAGGGTTTTCATAGAGTCAATGATTTGTAATAATAAGCTGGATCTTGGATTCTGGTAAAGTGGGCAGTGGAGGAGAATGTGCGCAATGGAATCCAACTGCCCTGGACTGCAGGGGCAAAGCCTCTTATTGTTTGGTAGACCCTTGAGTCTTCCTCTATGGAGCGGGGATGGCATAATGTTAAATCTTAACTCATATCTAAAGATATAGTTTCCTGTGTTTCCTATAGGAGAATGATTATACTTATTTTTCAAAAGGTTCATAAACTTTTTCCAGACTAGATATCTTATTGTTTTCTCCTTGATTGATCAATAAAGTAATTAAAATACAAATTGAGCATGTATTATATGCCAATCATAGACCAGTTTTTCCAATGATTAATATGGATATGTCCCCTAATCAATTTCCTTAATGACTATTTTTTTTATGTTTCAGGATGAAAGAATGAGTTCACCTGCAATAAATCAGTGGTGGAATATTTGGAAATTAATATCTCTTCAGAAGTTAGGACAATTTTCATATAGGAAGCTTGAAAATATGATGGTCCATTTTATTCAGCTCAATAAACCAAGCTGTATCTTTGGAAATAAGTATGTGTTATTGGGATTGCCCAAAATGTATTAAAAGCAGCTAGCCGCTAGGAAGCAAGAATTCTGAAAGCTAAAAAAGATAGCAAGCCAGTGTACGATCTGTGAGGGTTTTTTAAAGGGGGGTCGGAGGTATTTTCTGTGTGTCAAAAAGAAAAAAGTTAATACTTATCTAAAACTGGTAAAATAATTTGAAAATTATTATATACTTGGTCACATAATCCTAAAATAGAATTTTCTTGAAACATAAAAAAATCCCAAAACATCTCAGAAATAAAAGGTTAACCTTGAGCAGGTAGATAAGATGTATTTGAGACTTGGAGCACAAATAAAAAAAAGAAAAAAAACTACAGAAGTCCCCAAGGCCAGATGAGATTTCTTTTGATTTGTGAATGATGGTTGCTCCTTAAAATGTGGGTGTTAAGTGCTGTCAAGTCGCTTCTGACTTATGGCAACCCTATGAATCAATGGGCAGGCATTTAGCAGGGCTGAAGACAGGAAGACAGCCATTGGAATGCTTTATGGAGGCAGTGTGACCACCCCACCCATTTTATGCCTCTCACAAAAGGCAATCACCACTGACAGAATGAGGTGGGAAAAAAGCAAATTGGAAGATGCAAACATGTTTGACATGAGCAAGACATGAGTTTTCAGTTTTTACTTAGCTGGGCCTATGTTTGAATTCTAAACATTTTGGCTAAAGCAAGCATGTTTATTGAAATGAATTGGTCTTTATGTTATGATGTCACCATGATGTCAGATTTTCTATAATGGTCTGAACTTTGTTTTCATTGGTGGACATATCTTTAGAACAGGAGCTCCATGTCTCATTGGATTCTTTTATGTAAAGAAAATAAGCTTTCTATTTTTTTCCCCTATTGAAGTTCACCTGGACAAACAACTCAAATATTAGCCAATAGTTTTGCACCCAACATGGGGCCCTTTGTCTAAAATGGGAGGAGACTGGTGGGGGATCTGAAGGCATTGGCAAGGTGTACCAAGACTAGTGTTTTGTGTTTGTTTGTTTTGTCTTTGTCAGTGTTGGATGGCCTCCACATTGCCTCCTCTCAAATTTTTCCTCAGTAAGGAAAATTTAAACAGCAGAAGATAGGTAAAGTTGTCTCCTCCCAAAGGTAAGTCATGCATTTGAGGTTTATTTTGGGGAAAACAGAGAAATGTGAGAATATCAGTGTGCCATTAAGAAGTTCAAAATCAGTGAATGGATTGAGCCTACTGTTCAATTCGGACCCATTGAAGTGGATGTTATTGGATGGACAACTGTAACGGACTTGCCCCACCCTGAAGGGCTGGTGGGTGTGAAAGGCCTAATGAAAAGGCCTTAGTGACAGCCAGAGTTATACAGAAGGCTTCACTTTACTGAGGATCCCATTTGATTACCTATGGCCAGGGTTAGGGGGAGCTAGAGTTCAAGCAGTATATATAGACAGTGCAGTGCCTGTCAGAGTTTAGTCGAGATTGAGAGTCAAGATTGGGACAGAGATTCAGGAAGAGCCAGAGTTTGACAGAGAGCGGTCTGTCAGATCTGAACTGAAGGATTCTGTCTCAGCAGTGTTAGATGACATAAGTCCAGTCACTCTACAAGCTGAGGAGGCTTGTCAGAGAAAGGAGCCCCTGAGTTTGGTGCAAAGTGATGTGCCAGTGAATACTGTCCAGAGCTTGAGTCTGCCCTACCCCTGTGTAACACCAGTCTTGGGAAGGCCCGATCCAGTGGCAGTGAGGCCAGTTTGGGATTAGTGTGAGAGAGGGAGGCCATTTGTGCCTGAATCTCACAGGGCATAGACTGGGTGTGTGTGTATTCAGTGGGTTGTGGATCAGAAAGGACTAGTATCTGTGAAGAAATTTAGTAGATCTAAAGCAAAATCTTTCCTGAAGAGACAACTGCGTGTGTCTGTGTGTGTGTGTGTGTGAAACCTAAGTAACATCTGAAGGTCTGCAATTTTTAAGTGAAAAGAACCTCTCTGAAACCATCAAGTGTTAGTACCTCTCTGAGCCAGTTCAAGAAGCCTTTCTCTTGTTTTTAAAATAAATTTAATCGTTGTGTTCAAGTTACCCTCATGCCAGCCTGTGTTTGTGTGTGAGAGATTGAAGAGTGCCTGTTTGTGTGGCTAAAATCCCAACCAATTTGGGTTCCCTCCATTTTTTAAATTAAGGGACTCTGAAGGACATTCCCCTCAAACCAAGAGCGAATGTGAGGTGGGATCCTTTATTATATTTGGCAGCCAATAGCAGTTTTGGGATTCCTAGTTCCTTTTCTTTAATGGTGGCAGCAGAGTAAAAAGAAGATCCATGAACACTAGTCTGGGGTATTTTGGGTGGCAAAGGTATCCCCACTGGTCAGTTTAGTGGGAACCTTGATTGTAGGCCACCCGCCCCATTACAATTGATAGCTAGCAGTGGGATAATATCTCTTCCTCGCCCGAAATATGAAGACACCCCGTTACAACAACCATCTAAAGGAACACGTGTGAATGTGAGCTTGTGAGTTCCTGTTGAGTCTTCCCTATTAACAGTCCTTGAGTTAAAAAAAAGAGTTTATGTGGAGTGAGTGGATTGCATGGACAGACATTAGGAAAGAATGTTCACTCTGTAGACCAGCATATCATTTAAATGGCCTCCATTAAAGTTTGAGGAGGACTGGGAAGATTTGGGGAAGGGAAACTGGCTGAGTGTAGGAAAAAAGGACAATTTTTGCCTGCTACAATTTTTAGTCAAGAAAATACACTGTGCTGTGCACAGGAGAAGAAAGGAAATTGTAAACATGTAGAGGTTAGTAAGGTAAAATCCAAATTAAAAGTCCAAATTGTAAATCTAAAATTCAAATGTTTTAAAATAAGAGCTAACAGAATGCAAGATCTGGATTTTGTTCTCTAGATTGAGAAATTATATTCAGAAATGTGCTTTTGTATAAAAAAGCCAGTATTCTAACTAACAGCAGTCAATGGAGTTAATGATGACTCTGGTTGGCCTTTGAATGTGGAGGTTATAGGGTATGTTGCTTTGCTCCACAATAAGTGATATCATATACTCCAAAGCTATAGCAAGTCTATGCGATTTTCTCATAAGGTAGTCCCTGTGAGTTGTCTGTCAGCAAAATGACCTACAATTACCTAGAATGATAGACAGCTAATATACAGAGGATTGGTTTAAGAGGATCTCATTGTAGATCAGGTGACAATGACCAATGATGAAAACTGCAACAGCAGGAGTTTTAGTTCATTCTGGACTCTTTCTTTCGGGCCCTTTGGCCAGACAGGTAACATTCCAATTTTGTTAAAAACATTTTGGGACTGGTCTTTGACTGTCAAGAGATCTTTTGGATTCTTGATGAGACAAATAGCCAAGAACAATTGTTCTTGTTTTTACAAGAAAGACAGACTGTTAGGTAAGTTCCTTCGGTAATGTCTGGAAGGAAGCTATTATTTATTATGTGTAACAATGATCGTATTTAATTTGTCTTCTCTTAGAAATTTCTTGTATTGAAGTTGTTTATTTCTGACTATTTCTTTTCTAATATGGCTCAAGTAAACATTTATATTTTTAAATCTCTTGAGTTATTGATTGATTTGAATTTGACAAAGCAGTTCAGTATAACAAAAGGAAAGCAGATCAGACAGTAGGCAGAGGCCAGGATGGTAACTGTTTTAAACTTACTGCCAACTGAGTCATTATTGGTCTTCATTATATTCTGTGCTAATGTACATTAACATATTGACTCTCCAATACAAATTTTAGAAAGTAAGGGGAAAAGGTAAAAATGGGAATAACCATCTTAAATGATATTTCAATCACTGGACATTTTGTTTCAAAAAACTCACATTTTTAATGGGGACAATATATAATTAAAATATGTTAATCATTTTAAGCTGAACTAGATAATACCTGTGGTGGAAGAAGTGGCAATCTGATGTAGGCAAGTAGCATGCTCAGGTCATTGCATCTCTTCGGCATGTCATATTTGACCCACATCATTAAGGCATGGAAGATGGTCTCTTCATCAGGAACATTCACATCGTCACTGGCAAGAAGCTTGTGGAGTTCATCTGCTGGCAACAGTAAAAACTCTTGGTTTCTAATAACCTCCATTATGTTCTCCTGCAAAGAAAAACACACACAACAATTTCAGTGTTTACCCATGGTAAAGAAGGGCAAAAGTTATCTGTAAAATGACCTTATGAAGTACGGAGTCCCAAAGACATCTTCAAGATGGCTGCCATGTTAATCTGCAGTAGAAGAGCTAGTTTTCAGCCCAGTAGTACCATCCACAAGATTTTCAGGATATAAGCTTTTGAGAGTCAAAGCTCTGGGCTTTGACTATTGAAAAATTATATTACAAAAATTTGTGAGTTTCTAAGGTGCTAGTGGACTCAGATCGAGCTCTTCTAAACACATCTTAATTTCAGAGTTAAATTTTACTATTGAAGGTTAATCTGCTGTCATGTTACAGACACGGATTTGTGAAATAATTGCTCACTGGCCTTGATTTGGAATGATATTAGGAAGTCTTCTTTAATAAACACATGCTCTTCATGAAAAGTGAGTTTCAAGTCAACTGATCTTTCTCACAGTGTCTCATCTGTAAGGGCTTTATCATGAATTTAGCAATAGCTGGTTGTAACTGCTTATTAGTGCATTTATGTTAGGGATAACTAAGAATGTTTCACTCAATGATATTCAATCTTTGCTTATTCTATAGGCTGGATCCCACAAAGGATTTCTGCAGATGGAAGGGTGGTCATTTTTATCCATTTTTCTCCTCCAACAGCAGAATTCTAGTTCATCAATCATACTGTCTAAGGGGATCTAGCATTTTGAGTGGCAGAAGAACAGGAAAGACAAGAATTCTTCTCAGTATTCTTTTTTTTTAGTATTCTTCCCCCCCTTAGTATACTTTCTTTGAGGATTCAGCACTATTTGCTTTTTTATTATTGTTTTCTGTCACTTGATTAGTAGCTGTCTTGAGTTTCCTGTAGAAAAAGAATGAGGGAACAAAAACATGTCATTGAAATAGAAAACTTTCTCCCTCTCCCCTTTCCGAGTTGCTCAGAGTTTAGCATAAACTGATCAAATCTTTTTTTGAGAGGTGATGGTGTCTGCAAATTTATTTTCTTAAGCATGTTCTACTTGTAACTGTTGTCTGCTCCAGTCTCCCCATGTGATTTCTAAAAGGAATTAATTACATATTATACTCCTTACACAGATATGCTGTTTGCATCAGTAAAGACTTGGACCTGCTTGCTTTATTTTCGATCAAAGCATTTTAGATCCTCAAAAGATGCTAACCACAGATGCAGGCGAAAAGTCAGGAGAAAATGCTACTAGAACACGGCCATACAGCCCAGAAACCACACAACACCCCAGTGATTCCAGCTGTCAAAGCCTTCGTCAATACATTGTAGATATATTGTCGAAGGCTTTCACTGTTAGAATCCTTGGGTGCTAATAATGGTAGATGCTATTGATTCTAACATTCTCTCTCTGGCGTTTAAGCATCTGTAATAACATCTTCAGAGGATCATCAGAGGATCCTCTGAAGATGCCAGCCACAGATGCAGGCGAAACGTCAGGAGAGAATGCTGCTAGAACACGGTCATACAGCCCGGAAACCACACAGCACCCAAAACATTGTCGATAGTTTGAGTGACAGGCGGCCTCATCCAAGAGCCATGTAACCATCACTATATCCTGAGACTTCCCAACAGAGTAGGGAGGTTCAAAAAGCCTTCAAGACACCGAAAAGCCTCTATGAGCCTCAATTGGTTACGGCACCTAAAAGTGTGGTTTAAGTCCACAGTATGGGCTGCCAGCATAATGGAGCCAACTAAAGTCACCTCCTCCCGTGGCCATGCCCAGGCCCACCTGGGTTAGGGTTTAATGTTAAATATTTACCACTGTTTAGGACATCCTTGCCCTGACATGAATGGTCCAGGTTAAGTCCTCAGAGCTTGAAAGCTAATCATGGGCCATTTCTGCACAGATCCCCCCAAAGTTTGCAAAACGTTTTCTATTCCCCACTCACCCCCCAAAAAATTATTCCTGGCCAACATTTTGTTGTCATTCCAGGCTTTTTTTTTTAACAGATCAGTAGATTCAATGCTATGAGGCTTCAAATTCTCTAGGGGTCATGCCTTCAAAACTACAGAGGCCTGACTTCCCAATTTTTTTAATGACCTAAATACAACATGAGACAGCCAGTACGAGCTCAGAAAATGGTGCTGATAAGGAAGTCCAGGTACTGCAGAGTGGCATGGGAAACATTTTAAAGAGGTCCACGCAGCAAGCGTTTTTACCGTCCTCAGGGCACTGTTTTTGGGGCATGCGGAAGCGGCCTTACATTGAATGAGTCAGCTGTGACTTGAAGGCAAAAGAGAAAGAAGGCCATTCCATCCCCTTACAAGCAGGCAAAACTTTACAAGCTAAGGTGAAAGAACAGTGAAAGGGGGCGTTTTTTTGTGCACAAGTTTCAAGATCTGATCAGAAAGGAGAAGAAAAAGGAGCTTCCTGTCAGTCTTGGGAGTTTCTGCTTTTGCAGTTCGACAGGCAGATGTTGCATCTTACTTGAGCAGGAAGAGCAGGGACACAGCAACCTGCCTTGTCTCTCCTCCAACAGACTTTCATGTGCTGTCAGACTTGGGCAAAGAAAGAAAGGCAGATTTTATGAGAAAGGCCCATAACCTTTCCATCCCACACTCCCAGACTGAGAAAAGAAAGGCAGACAATTCCTGTCAAGAATTCTTGCCACACTTTGATGACATGAGCAAATGTCTTCTCCCTTTCACCTTCCCCGACTCTTATGGTTTGAGCCAGGAGCAGACATAACAAGGCGGAAAATACCCCAAAGCACCGATCTGCATAATTAGTAGTCCATCTGCATAAGTTGCAAATAGTGCTGCCTGAATTAGAGGTTCTGGGATGGGGCAGTCTTATGTGGATAGTTATAATGTGTGGTGTTCTGAGAATTTATAATAGAAATGCTTACAGGCATTTAACAACCAACCAGCTCAAATTACTTCCTACTCCAAGAGATATAATGTTCAGGGAATGCAATTACATTAATAAATATTTTATACAATTGACAATTGAATCCAACTCAGTTATGAAGATTTAATTCCATTTGATAATCAGAGCTAGTATCAAATTTTGAGGCCTATTCCAATATGACTTCTCTGGCTTCGGGATGCACGTTACCACAAAGAAATAATGTATTTGCCACATGAGATAGCACTTTGCTTGGCAGTAAAAATCCTCCATAGTAAAAATGCAATTATTTTATTTGGTGTATTGTCGAAGGCTTCGTGGCTGGGTTTTCTGGGCTGCGTGCAGAGGTGGGATCCAACAGGTTCTCACAGGTTCCCGAGAGTAGGTTACTAATTATTTGTGTGTGCCAAGAGGGGGTTACTAATTGGTGATTGTGCCACGTGATTTTTGCCTTAGTTACGCCCTCCTCTCAGCAGTAGCGCGCAGAACTTGAAGCAGTCTAGCAGGAGGTGCACCGGCGTGCATGGCAGCCTGCGTGCATTCGTTTCCCACCCAAGGACCAGCGCAGCGGCTGCGTCCTTGCCACAGCCCTGCCCCCGGAATTCCCAGCCACGCCCCCTCGGGCTCCGCACAGCCCCATTGGCGCTACGCCACAGTTTGAATCCCACCACCATGTGAACCTGTTACTAAAATTTTTGGATCCCACCACTGGCTGCGTGCTGTGGCCTTGTAGCTTTAGCTCTAACATTTCACCCACATCTATGACTGGCTTCTTCAGAGAAATATCATGGTAAGATATATGCCATGGAGAGAAATGCTTCTTACTGTGACTTTCCTCTGAGGATGCCAGCTGTAGGTACAGGTGAAACATTAGGAGCAAAAAGTACCAAACCCCAGCCAGACAGCTCGGAAAACAACCAATTTTATTTGTTTTCTTTTTCTTTTTTGCTTGTTTTCAAATCACGATATATGTCTGCATTTTTCCTCTAAACATTTAATGAACTCCTTCTCCTTCAACCTCAAATTTCAAAATATCTCACAAGTAACTTATTTCTTCTTCAGGATATTTCCTTTATTGTTAGTTTTGGTCTGCCTTTCTTCTAGATGCCAACATTTTGTTGTGGTTGTTATTAACAGCTAGCAAAACACCTAAGTTTATGACAGGCCCAGAGCAGACATGTATGTGGAGGAACAGCCATAGATCTCTCACTGGGAGAGTAGAAACATAATACATACCATTATGGAACCACTGTGACTAAAACTATTGTGCCACCCCAGGTCAGCAGTGGAATGACAGCTTATAAGGGAGAAAGGTATACTTGGACCATCCCTAGACTGGAGGTAAATGTGTTTCATGACCATAATAATTGAGAATTGTTTGCTTCTGTTTGCTTCTACTTCTGTTTGCACAGTCTCACTTTATCGAGTGCAATTACATCTGGGGTACTTTGTACCATTCTGTCACAGTATTGAGTTGCTGTAGCTGATATGGGGTGGGGGGAAGGCAACCAAAACCATCAAAAAGTTTGGAGTAGTTTCTGTACTAGGAAATGTTAAAGACTTGGGGGCTTGTCAGTTTGGGAGGCAGGGAGGAAGATAAACAAGATGGGTGGGACAGAACAGAGGTATAAAATTATGTGTGGGGCAGAGCAATTGGATAGAGACCTTTTCTCTTCCATCATAATATAACTTTGGGACACCCAATGAAGTTAATGGGCAACCAACTCAGGATGAATAGAAGTATTGCTTTTTCACTCAAAGAGTACTTAACCTGAGAAATTCACAGCCACAGGGTATAGTGGTGACCACTGGTTTATTTGGCTTTAAAAGGGGTTAGAAAAATCAATTGAGTACAGTTTCATTGATGGCTATTCATCACCATAACGAGTGGAACCTCCATGACTACAGGCAGTCCACCCTACTAGTGTAAGTGGCACCTTCACCAGCAGAGAGAGCAAATATAGAAGCGGACAGGTGCTGTAGAGCTCCGCGGACTAACGCAGAAGAGCTGTGTAGGCCTAAAGAAGAATGCCAGCTTGGCTGGAGGCAGACTAGGGCATTCCCAGGCGTGGAACCAACTTTAATCAGCTTCCACTGGGATTTTTGCCCTGGAATGCCCCCAGCACGGGCATCTGATTTACAACACCCAAAAGGATGGCATAAGTCTGTTTTTAACAATGGGGGCTTTTCAGGCAGCTGGAGATTCTCTGCCTTCTCACGCTTGCAGGAGGTAGCAGAGAGGAGTGACTATCTGCAAACGTAGCAGAGAGCAATAATAAACAGGTCTACTCAGAATCCTACTCAGGCGTATTCAACAGGGTTATCTTCCAGGAAATCATTGCTTGGGCTGTGATGGTTTGACTTATGATGATCCTGAAGAGTTTACAGAGCAAGAGATTGTCTGTCTCTGCCTGGGCTGAGAGTGTACTGAGATAACTGTGAATGGCCCAAGATCACCCAGCAGGCTTCATATGGAGAACTGAAAAGCTGAAGCCATTTCTCCAATCCACCACTCTTAAGCACGACACTCTGCTGGCTCTGATAGTGCTACACTGATCATTTCTCCTTTCTGTAGAAGATAATTTATCCTACAGAAAGTGCTGGGCAAGAATGACACTTTTCTTTAGATGAGAGTCTCACATTTCATTGTCTTCTTCCTATTATACAAGAGGAAGGCTCACATATATTTGACTGAAGAGGATGTAAACCCATTATAAGTAATGATAATGATACTCATTTGAACCTGCATGAAGAGTTAATACTTAAAACAGTATTACCCCAATGAACAGAAGACTAAATAGCTTGTGTGCTCAATTACAGTAAGGGTAATTGTTTTTTATTTATTATTCCTTTCCATATTTAAATGTTCAGATCACCAGTGCTTTATAATTCCTGTTCATATTAATCTAAGTACGATGCCTTTTTTTTAAAGGCAAAGTATCCCTTAATGCTTAGTGTAGTAGAACATCTGCCACTGGGACTTTTTCTTCTGGCAACTCAGTATTTAATAAGATATTTCCCAGTTATATGCTGACCTGCTTTTACCTTAAGAACATTCAACAGGATTACAGAACAAAACAAGCTCATAGGTATGTGCAGAAGAGCACATTAGAAGGCACCCTTCCATGAGACACCTGGAAGAAGAAGAAGAAGAAGAAGAAGAAGAAGAAGAAGAAGAAGAAGAAGAAGAAGAAGAAGAAGAAGAAGAAGAAGAAGAAGAAGAAGAAGAAGAAGAAGAAGAAGAAGAAGAAGGAGGAGGAGGAGGAGAGGAGGAGGAGGAGGAGGAGGAGGAGGAGGAGGAGTTTGGATTTATATCCCCCCTTTCTCTCCCGCAGGAGACTCAAAGGGGCTTACAATCTCCTTGCCCTTCCCCCATCACAACAAACACCCTGTGAGGTAGGTGAGGCTGAGAGAGCTCTGAAGAACTGTGACCAGCCCAAGGTCACCCAGCTGATGTGTGTGGGAGTGTACAGGCTAATCTGAATTCCCCAGATAAGCCTCCACAGCTCAGGCAGCAGAGCTGGGAATCAAACCCGGTTCCTCCAGATTAAATACACGAGCTCTTAACCTCCTATATAATCGTTTCAGAATATAATCTGAAATGTTCACGTCCCTACAGTCCCCCTTTGTGTTATACTATACCAGAAAGACTGCTCCACAGTCTTATACTATACCAGAAAGACTGCTCTATACTAATTCCCAGAAGATAACACTACCATTTATCTTTCATTGTGGCCTACTTACTACCCTAAAGAGGAAAAAAACAAAACACACACCTCATTTTGGGATAACCAGTTCCCAGGTACTGGCCAACCCAAACTTGGGACTGGCGGTGCTGTTTCAAAGTGGGTCTTGCTTATTCCTTCCCATGCAAAGTGATAACAATGTACATGTTTTGGACTTAGTGATCCTGAATGAAAGAGTAAGAATTCAAAGTGCAAATCAAATGCTGGTGACAATTGTCTTTCAAAATATTGGATTAGGGAAAGAGAGAGTGATAAGGAGAAAGGTATGGCCCATGCTAACTTCATCTTGTGAGGTCTCAGAAGCTAAGAAGGGTTGGGAGAACACCAAGGAAGTCCAGGCCTGCTACACAGAGGCAAGCTATGGCAAACCACATCTGAATATCTCCTGCCTTGAAAACCCTCTGGGTCACCATAGGTCAGTTGCAACTTGATAGCATTTTCCACCACCACCACTTGAGAAGCTCTGTGGAAAGGAAAGAACCTACAGTGATATTGCTGCTAATCTCCTGTTCATATGAGAAACTGGGCAAATCAACAAGGTATGGAGAAAGATTACTTTTTAATATAATTTTGTTGAAAATGTATATTTCCCACCTTCACCTTCAAAATAAGTGTGTTGTTTCTGACTTAAATTATAAGTAAATTCACCCAACTGCCTAAATCAGGAGTACATAAACCCACTATTCGAAAAGTTTGGCCAGTCAAGGTCCATTCACACATGTGTGGTCTCCTTTGCTGTGAGTGTATATTACCTTTAGGTTTGAGTCTCAGTTCCCTTCATCAGCAATCACCCTGCCCTCAGATCAGAGAATCCCCACAGTTTCCAAAAGCTCTTTGGAAAGCAAAAAAACCATAGCCACACATTGGGTTTTCTCTCTCCTTCCTGTATTTCTCCACCCACGCCACAGTAGTTCTTCCTATTCTTTGGGCCACCATTTCAGGCCAATCAGAAGGGTTTCTTTTTTTATTCTCATGGTAGTTTATTGCTGGAGTGGTGAACTCAGTGAAATTGATAAGGCTGATTTTATTAACAAAGCTCTTGCTGGCCTTCCTTGTCTCCCCCTGCCCCACTATAACTGCCACCACCTCCTTTCTTCCCTTCTTCCCTCCCCTCTCAGGACATGTTTTTATTGCTTGGTATGCTTCTGGCTCTTTTTTAATTGGCTGCCTAGTTTATCCGAGGTAGGTCTGTAAACAAACGCTAGACCAAACATGGCAAAAAAAAATAGTGGCAGCCAGGCAATATCTTCAAATGGAGGTTGAGTTGAAACAAGGAGGTGGGTGGGTAGGCAAAATGGCAGATCAGTAACCTGTGTAAACAAAAAACTACTGGAAGGAGAAGAATGGTGTAAACAGGAACACCCCCACTGTGAAGCAAAGTTTGAGAACCGATGGCTTCTCAGTTGTGTGGTGAATAGTGCATGCATAAATGGCCAAGGTTTTCTCAGCCTTCAGATGTGGTAGGATACTGTGAATCCACTCCTTTGAAAGTGTCAAGGAGCTTCCCACAGGTAGAATCTTCAGGAGTGGGGAAAGCATCTTGCCCTGAGTAGAAATGACCACCATTCGCAGAATTGTTCTATGGGTGCCATGATTTGGTAATAGGAACATAATGGGAAGAAAATGGGCAGGGGATTTTTCAGGAGACAAGTACTAAATGAGTAAATGCATAAAAGAAGTCACTTTGGGTAATAGAAAAGAAACTAAGCATGCTATATTGATGCAAAGATTTAGTGCATGATTACCTATTGTGCGGCCTGAAAGTTTATTCTGAATTTCAACAGGTAGCAATCTGCCTTTTAAATATTACCCTGATTGTTTAAATTGACGGTGCCTAATATGTGGAAACATTTTGGGATAGACAGTTATATATATTAACAATAGTATGGGCACTAACTCTGCGATCCTTACCAGAACTGCTCTCTTCTAAGTCTAGCGAAGTCAAGGGGTTTAGAAGGATATAACTCTGCTCAGTATTCCACAAGTGAATATGCTACAACAGAATGAAATATCACTTTTCCATTTGCTTTCCACCCGGATAAACTCACAGACTGTATTGTCACTTTATCCTAAATTAACTACTCACATAAACTTTTTAAGGAGTGCGTTAGATATCAAGTCACCGAGAACCTGTCACATTAAGCTGTTTTGCCCTGACAGAAACACATACAAACTGCTCATTGAACGGTTCCCTGAATGCTGAAAATATGCCAATGTGCGCTCTGAATCCCAGAGATAAATTTCAGTCTCGAATTAGACTAGAAAGCATTTGTCATGTGGCACATTATATCGATTAAACTGACAGATCCATATGGTTTATTGGCCTCTTGCAAACTGCACACTTGGAAAGGATGTTCATTGTGCTTTGTTTTGTCAAAAGTAGCCAACGATCTCACAATATCAGCAAGCTGTAATGTGCAGTTCCCCACACACACACGCACACGCACATATGTGCCTGTTTCTGACTAAAGGAAATATAAATAGCTTTAGCTGTGGGCGTGTACATATACACATACACAGAAGTGGGAGCCATTCAGTTCTCCCTGCTTTTGATTCCTTCCCTCTCCCCTCAATTATCTGTGACTTCTCCCCACATCACCTCTCTTACTGTCTCTCTCCCCCATCTGTCCCTCCTCATCTCTTTCTTCCATTATGCCATCACTGTTTCTTTTTCTGACCCTCCACCCCATAATTCTCTTTCTGCCCCCACCGCATCACACTGTTTTCTCTCTCTCTGCCTTCTACATCACTACTTTCCCCTTTTTCTCTTTCTGACCCACTGATCGATCGATCGATCGATCGATCGATCCTTCCTTCCTTCCTTCCTTCCTTCCTTCCTTCCTTCCTTCCTTCCTTCCTTCCTTCCTTCCTTCCTTCCTTCCTTCCTTCCTTCCTTCCTTCCTTCCTTCCTTCCTTCCTTCCTCACCCACCCCGTCACTTCCCCTTTCTGTATTAGTAGCACTGGACCACCCAGCCTCTTCTCTGCTGCTGTGGAAGCTCGCCTTCTCCCCAGTGGCAGTTTTGCCACTTTGGAGATCAGTTGGCTGCTCCCCTGCCCTCTTCCCCAGCTTGTCTGATCACCTCCCATCACCACCACCAAGCCTAATGCTGCTGGCACACCACAGTTCCTGGTTAACTCACCCCCACTAGCACCAGTGCTAGCAGATACCCCTCACTGAT
Organism: Sphaerodactylus townsendi; assembly: GCF_021028975.2. NCBI lineage: Eukaryota > Metazoa > Chordata > Lepidosauria > Squamata > Sphaerodactylidae > Sphaerodactylus > Sphaerodactylus townsendi. The sequence goes on along the minus strand of NC_059428.1, from coordinate 125,467,377 downwards.
GCACATGCTACAGGGCGACCAAAGCTTCTGTCTGCTTTCAGCCAATACCTCCATCCCTGGTGGACCCAGCCCACTTCCACTTCCCCTCCCCTGTTGCAGCTCTTGACCACCACATGACTTCCATCAATGATGCTGACCCCTGAAGGAGGAGAAGAAGAGTTTGGATTTATATCCCAGCTTTCCTGTTAGGAGACTCAAGATAGTGTTCAAGCTCCTTTACCTTCCTCTCCCCATCACAGACCCCTTGTAAGGTAGGTGGGTCTGAGAGAGTTCTGAAGAACTGTGACTAGCCTAAGGTCACCCAGCAGGAACACATTTGGTTCACAGGATAAGCCTCTGTCACTCAGGTGGAGGAGTGGGGAATCAAACCCCAAAGAGGTGGAGGTATGTGTGTTGACAGCCAATATGCAGACAGCAATTTAGCTTGGGGAGATTTAAACCCACCCTCATAATTTTTGTTTTCAGTTTTTAGTTTTTCTATACAAACTGGGGGGGGGAGAGAGTTTTCAGAAAAAACCCTCTCTTGTCCCCATGTTGATGGAGGGAGGAGCGGTCACTGCCCCTGCAGCTCTCCAGCATTGTTTGGAGGCGGTTGCTGGTTGGTTGCAACAGAGCAGGTTAAAACTTAACCCATCGAAGACGGAGATCCTTTGGCTTGGTCGTGGGGGGGAGGGTGGGAATTTCCAGCCGCCGGTGTGGGAGGGGGCCTTATTGGCACCGGCCCCCTCGGTCCGCAGCCTGGGGGTCCACCTGGATTCGTCTCTTTCAATGGAGACCCAGGTGGCCCATACAACCCGGGTTGCGTTTTTTCATCTTCGGCAAGCCTGGCGGTTGGTTCCCTTCCTCTCCCACGCAGACCTGGCCACGGTGATCCATGCAACGGTCACCTCCAGGCTGGACTATTGTAACTCGCTCTACGCGGGCCTACCCTTGCGGTTGATCCGGAGGTTACAACTGGTCCAAAATGCTGCAGCCCGGCTGCTCACGGGAGGCGCCTTCCGTGACCATATTCAACCAATACTGCGCCGGCTGCATTGGCTCCCGGTCGAGTTCCGGATCGTCTTCAAGGTATGGGTACTTACCTTTAAGGCCTTACGCGGCCTGGGACTCTCATACCTTCGGGACCGCATTACCCCATATGTCCCTACTAGGCCTCTGCGTTCAGCAGAGGCCAATCTGCTGGTAGTCCCTGGCCCCTCTATGATGCAGCTGGCCTCCACGTGGGCCAGGAACTTTACAGCCCTGGCCCCTGCCTGGTGGAACACTCTTCCTCCAACTGTCCGGGCCCTGCAGGATCTCAGTGAGTTCCGCAGGGCCTGCAAGACAGAGTTGTTCTGCTGGGCCTTTGGAGTGCCCAGCCGCTGATGGGTGCCCCCGCCTCCCCCCTTTGGGCCCACTACCATCTATGGGCCACTCTTCTTCTCCCTTTGGGAGAGTTTAGTTTAGTAGGAATTGTTACGGGCACTGCTGTCTGTTGTTTATTAACTGCTGCTTTTAACTTAAATTATTTACAGTTTATTCTGTACCTGTTATTTTAATGTTGTTCACCGCCCAGAGCCCTTCGGGGGTTGGGCGGTCTATAAGACCAATAAATAAATAAATAAATAAATGTGGGCTCAATCAGTGTAAAGCAGTATCTGGAAATGAGCCCATGTGTTATTAAATATACAGATATAAAAAGAATTGCCATAAGTCACATGACAAAGCCTCATGAGATTTTTAAAGCAAGAGATAGTGGTTTGCCATTGCCTACCTCTGTGTAGCAGCCCTGGGCTTTTTGGGTGTTCTCCCATCCATGAACATACCATGGCCACCTGGTTTATTTTCTGAGCTCAGACAAGCTGAGGCTAAGCATCGTTTATTCCTTACATTCCTGCCACACGTCCACATCCCAGCAAGGCTTATCTGCATTTCATTTTAAAGTTTTTAGACTATCAGATAGGTCAACACATTAGAGAATCTTACCTTGTGTATGCCCTCCCACCCTGCTGAAAAAACTACCCAAGAACAAATCACTGCCTCAACATATTCCATGGAGCTTAATCAAAGTAAGCAAAGCAGAGACATAACATTTTATCCATTTTTTCCACTACTCATAAAAACAGTATGACCTCTGCTCTGTTTGAATACGTACGTAAAAGCCAAGTGTGCTTCGGAATGCCAATTAAAGAGGCTGCTGCTGCCTCAGCAGTTAGATGGCACCGTTGGGTTGTTTATGACATGCTAAAATGCAAAGGAGTGCTTTGCCCTGCTTAACGAGGGACATGTGCTTTTCATTACCCAACTGGGGCATCCAGGAGCTAAAATCAATCGCTTTCCACCTTGATGCATTTGTCAGTCTTGCTGGTAGACACCTGAAAATTCCATATTGGTTGTATAGAGAAATCTCAGAAGACAAAAAAGAAAATAGTAAATACAGATCAAAGGATTTGCCTACAAACCAATTTAAGCAAGTTCCTTAACAGCAGTGCTTAAAAGAGTTGAAAACACTGCTTAATAGTTAGTATTCCATTGAAGGATAAAGCCCATTGCAGTGGTGGGATTCAGCAGGTTCGCACCACTTCAGCAGAACCAGTTGTTAAAATGGTGCTTGTAAACAACCAGTTGTTAAATTAGTTGAATCCCACCACTGGAATCAGCTGTTAAATTATTTGAATCCCACCATTGGCCCATTTGGTACATTCGACTAAGGCACCTTCCGCACATACAGAATAATGCACTTTCAATTCACTTTCACAATTGTTTGCAAGTGGATTTTGCTATTCCGCACAGTAAAATCCAGCTGCAAAGTCCACTGAAAGTGTATTGAAAGTGTATTATTCTGCATGTGTGGAAGGCGCCTAGGACCTGGTAGGTGCAGATGGCTACTTGTGCCACAGAAACATTATGGTGGATTCCACACAGCATATTTCTAACTAGCAGGGCCTGGCCACGCATTGCTGTGGCAATTGTCCTTCTCATCACAGTCCGCAACCCACACAGATGTCCATGCAGGTCCAATGATCCCCAGCATAGCCTTTTGGGGTGGTCAAATGGAAACCCTCTTTCCCTTTTCAATTCACATTGTTATATGGTGGTGTCTTGTGTTTTTAGTATAAGGTAACCCTGTCCATTCCACAATGGAACTGTCCAGAGTGCGAATTCTGCTGTCCATGAGGCTGGTTGACACATACAGTCCTGGCTTGGGTAAGGCAGAACTGGGGCAAGGAGGCTATCCCAGTCAGGCAGCAGAGGCAGGGTGGTGAGGCGTTCAGATCGAGGCCAGCTCTCTGGGTTCTTAAAGGGCCATGTGCAAAAGAAGCGGAGCCAGTAGTGCTGGTTTGCCCCCACCCCGTGGATTGTCTTAGAAGAAAAAGGCAAACTCCAGCTCGCTTTTAGTAAAAGAGAGCTGTGGCAAATATGGGTGAGGAAGTGGATAAGTGGTGGTTGGATGTGAGGGAGGGCAGAGTGAGGTGTGTGAGGATGAGCTGTATGTGTATGAGAGTATGTGTGCTGTGTGGTAGCAGTGGGTGAGGCACAGAGAGTGAAAGTTACCTGCGTGTGAGGGCGGGAACCCCACCTGACGTCTCACATGGCAAAGTGTGTATGTGTTTCACTTTCACTCGTATTACCTAACAGTATTACCTATTTACTGTTTTCAGTGGTCATCTTTGGCCATCTGTGCGAACATTATAAGGGCATACCAACCCCTCAGGCCACAGACATACTGCATGAACATTCTAAGGGTGACAGTTAAACACAGCCAGCTTCATGGCCTGGTGCGCCAGGAAAAAGACATTTTACCTGGCTCGGGTATGGACTTTCGGCGATTTGAAGGTCCGATTACCTGCCTGCAACAGGGAGGGACGTCATGTGAAAATTTGGGTGTGATCCATCCAACCATTTCTGCGTTAGGGCATGACTAACAGTTAGCTTTTTATATAGGTGAGGTGCAGACATTATAAATGAACCTGGTTTCCTTTTTTTCCATTCGCATGGGTGACATTTACATATTCAGGAAGCAATTGGAGCCCATGGAAACAACACAGGTTGCTTTTGTGCCTTTGCACAGAAATGCTTCTTTTTTTAAAAAAGTGAATGTGTGTGTAGCTGCACAGGTATACAGAAACGAGCCCTCGCAGCCACACCGATTTTCCTGCAATCCGATTGGCTGCACCTGTGCAGATTCGTATGTTCAACACACAAAATTCTAAAAAGAGAGAAAGGGACTGTCTTGCAATAACCAGGCAATAAGAATGTGTTACTTTAGATCTAAGAGTGCAATGGCGGTCGTGCTCGCTGCCATGGGGAGAAAATGGGCTTAGGGGACTTGCACAATGGCAGATGGGCAGAATAAAGCAGCTCCTGCTTGTGTTCACACGGAAGTGTCTTCAACATGGGATTTTGAAAAAAAGATCACTAGTTTAGCATTTTTTTTAAAAAAAAAACCTCAAGTTGAAAGGAATATAACTGGCTTAAGTCATTTCGGGGAAGAGACCTGAGCGAAGTTCTTTCCCCAAACTCTGTTTATAAGGTCCTGAAGATGTTATATTTGTGCAGTGCAGAATCCACCATTGTGAGTCTCTAGTAAAGCAAAAAGGGATGACAGGTGACGCATTATCCTTAGCAATTCTAATTACCAGTTTGTGATGGATGGTCCAAGCAGCATTATGTTGAAAACGTATACCTAGATATTTGAAGAATTTAACTCGCTGTACAGTATTGCCATTATTTTCTCATTTAGAAGGTTTCCAAGATTTTGTGAATGCAGGGATTTTAGATTTCACATAATTTACTGTGAGAGCCTATACCTTGTGCACAAGCTGCAGCAGCAGCTATTAAGAAGAACAATTTGGATTTATGCCCCACCTTTCTCTCCTGAAAGGAGACTCGAAAAGGCTAACAAACTCATTTCCCTTCTTCCACAACAGACATCCTGTGAGATACATGGGGCTGAGAGAGTTCTGAATGAACTGTGACTGGCCCAAGGTCACCCAGCAGGTTTCATGAGCAGAAGTGGGGAAACAAATCCAGTTCACCAGATAAAAGTCTCACGCATGTAGAAAAATGGGGAATCAGATTCCATTACTCTTGACCACTATACCGTGGTAGCTCTCACCACACAGGATGTTTCAAGCCTACCCATGAGCAGGATAATATGACTGCATCATCACTACATGATAGTAATGGCATATGAGGAGAGCTGAATTTGAGGTGATGAGCATCAATACACCACAAAGTCAGGGCAAGATCATTCATAAAGAGACCAAAAAAGGGAGTGAAGATGCATCCATGTTTAACCCTTTTTTGGCAGGAATTTTGGAGGTTAGTTTTCCTGATGAAGAGTATTTGGCTCATTCCACACATGCAGAATAAGGCACTTTCAAAATGCTTTCAGTGCTCTTTGAAGCTGTGTGGAATAGCAAAATCCACTTGCAAACAGTTGTGAAAGTGGTTTGAAAATGCATTATTTTGCGTGTGCGGAAGGGGCCTTTAATTTGACAGTTTGTTGGAGTGTACAATTTTCTTGTAAGAAATAGCAACTTCCAACCAATGCTCATCTTTATTGCTTTGTTCCAAAGTAAGTCTCTTGGGTACTTGCTTTGCTTTCATTCTTGGGGTGGAACTTGTAAAAGTACTGTGGCCATGATTCATCATTGCTGATTGTCCTGAATCAGGTACACAGTACAAACAGGTTCTGATCCTAATTAGGCTCAGAGTTGGTATCCTGCTGCTGTATTACACACCCGCCTTGCAATGGCCAGCATTTCTTTCTTGCATTAAGTCGCAGCTAACTTGGGGTCACCCCATGGGGTTTTCAAGGCAAGATATGTTCAGGGGTAGTTTGGCATTGCCTGCCTCTGCATAACAACCTTGGTATTCCTTAGCTGTTTCCCATCCAAATACTAAATGCTTTGCTTCTGAGATTTAACAAGATGGGGCTAGGCTGAATTATCCAGGTCAGGGCAGGTCATTGTACTGTACTGTTTTAATAAATGAAAAAATCACCAAACCCGAATTGAACTGGCAGGTGAGTGTCCCTAGTTCTTTATGTCCTTGACCCAGATGGTCCAGGCTAGCCTGATTCTGTCAGATCTCTGAAGCTATGCAGGGCAAGTTCTGGCAAGAACAAAGATGGGAGGACTGTCCAGACTCTATAGTATACATTTTATTACACTGTCCCCTCCTTATGGCACCTAGATCAAAATGGCTATCTCCGCTGTAAGCAAAAAAAGAGCATGCATCTGATTTGCAGAAGATCATCTTTTTATTAGACAACCCCAGCAGCCAGGTAACAGATCCAGTAGCCAAATTTCTTGACCTATATATAATTCAGAGATCCAAGGGTTAACTTGTCTAATTCCTTTTGCCCCCTCTCCCCCTTGTTTTAGCTTTCACTTTATATAAGTGAGCAGCAGTGGCGTAGGAGGTTAACAGCTCGTGTATCTAATCTGGAGGAACAGGGTTTGATTCCCAGCTCTGCCGCCTGAGCTGTGGAGGCTTATCTGGGGAATTCAGATTAGCCTGTACACTCCCACACAAACCAGCTGGGTGACCTTGGGCTAGTCACAGCTTCTCAGAGCTCTCACAGCCCCACCTACCTCACAGGGTGTTTGTTGTGAGGGGGGAAGGGCAAGGAGATTGTAAGCCCCTTTGAATCTCCTGCAGGAGAGAAAGGGGGAATATAAATTTAAACTCCTCCTCCTCCTCCTCCTCCTCCTCCTCCTCCTCCTCCTCCTCCTCTTCTTCTTCTTCTTCTTCTTCTTCTTCTTCTTCTTCTTCTTCTTCTTCTATACTGATATTCATAATTTTATTTTCATTACCTGTTTGGTGACTGAATTCACTGTTGATAGAATTGTATTACTATGCCAATAAAGGTTTTTGAATTTGAACTCAGATGGGAGCCCACCAAGGAAAACCAGGGTCACTATGTAGAGCAGTGGTTCTCAACATTCCTAATGCCGCGACCCTTTAATACAGTTCCTCTTGTTGTGGTGACCCCCCAACCCTAACATTTATCCATTTTACAGATGGAGAACACTGATGCAGAGAGTCTTAGGTGAAAGGGTCGTTCAACCCCCAAAGGGGTCACAACCCAGAGGTTGAGAACCGCTGATGTAGAGGAAGGTAATGGCAAACCATCTCTAGTAGTTTCTTGGCTTGAAAACTCTACAGGATTGCTACATGTTGGCTATGGCTAGACAGCACTTTACAAGCACATTTTTTAAAATGAAATAGATTAGGGCCAGCATTCTTAAAGACTCCAATTAAATTTCTGTTGGTGAGCATGAGTGATTTCGAGATTCTGATTTGGATTCACCAAAAGATTCCTTATGGTGGAAGGAATTTCCATAGAGGGATTTCCTCCCTTTCTCTCTTCTTTTCTACTGCAGCCCAGAATGTTCCCAGAAATTTAAATGAGGGACAGGGGACCTGCATGTACAGCATGAGGGGAGAGCAGATTGCCTAAGGTGGGAGACATAAATTTGCAAAAATCACACATTCCAGTGTTATGTAATGGTAAAGAGCAGTGGTCTATAATCTGAAGAACCAGGTTTGATTCCCCCTTTTCCACATGAGTGGTGGATGCTAATCTGATGAACCAAGTTTGTTTCCCCACTCCTTCACAGGAAGCCTGATGGGTGACCTTGAGTCAGTCACCATTCTCAGTCTCACCTATCTCAAAAGGTGCCTGTTGGGAGGGGAGAAGGGAGAGCAATTGTAAGCTGCTTTCAAACTCCTTAAAGTAGAGGAAAGCAAGGAATAGTAACCAATTTTTCTTCTTCCTGTGCATTTTTCTTCAGGAGAAATAAACTCCCTCCACTGGAGAACGACCTTTTTTTTTCTGTAGGAGAAAGGCCTTGTTCAATGGAAAAAGGTCCTTGTGAAGGAAGTCTTTATTTTTGGAAAAACACTTACAGGGATATAGAGGCTAAAACCCAGTGTGACACTGTGAGAGTCTTATGTTCGTAATGATGTATTGAATCACATTTGTGGTGTTCTGTTTTGTTAAGACAAAACGTGTAATATGCTTACAAAATGTGTTATTCGTCATGCAACTTCAGTCATATAATTAGTCATAAAACTTTCCTTCAAGATAATCCTCTGGTGGATCCAAGATCTCTGCCTAGCATGAGTACCGTTTGAATGCTGTTACATGACTGGTAGGTTGTAACAAAGTTACTAAGGACTCTCTGGTGCTCTTTGCACCGGAGTACAGTTTTCTGGTGTGTATTTTCTCTCTATCGAACATGCAGTAGATTCCAACTAGCACACATTTACCAGAGGTTTAGAGTTGTGCTGTTGGTGACCATGAGGAAACCAACATGGAACAACAATCAGATTGCAGGATGTGGCAATAAGAATTCACTTAGTTTTATTTATTCATTTTAAAATATTTATATCCTGCCTTATACCAGTCTCTAGGCAGTTTACGCAGGTTAAAACAATAAAACATCACATAAAATATCATAAACAAACTATGACAATTAAAACAAAATAATAAAAACTGCATAAAATTAACCTGAACTCACCCCTCAGACCTCTCCACTCCCCGTCCCCCACCCCCGATAATGTGTTACTTTCATAATGTGTTGCTTACCTGATTAAGGAAAGGGCAGAACCACTGGGGAACAGTCCTCCCCCCATTATGTTTTTAGCACTGGTAATGATGCCAAAGTTTCTTTCTTTCCTCTAGAAACAACTCAATTGTATTTGATTAGCGAGAAACTGAGAGATAAAATTGACAGGCTAAATTGCTCTTTTATTAAATTGCTCTTTTATCTTCAGCCTGCAAACAATTAAATTGCTGTCATATTTTAAAACACTCTTCTGAGAACAAATTCTAAAACAAAACAAAAAAATCATGGCTGTAGGTCTATTCAGTAATGAACTAGACCAATCCATTATTGTCCTATTTTCAAATGAGTTGTGGGGGCCATAGATCCAAACAGATATATTCTACTAATGAACAATTTCCACTATTGTTCTGCGCCATGTAATCATTTAAATTATAATGTGTTATATCCAATTACATAGACTAATTAAGGGATAAAAAATGTTATCCACATTAATATTACTGGGTTGGAGCACAAAAGGGTCTCCTTGAGAATGATAGCAAAATATCCTACTTGCTGTAAAAGGAATTCATATAATTCTTTGGTTAGCATTATACCACCATTTTGTCTTTCTGTTCAGTTTATTTATTTACAGTCATTGACCAGCAATATTGTAATATTACAAAGAAATAGCAACATTGAAGCAAATATTGCAAAATATGTGTATGACGCTGATCTGAGGTTTTCGCACTCTGCTAGCAATATAGCAGAACTTCCCCACTATATAAGAGATGTCAGTATCTTTATCCACAAGCAAGCATTCTACTAAGTTATCGTCATCAAATCTAGGAAGAGAAATTTAAAGCAAATAAATTGTGTTGGATGGGGGGCAGTGGAAAATCGCACCCAGGGCTTCAATGGCACTTGGGAGAAGGGCCATTTCATTCTGTGACTTGATATCTGTGAGCTGTTGACGAGCCGCCAGATTTTTGGCTCTCACAAGCCCCATTTCCAGGAAATACTCAAGAGTTAGGCTAGTCAGAAAATCAGAAAGATTTTCTGGAGGGCTAGAAGGATACCCTTCGGCCCTGTAAGCCTGAAATTCAGAGGAAAGGCTGGGATTCACAGCCACATCTTTCCAGGTCTGATAAATGTTCTATAAAGCCTAAGAGACATGCAGAACCCACAGAGTAAGCCCCAATCAGGGATCTGACTGAACCTATGACCAGTGGCGGGGCTACCAGGGGGCGGGTGTGTGTGCTACACACCGGGCGCACAACTTTGGGTCACATGGGGGGCAGAACATTACCCCCTCCCCCCTTCCCCCCTTGTCGGTTGGCCACTCAGCTCACCACCACCCCCGCCCCCCACGACACCACACACACTTACTTTAACAAACGGAGCAGGATGGAGAAGAGGCCTGCCTGTGTTCCCTTCCAGGCTGCTGGGAAATGTAGTTCCCACCAGGCCGTTTGCAGCCTGGAAGGGAACAGTCAGGCCTCTTCTCCAGCCTGCTTGATTTGCTAAAGTAAGTGTGAGGGGGCACCGCAGGGGGGCACCGTGGGGGGGGGGCACCACGGGGGCGCACGAAAAAGTCAGAGTGTGCACCGGGCGCACTCTGGCCCAGCTATGCCTCTGCCTATGACTGAGTGAAAGTCATATTAGAATAGTTCAGTTTGGAAATGTTTTACCCCAAAACCCACTGTACTACATGATGGGGGTTCACCTTGCCCTTGATCTTCTCCAGAAACTGGCTGTACAGTGCTTTGTTGTGCCAGCTTTCAGTCCTCATTTTAATCACATTTTTTTCTGTACTCTTATTTAGTTCTCTGGGGTTTCAGTAAATGCCTTTTTTCTACTTCATTCATTGCCTGTTCTTGACTTTACAGGCCACTATCTAGAATTATTAATAGAACTGAGGGTTTTAAAGATACTTTTCAGTGTATTTCTATGCAATGTGTTTTGAAAGTACTGAATTTTGCTGTTAGCTGCCCAGAGTCTGACTTTGGTCAGGGAAGAGTGGAATAGAAATCAGTCAGTCAATCAATGAATCACTACTATCTGATCAGTTCAGTAACCTTTATTAGGCATTTACATCTGATAAGTTTAACTGGAGATGCCAGGGATTGAACCTGAAACCATCTGCATGCCAAGCAGATGCTCAGCCACTAAGCCACACCTTTCCCCCTGCTTAGTTTATCCATAATCCCTACTTTCATCAGACTCCTATCAGGCTCATAAGAAAACAGAGTTGACAACATTGGGATGCCATTTTGAAAAAAAATCTGGCAAGCTTTCATGAGAATATAAAAATGTAATTTTGTGCAACATAAATGCTAAACTATTGTGTTCTGAAAAAAAGACAAATTTAATTTGGGGGGGCAAATCTGATGGTGTCAAACTTGACTGTTCCTATCCTAAATGTAAACTGCATCCATTCAAGCAGCAGGCCAAATGTTACCCATGCAGTAATTCAGCCTTATTTTCTAGCATGCTGGTTTCTTTTGTGGATTGTCATCTATAAAGTTGTAGGTTCTTGGAGTTAAATTAGGCATCAGATTGCAGATTAATGCACTGTGGACGATTTGCTTAGCTACTTTTCCAACAGGATTTGAAGCACTTCACCACCAGCGGTTGTCTTTTCTATATGCTCACTAATTGACTCGTTGTCCATATGCTGGTCCCGAAAGTTTTTTTCCTTCGTCTCTTTCCCCCACTGTGCCTTGATGAAGTGATGCTCTAATGTGCCGAGGCATCATTGCTGTATTAGAGAAAGCTTATCATAAAAAAGTTCCACACTGTGATAAGTGCTAGTTATCTCTATTCATTTCAAGCAAGCATCTCTAAATAGTCAAACCGCAAGCCGTGATCTTATGAAGTACAACTGTTTATAGCAAGAACGGGGGTGGAGGAGGGGAATATCAAAATCAAGAAACACTAACAGCACAATCCACAGTGGCAGCAGTATCACAGCAGTTAGGCATGGCCACCAAAGAGGACTGGGAAGGTGCTGAGAAGATGAAAAACCTAAAACTGAGCATAAAACCCCAACTCACTACTCCATTTCAACGACTTATGCATGCTATTTTTATGGTGTAAGTCTCCAGAAGCTGTGGGAGATGTTCCTCAGCTGAAAGCCCTCTGGAAGCAAACTAAAGTTGGCTCCGCCCCCAGGTCATTCCAGAATGCCCCTGTTAGCACTGTCACAGGCTCCTAAACTGGAGGAGTGCCAGCACAGCAGCAGCTTCTACATTTGGGTGCCACAGAGCCATCCCACACTTTGCTGCAGGCACCAGTGCCCCTTCAGATGTCATAGATGCCACTTACAACATTTGGACTGGTACCAACACCAGTGGCAGGGTCATACTGACTCCACACACACACAGGATCCCACCCCCTCCTTCATCTTCCCTCATCCTTTACCTCCCTTCAATCTTTGATGCGGAAACCTGTTCAGCACCATGAGGGCTGCAGCTACTGAAACTGCCTCCTTCTCACTTCTTTTCCCCTTCCCTTGCTCTCTCTCCACCCCCCATAAAGCTGTCTCGTAGCTGTTCCCAGCCTAACACCTTTTTCTGGCTTGCCACCCTGTCTCCTGGCTGGTCTGGTGGCCCGCTCTTTCCCACACCAGCCGGGGTGCTGACCGTCATCTGCTCCCACTTTCTGTGGCACACCTGCAGGAGGTGAGAGGCTTCCTGCATGGTCATCTTCTTGCCTCGCCTGGCTGCTGGTGACACTGTCTGGAGGAGAAGGGAGACTTCTCTGCATTGTGATTGGCTTGGAGTGTGTTGTCTCCACTCAGCTCTCGGCTTAGTTAATTATGTATACAAATAATATAGATGACACATAATGAGCTGGTAAAATGTTGAGGTCTTTCTCTCTTTTTCAGTAGTATTGTACAACCCTTGTCCCCCGCTTGTTGGAGTGATTGACTCAACATGCCTGGACACTTTGGAGGGTGGGTACTACATGATTCTATGTTGTATAAATTGTATTTCCTTGAATGGGATGTTCCTCTCTATGTCTTTATGTGGGAGCCACCTCTCTCTCTCTCTCTCTCTCTCTCTCTCTCTCTCTCTTTCTGTGTGTGTGTGTGTGTGTGTGTGTGTGTGTTTGTGTGTGTGTCCATTGTCCTTCCCATTTTCCACATAGCTATTCATGGAATTGCATGTATCTATATGCCTTTCCTGTAGAAACAATGCCTCATTAGTGAGCCAGTGTGATGCAGTGGTTAAGAGCAGGTGCACTGTAATCTAAAGAACCGTGTTTAATTCCCCACTCTGCCACTTGAGCTGTGGAGGCTTGTCTGGGGAATTCAGATTAGCCTGTGCACTGCAGCACATGCCAGCTGGGTGACCTAGGGCTGTTCACAGTTCGTTGGAGCCCCACCTGCCTCACAGGGTGTTGTGAAGGGGGAAGAGAAAGGAGTTTGTAAGCCCCTTTGAATCTCCTAATAGGAGAGAAAGGAGGGATATAAATCCAACTCTCCTCCTCCTCCTCCTCATACTCCCATACGCATCATGTCAGATCAGTGGCCACTTGTACCAACAAAAGCACTTCTAAGCTTCTCTCTCTCTCCTTTCAATTGCAACCCAAATGTGAATTGAATCTACTTGAGTAAATGTAAGTTTTACTTGCCTCGGTATACTTCTCAGGAGATTTATTCACCACACTCAATATCATGCTTCTATATTTGGGCAAACTCTTCTATATTGACCAAATATCCCAACATCCGAACATGCATGATTAGCAGCTCATGAGTATGGTGCCTATACAGAGAGGGAATGTCCACATGTGTGTTCCCTCCTTGTCATCAGCAACATTTGGAAGCAACATTGTTCATCATGGCAAGGGTGCATACATGTAAACATTTCATCTGCATATAATGTGTCATTCTTACAAACCAGTGATTACAGATGCCCTTGTGACAATTTCCCATCCATGTATGGAGAGGCTGTCTATTCAGGGGTTGTATGAGTGATTAGAGATTGCCTTGTATAGTTTAGGCACCTTGGCTGAACTATACAATAATATATGAAGTCAATAAATATACAAAGAGAAGGAGAGGGTCTAGCAGAACACAGAAAAAAATACAAAGGAGAAACCTATTACACCCTAGCTACAAACAACAAACTATAAAAATACCAACCAGCACTACAAACAGAACAACAGTGCTTGGTTTAATAGTGCCCATCTACTTTGTGCAAACGGCCGTTTGTTGTTTGTACGCTTCACATGTGGTTGCACTTTATTGCACAAAATATATTGACACTATGAAATGGAGTACTATTTTGTTCTGATTGTAGGGCTGGCAGGCATTTTTGTAGTTCGTAGTTTGTAGCCAGGGTGCAGTAGGTTTTTCCTTTGCATTTTACCTTTGGAAGGAGCTCTACAGTACCATAGGCTTTGATTGGAAATTATGCTAGGACTATCCTATAAAAATGTGTGTTTGTACCATGAATTGTCAAAGGTTTTCATGGTCAGAATTAACTGGCTGTTGTGGGTGTTACAGGCTGTGTGGCCACGCTCCTAACTTTTCACCCGCATCTATGACTGGCATCTTCAGAAGTATGTCACCGTAACATGTATTTCTCTCTAGGGTTTCTGAACCCCTACAAATAAAGCTATATTTATTCAAATACTGTTTTCTTCAGTTATAATTATTAGATATGTTATAATTGTGTGTGCGTGCACGTGTGCGTGTATGTATAATTAGATATATAGTCAAACCATGGCCTACTTGTACTGATATAGTTTGACAGAAACCTGTATGGTTCAACTGAAGCCAAATGCAAAAATCCCAGTTTTATTCAGCATTAGGATTATGCTAACTGTTTCAAGAAACAACACTGGAAAACACACACACACACACACACACACACACACACACACACACACACACACACACACACACACCCCAAAAAAAGAAAACAAAAACAAAGGATTTTAGTGTGGTGGCTAGTTCCTCCCAAATAGCATCCATAGAGATAGGACAAAAGTGAGTTCTAATGAAATTTCAGTGCAGAATGTAAAATTTTACTCATTGGACTTTTCTACACTCTTATTTTTTTTACTCGCGTGTCCATATTGTGTCTTTTCCCCCTTTTTCTGCACATGTTCTGCTCCCTCTAGTGGCTGCTTCATTAATACGTCCCTTCATTATAACATCATTATTACATTACCAGTGCAGGAAAATAAGCTGGAGATACAGCAATATCGGAGTGACCGCTAGAGGGAGCAAAATATGTGAGGATATAAGGAAGCAATGTAGACACACAAGATGTGAAAGGAAGAGAGCAGAAAAACCTATTGTGAACACAATGGCCCTTTTCAGGAAGTTCCACCTGTTGCCACAACTGTATTTCCATTCTCTAAACACCATCGTTCAAAGATAGTGTGATACCGAATGATACCTATCCATGATGGTCTTGGTACTACAACTTTAGAACAGAAATGACAGCTGTGGTCCTTTGCAGATTACCAGTTCATAATCAGCAATACTTGCCCCTTCAGCCTCATTAAATCACAGCATTCAATGTTTTTCAGAGGTCACTGTTGTAACATTAGACTGCACACAATGGAAATTTCCCAGTTTGACTATGCGTGAAAGGGAGCCCCGTGGTGCAGAGTGGTAAACTGCAATGCTGCAGTTGAAGCTCTGCTCACAACCTGAGTTCGATCTCAACAGAAGTCGGTTTCAAGTCAGCCTGAGATAAAGTTAACTCAACCTTCCATTCTTCTTAGGTCGGTAAACTGAATTCCCAGCCTGCCGGGGTAAAATGCAGATGACTGGGAAAGGCAATGGCATACCACCCCATAAATATAGTCTGCCTTATAAATGCAATGTGACATCACCCCATGGTTCAGTAATGACCTGGTGCTTGCAGTAATGACCATTTACCTTTTTTTTTAACCTGGCTATATGAACAACTTATGAAATATATATACACACAGACACAATTGAAACTACAGCAGGTTTTTTTAAAAAAAACTTCTAAAACAAACCTTTATAACTTTTGATGAGCCAAACTCAATTCAGCCCTCCAGCAAGAGATAACAGCTCCCACTCTGAAGAATGAAAATACTCTGGGTTTTGCTATTGCCCGGGGGGGTGCAAAAACAAAGGATATCAAGAAGCTGGCTGTAAACAGTAGGTGGGTTGCAATGAACATTTGAAATCACCAGTTCTTCTAAGATAAAAGGGAGAATTAGAAAAAAATATATAAAGTATTGATCCAAAATGTTCTCTCTGTTAAATTTATGTCTTCTAGATTTTTTTTTGTTACTTCTAGTTGTAGTTTGTTTCTTTGCTATCACTGATACAGGTATTCTATGCTGTATTCTTTTCTGCAGGTAATGTAAAGCCTTGGCACCAGCAGCAGGGGAATGGGAGGGAGTTGGGAATATCTAAGCAGTTGAATAAGGGTTTGACTGAAGATGTCCTGCAGATCACTTAAACCTGGACATGGACGAAAGCCCCAGTCAAAGGTGGTGGTGGGGAGAGGAAGCCTTTGGATTGCAGATGTGGCTTGGGGCCATGGAACAGCATCAGTCCAGACAAGCGTGCAGCTTTCATCACAGCCATAGTGAGGGGGAACTGCACCAGGGGCACATGTGTGCCCTGAGCCCCTGCCACAGCCCCATCGACCCCAGCCCCACCCCAGAACACCCCCGGAACACCCCGGAATGCCCCCACACCACCCCCGCATTGATGTGCCCCCACTGCAAGAGGCCCCCTGCCTTGTCCCCTGGGTGCCATGCCACTGGCTTTCACTTGCTTCTAGGACGTAGGAGGTTGTGTTGTATGTCTGTATTTAAGCTGTATTCTATTTTGTGTGTTTCAGTGTGTGACCTACTTTGGGTCCCAGAGTGGTAGAGAAGTGTGTGGTACAAAGGGAGGAAGGGAGGAAGGGAGGACTCAATGGCTTTACCATAGAGTTTCTGGTGATTCCTAGAGCTACCTATGTCATTTACAGTTTATTATTGAAAGTGTTGTGCCACTTCAACCAGCTTTGGCCCCTGCTAATAGTCCTCACGTTGGTTACCAGACACTGCCTGCCTGCGCTATCTTCAAGCTAGCCTGATTTCCATTAAGTAAAGAAATTTAAAGCATATTGCATTGAGCACATGATCCTGAAACCTCATCAGCTGATATGCTCTGACAACTGCAAACTGATCTGATACAATAAGCTTAAAAGGTTCAGTAGTTCCCGAAACAAAACCTGTCCCTGTCAAACAAAAACTTGTTACCTTCTCGTCCGTTCAGTTTCAGTGCCGGAGTACATTTCACACCAAACGCAGCCCTTTTTGTTCAAGGGAAAATCCAGCGCTTTCAAAGGAGTCTCTGAACAAGTTGCAAGGATTCATGAACAACAGGCATGTGTGTGTTCACAAGGTGAATTGTTACCCTGTTGCTGAACTTGGAGATGTCATAGCTTTAAAGACTTTTATGTGCTCTTGGCAGGATGCAGCAAAGAGGCAGCAGCAGGCTTCTTTTCACTCCCTTTGCTCTTTAGAATCTCGCTACACTCATCAGATCAGTCACTAACAGTTCCATTGTGGCTTTCAGGCAGGATTTAACATTCTGGGGGCCTCATTTTTCCCCTACCCCTTGCCAGTACTTTCAAGTCAAGGAACGCCAACAGTCTATTTGTATTTAAGAATACTTCTTCCCCCCCCCCCCCCCTCTTTTAACCACAAGGAAACAAAGCGATTCCCAACGTTTCATCTACTACGGGATACTCTTTGATTCCCTCCATTCACAAAGAACAGTACGGTATCTTTTTTAAAAATAATGGATGGGGCAGCAAAGACTGACTGTAGGAAATCAATAGAAATGATTATTCTATGGGCACCTTTTTTTCTCTTTGAAAACTAATCTTTAGGGTTTGCACCACAGGACTGGTCACAAGTCTACAGTGTCTCTTTATTTTTTTTAAAGGTTCACCAAATTTCAGGAGAAGGGATAAGGGCAGGGGTGGGATTCAGCAGGTTCGCACCACTTCGGCAGAACCGGTTGTTAAAATGGTGCTTGTAAACAACCAGTTGTTAAATTATTTGAATCCCACCACTGGATGACGGGATACACTTTTCCTTCTTAGGGCCAAACTAGATGTCAATTTTTTAAACAAGTCCAGTCTGGGTTCCCTGAAGTCAACCCTCTATCCCTACAATTGCACAGCAACTAAGGTTGCCATGTACACCCTGGTAACGGGCAGGGGATGGGGTGGGAAGACTTAGTAACTGCAAAGAGAGGCTGGCATTGACACTTTGGTGTCACTTTGGCATGTGATGTCATCATGTTGTCAACAATCAGGGGATGCTCTGGTATGAGTGGAAAAAACTCTGTGGTAAAAGCCTTTTTTAACCATAGAGTTTATCCAAAGACAGAGTGTCCCTGTGGCCATCAGCGCCTTGATGACATCACTTCTGGATGTGACATTGACACATTGATGCTGGCCTCACTCTCCAGCTAGTAACTCCCCCTGCTGGCTGGCCGGGCAGTGCTGGGGGGAGGGAGCTTGGAATCCCCTGCCCCTGGAGGGGGAATGGCAACTCTAACAGCAACTGTGAGAACTGTCTGTTTTAAAATAGAAAGAGTCTGATTGAAGTGCGAACAATAGAATTCTCAACATGGAATAACCAATTGGCAGGATAATGCCAGTGCCACTTCTGCTCAGAAAAAGGCACAGAAGGGAAGGCCACAGCCCCTCCTTTCCCCATGGCACAGTTGAGAGTTTAATCAGGCTCTTGTTTGTTTAGAAATTGACAATCCCCACAGATGCTCTTTGAAAACATAATGTCTCATTTGACCCATAATCCCTTCTTGAACAATCCCAAATGTATTGTCTAACATGCAGTTTGCACAGTGTAGAGGGCAGTGTTTCTCACTCATTTGATACTTGGAGCACAGTATTTTCCAGGATGAAAAAGAGCAATGAAAACACATTAAAAATGTACATATATTTTGTTAATAACACCCCCTTCCTAGGCAGACATCCCATTTACATTTGGAGAGCGGCCAGTCCAAATGAAATGAAATATTCCCAGTCAATATTGCTTTCTAGCATTCTCATCTTTCCTTCTCTTTTGGTTGATAAAAATGTGGTTGCTGCTCAGGGTGGGGAAAAGTGAGACCAGCTGATGCCGCCCGGTAAGGGCGGAAGGGGAAGGAGAGCCATGCTTGAAAAGGGCTAGCGTCACTGGAAGAAAGGAGGGGCAAGCCGAGACTTTAAAACAGCTTTCTCTCCTTTGTCCAGCCCAGGCCATGTGCTCGCCAGCTGACGATTTGCCCACCCGCCTCTTCCTAATTTTCTATGTTAATGCATGCTTATTTTGTCATAGCTTAGTTCTTGGTGGTTTGGCTCAGGGTATGGCTCTGGAAGGGCAAGGGGAAGGGAGCTATGGACCTACACCTTCCCCTCGGGAATGGCAACAGCAGCAAGAGGCAACTGCCCTGCCGAACCGGGCCGAAGGGGAACATCTCTGGCCAGGAGCGTCTGCCCGGCAGAGCCCCATAGTAGAATGAAGCTCGGGACGGGGCACCCACCCTGCTGAGCTGTAGCATGTACCCGTATGACCAGATCCAGACCCATGCTTAGCCTCACGCTTCTGCTCAATAAAATGACTATGGCCAATTTATTATCCCAGCAATTGAGTAGTGTGTATTATTGGTAAAGGGCCTCGCACAAAAGAGATTCGCCCTCAAACAGCACTGGTGTCAAGGAACAGAAACCTTTAACATAACCAGGATTATGTTTCCATTCAGGGATGATGCTTCAGAAGTTTCCCCTACAAGTGAACTTTTAACATTTGTATCAAGGGTTCTGGCTGCCTCGGTAATGAATTTTATTCTTTAGAGAATCATCCTTACAAGAAAAATAAAGGATGGGCATTTAAAGAGGGTTCTTGCTGGCTAGATAGGGAGGACCTGAGGCACAGAGGTGCCTTCTGCACATGCAGAATAATGCACTGTCGATTTACTTTTAATGCTCTTTGCAGCTGGATTTTACTGTGCAGAACAGCAAAATCCACTTGCAAATAGTTGTGAAAGTGGATTGAAAGTGCATTATTCTGCATGTGCGGAAGGAGCCACAGTCTGCCTAGTAAATGTCATGATATAATGCCTTCCTATCCTATGGGTCAGTAATGACCTGGAGCTTGCACTGGGAACTACCATTACATCTATCTTTTTCAGTGTTTTAATGTTCACCACGCCAAGATTTAAGTTTAAGATTGCACGGAGGGCCAGGATGATGAAGTGGTTAAGAGCAGTAGACTCTAATCTGGATGAACCAGGTTTGATTCCCTGCTCCTTCACACTGGGTAGATCATGGGCCAGCCATAGTTCTCTCAGAACTCTCTTAGCCCAACCCAGAGTCAGATTAATCTAGTGCAAAGCCTGTAGCACCTGTTATAAAAAGATCTATATTTTTTAAAAAATGCACATAAATATTAAAACTTGAATTATTTATTTGTATAGTAAAGTAATTCATTTTTAAAATTTGCTATATAGCCAAAATGTCTTACACTTCAGCAATAGTACACAACAAGGAGCCAGCACATGCTTGTGTACAGCCCACACCATGTACCATGTACCATGCCGCTCCCCTGACACGTAAACAATAGTGTAACTAGAACATGATAATATAGTGAGATGCCAATTTCACCAGACAGCTTCCACGCATTTATTGCAGAACTCTCAAAAATGTGGGGTCTATTGCAGATGCTACTTTTGCCAGTAGGTTAATCTGGCACTGGCCCCACATACTTCACAAGATGCCTGTCGTGTGGGCAAAGGGAGGTGATTCTAAACTGCTTTGAGAATTGAAACAGCTTTTCGGAGCTCTCTCAGCCCCACCTACCTCAAAGGGTGTTTGTTGTGAGGGGGGAAGGGCAAGGAGATTGTAAGCCCCTTTGAGTCTCCTACAGGAGAGAAAGGGGGATATAAAACCAAACTACTACTACTACTACTACTACTACTACTACTACTACTACTACTACTACTACTACTACTACTACTACTACTACTACTCCTGCTGCTTCCTCCTCCTCCTCCTCTTCTTCTTCTTCTTCTTCTTCTTCTTCTTCTTCTTCTTCTTCTTCTTCTTCTTCTTCTTCCAGTACAGAAAACCAAGGTATAAAACCCCAGCTCTTCTTCCTCTTTCTTTTCTTTCATACTACCACCTCTTCCTTTACCACCTGTATAGTGAGTTTGCTAAAAATTATTCAACACGGTGGCTGACAACTTGCAACAGCCTCACAAGATCTCATTTGTTGGTAGCTATGGGGGATTTTTAACTCCCCTCATAACTTTTTAAGTTTATTTGGATTTTTCGGCAAACCTGTGCCTTGTCGAAAAACCCTTCCGATCTGTATATAGCCTTATTGTGCACTTCTTGAAATCTACACCGAGTCCGCTGTTCAGATTTAGATACACTGATGCCTAGAAACCACATGTACAATGGATACCCACATTGTATTCAATGAATGTCACCAAATGTCACCAAATATTGTAGCAAGGAGGCTCAAAAGAGGCTTCTTCTACCAGGGAAAATATGCTGCCTCTGCCTCAGAAAGGACTCACCAATGTACATCTCCCTGCTAGAAAACTGTAAAACCTTCAAGAAAAATTTCTCTCCTTTCTTATGAAGCCTCACTCAGACCCACCTATGAATAAGTCTTCTTGCCTGGTTGGGCTGCACATGCTCGGCTTTTTATGTCCCAAACTGCAGGCTTACTCAATTACTACTCTGCTCTACTTTCCTAGGCTGTGCTGCCTTTTACAATGCATTCATTCTTTTTGGTACTACGACTACTGAATTATTTAGCACCAAATGTGTCTGCTAGGTCCCAGTTCCTGCAAGGTTTGTTTGTCAGACCTGATGTGTAATTCAAACTTCCCTGTTGCTGATTTTTTTAAAAAAAAAGCATTAACTCCATGGTGTGCATAAATCCTGTGCATAAATCCTGTGCTATCTATCAGCTTACTAATCCAGGATGTCCGATTTTATGAAATAGTTCAGAATGTCTTCCTTACATTGCTGATACAGGTTAGTCACACCAATGTTTATGAAAGGATGTAATGTGAAGGTACTTGTACTAGTCCTGTTCTTATCCTTCCAGGTACCTGGCATCCTCTCACCTTCCAGTCTTTTTTTTCTTTTTTTGGAAGAAAAGGGAATATTTATTGGTTGATTTCACAGCTGCCAGTTCTTTAGCTGGTTGTTGGCAATTACAATTCAAGCCTCATCCAGAGGCCTAGGAAGCTGTAATGTATTGACATAGGTCGATTCCCCACTTCAAAACTGAAATTAGATTCAAACCTGTTTTGTATGATTCGGGAACTTTTGAGCAAGGATTCATGCTTCCCACTGCAGCATGTGGCCCCCAAACAACCCCTTCTCCAGGCAACGCAGCAGCCAGGCAACATTCCCCATTGCTTGTGGATTTGTCGCCCGAGCCTCTCTGGGGCTTCCCTGATTGGCTGCTGCGTTGTGCTGGGGTGGGAATTTTATTTTGGTCCTCCTGGGGATGGCTGTTCCCGAGAGCTGCCAGCCAGAACAGCCTCCACTTGGCCAGGCTCCTTGTTGACAAGGCTGCTGTGCGGAGACTGGAACGGGGCTCTCTCCTCCTCTCCCCTTCTCCGGGGTTTACATAAATAAATAAATTTATGGCTCCCATCCACTTGGCACATGCCATTTCAATCACAGCCCCCTCATATTCACGTCTACACGACACTTAGCATTGCTTTTGTATTGAAATTTATTTCAAACCGGCCCCACATTGGCTCATATACACATGGATCTCAGCTACGAGAATGAAAAAAAGGGCTGCACATGCCCTGATTGGATGGGAGGCACCACGTCACTCGCAAGGGCAGGTAGTTCGAATGCGGAATCACCCCCCCCCCCCAAGCTTCCCCACCACTCCTTGTTCGGTGCATGTTTTTCAAAAGGTCCACTTTCTTCCAGGTTCTGAAAAGATGTGCGCTGAGGGGGGGAATGGCAGAAACAGGGTGAATGTGCATTCGGCGCTGGTGTAGTGGGGAGTTTTGCAGGAAACCTGGATATTTGGAGCGCTGAGCATGCATTTAATGTTGAGTGGGGAATTCGCCATAGTATTCAGGCAGATCCCAGTAGAGCTGCCTTTTGAATCTGGCAGATGTTAATTTTGTCAATTTGAAGATGTCTCAAGTGCCACCCTAGTGTCTTTGAAATGGCAGTCTAGTCATTCCCAACTTATGGCAACCTTATGAGTTAATGATCTCTCAAATCTGCTGTTGTTAACAGCCTTGCTCTGGTTTTGCAAACAAAGAAAAACCATTTCAATATGGCTTCCTTGATGGAGCCAATCTTTCTCATGTTGGGTTTTTCTCTTTCCAGTGAAAGGATATTTCAGAAGTGAACTTGTCAGAAGATCTCACTTACTAGAGTTTTATCACAGATTTGCCTTGGAGTCTGAGTGAGAAAAAGGGGATGGGGTAAGATTAGAGTTCGCTCTGCACAGCACAAAAAATACACCTGTGGGACATCTTAAAAAGAGAAGACTGCCTCTTTTTACTCTGCGTGCCCAAACTAAGACATCTGGGGGGCATCTAAAAAGAGGCAGCTTCTGATCTCCTTTCTAGACAGCAAAGGTGTCAGAGGGGAAAAGAGACTGTTTCCTGCCTGACGGATTTGCTCTCTGGTCAGTTTCACCCTCAGCTTGCACCCAACATTCTGGGTGCAGCTAAAGAGATTCTCCTTGTTGCCATTTGCTGAAGGTTGCCCTGGGATGTTTGCTCTGCAGACTCCGATCCTGGGCACCTTTTCAATCCAAAATGTACTCAGCTGGTTCTGCCAATTCCAACAATATATAGTTTTCTTATTTTTTTATTATTATTTTGGAGGAATTATCTTCAAAGATAAGCAGAAACACATAAGAGAATCTTAGCTGCTTGGAGGACTCCCATTTAAAACCATTGGAACCACAGAGCATAGATCTACCATCCATTGAGAAGCATGGAGGATAAGAGCAAGGAGAAAACACCTGAAGGGGAGGTTAGGGGGTTTCAGAAGGGTCTGGTGTCCGGTGGAGTGAAGAAATAAAGACCTTTTCAACATGATTGCCTGACCAAGGGAAGCTGGCTCAAAAAAAAATTTAAAATAGCAGTAAAAATGTTTGGGAAAACAACAGAGGAAAAAGGAAGGCAAACATTTCCAGAACCACCCAGAGGAAGAAACATGTGGAATTCAAATTAAAATTGGAGGTGGGGGGGAATACACAGTAAACAACTGGTTTGGAGAAGACCTGTATTTTGTGCCAGATAACAGTAATCATCTACATTGAGTGAACTGTGGTGTCCTTTGTAATTCTTCTTTACACAAACCATCTAATTTTCTTGCCTTATGTTCTCCAGCGCAGACAGTTTCTCCGGCAATCTAATACCAAGACTTCATCGTGCTGTTTTTCCAAAGATGATTCAAACCATCGAACTGAAACGTTAAAATGCCCAGAACACACTGTGCAATTTCCACACTGCTCAGCTTACAGCTTTCTCGATGCACGTATCAAAATATTTATCCTGGGAGATCTGTATTTGTCTGCAGATAATATTGTCTAAGTAGCCAACCAACAACACAGCTTGCTCTAATGGAAAACTGGCTCGGCAATCACAGCAGCTGCAATTAAGGCTCTTTTTATGACTACAGTAATAATTTCAGTCTAGACCAGAAGGACCTGTTTTACTCTCTAGACATGAGATGTTCCAGTCGGTGCCTCAGCTAAAGCTCATGCTCTGAACAATGCTAATTCTGTCAAACCACAGAGAAAGTAAGTGGGCACAAGAAGGTGTGGTATCTTAGGTCATTTCTGCACAGTCAATTACAGTGTTGTGCCATTGGTGTTGACGATGCTGCCGCAACAGAGTGTTTGCATAGGTGGGCGCTCCATAGACAGGCAGTGCATTGGCTGAACCCTAGGGATTCGCAAGACTGTGCTTTGCAAACAGCATTCTTTCCCCCCCAGAATAGACGTCACGGGCATTTGGCACCAGGATTGGCCACTGTGGGCCGCCATTGTGGGGGGGCAGGCTCTGTGGCATTGATTCCTGGAGGGTGTTTCGCACGATGGCAACTACAAAGCGCCGTTGTTGAAAAGACACACGTTGTTGAAAAGACTTTCGAAGAAACTGTTGTGGGCCCACTGGAGTGTTGCCACATCCCTGCAGCATCATTTCTGCAGCATTGACTGTGCAAACTCCCCATCTATAATGCTGTTTTTACCGTCCTTTTGCCGGCTTCTTTGGCCCATGCGGAAACGGCCTTAGTGTGTGTATTTAACAACAGCAGCTGTGGTGAGGGAGGGGAACCTCAGCAGCCACTTCAGGAGCCATTCCGGTTTCACAGCTGTGAGTGGAGATACGGGACCTGCAGTGAACAGCAGTAGGAGTAGAAGAAGGCTAAGAAGGGGAAAAGATTCCCCCATGAGTACTGAGGGTTCCAACTTGTCTACACCTATATCTAACGTTTTATTATACTGAATACGAAACAAGCCTGGGGGGGGGGGTTGAAATTGAAGGATTTGCATAGTGTTTTTATCCCTGATGCTTTAAAAAATATATCATGAAAAGACAAGACTCATTGGAAAAGATAATAACACTAGGAAAAGTTGAAAGCAGTAGGAAAACAGGAAGACCTAACATGAGATAGATTAACGCCGTCAAAGAAGCCACAGCCTTCCGTTTGTATGACCTGAGCAAAGCTGTTAATGATAGAATGTTTTGGAGGTCATTCATTCAAAGGGTAACCATTAGTTGGAAGTGACTTGATGGCACATAACACACACACACACACACACACACACGCATATCCCAAAGGCACTTGGTAATGATTTGAGATTGGAATCACCATAAGTCCATTTGGACTAAGTCTACCCATAGACACACTGAGTAGCCGTCAACTTGTAATGAGACAGAACAGAAATTCTTGACTACAAGGAACTTCACCTAACAGAGCTAAATGGGATTTACTGTTATAACCCTTCTGCCATCCAATCTCTGGTCACCCAACTTCCCTCTCCTACATTTTCTAATACTTTGGTCAAATGCTGGTGACCTGCGAGCTATTATTGTTTACTGTAGATGAGCTAGCAAGTTGCTGTTTTCAAGGCTGTGCTAAAGGGTCCACAAATACCCTACCCTATGAAGGCAGAAAGATGGGGTATACATTGGGCTACAGAATGGGAAAGTCACCATCTATACTTATAATGTCTATCTCTGTTGATTGTATATGTTGCTATGATTATTGTTGCCTTATAGCTTATGATGTTATAATTATTGATGTTCTTGTTATTTATAATGCTATGTTTATAATGTTGTGTTTATTGATCCTATGTTTATTGATGTTTTGTTGCTTGATATTATGATTACTGATGTTTGCTATTATGCTGTTATTGTTCACCACCCTGAGCCCTTCGGGGGAGGGTGGTATGCAAATCAAATAATACAATACAATACACTGCATGTGATATGTCTAATTACAATTGTCTAAGTTCAAAGTAGCCATGTTTGCTTCATTCATTCATTTAGATAATTTTTAGCCCACTCTCTAAATTACTCTCAATGGATTCTAACACACAAAGGTTGAAATCAAGTTTGCAGAGCCAGCTAATAACAAGCTAACACTGAAACACCAAGTAATTGACTATTAGAGTATATGTCCTCAGCTGAAAGTGTTCCCATAATAAACTATTTTACAAGGCTTCTGAAAGGCTGGGATGGATGGGCTTTGTGACATCAGACATGTAAAGTCCACAAAGGACTTTAAAGGTAACCACCACCACCACTATGGGTAAAGCCTAGAACCCTTCTGGTAACCAATGCAACTAGATGCAATTGTGGTGGAGAAAAAAGCCTTCTTTGATATGAACACCACCACTGCACAAGGGTTCAATAGCTAGCCTCTCAGTGAGTTAACAATCCAAAAAGCACCTGTGTGGCTAATGGTATTAAAGTACCAATTAAACAATTATAAACTGCTGCCATGCTGGACTTTGTTTGGTTAGGTAAGAAGAGATGGGACTGGAAGCATGCTGTAGCCATCATGTTGGACTTATGCCACCCAAAAACTCATGGAAGACTTTTGGGCAGCTGGGCAGGGTATTTTTTTTAAACTTTTTCTGCCTCCCCACACCACCTGAAAGTCCTTTGGAGGTGGCAGAGCTGTGTAGCAGCAGCACTGTCCCTAGCCACCTGGGGCTACTGGATTAGACTGTTAACCAATCCCATGACTAAAATCTAGCCAATAACTGTGGCTTGTGAATTTAGCAAGGTGTAACTCTAGACAAGTTCAGGCTTTTCCTAGCCAGGCAAAATGAAATCTGAGGTTTGAAGATTTTCAATATGAATACATGAAACTCCCTTATACCAAGTTAGATTTTACTTTATCGAGGCCACTGCTGTCTACTCTGATGGGCGATAGTTCTCCAGAACCTCAGTTAAGGATCTTTCTGATCACCTGCAACCTGGTCCTTTGAAGTAGAGATGCTGGGGCCTTCTTCAAGCTGGGACCTTCTTCAAGCTGGAAATCTACCACTGGCATAACCCTTCCTATTACTATTTAAAAAAACTCAACACAGGATAAAATTGAGGAGACTTTTCTAAATGCTGCCACCAATTTACAGACAAAACACTGAATTGAATTCAACAGATTCCCTATTTCTATGTAGAATAGGGTCATTCAGATAACAATATATTACATAAGCAATCCTATTGTGGATGCTATATTTTGTCAGGTTCATGCAATACCCTCTTGTCAAAATACCTTCTTGATAAGAGTATCTGGAGGCAACACAAAATCATGAGAAAAACATTTTAACAATAGCAAATCAGGCTGGGACACCGACCACGTATGTCATCTGAGGATTTCCATTCTAGTATGACTAGGGTGGGGCCAGGAGACTTCCCAGAATTACAGCTGATATCTAGACAACAGAGAGAAAATGGCAGCTGGAGAAAATGATAGCTGTGAAGGCACTATGTCCAGCTGAGGCCCCTCTGCTCTTCAAACCATTTTCTCAGGCTCCACCCCACTATAGTTCTCCAGGAATTTCCCCACCCATACTTGGAAACCCAAAAGTATGAGGATAAAGGGATGCTGGATCCATCTTACCATGGTGTAGCTGTGGGCCACCTTCATAAGTTCTGTGCAGCCTTGAGCATCGGCAAACGCTCGAATTCCCAAAGAGTTCGAGGGGTGTAAAAGCTTCATGAGGAAATGGCAACACACTTCAACTACTTGAGGGAGCTGAAGGAGACAAGCAGCTGCCAAGAGGTTCTCAATGGTGTCTTCTTTAAGTTCCAAGCAACCTGTGGAAGTGATGGAGACACACATGCAAATTGTGCTTCTTTCCATGGGTTTGCACACCTTAAAACAAAAACAGCACCTAATGAGATTTAGGGAAATCTTCCACCATTTTGATAGGTTAAAAAATTTAACGTACTCATTTGGCAGACTCTAAGCAGATCTCACTAGGAAAGGTTTGGGAAATTCCCCTCCCCCATCCCTGCATTTCCCAATTACATTTTCAGATTACTCTTCTTTCATTACACATCAGTCCTTTAAAAGAGTGGCATCGCACAGCCAACCCACTATAATATTGCAGAATTTGGCATACGATATTCACCAAAAGTACACTGGACTGTGCTATGAAACAAACTGAATGTTTGAGGTCTATTTATGCAATATCTATATTTTGCTTTTTGCTTTTTCTGTAGGGAATGCTAGGCTGCATAGTGCCTTTGTGTGGGCACACAGATTAAAAATTAAATGAATTGAAGATATAAACACACCCTTACTGAAACCGTTTATAGCTGTCAAGCCCCAGATTTATGAACCAATGCAGACTCGATAACTGGACATCAGGAGGGATAGGAAAGTGTCAACTTATACGATAAAAGCCATTGAGAAAAGAACAGGTTGGATTGAAATGTATTTATATGAACTAATAAAAAGTTTATTTCACTTATTAAAATAACTAGTGATGTAGTCTAATTAGATATTGCTAGAGACCAGAACATGAGCTCTGGTTTTGGAAAACCTCACCTCATTACGTATTGTTTCCAGACACTTCCAAATTTGGGGTCCAGCTCATAACAGGACATGAACACATACACACAAGGGTTGCCAAGTATGGTTGTTTATGCACTTGTGGTCTGCTTTGCAGTGAGTGTACATTCCCTTTGGGTCAGATTATTGGTTGCACACATGGTTTTCCCCCTTCTGAACTCACTGCAGCACTGTGCTGCAGAGCAGAGAAATCCTACAGCTTCCAAAACCTCTTAAAGTGTGACTTTTCCTTTCTCTTCAATGAGAAAGCTAAGATATTTTGTGTATGTTCAGCTTCTGTCAGCTTCGCTTGCCTCTCACACTGCCTTCTCCCACCTGCCGAACCGCAGTTCCTCCTACTCTTGGCTAGCAGAGCAGCCCAAAGGGTTTTCTTTTCTTTTCCTTTTTTCAAAGAGAGAGGAGGGGGGGAAGCAGGAAGCAACAAGAGAAATGACAGTAAAAAATGGCTGCTGGCTTCGTTGGGAAAGCTTCACAATGGGAGTCTCCAGTTAGCACTGCAAACTGTGGGAAAACCCACTGTTAAGAAAAAAGCTGCAGGGTAAGCCCTGCATGCATAATAGGCCTACATCTTGGGAAATTCCTGCAGATTTGCAGTTGGAGCCTTGGGATGGCAGAATTTGGGTAACAGAGGAAGCTCGGCAGGGATGTGATGCTAATGGAGTTTGTTTTCTGAAGCTGTCATTTCCTTTGGGGAAACTGATTTCTGCAGTCTGGGCAATCAGCTGTAATCAGCTGTAATTCTGGGAGAATTTCTGGCCCTGTGTGGAGGCTGGAAGCTCTAACAAATGCATACACAAGTCTTCAGTTATAAAGGGGAGCAGTTAATCAAATGTTTCTACAGAACTGAACAAAATGCACAGATTTCCTTGTTCAGCAGAAAACAAAACAAATATGTGGAGATCCAAATAGCAGAAATGTTCAAGATGCATTTAAGGTGTTACACTGTATAAAGAGAGATTGTGGCAGCCTTTTCTTGCCTTTGTTTTATGAACTGTTGGAGAGATATTTAGTTAACTGTTGCCTGTTATCTTCACCATAGGAGCCCTTTGGTACAGAATGACAAACTTTTAAATTTATGAATAATATGAAAGTACATTTTCCATTTATCTTGGAATTCATGATGTGTTTTTAATTGACCAAGCTTGCTAGTTCAGCCATTGTTGAATACTCTCTTGATTTCTTTTCCCAATTTTCTAGGCTAGGGCACCCCTTCATCTTCCAATTTGTTGCAAGTGCCTCTCTAGCTGCTATCATCAAATATCAAAATAGTTCTTCAGAGTTTCTTGTAAGATCCTTCAGTGATATGCCTAATATCATAGTCCTGGCCTCCACAGCAATTTGTTTTATTTCTGCATGTATCTCCAGTATTTTTCACTTTTTTTACATGTCCACCATATATGTCAAAAGTACCATCGACTTTTTTGCATTTCCAGTGTTTCCCTTTATAACTCTTGCTCATTTTCTCAATGGCTTTCAAAGTAAGGTACCAAAAGTAGTACATATTGTACCAATTTTCTCCCGAGATCTGGCAAGCAATGAATTTTATTCCCATTATTGGAAAGGAATCTCTTTTAAATTCCACACCCATTTACAATACACGTTTTTACTTGTTTTATTTCTGTATCATATATATGTAGAATTATATATCTATATAGTAATAAATGTTCCTTGTGCTGCAAAATGTCTGTTTCAATTCTGTCAATTATGCTAGTTTTTTCTCCTGTTTCAGCTGATCTCCCTTCTTAGTCTTGAAATTAACGAAAAATATAGTAACTATTGAATCATCACTACCATTTGTTATGGAAATAGATTATATGAAAATCATTTCCCATGAAAGATGCAGCAAAAGTGAACCCAACTCCAGCAACTAGTAGGTTCGTCTTGATCCCTGTCCATTTGGTTGATAATGAATGAATTAGGAAATGGAGTGTTAGCTACAGGTGAGCAGTTCTTTTGCAGAACCCAGAGATGGAGAGAAAATATACAAATGGCTGGAATCATGAGGGGGAAACTGAATACAAAGATATCGTATCTGGAAGGCATGAGACAGATATGAAATGGAAATGCCTTCATTTTGCGCTTCCATCAGTCTCCCCCTAAAACATCAAGACAACAGACATCAGCAGCCTTGATAGGTAATTACACATTCTGCTCAGACCAACTCTTGAAATAGTTGCCTACAAGTATCCTTCGGCTATAATTGGCCATCTTGCTTTCACACAAGTGCTCTGTCAAACTATAGCATGCATGGGTTGGAAAATCAGAGTACACTGCATCAGACTGTCAATATTTTCTGCTATTAAAATGGCAAAGAAAAAAAAAGACGGAATAAGAGATGGCACCTAACCTCTTCCTATTCACCATTCAGGAAATCTCTATTTGTGCAGCATTTTTGAAAGCATCAGTTCATTATCCAGGAAATCAAGAGCATAGCCCCAACTCTGCACAACGCTTGTGAATTTTACATCCATGTGCACTCAAATGACACTTATTTGTGTCTTTATTTATTCATTCGTTTGTTCAACATTTGTATCCCACTGTTCCTCTTGATTCAAAATGGTTTATAATAACACCTAAAATATCCCCAGATAAAACCAAAGATAAAATAGCAAATTCCAAACCTCTCCCAACTTGGCCCCTTTAAAGATGTTATTCAACATTCCTCAAAAAACTCAAGGAAACTGGCTGACTTTGCAGCCTCCTTAGTGAAGTCAGCTTACAAATGAGCAGTCCTCCTTCCTCCTTCCTCAATGACTTCAAATTTGAAGGTCTGGGTTGGTTTTAAAGTTTTATGCTGTTTTTATTGTTGAACTGTACACCGCCCAGAACCCTCTGGGGGTGGACAGTTTATTAAATCTAATATATAAATAAATACATATAAATGTATGTCCACAATCCACAGCGAGACAACTTTACCAGAAGACCAAAAAAAGTGAAAAAAGGGAATATTCTGTACCTTTAAGGCTCAAGTGCTGTGAGACACAGATGTTCACAATCACCTAACCTGGGTTTGACTAGCCCCTTGTATATTTCATACTTATCTTATATCCAATGTATACAGAGTTTTTTGTTTGAGTTATATCATTGCAAGGGCATAACAATTATTGCTGGAGTAAAAATGTTATTGTGAAGTGATACCTATGCATTTGTTAAGCATTATTTAAGGGAACTGTTTCACAGTACTTGAGCCTTAAGGGTACAGATTTTTTTTAATAACTTTCAGGTGTACCTACCTTTCTTTCCTTATGGAGCCTCCAGTTGGTAGCTGGAAATCTCCCACCAGTGCAGCTGATTTGCAGGTGAAGAGATCAGTTCACCTGGAGAAAATGGCCGCTTTGGAGAGTGGACTCTATGGCATTATGCCCAACCAAAGTCCCTCCCCTCACCAAGCCCTGCTCTTCTCAGGTTCCACCTTCCAAATCTCCAAGTATTTCCCAGCCCAGAGCTGGCAACCATACCAGTTATAGTGGCCTGTTTTTCTTCCTATTAACATACCAGGCCTGCTTACCCAGAGGCTTTCTGGGTTGGCCAATTAAACAGGCAACCCACCACAAAACTATAGTAGAAGGAAACAAAGGGAGAAAAAGGTGGAACAGATGGGATCAACATGACTTCAGTTCACTCATTGTTTCTCCGCCTCCATTCCTTCCAGACAATCTGGAAAAAAAATAGGCTGCTCATTTTCCCTTATATCTCTTCAACAAAAAGGGCTAGATGCTAGCTTTTAACAAAATATAAATCAGAAATTCAATGGCAAAATATAGGCTTGCTAGCTGCAGGCTGGGAAATCCCTAGAGATTTTAGGGTGGAGCCTGGGAAGGACAATGGAATGGGCCTCAGCAGGGTATGATTCCATAAATTCTACCATCCAAAGCATCCATTTTTTGCAGGGAAACTGATCTCCGTCATCTGGAGATCAGTTGTAATTCCAGAAGATCTCCAGGTCTCATATATATATATATATGATATTATATATATATTTGGGGGGGGGGGGGATGGAACCTGCAAATCCCCCTGTGATACATATGCATCTACTTTAACTTTATATCCTGTTGGTACTATGCAACCAGATACAAGTTCTATCAAGTCTAACCAAAAGATGAAACCTAAGACTATCATTCTGTAAGACTTTTATCACAATCAATAAACGTTTACAACAAAAGCATAAAACGAATGTTCAGCAGACCTTTATAGTATATATATTAAAGCTCCATTACTAGCAAATTTTGTAGCTATTGATTGTGCAAAAAAAGTTACATCTTTATGATGTACTCCCATCATGAATACCAATGTTATTCATCTGTGTCACCTTGATAAGAGCAGAATATAAATGGCACTAATAATGCAATCCTGTAGAGAGTTT
Source organism: Sphaerodactylus townsendi (assembly GCF_021028975.2). NCBI lineage: Eukaryota > Metazoa > Chordata > Lepidosauria > Squamata > Sphaerodactylidae > Sphaerodactylus > Sphaerodactylus townsendi. The sequence continues at coordinate 125,434,369 of NC_059428.1, read as the reverse complement.
TTTTAAAAAACTTGGAGCTCAATGAAAGATTAGCTTACACTAGAATAACTGCACTTGACTGTATTGTTAGTATTCTTCTTTGTCATAGTGGACAGGTTTTTAAATGAATAGACTGTACTTATAACATTTACCACTGCCCAATACCCACATGATAAAGTGGTCAAATAATAATCAAAATGGCCTCATTCAGGCAAAGGAGGCAGATAAATGTTAGAACCAAGCCCCAGATTGATTTTAGAAACGGATGACTAGGTATTAAAAAGAAAATCTGTGGTTCTTTCTTCTTCCAAATGAAGTCTTGTGAATTTTCTTTTGTTCAATGTTGTTAATGCTTATTAATTTCAACATGAACTTGACAACTTGCAAGGGGAACTGGGAGATCTGGATTTGTAAAGATTCCTCTAGAGCAAATGACTGTTTTGGAGGATGGATCCTGTTATTATACCTACTCTCTGTATTGCTATAGCCAATGGCTCAAACAATAAATACTTGACTTGAATTATACCTACTGAAACTCCTCCCCTGCTTCACCTTTCCCCAAATCTCCAGAAATTTCTCACCCTGGAGTTAGCGAACCCTAATTCAACGTAATCTGTGCATTTGACTGACTTTCTATTGGGTAAGGAACCTGCTGATTCCCAGCATACTTTCAGTGTCAGTCTTTTGCCATTCTTCCACATGACTCAGCAACAAAATGGAGTGGTGTAAGAAAAACATCAATAAGATCCTGTTCCTTTGGAGGATCAACATCAGGGCATAGAGCAGTGGTTCTCAACCTGGGAGTGGTTGCCTAAGACTCTCTGCATCAGTGTTCTCCATCTGTAAAATGGATAAATGTTAGGGTTGGGGGACACCACAACATGAGGAACTGTATGAAAGGGTCGCGGCATTAGGAAGGTTGCCTCCTGCAGGGCAAAGCACTCAGAGGCTCATTATGCATGGAACACTTTCCTCAAGGCTCTTCACTCCATGGTGGGGTTGCAGTGGGCTCTTCTCACCTTTCTCCATTTATATTTGAGGAAGTGCCTGCCGCATAGTTTGCATGTCCCCCATTTCCGAGTCACTCCCGGTTGGTCACAAGATTGTGACTTTTAAAAAAAACCCTTTAATTTTTAAAGTTGTTTTATTGAGCACAGTTACTGCGATGGCCCATTAGGGTCAAAGCTGACTGTCAATCTGCCAGAAATGTCTGCAAGGAGTGAATCAGGGAAGGCAGAGAGGAGTGGAGATGATGTAGTCAGGGAAAACATTAGGGTTTGCCCACTTTCTCAGGAACTGTGTGGCTTCCAGGATCTGCTGTGCTATAAGTCTGAGCATGTCTGCAATGAAAACTCTGCCCTGAAGGAAATGTACCTACACAGCAGAGCAAAGCACCAGAGTATAATCAGCCAGAGATTTACTGCCTTTGAATGTGGAGGTTGCCTGTATTCACCATGGCTAGTAGCCACTGATAGACCTATCTTCCATGAATCTGTTTAATCCTCTTTCTGTATTCATAGGAGCAAGATGGCATAAAGATGCTCCAAGATTCTCATAGGCTTTATCATGTTAGGACTTCATGTTTGTAAACTACAATGTAAAAGATTCTAAATCTTTGCTGCCATCTCCAGGTTGGGAAATTCTTGAATTAATCATGGGGAGGGCAAGGTTTTTTTGTGAGGGAAATAAACAGGGCCTGCATACCTATCTCTCCTGGTACATTCCCCAAAGAGTGCATCTGTCTTCAACCAATATCTTCCTGGTGGTCCCTGGTCCTAGAGAATCTCAACCAGAGCCAGGGCCTTTTCAGTTCTGGCTCCAGTTTGGTGGTACACTCTGTCTAGTGAGACCAGGGCCCTTCAGGATCTAATGCAGGTCTGCAGGGCCTGTAAGACAAGAGTTGTTCCACTAGGCCAGAGGGGTAGAGAATGAAAATTGAGCCCAGGGCAAGACCTGCCCAAGCAGAGGTTGCACCATGGCTAGGTGCTTGGCCTATTGTATGCTGCTGAAAGAGCCCCAGGATGAGACATCCTAAGCAAAAAGGAAGCAAGAATCCTTTTGATAAGAATAATACAGTGTATCAGGCAGGCAGATCCATATATCCGTGCACATTTGGGCTGGCAGCTGTCTAGTAATTTAACATGACTTTTGCCCCCATGCAGTTGTTAAAAATTAATGTCTTCATGCAATTTTTGTTGTTTTTAAAGATACACGGGATTACGTTCAACTTCCTTCTTTTTGCGACTGACCATTTAGCTCCTCCAAATACTTGGGAATGTCAACTCAATGCATGGCAGCTGTGAAAAAGGCAAACTCTATGCTGGCGATAATTAGGAAAGGAATTGATAATAAAACTGCAAAGATTTCCATTTCCCTTCTCCAAAGAGTATCCAGTGGTTCTTTCACCAGCACCTGCAAAGTTTCCAATACAAGGGCAAAAATCCCAGGGGGTTGGAGGCAGGTAATTTGGAAGGGGAAATGGCAGGCAGGCAAAAGACTGATTATCCCTTCAATCATTTCCTGCCACTTCTTTCCCAACTAGTGATTCCATTTCCCAAGGAATGTGTTTCTCCCTCCTTTTGAATGGCTCTGATACACTTGTAGTCATTACATTATAACAGGTACCTAGTTCCTTAATACTCATTAGTGTCCTGTGATGGCATAAAAAATGACCTGCGCTCACTGGTGACTTTCACAATAAATGAGGTTTCCACAAATGCGTATGTTACCAACAGAATGTCACACTCTGGACTGAACTGATAAGGTTACAGCTGAAATAGGGTATGCTGTCCTTGTAGGGGAAACTGGAGTCGAAAATTAAATCTTGAAATTGCAAAACATTTCTCAACAAGGAAATGGTAACGCCTCTGTGACCAAGCAGTGCCCTCCACAAAATGAATCAAACGTTGGGATGCAACGAATAAAGTATTGCCGGTTTAGTCTGAACAAAATATATGCATATATATTGTAATGTTGGCGTTAACTGAATTTCTTTCCATCCCATTAAGTGTTTAATTGAATATTAAGATATTTGTTCAAACATTCCCTTGTTATAATGGGATCGCTATATGTTGTTTTATTATGTAAACGCAATACCGAGGTTTCATTACGACGCAAATGAAATTACAGTTTCATTAAGAGTGCCAGTTTGATTCAAATGCTATGTATTATGCACATGTATAAATAACATATTGCTGCAATTTATGCTTCTTTCCCCAAGAATACCAATTACTTAGCCTTCTAAATCAGCAATCTGAGACTGGCTATTTTTAAATATATGTGTGTGTATCTGTGTATACTGTTCTTTGCAGAACTGTTCTTTGCAGTGCTATATAAAAACATTTCTGTGTGTGGATCAAAACATCTAGTTTTTTCCCCACCCTTGCAGGCACTGAAGCATATTGGAAAGGAGGCACACAGCTGACCAGGTTATCTGAATCCAAGGGTTCTCTCCTCTTGCCAGCACGTGGCCAATGATTTAAAAGTTGAAAGTGCTGGTAATCTCTTTGGAGGGGAAATATTTGCTCAAAGGAGCACCTCTGCAGCCAGCTGTTATGTGCAGGAATCCAAAGTCCACATGGAACAGAGAAACAGTGCACCAAACTAGGTTTGCTTCCCTGCAGAATCTCTGTGATCCAGCACATGTGGCCCTCAGCACTGATGACCTGAACAAAACGAAGATCTCCCCTGATGGCTCTCTACTTCAGGGCCATGTTCTTTCTGACAGTTCCTTAGTGAAGATGGGCACAGTGAATGTTTTGTGAGGCCTCTACACATTGGTCTTCAGCCTGAAAATTTTCATTCCCTCTTCTCTGTTGTGCCGCGAACCTCGTGTAGAAGCACAAATGCTCAGGCTGCTTCACCATTGGGAGAATTACCAGTTTTGTTTTGATGGCTGCTGGGAGTATAAAAACAGTTGCAATGGCAACATTGCTTGCATAAGGAGACTTATTCCATGCTGTCCATTCTCTCTTCCCTTCCATGCTACGCCTGCTGGTTCTGGGCTTGGAAATACCTGGAGATTTTGGTGGCAGAGCCTGAAAATAATGGGTTTTGGGGAGGGGAAAGTCCTCAGTAGGGTACAATGCCGTAGAGTCCACCCTTCTAAGCCACTGCCTTTTTCCAGGGGAACTTATTCCTGAAGCCTGGAGCTCAATTGTAATACCAGGAGATCTCTAGACCCACTTGGAATTTCCACCAGTGTGGTGGAAATTTTAGCTGTGGTACTGAAAAAGACCAGTACTGATCTCTGTTGACTGGAGATCGGTGGTAAATCTGGAAGAACACCAGGACTCACAGAAGTAAGTAACCCTACCCCAATTCCCTGACATAAGAACTCATTTTCAATGTTGTGAAGCAACACAACACCAAGACACTTTTGGCCGTACATACAACTCAAAGGCATTTCCTCAACCACTATATTGTTGCTTCCATCATCAAGCAAAGGAGGGGCTGCAACCAAGAAATCAGAGGGAGATTGAGACTGGTAAGGGCAGCCATGAAGGAGCTAGAAAAGATTCCTTAGTGTAAGGATGTGCCACTAGCAACTAAGGTCAAGTTAATTTATGCCATAGTATTCCCCATTGATATATATGGGTGTGAAAGTTGGACTATGAAAAAAGCTGACAGGAAGAAAATAGATTCTTTTGAAATGTAATGTTGGAAGAGAGTGTTATGGATCTAGATCAAATCAAACCTGAATTTCAACTATAGAAGCTAGAATGACTAAACTGAGACTGTTGTACTTGTCACATCATGAGAAGACAAGAGTCACTGGTAAAGACTATAATACTAGGAAAACTCAAAGGCAGTGGGAAAAGAGGAAGGTCCCAGGCAGTGGCGTAGTGCCAAGGGGCCAGGGGGGTGCACAATGCACCAGGCATGCGCTGATGTGGGGACATGGTGGGGGAATGGCAGGGGTGTTCTAGGGGCATGGCATGGCATGGCATGACATGATGGGTGGGTGGGTGGCTGGTCGGGGGCATGGTGAGGCCCCAGGACGCACGCATGCCCCGGGCTCAGTTCCCCCTAGCTCCTGCCCTGGAACCAGGTGAACTGGATTGACTCAATGAAAGCCTTCAGTTGGCAAGACCTGAGCAAGGCTGTTAATGATAGACTGTTTTAGAGGACATTAATTCATTGAAGAAACTTGACAGCACACATGACACACGGCATGAAGAAGCAAGCCATTCAGTACGTTGGACACATTTGGATTGTGTCCTTTCAAATTTCGTTGTGCGTGCACAATGACAATAAAAAAATGCTTAAAATGCTATTAGGTGAAAATTTAGGAAAATTTAAGAAAATTCACATATTAGGAAAACTTCTGAAATACTTTATAGCTTTTAGCATTGATTGTATTAAAAATCTAAACTTAAAAAACCCCAAAACCTTTCAATCTGGGAACAAAGAATCAATTATTCTGAACATGCCCATTAAATGAATGTGAATTTTCCTATTCCTTCCTTCCTTCCTTCCTTCCTTCCTTCCTTCCTTCCTTCCTTCCTTCCTTCCTTCCTTCCTTCCTTCCTTCCTTCCTTCCTTCCTTCCTTCCTTCCTTCCTTCCTTCCTTCCTTCCTTCCTTCCTTCCTTCCTCCCACAAAAAAAATTGGTATTTTTCAGATTTAGGCATAACAGGACACTACTTGATCTTTACCAAGACATACCCTTCCAATAAAAGCATGACAGCATAACATCACTTTGTAAACAGAAGAGGAATTCAAAGCAGTGTATACATAAGGGGGCTTCTGTGGCCTCACAATAAAGCTCACTCCAGATCGACAAGCAGGAGGCAGCTGTCTAATTATACGGGGATTATACAATTATGCAGCCTGCAATTCATTCATAGAGAGCACGTGCCTATTGATCCAATGCTCTCGAATCAAAAGAGTAGCTAACTCAACCACTAAAGGGATCAAGGGCATCATTCTTTTGCACAGCTGTGCATGGCAGGCATCCATAGCTCAGGTGAGTAAACTAGAAAATGCCTTCCCAATAGGAACTCTCCCAGGAATAGCCTATCTAAGCTGTCCGTATTGTAGAATGGAAGTACTTTCCAGGGCCTTTCACGCATTTTCCATTGGAGCCTCCAAGATTATTATTTTTTTACGATTAGGGAGACACACTGAATATACATTTGTGGAGGCAACACAGTTATAGAAGCAGTGTGGAACTACAGATGACAAGATGTATTGAGTATGCATGTATGCTATAGATGTATTATAGATCTATATAATATTATAATTAGCTTATATATGTGTATGCATTGGTATTTGTAGTGCAGGAGAGAGAAAGAGAGGGAGAGAAAGAGAGATCATATATTCCAGTAGTCAAGCAGTAGGTTTTCCCCACAGTTTTTGTTTATGCAGGGGTCTGTTCCACATAGGTCAAATAAGACTTCTTGAGGACCTAAAAAAAGTATCTGGGGAAGGAATTCCACACAGCTTTTTCCCCAAGATGTCCTCCAGATGCCTTATTTCAGCTCCAGGTGTCTTTTTTAAAAAAATGTTTTGAAGTGCACCTTTTTTTCTTAAAGCTCCTGCAAGACGTCCCCTGCCTGGGAGTGTGGAATTCAGAGCTCAGGAGATGTCTGACCATGAAGCTCTCTGGTCAGTTTCCCCCTCAGCTTGCACCTGATATTTTGCGTGCTGCTGAAGGGATTCCCTCTGCATCCATTTGCTGAAGCTTGCCCCATACAGGTATACCACCCATTCCTCCATGGTTCCAATGCTTTTCAATGGGAGTCCTCTAAAAAGCTAGTGGGTGACTGCATATCTTTAAAGATAGCTACTTCAGAAGGAGGAGGAAGAGAAGGAAAACTACATATTGCCAGAATCAGCAGGCCAGTTGAGCACAACTATGTACTTTTGGGGATAAAAAGGCACCAAGGATTGGAGCCTTCAGAGCAAACTTCCTGGGGCAAACCAATTAAAAAGTTTGAATAGCATGATTTATGTTAAAAGAAAGAGCTAATGAACCAGTATTAATGCCATTCATTGGAGAAACTATTTTAATGTACTACAGTACCTGTATATGCGAATTGAACAAGGTCCCACAGTGCACTGGGGTCAATGCCTTCCATTTTGATTTCCTCTTGCTTGGCTTCACAAACATCACTGGTAAACATGGCCGCAAAGTAGTCAGAAACCGAACTAAGAACAAGTCTGTCCAAGGGAAGCAAAAAGAAAGAAACAGAGAGAATCAGGTACACATTCATGAATTACATTTTATATAACTGCTAAACATTCCTGCTTTGAGTTTGCTAATGGTATTCTGTGGTAGCTTTAATCAGTAAAAAAAATAGTGCTTGTTTTATTTCTGATATTGACATGGGACATTTAAGGGACATTTCCCATGCATTTAAAAAAATCAGTAAAAATAACAGAAATAAAAGTCAGCTGTAAATTTTCATATCGCTGACAAAGATCCCATGTTTTGATTTGACATTATTTTTGAAGAACCACAATGGAACCAAACAGAATAAATGGAAGTAATTCAAAGACTGGTGTTACTCTTAGAGCAAAGAGTAAACTTGCATCGCTTGGAAGGTCAGTATGCAAGTCTGCTTAATGGGTCAATGCCCTCAACAGCAGAACTGGCTTTGTGTTCTCACCAACTGAGGGCACAGTTTAGTAGTCCCAGCAGAACAAACTGATGCAGCAATTCACTCGTAACGGCTGGTGGAAAGTGCCATTAAGTCACAGCCATCCTGGTTTTTTGAGACAAGAGACAAATTGGGTTGGTTTGTCATCCTCTACTTCTGTATACCAACCCTTGGTGGTCTCCAATCTAAGTATAAACCAGGTCCAACCCAATTGAACTTCCAAGATCTGAAGAGACTGAGTCAGTCTGCACCTCCAGTTAAGGACTCACAACTAGGTTATCATTTTTAATGGAGCTGCTGTGACAGTGTATATGTTCAATGATGTCCAACACAAATACTGAATGACAAAACACATGTGTGTCTCTTCCACTGTCATCCTCATCCTTCAATAATGGGAAGAAATATGGGACCTTCCACAGTATTGTGAGCTTTAGTAGCATGTTCTTTGTGTTAAACATTACACAGAAAAGAGAGAGAGAGGAAGAAGTGGAACCATATGTGGGAAGTGAAGGGCATTCCGCTGTCTCCAGCCTCAATAACAGAGAGGGACTTATCAGTGAGTCAAATAGCTAGAGGGGTCAAGACACCGAGCACCTTTTCTCTACTGTTCTGACACTATCCCTTTGATGCACAGATTGCTGCTCTCAGGGAATTTCCTTCCTTCCTGCTGCTTCCATTTTTTTCCATGTTTCCATCTTGCACCATGTAGGAAGACATGCAGACAGTATCTCTGTCCCTGCCCCCACTAGTTAGATTAGAATAGAGAATTCTATTAATCATTCCTGGAAACGGAACTGACTTTGGTCAGTTTCCAATGGGCTTTCAGCCCAGAAATACCCTCTACTCCAGCAGTCAACTTACACCACCCAAAAGTGCTGCTTATGTCAGTCTTCCATGTGGGGTTTTTCACATGACTGTGCTGCCTGAATCCCCCTTAGAGGCAGTGTGGGTGCACTGCCATGGCACCATCCCCCGTCACCACTCTACGTGCCCCCAAATGCCCTGGCATGCGAAGTGACTCACTCTGACATTTTTTTCCTCCCACCATCAATTGCCAAATTTTTAAAAAAATCTGGAAAGGACCTGGTAGGGGAGGGGTTAGAAGGATGGCTGTTGCCAAGGAACTGGGGCAGAGAAACTATAGGAATGCCTGATATCTGATGGCCCAATGAGAGTTGTACTATATTGGTTGGTGTGGTGGCAACAGGCCTTGTTTGGAAAATATCCAAGACCTACAAAACTATATACTTTGGGAAATTGCCACCACATGGCAGTGGTCATTAGTTTAGAAAACTTTAAAGGGGGCTTTGAGAAATTTATGGAGAGCTCTATTAAAGGCTACTAGCTATTCTGATGTCATTCTGACAGCCAGCGTGGTATAGTGATTAAGAGCAGGTGGATTCTAATCTGGAGAGCCGGGTTTGATTCTCCACTCCTCCACCTGAGTGGCTGAGGCTTATCTGGTGAACCAGATGATTTTCTGCACTCCTACATTCCTGCTGGGTGACCTTGGGCCAGCTACAGTTCTCTCAGAACTCTCTCAGCCCCACCTACCTCACAAGGTGTCTGCTGTAGGGAGAGGAAGGGAAAGGAGTTTGTAGGCCACCTTGAGTCTCCTTACAGGAGAGAAAGGTGGGGTATAAATCCAAACTCCTCTTCTTCTAATGCAACTGTCCATATTGAGAGGATTTGGAGGCCAAACTGCATGCTAATGCATCCCTGAGTCCACCATGGCAGCATAGCACCATTATAGAATTTGTTTTTTTTAAATAATGTTTACCATGCTTGGGTGGGGATGACCTCACTGGGAACCATGGCAGTGTGAGCAAGGGCATCATGCCTCCTTTGTGCTATTTTCAAGGTTCCTGAAAATGGAGTTGGTAGAGATGTGAACCACTCATCCCCACCACCATCACAATCCCCAGCAAAACTGGGGGCCCCATGGATATTTTGAAAGGTTAAAAACTAAACTCTAAAATGGTCATTGCACCACTGTGGTGTACAGGGGCGTAACGAGGTAGCCCTGGGCAAACTGTAGCCCTGGGCAAAACCTGAGTTGGATGCCCCCCCCCCCCCATGGGCGGCCACTCCACCACAACCAATTTTTTTTTGCACCAGGATATTGGTGCCTACAGGGGGTGACATTTTTAGACATATCAGCACCAAAGTTTCAGTATATCATCAGGAGACTGTCCTTATGCTACTCCCCAAGTTTGGTGAGGTTTGGTTCAAGGAGTCCAAAGTTATGGACTCCCAAAGGGGGTGCCCCATCCCCCATTGTTTCCAATGGGAGCTAATAGGAGATGGGGCTACAGTTTTGAGGGTCCATAACTTTGCCCCCCCTGAACCAAACTGCACCAAACCTGGGGGATATCATTAGGGCAGTCTCTTAATGAGATCCTGAAAGTTTTGAGACTGTGACTTTAGAAATGTGCCCCCCCAGCCTGCAACCCCCATTGATAGAAATACAGAAAACTCAATGCAGAACAAAGATTCTTGGGCAAATTTCTGGGATGTTCCTGATAGGGGGGCAAGCATTTTAGATGTATCGCACCAAAACGTGTCAGGGTATCATTCTGGAAACTGTCCTTATGGTACCCCCTTAAAGTTTATGTAGTTTGAAGTTTTAGGGAAGTTCAAAGTTATAGGACCCTCAAAGGGAGTACCCCCCATCCTGGGCTACATTCTTTGCTAAAGCAGATGGGGGGGCTACCCTTTGAGGGGTCCCAATAACTCTTTTGACCCCCTGAACTCAAACTCGCACCAAACCTTGGGGGTGCCATCATGACAGTCTCCCAGATGATAGCCCTGAAAGCTTTGGTGCGCTGATAACGTCCAAGAATGCCCTCCCTGCAAGAACATCCCCTAAATTCTGCCCAAGAATCTTTGTTCTGCATTGAGTTTTCTGCATTGCTGTCAATGGGGGTTGCAGGCTGGGGGGGACATTTCTGAAGGCACAGTCTCAAAACTTTCAGGGTCTCATCAGGTGACTGCCCTGATGATTTTCAAGTTTAGGCAGTTTGTTCAGGGTTGTGCTCAGTTATGGACTCCTCGAAAACTGTAGTCCCCCATCTTCCTCTATTAGCTCCTCATTGGGAACAATGGGGATATTAGGCACCCCTTTTGGGAGTCCATATAACTTTGGATTCCCTGAACCAAACCTCACCAAGCTTGGGGGGTAGCATAAGGACAGTCTCCTAATGATATGCTGAAATTTTGGTGCCGCTAGCCTAAAAACTGCGCCCCTTGCAGGCCAAAAATGGAAAACCACAAAAAATACCCAAAAACGAACCCAGCATTTTGATGCCCCCCCCCACAAGGTGATGCCCTGGGCAGCTGCCCACCTTGCCCAATGGGCATTACGCCAGTGGTGGTGTATCATCGAGTTTGACCCTATGATAATGAAGAACACTGGGGAGCGGCAAGCCGGCAACCACTGGAGGAAAATTTAGCAGCGTATCCTTCTTGTGGCTTTCCTAGGAGGTCTAACCCTATGGAGCTTTTTTAACTTCAGATGTCTGAGTATTTCCAAGCCATGAACCCTAATATGTATATTTTGCTCAGGGTTGTTTTTAAAATCAGTGGTAATCACAAAAAGCACCAACTGTTTTAAATAGATGCCACATATGTTATATTTAACCAGGTGGATCGCAAGGGGAAAAGTTCCTCGCAATTAATCTTCATTCTGAGAGACGACACCATAGTAAATCCTAGTTCCGCCTCAGAAGCATTGAGGATTGAAAAGGCAAACAAGGATGTTTGGGGAATTCATTGCATAGGTAATGTGCTGTTCTTTTCTATACCCCTGAGGGCTTCAGGTGGTGGGAAATCTTGGTTCTGAAGCGTGCTGACCTATTCAACAGAAAGGTCAGTTGTCTCCTGGATATCATGTCCTTTCTCTTTTCCCTTTTAAAACATTTTAGCCATTTCTATAAGAATAAATTATTGAGCTGAATTTCTTCGATGGAGTCCCTCTTAGGCAGCACAAATATGATCCATCATTTCAGAAATGAATTTGTTACTGGCATAAGTAGTAACTCTTTTTTCCCCCCAATCCAGCATTTAATTACAGCTTCTGTTTCTACATACATTTTTGTTTACTGCTGTGTCCAAACTGTATGTTCATTTGGTTTTATGCAAGGCTGAATAACTGGAAAATTAGCACAACTCCTAAGAGTTTTAAGTGAAACTCTCTAGGAAGCAGAACACTTTCTTTCCTGCTTTCTGTTTTGACCTGCTCTGAGAAACCACTGGACGTCCAAACTCAAGTATTATTAAGAGAAATGCTCGGAATTTCCCTTTATGTCAAGTCTAACTGAAACCCACAATCCATTTCTTTTTGTCTTGTTGGGAATTGGGTGTCTGTTTTGAGTCGGTTCTGGTTTTATCACAGAGAAGTTGGAAGAGAGAAAGGGCAGAAAGGCAGGTCCTGCAGAATTTCAGAATCTTCTCAGGGAAACTCAGGCCCCTTCTGCACGTGCAGAATAATGCACTTTCAATCCGTTTTCAATGCACTTTGCAGCTGGATTTTACCATGCGGAATTGCAAAATCCACTTGCAAACAATTGTGAAAGTGGATTGAAAGTGCATTATTCTGCATGTGCGGAAGAGGCCTCAGAGTCGAGCCATGTTTCTTTCCTCCTGCCAGGCCGCCACCCTGTGGTGTGTAACGTTAAGCAATCGCAACTTACAAAAAGGTGCACTGATTCCTCTGCAAAGAGAAAATCCTCTTTTTTTAAAAAAAGAATAAGAGAATTTATTAGGAGGCAGAGGTAATGACTCAGCAGTGGAGCATTTGCTTGCCATACAAAGCTCCCAGCTTCAGTTCCCAACAACTCCTGCTAAAAGGTCAAGAAGGGGATAATATGACAGACTTTTACATAAAAATTGGAGGGTTGCTGCCAGTTTGTGCAGCCAGTATGGACCTTGAAGGGCCAAGAACTCAATTCCTAGAATCATCCAGGAATCATAGGCCCCTTCCGCACGGGCGGAATATGGCGCCCTGGGGATGGCAAAAACGCTGTCCCCAAGGAGCCGTTCGCACAGGGGGTGCAGCTGCTTTGCAGCCGTGCCACCCTCGCTCCGCCTGACAGGTGCGAAGCCGCTGTTTTCCAACCTCGCTTGGGAAACGAGGTTTTCAGAAAACGGCGGCTTGGAGCCGCTGGCATGCGAACGGCAGTGGCTCCAAGGTGCCCTCCCTCCCCCCATGTCCTCCGGCCGACTCACGTTCCGTCCTGCGGCTCCTCCGGGCGCCTGTCAGCTTCGAGGCCTGGGGGATCACGCTTTCTCTGCCCTGCGACCCCAGAGCAGTCACGCAGGGCAGGGGGGCGTGTCCCCTGGCCTTGGCGACGTGCTGGAGGGCTGCAGGACAGGAAGGTCGCCCTGACGACGGCACAGCTCTGCGCTGTCGTCCTGGCCGGTTCTGGGACCGTTCATGCGAACGGTCCCAGAGGGATCGGGTCGGCGTCATCTAAGCCGACCCGACCCCTTCCACCTCCATGCGGAAACGGCCATAGAGTTGGAGGGGCCATACAAACTATCTAAGTCCAACCCCCTGCTTCATACAGGATCGGCCTGGATAGAACTTTAGAATCGGAGAGCGGGATTCAACACAAGGCAGCTGAATGAATTCATTTGCCTAGGTCTGAAAAAAAAATTTGGAAAAAGAAATTTCCCCTCCCTAAAACAATGCTGCAAAATTTAGAGTGTTTGCCTGAGATGAGCTACGACTTGAAGGTAGGATTAATCTACCCACGGGACCTGTACTTTGCATTCATCACCAGACCAGAATCAGAAAACATGGGTCACAATAGAAATTAGAAACACTGTGGCAAACTGCCATGTTCAATTTATGACAGGCATAGCCTAATTCTGCTGGTGCAGAGACATATCTCTGACCCTTCCTTGTCTGTTCCATCTAATTTAATTTATCTCGGGGTGGGTGGGGGGTAAGCAGCAGCTTGATATGCAAAGCATTGTGTATTTTATCTAATATGGGGGGGAGGTGACTAGGGACATAAGATTTGGGGGGGGTTTGCGTGCTGCTTAAGGGGGCAAATGTGAATGACTGCTACATCTCTCACCCAAATTCTATTGTGGCTGCATAGAAAAAACAATAAAGACAGGAGCTATCTTCTTCACCACTGCGGAAAATTGGAAAAGTGCCAGTGGTGACTTCCCCCGACGCTCTGCCGAGGTTTAAAGTGTAACGAATTCTCTTTGTAGCTTATATTGCGGGGATTATGTAATGCACAGCATCTTGCTCAAACACAAAAAAGTTGTGTATGGTACTACCCCCCTCCCCTCCAATGTATGAAACTGACACGCTTTCTTGTACTTCTGTATCAATTTGCTGGAGCAGAGCGGGGAACATGTCGGCTTCTACACTTCACTTAGCAGCTTTGTCCAGGGACTAGATAGCATGCAGTTAACATTGGACATTTAAACCTTGGCGTGAACAACTAGCTGTATTGTTCGTGTTTAGGGTTGGAGATTCGGACAGTCCAAATCCGAATTTTTACCGAATCTACACTGATTCGGACAGATTCGGACGAGCAGGGTCCGAATCTGAGCTGTCCGGTCTTCTAACAGTTCGAATCCGATGGGGATTCGATCACCAGCTCGAATCTGCGTTTTTATTTTTTCTTGCGTGTTTTTTTCACGTTAAAGCGGCCTGTCACAGGGAGCGCATTTGTAAACATTATCGAAGCACCAAAATTTCAGGGTAGTCATTCAGACTGTCTCCGATGATAACTTTTCCTTCCAGTTTTGGTGCAGTTTATGAAGTTGCTAAAGTTGCATGGACCCCCCAAAGGGGTGTCCCTTATCTCCTCCATTCTTTCCAATGGGAACTAAGGAGATGAAGGGTTACCCTCTTTGAGGGGTCCATAACTCAGTTGCCCCCCCTGAACCACGTTCAACTGCACCAAATCTTGGAGTGGTATCATCAGGACAATGTGTCTCCTGATGATAGACTGAATAGCCATTGGTACCGATACATCTACAAATGCACGCCCTGCAGGCACCCCCCCAGAAATTTGCACAAGATTCTTTGTTCTTGCAGTGATCTTAGCTGCATTGCTGCAAATAGGAATTTCTGATAGAGGGCTGTGGAGCGCACATTTTTTTCATGGTAAACCTCAATTAAAACTTCTTACAGGGTATCTTCAGGACAGTCTCCTGATGATACCCTGATATTTTGGTGCTGATATGTCTAAAAATGCACCCCTGCAGGCACCCCCCAAAATTTGCCCAAAATTCTTTGTTCTGCAGTGACTTCTGCATTGCTGTCAATGGGGAAATTAAGTGGAGGGTGGGGTGCACATTTATCACAAGGTACAGTCAATATTGAATGTTCAGGGTATCTTCAGAGAGAGTTCTTTGATGACACCATCCAGGTTTGGAGGAACTTTGCTTATGGGGGCAGTGGGAGATGAACCCTACCCATAAACATTGAACCCCTTAGCAATCGGTCACTGGAAACCTGGGATGGTGTCATGAAGAGAGACTCTCCTGAAGAGACCCTGAAAGTTTTGTGGGGTTACCATGAGAAATGTGCACTCCATTATAGTCTCCTCCCCACAGAAATTTCCCATTGGCTGCAATGGAGCCAGCCAGCCACTACAGAGCAGGAATCTGGGGAAATTTCTTTAAGTGACTCGTGAGGGGTGCAGTTTTAGAGTTACCTGATCACCAAAATTTCAGGGTATCATACAAGTACTGTCCCTATGATACTCCCCAAGTTTGGTGAAGTTTGGTTCACGGGGTCCAAAGTTATGGACCTTCAAAAGTGTAGCCCCCATCTCCTGTTAGCTTCCATTGGAAACAATGGGGATGGGGCACCCCTTTCGAGTGGGCTCAATAACGGGTTCCTGAATCAAACTGTACCAAACTTTGGGGAGAATCATTCGCAGGACAGTCTCCAGGATGATATCCTTGAAAGTTTGGTGCTGCTAGCTTTAAAATTGCACCCCCTGCAGGCCAAAACGTGTAAAAATACCAAAAATTCAAAAAATAATAAAACGGACCCGAATTTTTCGGATTTACCTGAATTTTCGGGCATATCCGAATCGGCTATGATTCGGATTTGGGCATACAAATCATTTTATGCCCCAAAATACCCAAATCCGAATTTTACCGAATTTTTTAAGTATTGACCAACCCTATCATGTATCGTTCAGCCAACATTCCTTTTGCATCATGTTTATCCATTTGTGGAACTGCTCGTTGGCTTTTTAGGCTGTTGGTTTAAACCATGATGTGCAAGAGTCGCTTGGGCAAATCAAGGATATTTGAGACATTCCGGTTGATTCCCCACTGGCAGAATCAACCTAGGACAGGGATGGCCAACCTATGACGCCCCAGATGTTCGTGGACTACAATTTCCATCAGCCCCTGCCAATTGGCCATGTTGGCAGGGGCTGATGGGAATTGTAGTCTATGAACATCTGGAGTGCCATAGGTTGGCTGCCCCAGACCTAGGATTGAACTGGGACCATCTCGCCTAAATACAATTACCTCAAGTTTGATTCCAGAGTCAACTCCCTCACAGCAGCTCGAGGTCCTCTGTTGTTGGAAATCCATGATCAGAGTGGCAGGATCACCTTCAGTGCTCTCTTTTTTTCTGTGTTCCCCTCATTCCCGATTGGCTGTTGCTTTAGATCGGGAACATGAACGTGCATTCCTTTTTTTGTTTTGTTTTTATGCTATGGCTACATAGCCATGTTGTCACAAAGCAGGGCTCTATGTAGCTAGAAACAGCACATAATCATGTGCTCATTGATTGCATGGTCGTGGCTTCGAATGCAAGAGGAAAGAATAAAAAAGGTGCACTTTTGCCAGTCGTGAGTCTCCCGTTTTGTGCATGGCCAAGACACTTAGCCGTGACTGGCTGATGACACGAATGGGAGAATCACGGTGGGTTAGGATTCCCCATGATACTAGGTTTGTCCTGTGTTCACCCTAGAACAACAGAAATAGGTGTACCTCCTTGGTGGTTTTAAAAATATAATGGGAAGAGGAAAAGCTGGAACAAACATGAGTTGGACACAGGAGCTGTGAGGAGTTCCAGGAAAACTCAGAGACTATCCTAGGTCAATTCTGCCAGTACAGATTTGACCTCCATGGACTTTCTGAGGATATCTGGGAACATGAACTATATGTACAGTTTATGTAGCTCAGGCTAGCCAGATCTTGTCACATTTAAGAAGCTCAGCAGGGTTGGCACTGGTTAGTATTGGGATGGGAGACTATCATGGAAGTACAGGGTTGCTATGTGTGACGAATGCACTTATACTGCATTCAGATTACAGGGTGGACCCGCCCCTTTAAGAGTTAAGCCCTGGCCAGCCCTGATTGGCCAGAGGAAAAAAGGCAGAGTCTTTATAAACTGTCAGCGCTAGAGCTGAGGGGTTCTTTTCTTTGGAGTCTTCTATGACCGTTTTGGCTCTATGGTATGAGCTAAAGCTTTGTGCCCAGCTGGGTACTTTTGAGGCAGAGTGAAGAGCATCCACAGAGATCTCTCACTGCTGTGTTAGGAATAGCTGAGGAGGCTATTCAGTGATTAAAACCCTGAGTTTGGAGGCGTGTGTCCGCCCTCAGGTGTTTGGTTTTATTTGTGAGGGAAACCTCTAAAGTCTGTAGGTCTGCCCTCAAAGTGAACATCAGTTTTTGGGAGGCCCAAATCCTGTGGCTGCATAGCCAAGTTTTGGGATTGTGGAGAGAGGGAGGCTGTAATGCCTGAATCCCACAGGGGCTTAAAACTGGAGTGCTTTTATTTTTTTGTGAGGGAGGAACAGCTGGACTGGAGGTTTTATTTTGAAGTGGGAGTGTGAAATCTCCACAGTACCATCTTCTTTGAGGAAACATCTTTGTGAAAAGTAAAACCTAAGTGAAGTGCCTGAAACCGTTCAGTTTAAAAACAATATTTCTCTGCAACCGCTAAGCTTAAGACAAACTGACTCTGTAACCGTTAAGCTTAAGCGAACTCTTTGCAACCAACACGCTTATTACCTCTCCAGTTTACCTGAGAAGCCTCTGTGATTAAGCCAGCAAATAAACGTTTTACGTTTTTGTGCTATACAAACCTCTCCAGTCTTTTATTTGTCTGTGTGTCTGTGTTCCCCAGTCAGGGTGGTGTCCATTTAAAAGCAGTTTTGTGGGCTTTATAATATTATTGGTGGCAGCGCAGAAAGCAGAACTTATATATAAGTGCTTACGTTACACTATGCAAAGGCAGACAATGCCAAATCACCTCTGTTCATCTCTTGCTTTCAAAACTCTATGGGGTCACCATAGGATGTGACTTAATGCACTTTCAATCCACTCTCACAATTTTTTGCAAGTGGATTTTGCTATGCCGCACAGCTGCAAAGTGCACTGAAAGTGGATTGAAAGTGGACTATTGTGCATGTGCGGAAGGGGCCTAAACATCTCTTGGCTTGAAAACACTAAGTTGACTGCAACTCAGTCGCCCTTTTCATCATCAAAGGAATTGGATGCACCCAAGCATGCAGCCAGGCATGCAGCCCGGCATGCAGCTGTTGAAAATTCACAGCCTCTATAGAGAGCAAATTGTGATCACATGAAATCTGACTTCACTCGTCTGTGATACCTGGAATGTATTTTTTTTTTCTTCTGGACTTGTTAGCTCTACATTGGTTTTATTCATCCCTGCTTTCTGCTTGTGTGCTATGTTCGCTTATTGCAGTCTACAGCACATCTCTATTGTGGCAAAGAAACAGCCCAAACATGATGAAGCAGTAAACAGTGCATCTGCTCCTGATTCACTGAGCAATATCACCCTGCCTCCAGAACCTGTTCCTGGTGTCAGATTCCTGGGTTGAGTTCAGACTAAATGAATGGGAGGGAGGCAACTATAGTGTTTGAGAGAAAATATTTATTTCTATACAGTCCCATGTGTTTCGCATGAGCTTCACTGGAATGGTGTAATTTCAAAGACAGTATGCAATGCTTTCTTTCTCTTCTAAAAGCACAATGGGAATGGCATTGGGCTATTAAAAAGAGAAAGAGAAAATTGCATACAGTCTTTGGAGTTACATTGTTCTGGTGAAGCTCATGTGAAACACGTAGGGGTGTAAAAACCATAAATATTTTCCCTCAAGCACCATCATTTGTTTGTTTACATTGGTTCTTTTCCTTTGTTTTGCTTTGTGCGGCCCGTATCTCTTTTTTTTTCATCCAGACTAAACTAACAATTTTCACTGTAGAAAGGATATTACTTCCAAGAAACACTGGCTGAAGCCTTTACTACTTAACTGAACTCCAGTGATCCTAAATCAATATGCATGGTGTAGCATGGTGTAGCATGGTGTAGTTGTTAAGAGTCGTGGACTCTAATCTGGAGAACCAGGTTTGGTTTCCCACTCCTCCACCTGAGTGGAGGACTCTAATCTGGCAAACCAGGTTCAATTCCCTACTCTTTGGCCTTTTCTGCACGGGTGGTAAAGAGCACCCCAGGCACACTAAGAACAGTGTCCCAGGGGAGATAACGTGCAGTGCATTATTGACTCAGATTCTGTCCTTCTCACTATATGTATCTCAAGACATGTCATCTACAAAGAGATTTCATGTAGTTAACTTCATATTAATGTTTTTTAACCTTTTTACTCTGCTTCTGAATGGCCTGTGAACTGAACTTACAAGTTCCACCAGTTCCTCCTTCCAATGTAGACCTTCATCCTGTTCCACAGTGTCCCCTATTCTCGACTCTATGGAAACCAGTGGGCCACAGTTAGGCCCCTTCCGCACATGCAGAATAATGCACTTTCAATCCACTTTCAATGCACTTTGCAGCTGGATTTTACTGTGCAAAATGACAAAAGCCACTTGCAAACAATTGTGAAAGTGGATTGAAAATGCATTGTTCTGCATGTGCAGAAGAGATCTTAGAAGAGGGAGGCAGGAAACTTCCATTCCACAACTGAAGAATTTAACCTAGATCCAACCTACTGAAACCCAAAGTTTGCACATCTACTCTTAATAGCTAAATTTCAGTCCAATAGCACCATAGAGACCCAACAAGTTGTGTGTGTGTGTGTGGGGGGGGGGGGATTTCTTGAGCTTTTGAGAGTCATAACTCCCTTTGGCAGATACCTGATGTCTGATGAAGGGAGACTTTGATTTCTGGAAAGCTCAGACCTCTCAAAAAAATTTTTTGATGGTCTCTGTGCTACTTGACTCAGATCTAACTGTTTTTTGGCCAACCAATGGCTACCCTCTGGACAATCTACTCTTAATAGTGATTTATGATCTATTTAATGTGCACATCTATTAGGGTATAAAATGTTATGCGTACCCTCTTTTCATTTTCTGTGCTGGCCAACAGCAGTATTGTAAGTGCTTCAACATCTCTCCTCCCCACCCCCCACCACCCATGTGTGGCATCTATTTCAACATTTGATGTTTTTTCCCTAATTACTGCTTGTTCAAAAACAGCCCTGAGCGAAATATGCACAGTTTAGTAACATCCTGACTTCTGAAGTTCAAAAAGCCCCATACGATTAAGCTTGTCCAGTCCTGGATAGCCCCAAGCAAGTCTAATCTTGTCAGATTTCAGAAGCTAAGCAAGGTCAGCTCTAGTCAGTATTTGGATGGACCAAGAAGTACTAGGATTGTGATATGCACATTTCTTGCCATGAAAACCCTACAGGGTCGCCACAATGGGACAGTTGTGACTTGACAGCACAAACACATTAAAGGGTTAGATCCAAAGGTTTGCGGAGTCCAATATTCTGTGTTTATCAGAACCAGATCCTCCTAGGAAAGCCACAAGAAGGGTAAGCAGCTTCATTCCCCTCCTGTGGTTGCCAGCTTGCCATAACTGATTTTCAGCTCCTGTACCAACTATACAATGAATTCTTGCTCTGTTGTTCAAATTTATCCAGTTATTTCACAGCCTGCAAATTTAATTTGAGCAAGGCCTGTGTGCTGTGGCTATAGCGTATGTGTTGGTAATTCCAGATAGAATTCCACTGGCAGTGGACTCCAGGTAGATTAGAAGTCAGAAATAATAAACAAGCATGTCTGTACTTTAAACGACAATGCTGAAATGTGATCCAGCTTTTATTTCATGGTCAAGTTTATATTTATTAGAGGAATTCTCATCAGATCTAAAAAAAGAGAGAGAGGTGGATATACCCTCGAATTGAAACAAGTGCAGAACTAAATTCACTGCAGGCAAACATGGATACCAATATTGCTATTAAACTCGGCATTAAAAGTGTGCTGGGCACTGGGGGAACCCAACACAACCTTTAAAAAAAAATCTACATCAGTTTCCACCCACCAAATGCTTTATCACTGCATTGGAACTTCCCAAGAATATATATCCCGGCCTGAGCCTCACATTTGACCCCAGTGGAGGGGGAATTCCGCTGGTGTGTGATGGCCACGGCCCTCCCCCCCAGCCCTGGAACATTGCACTGGATCATGTGTCAACATCCCAGGGCCCCTACCACAGCTGCTGGTGTAGCGGGGCCGAGCCATGGCTGTGGCCAGGGGAGGAGTCAACTAGTCAGCTCCCTCCCAGTCTGCCAGAGGCCCAAACTTTGGACTTAAGCCTCCCTTTTAAGCAGTGCAAGTCTATTGAAGCCCACAGACACTTCTCAGTGGCATGGAGGCTTTTTCACTTTCTGAGCCTCCTCATGCTGCTGGAAAGTCTCTTTGGAGGTGGCTGCTGTATTGCTGCCAGGAGCCTGGCTCTTGGATGGGACTGCAGGTCTTTTTCTTTTCTTTTTCTTTTTTTTTGGCCCAGTTGGCCCAGTTGAGAGTCTACAGTCAGACATCTCAAAAAAACATGAATGAAAAAGAAAAAAAAATCACGAAACTTCTGAAGGTAATACGTTGGAGCCAAAGAAAAATACCCACACATTCAAGGTTATAAGATATTTCCACCCGTTTCTCCACTGCTGCAGAAGCACTTCAACTTTCCCACAGTTCTGCTTCTGGGGAAAGCCCATGTTGCAAGAGGAGCTTTTCACGGGAATATTTTTTGCTTCAGCAGGATTGCCCTGGAGAAGATCTGGATTTCCATGCATGGAATTTAGACTCATACTTCCAATGAAAAACAAAACACAGCTATCATTTATTTATTTGTTGTATTTATGTATTTAAAATATTATTATTATTGAAAATAATTTTATTGTGTGTGTGTGTGTGTGTGTGTGTGTGTGTGTGTGTGTGTGTGTGTGAAGTGCTATCCAGTCACAGCCAAATTACGGTGATTAAGGTAAGTGAGAAACAGAGTTGGTTTGCCGTTGCCTTCCTCTGCAGAGCCTTCCTTGGTGGTCTCCCTTCCAAGTACTGACCCTGCTTACTTTCCAAGATCTGATGAGGTCAGGCCATACCAATGGCACCATCTGTCTCCTAGCCCCTTTTGAGCCATGAAGTACTTGTGTGCTTTCAAGTCGCAACTAGCTTACACTGACCCCAGTGAGGGGCTTTCAAGACAAGTGAGAAGCAGAGGTGGTTTGCTGTTGCCTTCAAGGGAGAGCCACTGGGTGGTCTCCCTTCCGCACTGAGCCACCGCTTAGACTTCCAGGCATCTGAATTAAAATAAATAAAACAATGCTTTTCTCCTTCCCATTGTATGTTTAGGGTGGCATCTTACTGACTATTCAGATATCTCTCTTTCAAGATAGATTTTCAAAGATTTTGAACAGATTTAGATTTTCAAAGATTTAGAACAGATTTTCAAAGTCTTGGAATAGTCACATGACAAGGTAATTTTTGCAACCTTCACAACATGCAACCTTTATAACATGAGTTTCCTGAACATGAAAAAAGTAAATAATAGACAGGAATGCCCCCAAATATCTATGGCAGGATATTTGATTGGCCTTTGATTCATTTTCCCACAAAAAAAATAACCCACAAGAATTCACCTCCTGGATTTTCTTGTCCACGCAAGAAAATCCAGCAATAGACCTGTGATTATGGAACATTTGATATGTGGATCTAACCTAACTAGTCTCATTTGTAGCATGGAAGTATATTTTCTTCCAATGCTACACAGCAATGCATTGACAGAACACGCCCATTTTACTTCCTCTCCAGACAGGAGCTAGAAGTAACTACTATTTTATGCAGCTTGCAAAGTTAACAGTAAAGTCCTAAGCAGAGTTACACCCCTGCTATGTCCACTTAAGTCAATAGGTTTAGAAAAGTGTAACTCTCTGTAGAATATAGCATAATATTTACAGAGCTAAATCTGGTAAGCTGTAATCAGGCAAGACAGATCTTTCTACAAACCTGAAAATGCCCCAGGTTTGCAGAAAAATGTGAACCCTTAAAAAATTACATTGGATGGGGTTAAAAATTCTAAATGATAAAAGGATTCCCTGTAGCTTTAACAAACAAATCCCCTCAGTGGCTGTTGCTAGACAACCACAGCATTCCAAGCTGAATTTCAGTCAGTGGAAGGCATAGGAAGGGGGGGGGTGTTTTGGCCTTTGAGGGAAGATTCATTGGGGGCAGGCCTTATTAAGGCTCATTCCATATGGGGCAAAAAACAGCTGTGTGAAAACGGTGTGAAAATGGTGTAAAATGGTTTAAAACGGTGTAAAAGGGTTTATACTGTTTTCAAACCATTTTCACACCACTGTTTTTGGCCCATGCGGAATCAGCCTAAGATTGCCAGCTCCAGGTTGGGCTGAATATTTGAGGAGAGAGGAATCTTAATTGCCTAATCTGTTTGTTACACATTTGCATTCTTGTCACATCAAGACCCTACAAACAATGGATTTTCTGCCATTTAAATACTGATATTTATACTGTCAAAAGTATACTGTCAAAAGTGAGAAGTAGAAACACTGAGATTTGAAACAGCTGACAAATTGATTCTAATTATCTTCTTTTCACTGAAGCTATCAGAAACCATTTTAAAGTTTAATCCATGGTCCATTCCACACAACCTAAATTCGACATCCTGGGGATGCTTAAAAAAGGTGTCCTGGGAAGGCACTCTACAGGTGTCTTTTTTTCACAGTGGTTCAAATGCTTTTTCCCCTAAGCCACCTGCGAGATGTCTCCTGTCTGGCTGTGCAGAATGCAAAGCTCAGGAGGTATCTTATTGTTCCTGCCTGACTGTTTTGTTCTCTGGTCGATTTCACCCTCAGCTTGCATTTTGTGTGCAGCTGAAGGGATTCTTCTTGTTGCCATTTGCTGAAGGTTGCCCCAGAATGTTTGCTCTGATCCTGGGTACCTTTTCACCCCAAAAAGTACATAGTTGTACTCAGCTGGTCCTGCCAATTCCGGCAATATATAGTTTTCCTATTTTTTTTTAATTGATGAGTTATCTCTGTAGCTATGCAGACACAAATATGAGAATCTTCGCTTCTCAGAAGACCCGTCTACCTCCCATTAAGCAAAACTGGGTTGACCAGCCCTCCATGGACAGACTTCTTGTGTGTTTGTGTGTGTGCAGTAAGACATGTGGACAAGCAACTTAATTTTGAACACTCAAATTATGGATTTTGGGATTATCCTTAATCACTATATTATCCATAATAATACACACAGTGGCATCTGGGAAAAATTCAATATGAACATTAAATGCTAGCAGTACCCTCAGGTTTTTAATAAAGTGCAGTTCTGTGAGCCCATCAGATTTCCGACATTTCCTTTTACCACACCGGTGCTGTATGTCATCACTTACCTGTGCGCAGGTATCTTACGGTTCCCAGCAATCAGGATAACATCACAGAGTTGCTGTTGCTTCAGGTAGCTTTCCATCTTCCGGAAGGTCTGTTCAGCGTGGTGCACAGCTTGATAGAACTCCTCCGAACAACTGGAGTCCATATCACATTGGGGAGTCAAGGGAAGGCCAGTTGATGACAACCTGTGAACCCACACAAATGGGAGAATAAAGGAGAAAAAAATCAACTGTAATGAAGTATTCTGGGAGCAGTGACTTAACTGCAGTATTTCAAGGCTGATAAGGAAAAAGCTCAATGTGTCCTCCTGTTTTCAATGCTGAGAATCAATAGGCCAAAACTTTTTTGTTCAACTCAATTAACTAAACAGCTGGTGGGTCACTACTGAGATCTCTCTCTCTCTCTCTCTCTCTCTCCATCAAATCACATTGATTTTTCATGGCAAGAGTCATTCAGAGGTCCTTTGCCATTGCTTGTCTCTGAGCAGCTACCCTTCTTCCTTGATGGTCTCCCTTATAACTACTAGAAAAGGATGATACTGCTTAGCTTCCAAGATCAGAAAGAATTGAGGGAGCCTGGGCTACCCAGGTCAGGGCATAAATAATCATTAGTCTCTATTTTTTTAAAAAATTCCTGGATCATCAGATTGTGCTTCTAACAACTTCTGCACCAAAAGTTTCCATCTAATATCATGCTCTTACTATCCTCGTGAGCTTCAAAACTGAGTGGTGGTGCTTTGTTGAGGTGAAAATCCATGAAATGGGTCTATCATTGGACGCATTGGCTTTAATGAATGCCAATGAGCTAAAGCTGACTATCAAAAAGAGATTATATGATCTCGAGTATAGTTACCTGATGCAGCAGGCAAATAAACGCTACTCTCCCTTGCACTTGGGTATACCGCTAAAACCGTATACCATGGCTAGATATTTCCATTTGGTTTTAGAATCTAAATTGCGACGAGCTCTGACTCTTGCCAAGTGCAATATTCTCCCTTCAGCTACCACTCAGGGTAGAATACAGAAAGTGCCCTTTAATGAAAGACTTTGTCCCTGCAGTTCAGCTTATGAAGAATCAATCCAACACATGATATTATATTGCCCGTTACACAGCTTAGCCAGAAATAAATATCTAGACCCGTCGTTAAAACCCCCCAGTGATAATGCCCTGATAAATATCAATTTGAAATTGAAGTGAACTAATGCTGGATTGTGGATCTGCAAAGTGCGATTTGGAAAGCGTTAGGCCTAACTTTTGTGCTCTGTCATTCGCAAACGCTTATAACTGTACTGGAGAT
This sequence comes from Sphaerodactylus townsendi, assembly GCF_021028975.2. Lineage (NCBI taxonomy): Eukaryota > Metazoa > Chordata > Lepidosauria > Squamata > Sphaerodactylidae > Sphaerodactylus > Sphaerodactylus townsendi. Next base: position 125,408,817 of record NC_059428.1, on the reverse strand, counting down.
TGTATTTATTACACTGGTGTTGCCACTGTTGCTGTTGTATTGTTGCTGTTGTTGTAATTACGCCATTAAAGGTTTATAAACTACATTCAGGAATTATTTTTTTGGTTCTCTGATGATAACTCCTGCCATGGGGAAAAGCACCTCTTTTCACAGGAAGTCTCCATGCCAGGCAGAAAGCATCCCTTTAAAAGATGGGTGGGAAGAAACAAGCAAACGACTAAGGGAGACGGTGTGGTCATCAAGCAGAGCTGCTTCAAGGCAACAAGCAGGAAGGCTGTCTAAAATGCTGTCCTCTGATTAATGACATTCCTGATGTAGTTTTAACATATAGACAAAGAATCTGGACATTAATGACAAGAACTGGGAATACAGGTATCAGCAATGGGACAAAGAGATCAGGCGGTGTCAGCAAAAACCCTCCTACTCATACCTGCTCCAAGGGAGGGTGGAATACTGGAGCCCTTCCAGGAGCCAAGTTGGGATTTGGGGAATTTGGGGAAGATCTGCCTGCTGCTTATTAGGGAAGCCCCAAAGTCCATTGTGTCCTCCACCCCAGAATCACAGGGCTTGGGAGAAAATGGGCTGAGAGCTAGTAGGTACCATGATAGCTCAGAACTTTAAGAGTGGAATCCAAAGGGAGGGCTAATGGAGCCCTGGAAGTGGTTCAGGACTGTGCCAACATGGGTACCCAGTCCACTGGAGTAAAGGGCAAATATGCCAGCAGAGGGGCTATGATGCTGGTAACGGGGTGCTGTGCAAATGTGTGGCACCTGAACCCAGATGTTGCCATGCATGTCAATACTCTTCTGCTGCAGGAGCCCACATGGGTGACATGCCACTTTTTGGCATGGAATAGTCCATTAAGCAGCAAGTGGGGGATTCAGGTTGGGCTCCCAATTCCCAGCCAAGAGCAGGAGATCCTCAGTTTTGCAGCCCCTCCCTCTGGTGCCGTTCAGCAAGCTGGTAGGGGAACTTACCAGCAGTAAATTTGAGCCAAGTTCTTTGTGGTCAGCAACATGGCAATGTGACTTCTGATGTGCACCAGAAGTGATGTCATCATGTTGTCAGTGACCATGGGGACACTGATATTTTGGCAAAACTCTATAGCCGTGGTGGCAAACCTTTGGCACTCCAGATGTTATGGACTACAATTCCCATCAGCCCCTACCAGTATGGCCAATTGGCCATGCTGGCAGGGGCTGATAGGAATTGTAGTCCATAACATCTGGAGTGCCAAAGGTTTGCCACCACTGCTCTATAGTAAAAAAGCTTCTACCATAGAGCTTTGCCCCAATACCAGAGCATCTCTGCAGTAGTCAGCAGCATGATGACATCACTTTTGGTAATCATAGCAAAGAACTAGACCTAAGTTTACTGCAGCAGAATTGCCCCCACCCCATCCTCAAACCTCTGCCAGTTGACAGGGGGTATCTGGCAGCACTAAAGTCTCATCCAGAGGTTGGCAACCATATCCATCGAGGAGGCCACATACACAGATGTATATAAAGCCTTCCATGTATATACACTTTGCTGCATAGGGAATTGTTTGCATGAATAGGTGTATGCATGGGACAGGTATGCATAAACTCCTCCCCCTCCCTTGCATGCCATCCCTCATTCCCTCCCTCTCCTTGCATGTCACCCCTCCTCCTCTGAGCCCCTTGGGGGCGGGGCGGTATACAAATTTAATAAATAAATAAATACATACATACATACATACATACATACATACATACATACATACATACATACATACATACATACATACTTTGGACATTTATATTGCCACCTTAAACTTTACAGGACTTTAACTAAGCCCACTGTCCAGACCTTTCCCACAGGAAGTACTGGGCGTCCTTAGTCCTGCTGAGGAACCAGAGTTGAGTCAGTCTGTTGCTTGACCCAGGAAGCTGGACTCAGTCATCTGCCATGATTGGTTGGTTGATTATAATCAGATGAAAGTTTCATCATCCCATGATGGATAGCTGATGGTACCTGACCTCAGTGTTGCCAAGTGCTCAGCACCAACCATGTTGCAACTAGTGCTGGTAAACACACACCTGTTCACATACAGCAGGAGTTGTGCATGGCTGCCACTGAATAAGCAAATCTGTAGGAGGAGGAAGAAGCTGATTTCCCCTAGCATTTATTTGTTACAATACACATTCAGGAAGTAATATCTGAGATTGGAAGATGTTCTGAATTGGTTCCAGCTAAATCCTGCATTCACATGCTACACAGATACCAATTGTCAACTGTAGAAAATGCACTGTTTCCTTGTAACCGAAAAGAAAAGATAAGCATTACATCCCCAGCAACTTGAATACGTCAAATGTAACTGTAAATTCCTCAGGCGGCGACAATCTGCTGTACCACAAAACAGATTAATCTCCCAGTCGTGTGTGTGTGTTACAGCATTGTCATGTTTTAATTTAGTTCCCACACCTGAGAGCTGAAGCTATGCAAATACTATAAATACAGTTAAATAGCTCCCTGAGCTCCAAAAAAATGAATGATGGAAGCACATTATGCGAAAATTAGCCTATCTGGGCTTACATCTCGATTCTTTGTTAATGTTGACTCCTAGAGAGATATTAAGCAAAATTAAAATATGCCTTTTTGAGCAGGAATAGCAGTGGCTCTTTAGCCATGCAAACCAGTCCTGTTCTCCATTATATTCTGGAATCACTCTTAAACCAGGTCAAATGGCATGCTACCTTCATCTGTTGGTTGAACCCAAACAAAGATGGGCCTTTACCAGGGCCAGATGTAACCTTTATCCATCAGCTCAATATTACGGTCAATTTTCTAAAGCACTGTATACTGATAAAGTTTGCACAGCATATTTCACCCAGCAAGGGTTGTCCTTTGTTGGTTAAATCCACTCATAATATAAGAGCAATTATGGCCCAAATTCTTAATACTGACAATCCTTTGATTGTGCAAAGCATCACTCACTTTTTAGTAAGGGCATTGAATGCCTGATTAATGAATTTGTTATTCAGTTTTTATGATGTGTTTATGCCCAATAAAGGTTTTGAGTCTGAATCTACAAGTACTTAGATAGTTTAAAAGCAAAGTCCCATGTTCAGTTACAGACATGACTATCTATTGTTTCCACTGTCTGACCATAATTACATCATCAGACCTGTTTTAATAGCGACTGACTCTCTGTGTGTAAAGTGCTGTCAATTTGCAACTGACTTAGGGCAACCCCAGGGGCTCTTGAGGCAAGTGAGAAGCAGAGGTGGTTTGCCATTGCCTTCCTCTGCAGAGTCTTCCTTGGTGGTTTCCCTTCCAAGTCTTGATCCTACTTAGTTTCTGAGATCTGAGGAGATCAGACTATGCCACACTGTCTTCCCTCCTGACAGCACAAATGCCCACATTATAATGCCACATTTGCATCAGTTCAGAAAAGTGCTGAATCTCATGAATTCATTCCTCTAGTAGATATGACCATGTGATAGAGCATCTGTGAGCCATGAAGAAGTTCCCATATTCAACTACTGCAATTGAAACCAATGTGAAAGACCTCCATTTGGGACCCTGGAGAGCCAGTGTGTGTAGACAATACTGATTTTGTTGGACCACAGGTTTGACCCAGTATAAAGCAGGTTCCTGACCTCTTTCCCTGGCAAATTCAAGACAACCCAACCACCATTCATTTGACCAGGAAATGTTTGCACATATGTGCATTTGTCCCAGTGTCCAAATGCATGTCCAACTGATAGGCACTCTGAATTATTCTCAGCTGAGGTTGCTAGTTCGGTGCTGGGGAATAGCTAGAGATTTGGGGGTGGAGCCTGAGCAGGGTGGGGCTTGTGAAAGGGAGAGACCTCAGCGGGGTATAGTGCACAGAGGACATCCTCCAAAGCAGCCATTTTCTCCAGGGATACTGAGCTTCATAGCCTCAGTTATAATTCCAGGAGGTCTCCATACCCCACCTGGAGGCTTACAACCCTACTTTCATCTGAAGAGACACCCAGAGGTGCATTTCTATCCACAACCTGACTGGGATGATTAACTTCATGCTCAAAACCACAATCCAGATATTTGCAATATGTTATTTCAGCAAGGTTAAAATTCTGCAAAACCATGCAAAAATATTTTTTTTCTAAACTGAAAGATAAATCATTTATCTTGGAGCCAATAAAACTTTGCTATGTATAAAATATTAAAATGTCTTAATAGGAACACATGTTTTCAGAATTCCAATTTAGCGCAACACTTTAAAAATGCATGCAACCCCTACGAAACCTTTGATTCTTGAATCTCTTGGATGTTAGTTAACGCTACCGGGTTCTGTCTATTAAAATTTTTCCAGTGGTCAGTGTTTTCTAACACTCCCAAGAGTTTAATTTAAAAAAGCAAACCAGCTCTGATAACCAGCCTAGTAACTTTAATTTACTAATGCTGTCAGAACCCCAAAGTGACAGGGAAGGAAAAGAAGATGAAAGGGATGTTCTTAAAACACCTTTTATAAAAGAAGTGGGGGAAAGTTGCTATTTGTTTCTAAAATCACAAATGGACAGGACACACTGGATGGAAAAAACTATATGTGTATTTATCTACATTATATATCTATATCGATATAGTGAAAAACCGCTAAACACTAGCTTCTTCAACTATTAGAAACTGACTAGAACCCAATTGTTACCTCCAGTGGCAAGATTTGTATTAGCTAGTTCCAATCAATGGATATTTAGTTTTGCTAACAGCTTGAAGTAAATTGTCAAATTTATTCCCAACAGAGAATTTTGTAAGTGGTTTTATCTATTATTTTATTCTACAACCTCCTAAGTACCTCTTATGTTATATATGTTAGTTCCAACTATGCCAGTAATAGTTTCTGTTTGTTAGTGGAAAATCAGAGGTGCCACACCATATCCATTGAAACAAGAAAGGACCTTAATAGAAAATGAAGATCATCATGGTATTGTCATAGCTGACTACAGTAATGCTAAATGTCAATTGGCAATCAGTTCAAGCTTTTCACTAGGGTCAGTAACATCAGAAATCAGCAAAGTACCATGCACTGACAAGAGGACAATCAATGGCTGGAATTCTTGGAACTAACCACAAGTGTCACCAATAATTTCTTGCCCATGGAGCTAGGAGCCAGCTACTACTAATTCATATAAGTCTGATTCACAGTTGACCACAGAAGTTCTAAACTGCATTGCAAAATTTTGTGGGTGGATGCTCTCAGGTTTCCGCACCTTCCCTACTGAATGCCCAACCCCGTGGTGGCGAACCTTTGGCACTCCAGATGTTATGGCCTACAATTCCCATCAGTCCCTGCCAGCATGGCCAATCGTAGGGGCTGATGGGAATTGTAGTCCATAACATCTGGAGTGCCAAAGGTTCGCCACCACTGGCCCAACCTATCCAACAGCAAGGGAAAAGAAACATATAAGAGAGGTACTTGGAACCTCTTTTGGGAACAGGGTTGGGTGGTTGGTTCCTTTGTCAGATACCCTCATTTTCTGACAAAGTTAGGCTGATTCCGCATGGGCCAAAAACAGTGGTGTGAAAATGGTGTGAAAACAGTATAAACCCTTTTACACCATTTTAAACCCTTTTACACCATTTTCACACCGTTTCCACACTGCTGTTTTTGGCCCATGCGGAATCAGCCTTAGATTTGGCACTTGAAACTAAGCTCATACCCCCCCAATAATCTTGTTTGTCTCTATTTGTAAAATGTTTTCAATCCCCCCCCTTTACAATGATGTATGTCTGCACTCACCCCCTCAAAAACAATTCACGGATGCCATTATGTGTTTCCCCCCTTTTTGAGTTAGCTTCAGGCTGTGACTCTCAACACCTTGAATAATTGGTGCTTTGAAGATTAATCCCCCCGAAATAAATAAATACACAGTGGCGTAGGAGATTAATAAATACACAGTGGCGTAGGAGGTTAAGAGCTCGTGTATCTAATCTGGAGGAACCGGGTTTGATTCCCAGCTCTGCCACCTGAGCTGTGGAGGCTTATCTGGGGAATTCAGATTAGCCTGTGCACTCCCACACACACCAGCTGGGTGACCTTGGGCTAGTCACAGTTCTTCTGAGCTCTCTCAGCCCCACCCACCTCACAGGGTGTTTGTTGTGAGGGTGGAAGGGCAAGGAGATTGTAAGCCCCTTTGAGTCTCCTGCAGGAGAGAAAGGGGGATATAAATCCAAACTCTTCTTCTTCTTCTTCTTCTTCTTCTTCTAAACAGATGAGAGGTGAGCTCAGTAATGTTATAAAATGGTGCCAAGGAGGAAATTCCAGGACAGCATGGAGGCGTGGGTAGCAGTAAATAGATTGCATAGCAAGTGAAGCTGTTTTGAAAACATTTCAATGGAAAAATCATTTTAAAAGTGGATTCACTGAAAATTTGCTGATAATAAAATGTTTTTGGAACCAATGGGGGGGGGGGGAGAGAACGCAGAACTCCACGGAGGAAATGTTTTATTTCTTGTCTTTGAGAGTTTAAAAGCTTTGTGCAGAAAGGACTAGTATTTAACTGAGGCCCCTTCCGCACACACAAAATAATGCGTTTTCAAACCACTTTCACAACTGTTTGCAAGTGGATTTTGACATTCCACACAGCTTCAAAGAGCACTGAAGGCAGTTTGAAAGTGCATTATTCTGTATGTGCAGAATGAGCCCCACTTGGAATACACAGATCTTGGGGGAAGGGGACAAACCCACTTATTTTAAAAAGTACGATGTTTTACTCTTCAGCTAGATAGATCTAAACTTTGCAGTTAAACAAGTAGGTTTTGCTTTGGTGGTTCCAGAAAAGTATATTTATTTTTCCTGCTTTTCCTTGCTAAATAAAATTTGACTTGGGGCTGAATAAACCATATGGCTTAGCTTGCTTGAAAGCGAAAATGTAACAGGTTTTCTTGACAACTAGATGAATTCTGTTTGGAGAGTTCTCCAAGGGAGATGTATTGAATGCAACTGGATTTGTGGCTGAACCGTCTGTCATGTTATATACTTGAGAATCTGTGCGCTGGAACATTATGTCAGTTTTATAAGTTAACAGATGAATAGCACCGTCCTAAAAATATTGTAACCATGTGAGCAGCACTGGATTCAGTAGGAATTCTGTTTAGGTGAACTGTTCTGAGAGCGAGGGCTAAAATTGCTTTAAAATAGTCCAGTGCACTTAAACATGCTTAAGGGCATGAGATTAAAATGGACACCTCCTTCAATGGCAGTTGACAGACTTCTAACAACCACTGGGAATTGTCACACTTCCTTGAACATTCCACCTGCATAATGTGATATGATGTGATGAAAATAAATGTCCAGCTGCCCCAAAGATACAACAGAAGCAACGACTTCAAAGGCAAGCTGTAATGTCCCACTATATATTTTTTTGTTACACAATATAAACATGCACACACATACTTTTAAAAATCTGGAGATCTGGAAAGTTAGTTAAGATCAAATTTTCTGCAGAGTCTCCAGGTTCTTGGGGGCAATGATCCTTGACTGAATCCCTGTTGAATAGAGGAGCTTCCTGCATTCTGTTGTTACTGTAACTCACTGTCTTTTGATATTTGTTTAATTTAGGTTCTTTCTATCAATCCTAGGCCCACAGAGATGTACAGATTGGGGGAATAAGCCATGCCCAAAAAGGTGATCCTTATTTGGTGAGGGTTTCTAAGGCATCATATTCTCAATTTTTTTTGAAGGATTCCTTTGTTTTCCTATCAGATAATCACTACCATAACAAATCATTATCAAGATACGCAATTGGCTACGTAAGAACATAAGAACAGTCATGTTGGTCCAGACCAAAGCCCATCAAGTCCAGCAGCCTGTTCACACAGTGGTCAACCAGGTGTTTCTAGGAAGCCCACAACCTAGATGGCTTCAGCAGCGGCATCCTGCCTGTATTCCACAGCACCTAACATAATAGGCATGCCACTCTGGTAGTGGAGAGAATAGGTATGCCTGACGACTAGTATTCATTTTGACATGGATAGCTCTGTCCTCCATGAACATGTCCACTTCCCTTTTAAAGCCTTCCAAGTTGGCAACCATCACCACATCCCGGGGCAGGGAGTTCCACAATTTAACTATGTATTGTGTGAATAAATACTTCCGCCTGTCTGTTTTGAATCTCTCACCTTTCAGCTTCAGCAGATGGCACTGTGTTTTAGTATTAGAAAATCTTCTGCCTGTCCACTCTCTCAACACTATGCGTAATTTTACAGACTTCTATTATGTTTCCCATTACCCCCCCCTTTCCCCCCCAAGCTGAGCAATCTTAAGCATTTTAACCGCTCCTCATAGGGCACTTGCTTTAGCCCCCATGATCATTTTGATTGCTCTTTTCTGCTCCTTCTCAAGCTCAGCAATATTCTTTTTTTAGGTGTGGTGACCAGAACTTAATACAGTATTCCAGGTATGGTCTCATCATAGATTTGTAAAACATAAGTATAATAATAGCAGGTGTTCTTCCCCCTCTATTCTTTGTCGAATTATGACCAGCATGAAATGTGCTTTTTTTTACATCAGCCTTACACTGAGTCAACATTTTTGAGCTAACCACAAGAATCTGAGGCCCTTTCCGCAAGGGCCAAAAGTGGCAGTGGCGGGCTGGTAAAACAGTGTTTTGGTGGGGACTGCTCGCACAGGCGCCGCTGCCAAATCGCTGCAGTGGCACCCGGCTCCCGCCAAAACGGTGTTTTTGAAGTGGGGGGGCATGTCCCCTGGCCTCCACAATACGAAAGAAGGCGACTGGAGGTAAGGAGTGTTTGGGAGCAGTGCAGCCTGTGCGAAGGCTGTGCCGCTGCCGCTGCCGCTGCCACCGTAACCAGCGGGACTGTCCATGCGAACGGTCCTGCGGGGGTGTGCTGGCATAAACTATGCCAACGCACCCCCCCCTCCGTGCCCATGCAGAAAGGGCCATAGAATCCAGCGATGAAGGGAAGGGGAAGTGCCCCCGGTGGCAACCCTCCCCACCTGTGACACGCCCCACCCCGAAATGCCCCCAACATGCCCCGACCCATCCTCGAAATGCTCCCAACATCCCCCGGGCCCACCGGGCCCACCTCCCCATGTGACTGCAAAGGCGGTGCCCGGGACAAGCCTCCCCGGATGTCCCCATTTCATCTATGAACCTGATAGAATCATAGAGTTGGAAGAGAACCCAAGGGCCATCAAGTGCAACCTCCTGCAATGCAGAAACACATAATCAAAGCACTCCTGACAGATGGACATCCAGCCTTTCTTAAAAAACCTCCAAAGAAGGAAACTCCACCACACTCCTAGGTAGTGCAGACTACTGCCTAACACCCTTACTGGCAGGAATTTTTTTCCTGATGTTTAGGTGGAATCTCTTTTCCTTCACCTTGAACCCGTTACACATGATCCTAGTCTCTGGAGCAGCAGAAAACAAGCTTGCTCCCTCACCAACATGACATTCCTTCAAATATCTAAACATGGCTATCATGTCACCTCTTAACCTTCTCTTCACCAAACTAAACATACCCAGCTCCCAAAGGTTCATTCCGCACATGCAGAATAATGCACTTTCAAACTGCTTTCAATGCTCTTTGAAGCTGTGCGGAATAGCAAAATCCACTTGCAAACAGTTGTGAAAGTGGTTTGAAAATGCATTATTTTGCGTGTGCGGAAGGGGCCTAAGTCTCTGCTTGTAGGGCATGGATTCCAGACCTTTTACCATCTTGGTTGGCCTCCTTTGGACCTGTTCCAGCTTGTCAATATTATTCTTTAACTGCATATACTACCACCCAAGATCCCTTTCTTGGTCTGTCACTGCCAGTGCAGGTCGTATCAGTGAATATGTAAAACTGGAATTTTTTTTGTTGTTTTACAAACTTAATTAATGTGCCAAATAGTTACCAGCTTATGTGCACTGTCCTTGATACTGATGAAATTAGTGAGTTCTTTTTCACTCTAGATTCAAAAGAAGATGAGGAAGCATTTGTATTTATGCCCCACTTTTCTCAATTGTAAGGAGTCCTGAAGCACCTTACAAATTCCTTTTCCTTTCCTCTCCCCACAACAGACACCTTGCGAGGTAGGTGAGGCAGAGAGAGTTCTGAGAGAACTGTGAGTGTCCCAAGGTCATGTGGAGAAATGAGGAAATAAATCCTGTTCATTAGGTAAGAGGAGACCGGACCGCTCAGTGGTGTGTTGTCTTGAAAAGGACCAAGTGGCACAAATGACCTCGAGGAGACTATGCCCTTTTTAATACCTAATTAACCATTGAGCAGAACATTGGTTTCCAGAACATCTTATCTGGCTATAAAGAATGTTTCTTGAAATGGCAGCAACCATCTGCAATACCTTCGAGGCCGCAATTACTATGAAGGTTTCTGACAGCATGGATTATATATTATATGAATGGCAAAACTCTTGCTGATTTAAGGGGAATCTAGATATCACCCCATATGCAAGCTGCATTGATGGTAGCAGCTTTAGCCAAATTTCTGGAGCTATTTTCTTTTACGAAACTCCAGGTAGCATCTGTTAATCTCCTGGAGTTACAACTGATCAGATGGAGATCTAGTCTGGTATAGTGGTTAAGAGTGGTGGACTCTGTAGAGTCATGTTTGATTCCCCACTCTTCGTCATGAGCAGCAGGAGCAAAAAAATAAGGTAAGATTGGAGTAACCTCTCACTGTGATGGCACTTTCAGTTGTGTACTTGGAAGGAACATCATAGTATCATGTGATAATTTCCTGCTGGTTACTAGCATGCATCTGGAAACCCTCAAGGCACATGTGTTCCCTGTCCATCTATGATCAGAACATAAGAACTTGCCTGCTGGATCAGACCAGAGTCCATCTAGTCCAGAACTCTGCTACTAGCAGTGGCCCACCAGGTGCCTTTGGGAGCTCACATGCAGGATGTGAAAGCAATGGCCTTCTGCTGCTGCTGATCCTGAGCACCTGGTCTGCTAAGGCATTTGCAATCTGAGATCAAGAAGGATCAAGATTGGTAGCCATATATCGACTTCTCCATAAATCAGTCCAAGCCCTTTTTAAAGTTACCCCTCAGACGTCTCCTCTCCAAACTAAAGAGTCCCAAAAGCTGCAGCCTCTCCTCATAAGGAAGGTGCTCCAATCCTTCAATCATCCTCGTTGCCCTTCTCTGCACTTTTTCTATCTCTTTGATATCCTTTTTGAGATGTGGCGACCAGAACTGAACACAGTACTCCAAGTGCAGTCACACCACGGCTTTATATAAGGGCATGACAATCCTTGCAGTTTTATTATCAACTCCTTTCTTATTATCCCCAGCATAGAGTTTGCCTTTTTCACAGCTGCCATGCATTGAGTTGACATTCCCATGGAACTATCAACTAAGACGCCCAAATCCCTTTCCTGGTCTGTGACTCAGGAGTGTCTTCCGTCAAATCCCAATGGCTTCTTGGAAAGAGCCATTTCTTATCACTTAAGGTCCATAGCAGAGACAGCTACAAGTTAGAAGCAGTCTTTTCTCATAGACTCTGAGTGCTATAGCATTTTAGGTGAACCCCATAGGATAGATCCCCATTCACAACAAATGAATTCCAAACTCACAAGGGGTCAACCTGTTCAAGACTATTCTCTGTTAATGTGTGCTCTCTCTTCTTCAGGATACACTTAGGGTCTTACCCCCCCCCCTCCCGTGCAAACCAATTACAGGAATAGAATCAATTAAACAGCATGGGTTATGTATGATATGACTGGCAAAACTCTTGCTGATTTAAGGGGAATCAAGGTATCACCCCATATGCAAGCTACATTGATGCTAGCAGCAAAACTCTTGCTGATTTAAGGGGAATCAAGGTATCACCCCATATGCAAGCTGCATTGATGCTAGCAGCTTTAGCCACAATGTACTGACATATTTTAAGTAAAGATATGAAGTAAAATACAGCAATTTAATATTGAACTTAGTCTTTCTTGTTCATAGTCTTCTGTAAACTGAAAGCCAGAGTGGTATAGAGGTTAAGACTCTAACCTGGAGAATCGGCCTTGATTCCCCGCTCCTCTACCCCAGTGACAGATTTATATCTGGTGAACTGGATTTGTTTGCCCGCTTCTATACAAGAAGCCTGCTGGATGACCTTAGGCTACTCACAGTTCTTCAGAACTCTCTCAGTCCCACCTACCTCACAAGGTGTCTGTTGTGGAGAAAGGGAAAGGTGCTTGTAAGCCCCTTTGAGTCTCTTTACAGGAGAGAAAGGAAGGGTATGAATCCAAACTCCTCTTTTTCATCATTGGTGCTGCTTTTACAGTCTGCTTTATTTGCAGCCCAGAGCTAAATTTCTTGCTGCAATATTATCTGGTTTAAATTTTCATTCCAACACTGAGAAAATAATATACCTGCTATAAGATTCTGATGATTTTATATCTCAAAGAATGTCATTGTATGCCCTGGCATCAAAGAAAATAAAGGCCAATGTAGTCTCTGTGAGAACAGTTGTCCAAAACTGATTTTATTGGTTGATATGTTGTTTCACTGTTTTATTAATATGTATTGTTCTAAGGCTATTTACCTTATTGTAAATTTAATCTTATAACATTGATATTCATACTATAAAGTGTTGAATTTGTTGATGACATTTTGTAAAGGCCTATGCCCAAATAGAAATAAATTTACTTGACTTGTCTGTATTGCTTCTAGGGTGACCAGTCCTCAGACAGCAATCCCTAAGAGCTCTGAAGGGTAGGAACACCAGAAATTGATGTTAAGTGACAGTATGGCTTGACTTCTGGGAGGTGACATCATGGTACAGTCAGTGCAACACTCTGGGAAATTTCCAAATCTCTATGGTAAAAATCATAGACTTGGAGAATTTCTACAGCAGGGCTGATAATGATTTCTCCCCATTTTTGCTCCTGCAGCTCCATCTAGCAATAGTAGAAGCATGGGGGACAGAGATAGGATGATGTTCACAGCAGAGCCCTCTCAGTTAGGGGTGACAACCTTTCAATTAGGGCAGAGAATCCCCTACCTCCAGGTTCTGTTGTACAACAGTCAGATTTTTTAAAAAATGACTCTCATATACTTATTGGAAATTCTTGCTGGAAAAACAACTCCACGTTGTGCCACAGAGAGAAACATGCCTTTGAAGACACCAGACATAGATGTGGGCAAAATGTTAGGAGCAAAAACTACCTGACCTTGGCCACATAGCCCAAAAAACCCACAACCGTCGGTTAATTCAAGTCATGAAACCCACATAGACAGTGGGTAGCTCTAGGAATCACTGAAAAGTGTATGGTTTTACTATAGTGTTTCCAGAGATTCCTAGAAATTCCCTTTGTCGCTTCCAGTAAGAACTTTGGGTAAGCATATGAGGCTTTGACTCCTGAACCCCGCCTCCCGCCCATTCTTGGGAAAGAGGCAGTATATCACTGCAAGTAAAGTCAGCAAAAATCCCTGAAAGAGTGAGGCATTTCAACATGGATTCTCCCAGATCCTAACCTAAGACTTCTGTCTTCCCCTATAATTTGTTCAGAACAGAAACTACCTACAAAATTCAAGAACAATTAATGTGCAAACAAAAGCATATCTCCCTGTCCTGATTTGGGGGTCTTCCAAACGTTGGCTCCCTCAGATGAATTACAGCAAAAACAAAAGTGGTTGATGTTTGTGGAACCAGAGGTCTGTGAGGACTCGCAGCTCCTGCCAAGCAACTCTTGAGATACTAGCAAGACAACCCATTCCCATATCATGAAATGTACTAGTTTTCCTTCAGGGAATGTTTTCCCTTCCTCTGCCCTGCTGTTTGTAATAATAGGGAAATGAGTTCACATGTGAAGAAGAAATCGGATTTTTCTTTTTCTTCAGATGAAAAAATGGTAGTAAAAGCTTGTGAGGTTTTTAATATAATGCATGCACCAAACAAAGGAGTACAAGGTGAAAGCAATCTTTTTCTCTCTCTTAGCAGCAGACACTGTTCATAACACACAGTTCTTCTGAGCCATAATTAGATCTGATTATATAATCCTCTAGCTAGTCTTTTAATCCAGTCTACTTTGTTTATAAAGTCTCCTTTATTGATATTTTTTTCTCGTTTTAACAGGAGGGAATAACAAAACAAGACAGACTATAAGGGCATTATGCAGACAAATATTCATCAATACTTCAGGGATTTCCTTAAATCGTTTCTTTCTTAGTAAATTTGAAAGGGAAAGGAGATGCCATTTAAATTTTCAGGAGGAAAGAGAAATCAGTTTGCTTATTTTTTTAAAAAGCCCATAGAAATTATAGTCCCATAAAACTTTATATCTGGAACTGCTAAGTAGTTGATTGGTTCACTTATCCTAGTGTCAGAGGATCTCTAGTAGCTACCTGCCCCAGCACTGCTACTTCACAAATAACTATATCTGGGTTATCTAGAACAGGGGTAGGGAACCTGCGGCTCTCCAGATGTTCAGGAACTACAATTCCCATCAGCCTCTGTCAACATGGCCAATTGGCCATGCTGGTAGGGGCTGATGGGAATTGTAGTTCCTGAACATCTGGAGAGCCGCAGGTTCCCTACCCCTGATCTAGAACCATCATTCAGGTCATCAGATCATTCAGATAATTCAACAGATGGCCATTGAAACATACTCCATTAAGGAGAATTCTGGGATACCATTTGAAAGCTGTTGCCACTAGATACCACGAAAACCTCTCCCATGATTTTAGATGGTTAAAAGTGCAACTTTAAACAGAGTTTCACCCTTTTAAGGCATGGGTCGCCTTCCACTGACAACCTGGGGCTGCATTTTGGCAGTGGAGCCTGGGCAAGGGAAATGTCTTGTTGTCTCCAAGATTCTAGTCCCACCCCCCATGCCTATGGGTTGTACCACAGAAATTGGGGGAAATTCCTAGAGTGTCGCAGATGCCCCGATGTCACCTCTGGATGCTCACCTGGATGTGATGTCCCAGAATTTGTGTTGTTTTCCTTCTCTTTTCCTGCCAATGCTCTATTTATTCAGGATGTAGGAGCAGATTTGGCTGGCAACCTGGTAAACTGAGGTATTAACTGCAATGTAACAAGTGTGAATGTGGGGAATCTTAGACTTGCCTAAATGGACACAAGCACGAGTGAAGAAGTGTTTCCCGATGTGAAGGCAGAATGAAAGGCTATCAAACAGCTGCAAATTCATATGAACAATCTGAAGCAGGTCTGCTTTCAAGTATGCTCCATTATATTCAACAAGTATTACTCCCAGGAAAATTCTTCTTAAGAATGCAACCTGAATCACCTAAAGTGACCCAGAACTCAAAGAGAAAGTGTACACGTTCACTGCATAAAATGTCATGTTAAATACTGGGCATTTCAAGTTGAAATTACTTGGGAAAGATCTGCCCAGCCTGAGTATTTCTATTTCTATTTAGTTACATTTATTACCCGCTCTTTACCACAGTCTCAGGGTGTGGGTTACAATAAAAACCATTCAACAATTTAAAAATTTCAACAATAAAAATCCAACTGTAAAATTACAAGAAAACCCCATCCTAAAAACCCAAACACAATCTAAAATCTTCTGCACCCACAAAAGGGTGGACTATACTATGGCCCTTTCCACACGGGCCATAAACTGCGCCCTGGGGACAGCAAAAACACCGTCCCCAGGGAGCCATTCGCACGACAGGCTAAGGCAGCTTTGCTAAAATCTTGCCAGGCAGCATGCCGACCTGGCCTCCCTCCCCTCCCCAGGGTGGTAGGTGTGTCAGGCCGCCTCCAAAAACCTCCCTCCTGGAGGGAGGTTTTTGGTAAACAGCGCATTCTCAGCGGCGCTGTGCGAACGGCACCGCCAGGAATGCGCTGTTTTCCCCATCCCTCTCCCACTCACCTCATCGCCTCCGTCACCCTGCTGGCCTCCTAAGACCCTCCCTTGCTGTCCTCCGACCCCTGGAGGTCGGAGGGCAGCGTGGGCGGGTCTAAGGAGGCCAGCAGGGCGACGGAGGCGACGAGGTGAGTGGGAGAGGGATGGGGAAGAGGCAGCTCTGTGTAGAGCCGCCTCTCTTGCGTCGGCCTCTTTGGGGGCTGCTCGCACGCTCTCGTGCGAATGGCCCCCACCCCTCCACCGGCAGAATTCCTGCCGGTGGGGAAGCGCCCTTTCCGCAGTGCGGAAAGGGCCTATGTGAAGATGGACTAATGATCCATGCAGGGGTTTAGTGACAGGAACTAGTGCCTGGGGCAAGAATTAAAATTGTGCCCCCTCTCCAAAATCAGACACCCCTTTTTTAAGATAATGGTATCAACAACATCTTGTGTTCCCTAAAATACCTCCGCACACGTGTCTCTGTTCATATGCAGCACAGGCATAAAGACCATCTCTACAGTAGACATTTCTAATGAATCTTTTCAATTATTGATAATCTCTCTCTCATAATTCTTTTCTCCCTGCAAAGAATCCAGTTCTCATCATTCTTCCCCATTATTGGAAAAGAAAGATCGTGTCTAGGGGAGTAACCTTCTTGTGCACTCTTGAGATATAATGATATTGATAATAATGTTATGATGCTCTGGGAAAGAAAGATTCTGTGATTCTGGAAAGGGAGGGGAAGAGGAAAAAGGAAGGGAGAAAGGGGGAAAGATGGAGACAGATAGAGAGAGAAATGAAAAGAGAGAGAGGAGTGAAGAAAATATGAGACAAGAGGACTTAAATAACTGACTGTAAATAGTTTTTATAGCTTGAAATCTTTTCAGTGTGAAGAAAGGAGCGGACGTGACTTACTGCATCCGCCATTGCCTGTCGGGGAAGGGCGGCAGCAGGTGACACTCCCCTTTCCCTTCCCTTCTTCTGGGTGGGCAGGGAGGGCTTCAGGGCCCTGGGGAGCATGCACGGAATCTCCCTCCTCATTGGTGGGAGGTGGGGGTTAGGGTAAGTCACCCTGACATCACTGTCCCCAGGCTTTATAAGGCAGAGCAGGTCAGAGCAAGGCCCTCTTGCCTCACTGCTCTTGGTTTGTTCCCCACCCTCCGCTCCTTGTTTGTCATGTTTTAGTATTGCATTGTCATAGCCGGATGGCGCGTTGCGCATGGGGAACTGATCCTTGGGTAGGGTAAGCAATGTGCTAATTCTTTGGTGGAACCTCCTTAAGAGGTTTGGGGTGGAGTAAGCCTTTGGTTGGGATGCCCAGGCGTGGGCTGAGCAAGCTTGTGCCACCAGCAGTGAGGAATCTTCAGGCAGTGGCCTTCTGGCCATCTGGAACCCTCCCACTCTGTGCAGTGATTTATGTTTTTTTCCTCAGACAGGCCGATTTGAGGAAATGGTGGCCAGGGGACAGCCATCGGGCGGCCCAGCGCAAGGATCAGACCCCCATGCTGCGCCTTACGTTTTGTGTTCCTTGTGCCAACAATAAACCTAATGGCCAAATTTTATACCACAGTAAAGTTGTACAGTGTTTTCTTACTCAGTTGCATAAGTTTTCCTCTTTATGGTGTTGCATTCCCTTCCATTTGTGGCAAAGGCTCTGTCAGTGTTTCTTACCTTAGTCCAGATGTTAACAGAGACTGTCAAAATTACATTCCACAAACATGATCTGGTATACAAATATAATTTTAACACTTGAATGTTACAAATCGAACCGTACAAATCTTAAACTTAACATCTATTGATGCTTATTCAAATGAGATCCACAATATTGATTCTTATATTCATTTTTTAAAAAATTATGTAATTCTAAAAAATCCTAAAAAGAACACCAGCTAATATCCATATCCAAAAGACTATTTAAATGATTGACACAAAGTATTCTTTAGCTTATGAAATTAAATATGTGAGAATCTTGATAGATTAAAAAATCTTCCATTTAAAAAAAATTAGTATATGGTTATTTTATATCATTACTGAAAGGCTGAAAGGGAACTTAAAAAGTAACGCTGGCTCATTCTGCACATGCAAAATAATGCACTTTCAAACTGTTTTCAGTGCTCTTTGAAGCTGTGGGGAATAGCAAAATTCACTTGCAAACAGTTGTGAAAGTGGTTTGAAAATGCATTATTTTGCGTGTGCGGAAGGGGCCTCAGTTTCAGCCTATTTGAATGCAGAATATTTTAGTGTCAAGACCTGGGAGAGGGGGAGGGGAGAGGGAGGGGCCCATTATCAGGTCATGGGCCACCCACTATGGGGGGAGGGATGGGGCCTGACATCTGGTCAAGGCCCACCCACTCTGAGGGAAGGGGTAGGGGAATAGGGGAAGGAAGGGGGAAGGAGGCCATCACCCATGCACCCTGGTGGGGAAGAGGAGGCCATCACCAACGCACCCTGGGGGGAAGAGGAGGGAGGAGAGAGGGAGAGTATCTAAAAACAGAACCTCTGATCATATGCTGTGTTCATTCTTCCAACAGCAAAGCCTATGTGGCTGTGAGACCTTTGAGGTCAGTATGCTTATAGGTGAGGGGAGACCCACGTAAAGTGGCCAGTGCTCTTTGCAGGACAATCAGGATAGCAGCATGGTAGACAGATCAAGATGCCCCTTCCAAGAAGGTAACCACAGCATTACTCTTCTCAGAAACAGGGTGTAGAGTAGACTTCTGTAACAGTAGAGACTAGTACATGCAACAGAGAGGATGTTAACATGTTCAGACATGTAACATGAGGGGCTTAGAAAGCATCGACAGAGAAAGCTTGCCCAGCATGGCATGGAGTTTTCACTATCTTTCCCTCTTTCCTTCCCAAGGCCACATGGGGGGGGGGGGGTTTAAAATCCGAATGTTAATCAGCTTTTTCAGGCATAGGCCTTTCAAATACACCTGATTTTTTAAATTGGTAAATGAAACCTCCCCAGAAAGCCGATATAGCTTTTTTGTTGTCGTTGTTTTTCTGTGACTTGGGTTTACCAAATCACCAAGCCTAATCCCAACAGCAAAAATTACATCAGCAAAAATCAACCAAGCAAACAGAATGATGAGCTCAGGGATAATGCTCTTTTGTATGTGTTGTTCATGAATATTTTACTATGGATTGTCAAGAACTCCTAGTCCAAGAGATTCTTAGGATATGCCAGCAGCACACAAAGTTACACAATCCTGGGGTACGAGTCCTCACACCACAGTCTTAGTAATTCTAATCAGCCCCCTTTTCATTACCGAAACAGCTAGAAGCTAGGGCCAGCTTTCAACCTTTCTTGGTTTAGAGTCAAGAAAATTACCCCTGCAAGGTAGTCCACTTGCAGCATGAGTTTCACAAAACAATTAACCTGGTACCTAGGTACTGGAATTATATTGAAGCCACCAGAAGACAAATTACTGGTACTAGATATCACCACTAGATATAATTAAAGGGATTTATTAAAATTGTGCAAGGATATTCTTTACAAAGCATTGAACAGTGAGGATTAAAATAACAAAGGCTAAATCAAAAGGATGAACTACACAGTAATAGAATTTGTTCAATTTTATCTGACATAACCCTTCCCCACTGAAATCTTCCAGCACTGCAAGTCCACTTTTTTTCAGGAGTCAGCATGGACAGACAGCCTTTCTGACCCATAAAGCAGCCGTGAAACTGAAAGGTGCAAGTTTGGATCAAGGAGTCATGAATAAAGCAACCTAATCAAAACGAGACTGAAAATGCTGAACTTTGCGGTCAAGGGTCTGTTGGCCTAAGCTTATTTGACCAATCAGATATGTGGCGGGAGATGTCAATTAACTATGTGACCCTGTGACCAGCCATGTAACCCGGTGGGGCTATAGTGAGATGGTGTGGTGTCGCCAAGCCCTCCCAGTCCTCCCAGGTGTCAAGACTCATGATGTCTTAATAATTGGATGGAATGTGTTCTCAGTCAGGATAGAAACCAGCTCCTCCCAGTACCTGGATTCTTATCTCTGTTGCAAAAAGTCACAGCTTGTTAAATATCAAGCAACAGCACAGTTATTTTCCAACTTAAACTTTTCTATTGTAGGCTTGAAGCTTGAACCAATGTGCAAGAGAAACTGCATGAAGAGACTCAGTTTCTTGACATGGATCTTTGCTGGTTCGTGATTATATTTATTTTCTTTTAAAGATTCATTAATGGCCCTTTCCCCACTTACCGTTTGCTGCGTGCTACTGCCCCCAAATAGCGCGTGATCCAGCGGTGCTCCCCACGAGTCCAGGAGGTGACAATGCAGCCGCCCTGACTCTGCGCTCCAATGTCCCTTCAGCGCGCGTCATTTCTGACGCTGGAAGAAATGGCACCTTCTGAGCGCAGGGCAGTGGGGAACACGACCCTGCGCCGAAAATCGCTCACGCTGGGAATGGCACGCAGGAAATCGTAAGTGGGGAAAGGCCCAATGTATCCAAAAAAAGTCATCTGCCGTGCGCGCGTGCACGCACACACACAAAATTCTGTATAAACGTTTACTATCCACACTATATGGCAGAACACAAACATGTAAGTTTCCCTTATTGGGGTAGTAGAACAAGAACTTTTAACTCCTAACACATTTATAGTCATTAGCTTGGATGATGAGCAGCACAACTGAAACTGTGCAACTGGGTTGCCTCTCATCTATCCTGTGACCTCAAAAAATGATGCCGGAGTGGCAGCAAGAGAAAAATAAATAAATGGTGATTGGCCCACAGCATGATGTCATTTCCAGGTGAACCCAGAGTTGATGTCCTGCTTTTCCAGGAATTGGCCAAAACTTTATGATACAACCATAGAGCTTTTGTCCCACTCCGAGGGAGGACTGATATCATTTCCAGGTCACTGGTTACCTAGGAACATCCTGTAGTCAGAGCAGGAATATGACTGAAACAATGGACAATAATTGTACCCCCTTTCTCTGAAGCAGTTATCGTGTGCAAGGAAAAACAGAGTCTAGGACCTAACTTTTGCATCTGAATGTGATTAAGTTTCAGAATGAACTCCAGAACAGGTATTCTTGCTTTTCAACAAAATTTTCATTTCCCCCCTCATTTTAAGCACTAATCTTCAAGATAGGGCAGTGTAACACACAAATGGTGGCATTTAAAATAACATACATTGATACAAGTCTCTTCATTACTTTCTGCAGGCACTGGGTTTGATTTACAGGGACAAGGAGGATGTTATTAAAAATACACTGTAAAGAAACTTGTGACCAGCTCAATAGGGCTGAACATTGTTCTCAGTCACTCTGATCCACGTGAATGTCATATCATTCGTGACATTTAATAAAATCAATCAAAAGAACTCCAAGACTATGGGTTTGAGATGCTTTGGTCCATTTTCTTGGTGTAAAAGAGTTCAGTCTTGATACAATAAAATGTTCTGGGAGATATTATACTGTTAGAGCATAACTACCAAGCCATAAAAATAAGAGGGAGACAGAGAGAACACATCCTTCTCTGAAGTAGTCCTAAATATATCATAACAAGAAATACTAGAATGCCAACAAGTTGCCAAAGCACCCTGCATATTTAAGAATTTATCAGATAGCCTCATGTGTCAAATTTTGAACTTGGCCCTGAGTTGTGGATCAAAAAATCTGCACAACAGGGCCACACAAAAATAGAAAAGATGTTTCTGAAAACCTGGATTTTGCAGAAAAATGTAACAGCCCAAAAACAAAAACACTGGCACCTTAACCCACACCCACTCCAAAACTTCCAACTTGTGCAGACAACTTTCAAAAGATTGCCTGAGATATCACAAGATGATATTGTGAGAGCTTGGTGGCCTCAAACTCAAAGATCATTGCCAAAGCTTCTATGTCTCAGTTAGTGCCAGACAACAGGTAGCAGGCAGACAGAAAAAATTGTAGATTGTTGGGAGGAAGGCAAAGATGAAGAAGAGTTTGGATTTATACTCCATCTTTCTCTCCTGTAAGGAGACTCAAGGCAGCTCACAAAATCCTTTTATCTTCCTCTCCCTACAGCAGACACCTTGTGAGGTAGGTGGGATTGAGAGTGTTCCAAAGAATTGTGACTACTCCAAGGTCAACCAGCAGTTTTCATGTGAATCAAATCCAGTTCACGAGATAAGAGTCCACCACTCATTTGGAGGAGCAGGGAATCAAACCGAGTTCTCCAGGTAAGAGTTCACCGCTTTCAACCACTACACCATGCTGCATTTCCAAGAAACATGGAGAAGGGGTGGGGAGACAGGATAGAAGGTTGAAGATGTGGAGGAGGAAGGTTGAAGGGGAGGAGACAGAATAGAAGGTTGAAGATAGAGGAAAGGAGACATGGAAGAAAAGAAAGAACATAGCTTACAGGGGGCTGGGGGGGAGGAAAAAAAACAATGTGGAGAAATCAGTGGAAGGGAAATGTCATCCACCCATGAATCCATATTAGTCCACATCATGTTAAAATATAGTTGTATTGTTTTTTAAAAAACATAATACAATTAAAATGAATATTCATTGGAAAAGTTCATACAATTTGTTCAGTTTCGTAATGACTCTGTGAGACAGATCCCATTTCACAGGCAAGGAGCTAAAGCTGAAAAGCAAGGACTGGCTACTAGGCTATCCAATGAAATACTTCCTGAAGCAGATCTTTAACTCAATGTTTTCAAGGAGACAGAAGTCCAAAGGTGGTTCGCCATTGCCTTCCTCTGAGACCCAGAATGGGGTAGTGGTAAAGAGCAGGTGGACTCTAACCCAGAGAAACAAGATCAATTCCCCACTCCTCCACATGAGCAGTGGACTCTTATCTGGTGAACTGGATTTGTTTCGCTGCTCCTACACATGAAGCATTCTGGGTGACCTTGAGCTAGTCACAGTTCATTCAAAACGCTATCAGCCCCAACCACCTCGCAAGGTGTCTGCAGAGGCGTAGCAAGGGGGGAAAGCGCCCGCTGTACTGGTGCATCCTCCGCCGCTGCCCTGCCTCATCAAGCCCCCAGAATGCCCTTGCCACACACCCCATGGGGGTGCCCGGTGCTTCGCACACACCCGTCCCCCTGGAGCTACGCCTCTGGGTGTCTGCTGTGCGGAGAGGAAGGTAAAAGGAGTTTGTAGGCCACCTTGAGACATTTTACAGGAGAGAAAGGTGAGGCAAAAATCCAAACATTTATTCTCTTCTTCTCTGTGTGTGCAGAGTTCGGAAACAACTATTCTAAGAGAACTAGGAAAGGTTTCACATGGAGGGCTGAGGAACTGAAACCAGTTCTCCAGATTGGAGTCCACCTCTCTTAATCACTACACCATGGACAATCTCAGATTTTATCTAAGGTACAATATTTTCCATAAGGATTTTGCCATTTCGTAAAGAATCTGCTTTATCTCTTCAATCAGGTGATCCTTGGATTTTTTAAAAAAATCTATGACAATTTCCAAATGTCAAGAAAATCTGCTGAAATAGTACTTATTCATCGCCCACACATACACAAACACACATTCCTTCCTTCAATTTACACATTTAAGAATGCATATGTATATGTGTGTATATATATAAACTGCTTATATATATATATATATATATATATATATATATATATATATATATATATATATATAAACTGCTTATATTGAACTATAAATATCAGCAAGCCGTATATAAACCCATACGCTCAGTTCCTTTCAGTCCATGAATCCTTTCCAAAGGTTTCAACTGAAGTAATCTTTTGGAAACCTTCAGGCCAAACTCTGGAGTCGCTCACTGAAGTCAATTTCTTGTTACATGAAATATTCACAAACAATTTTAATGCTTTCTTCTCTGCACTTAGAAGAAATCTCCAAAAGAAATCCTATCCAGCACATGGGTTTGGCTGATGTATTAAACTTTTATCCTTCAAGTTTAAAGTTTCATAAGGCTTAAGGTTATAAAATTTTAACTTGGAGGCTGAGATTCTGAAACGTTCAATTGAATGTGATCACCTACGTATATGTCTCCCAGAATTTTTTTTGAAAGTTATTTCCCACATGTCTGGTTTATGCTTGTCTTTTTGCTTGTCTTTTCATACTGTTTTTCATAAACATATGAAAAGTTGAAACAAAAGGTATAATCTAGGAGTTCGCTTTTCTACAAATTGTCAAAATGTGGCAGCAGAAATTGATTTTTTAAACGAGATCTACAGCAGTGGTAGTCTTCAGGGCTTGTCAGTTTTGGATTGTTGGCAGATATCCATAACCCATGTTTACACCAGCAGAAAATCCCTGGGGGCTTTAAAGCTCCTTTACATTCTGTTTTCACATGAGCAGAAAGCTCCAACCTCATTTTTCAATCATATTTTCTCTACATTGGATAACCCCATCAACTCCTGAATATAGAGTCAAGATTAAGAGCAAACTGACTCTGAGCAGCTGTGTACAACCATCTACTATATTCACTCCAGTCCTCCTTAGAAGTCCTGATTTGGTTGCCTTTGCCATATGGGGCTGGGGGGGGGGGTGACCCAAGAAAGAATTTTCTCAATAGGTTCCTTCTGCACATGCAGAATAATGCACTTTCAATCCACTTTCAGTGCACTTTGCAGCTGGATTTTACTGTGCAGAATGGCAAAATCCACTTGCAAACAATTGTGAAAGTGGATTGAAAGTGCATTATTCTCCATGTGCAGAAGGGGCCTTAAACTGTGGAACCAAGGAGAATCAATTGTCTCCCCCTATCGGTTTCTTCTTCCAGCAGGTGAATACTTTTTTCCCCTTTCCACTTGGCATATGCCAAATAACAGCTATCGGTGCTCCTCAAAACAGTTTGTTTTTATGACGGATTGCCCCCAAATTTTCACAGGACGTCCCTCCCTTTGCGGGCAGGTAATCAGACCTTCAAATCACCAAAAGTCCATACCTGAGCCAGGTAAAACATCTTTTTTCCTGGTCGACCAGGCCATGAAGTTGTCTGTGTTTAACTGTCACCTTTAGAATGCGATGCACCGGGCATGTGCTGGAGCAGGGGTATGGCTGGGGTGTTTTGGGGCAATCCAGGGGTGTTTCAGGGTGGGGTGTGGGTGGGCAGGGATGTGGCAGGGGCGCAGGGTGCACACATGCCCCAGGTGCAGTTCCCCCTGGCTCTGGCCCTGGGCTCCACACAGCATGGAGCACTCCCAACACATGATTCCTCAGACTCCACCCTCTCGAGTCACTGATCCCAAATCTGCTAGAATTTTGCAACCTAGAGCTGGAAGCCCTAAAGGCAGGAGGAAAACGTGGCCAGTAACCCCTGGAAAGCTGATATGATTAAAAAAGACCCGAATAAGGAGGAAGGTACTGGCAGAGACTTTCCATTCCCTAGCAAAAGGCATTCTGCTTTCCCTACAGAGAATGACAAATACAAATGTTTTGAAAGTGGGGGGCAGGGAAAATGAACTGATGGAGAGGACTTACGTTCACATCCCTTGCAATAGACTGTATGTCTGACTTGCAAAGATTGCTGAAACAAACACTGGTTTTGTAACAAGTAGGCAGGGCTGAGAAGATTGTAGAGGGTGATAGTGGCTAAGGCTCCATCCCTCCAACAGGAAACAGAGGTGGTTTGCTACTGCAATTGGACCAATTGCTCCCAGTTGGGCCCTGAGCCTAAGGGAACTTTGCACTAGGGGGAATCTACTGCAGTCTTGTCAAGTATGCACAACAACAGTTGCAACATGCATCTAACATCATGTGGTAGGTTTTACTGAGAACAGCAACAGTTATAATTTTATTCTGAATTATTAAAGAGTCAATAGCGTTTATTTATACTGTTTATATTTTGATGTTTTAAACTGTACTTGAATTAAATAATATGTTAATTACAGAGGGATTGCCACATTTGCATGGAAAATGGTCTGCTGGTTCGAGTCCCTAATAACCTTTATTATTATTTTTTTGTTACATTTAAGGGGTATTCAAACTGGTTTGGAGGAAATGCTTGCAAATTTTATAAACATAGTATAGGATATAAGAGGTATTCAAGCTGCTTTGGGGGGGAATGCTTGATAGAGAAATGAAATTCACCCAGTCCTTGAAATAGATGTGCCAGAAAATCCCATTATAAGCTTAATGTACACAGTATACCATTGTAGCTGCTATGATTCTACAGACCTTGGCTGTGACCCTGTGGCCCCATTAAATATGTTCCCAATGGGACCCCACAGCTCCCTGCTTACCTCCTCATCATGATCCTTGTGTTTTTTGGAGGTCTGCCATCCAAATACTTTCTATGATGGAGGCTGAGAGTGGCCCAAGATTACTCACCCAGTCCAAGGCAAACTGGGGATTCAAACCTAGTCCAACACCTTAACTAACATGCTATGCTGACTCTCTAAAGGACTAATTACACAAAATTGTGATTTTTTTTTTGCACGGTTGATGACTTGCATTATTTGAAAAATGCACAAAACACAGCTTTGATGCTTTTATATATATTTGCCCATAATTTTAGAATATCCTTGCTTTCTGGATATCTGACCACTTCATAGTTTTGAGTGTACTCAAGAACACAAGTAGTCTTTCTTAGTCTTTCCCTACCTTCACTACACTTTTGATGGTGCCAGATGTGTTGACTTGCCAAGTACAGCCTGCTTGATTTGCATTATCTTTGATTAATAAACCAGCCCTCTGCTATCTATGCGCAATTCTCAGTTGCCCATAAATTGGTCTCATTACACCAAGATTACAGGCAAACACGAGGTGTTTGCTTCTAATGATGGGAATGTTCATACTGAAATCAGGCGTCTTTGTTTCTTTTTTCAATGGTACAACATTTTCCCACAAATGTTTTACCTCTGGACACTCTAACCACATATGAGTATAGATTGCATTTTTATCCCCACAATGCCAACATTTCAGGCTGAATCCACTTATCATATATGCCAATTGTTTCGGTGTTCTGTACCATTTTAACATTAGTTTATTCTCCAGATCTGCATATTTCTCTATTTTTATCTTATTTATATTTTCTATTATTTGTTTTATGAAATCTATATCTTTTACTCCATCTTGTTGCCATTTTTCCATTACAGCTCTTACCATAAACTCTTGGTCTTCTATCATATATTTATGATAAGAACTCCTAGCATTTTCCCTTTCCTTTCATCGTATATTTTTATACAATTTTTCATTATACAATCTCTTTTTATCCTGGAAACTTTTCTCTTTTCCCAAATGCCTCTTAATACCAACCAGTTCTCGGTGCCTCCTTTCTCCATAAAATGTGGAAACGTTATCAAATCCCCTCTTTCATTATACAAATGTGCTACTTTTTGTAGTCCTTGTCTTTGTAGAGATCTTATTACTTGGCCTCCCTCCTTACCCACCATGCTTCCTAATGATGCCGTGTCCAGAATCCCTGGCATCCATTTCCTTTTCCATTTTTCCCAAATCTCCGATATCACTTTTCGGGGGCCTATTAATTTTTGTCTTTCTGTTTTTGAACAACTTGAATATATTCCAAAGCTACCAATATTCAGATTTATCTCATTTTCAAATTTAATCCATCTATCTTTTTTATCTATTTGAATTCCCATCAAGCTTTTTATTTGAAAAGCCTCATAAAATTCCTGTAATTTTGGGATTCCCTAACCCATTAGATTTTTAGACATATAAACTATTCTATTCATCACCCTTGGTTTCTTTTGATTAAAAACCCATAATTTAATTTTCTTATCCCATTCTTCAAACTGCTTCTTTGCAAGGCAATGTCAAACTCAAAGACAGTAAAACTTCCTTCCCCCAGCCCCCCCCCCAAAAAAAACAAATATCACCCTTCACAAACAGAGTAATTTCCCCCAAAGCATCAAATCTGGTCAGAACTGAGCTCACTGGCCAATCCACAAAGCCTAGCAGAAGCCCGAGAAAACCAGGCCTGCTTTGTTAGACTACAACCATCCATTTTCCTGAGTTCTTCTGTTTATTCATGACTGCAAAGCCTGTGAACGCCAGTTCCAGGCTGAGAAATACCTGGGAGGTTTTTCTGGGGGTGGGGAGCCTGAGGAGGGCATGGTTTGGAGAGGTGAAGGATTTCATTGTGATATAATGCAATAGAATCCACCTTCCAAGTGGCCATTTTAGACTACAACCATCCATTACCATTTTCTTCAGGTGAAGAGGTCTGGAGGTCTGGAGACCACAACCAATCCCAGGAGGTCTCTAGCCATCACCTGGAGGTTGGTGATCCTGGTAAAGTCAGACCCTTTGTTCAATCCCCATAAATTTAGAGACGAGGTTGATTTGGTTGCCTGCAAATGTGGTTCCATTTTGCTCTACGAACATGTCCAGATTCCTGGAATGATTCTCTTCCACCAATTTTTGGTGTGTTGTTTTGCTGCCCACACTGAAATTCTGAAAAGCTCTGTAATTCTACTTTTCATTCTGTAAATATACAAAAAGATCCCAAAAAGATTCTGTGGGTCTATTTTTAATGCAAGAATTTCAGTATGTGTCTCTGATGGAAGAAAGAGACTGGGCTGCAAACCCTAAACACACTTATATTGAAGGACATCCTATCAGACATTGTGGGGACATTTCTGGGCAAAGGTGCTTTGGGATTGAAGTCTGGGTCTAAGGGCTGTTTCATACATCACATCGTTATTGTGGTTGCCAATATGAGTTTCAAACAGACTTGCAGTGGGAGTTCCATGCTGCGGGTTGGCAGATGGTTTCAACAGAAATACTGGACACACTTGATAAAAATTGATAGACTCCCCCACACATGCTCTTATGTCTGAGCAGACCTACCTAGGATTTTTCCTCCAGTGAAGACAGTCAGATGAGAGTACAGGACTGGCCCATAAGGTCACCAACGAGCTTCCAAGGCAGAGTGGGGAATCAAACTGGGATCTTCCAGATCCTAGTCGGACACTAATTATTAGCTTGACTGCTCTTGGCAATTCTGCTCTGCTGCGAAGAGGGTCTTCCAAAACAGCTATTCATGCTTCCTAGGGACATGTGGGTCTGCTTCAGGTTGAGACTATGGTATGCATGAAGAAGGACCCTCCAACTTTCCCTACGTGGTTTTCCTGAAGTGATTTGGCCCCAGAAAGCCACTTTTTGCCCCAGTTGTGAGAAAAGCTGACATATTTTGCCGCCTGCATTATGGTCCCATTCTAAATGAACCCACGTGTTCCTGAGAGGCATGCAATTCCAAGCAGTCATGTGATACAAAAGTATCAAGAGGTTGTATTAAGTCACAGAGATTGGCAGCTTTCACGTAACAGCTTGTTAAAGAGATGGCTGCACTGGGAGATCAGTTTGAGAGATGAACTGAGAGCACTATTGATATGGCTAGTCTAGTGTCTATGGGGGCTATGATCAGATCCTGCATTCCAGACTCAGATTTGCCAGCTAGAGATAGTACTGAGTATTTTATGGGAAACTATGAGGATGATTTTATGGAATAAAAGTGTTTCTTTCCTCCCTGGAAGTCCAAAATTAGATCGTCTTGATTTCATCCAAATGATGCTTCGGAGATTTTGTTTAAAAGTGTGTGTGTGTATATATATATATTTGGTACATTAAAAATGTAAAAACCCCAGCTGTGTAACTATTTAAAATGTGTTGGTAGTAATTGCAATTATCGTTGACAGATGCTAAGGATTTATGTAACAGTCAGCCTTAGATGGAAAGAGAATCCTATCCTTTTTGCCCTATTTAACAAGTAGACAATTATTTTTTAATAAATGTATAATGGTTCTCTGTGAACATATTTCAATCTTGTTATGCTTTTTGTGTTGAGGCACACTTAATGGGATTTGGTACCACTGGGAATCAGGTTACAGCAAGCTCCTATTTGAAAGAGCGGTATATTAAAAAGCTCATGAACAGGGATTGAAGCACAGCATTACATCTTACACTACATCTTTTGTTACGTGTGTGACACTTCCATTGTTGCCTGAGCTTTTGCCATTCATTTTTTAGGAGCTGATATTGTCACTGGGCAATCCAATCTGAATGGGCATCTATGAACAGGCTGTGGGTGCGGTGCCAGGCTGTGCCAATGCATTTGCCCCCTCCGCTGTCGCAAGGGATACCATTGACCAGCCGCCCTCAGCTCTGCAGAGGCAAAACCTGAAAATGGGTGCTGCCTTAGAGGAATGCTGCTGTCCAAACAGATGCCAGCTGTCCAATCAGATGCCAGCTGGGGGGCAGGGCAGGGTGTTCCTGTAGGTGGAGCCAAGTGTAGTAGGCCACTGTAAAGTAGGGGAGGCCACAGCCAGGACATAACTCTGTTAAGCCCTATGGGCAGCTTCCAGGCAGCCTTTGTTGTTGTTATTGGCCCTTTCCCCACTTTCCTTAAGCCCCGCGCTACTCTCCTCAAGTAGCGCGGGGTCCAGCTCCCCTCCCCACTTCAGGGGCGGCGAGAACGCAGCTGCCCCGACGCTGCCTCTCTCCCGCCCCCTCGACGCGTGGAATTCCTGGCACCTTTTGAAATGGCGCCTTTTGACGACCCCGCACAGAGCTTGGGGTCTTAGGGAAGCCAGGGCACACACCAGGAATTGCGCCCGCCGGGAATTGCCCGCAGCAAACCTTGGGCAAAGGTGAGTGGGGAAAGGGCCATTGTTTATTTTAGCTGCCTCCCCACATCATCTGAAGCCCTCTGGAGGCACTGTCCCTGACTGCCCCAGGATCAGGATTGGGATCGAAAAGACACCATTAGTGACCCATGCAGTGAAGTCACAATATGACATTTACTGGGCAGGCTATATTTATGGGTTGTTTTGCCATTGCCTTCCCAAGTCACCTACATTTTACCCCCAGCAGGTCAGGTACTCATTTTAGTTACTTCAGAAGGATGGAAGGCTGAGCTAACCTTAAGCTGGCTCAACCACCTTCCATCAGGATCAAACTCTGTTGTATTGTGTGCACAACCTCTACATCTTAAAAAACCTGGGGGGGGGAGGGAAACAGTTTGATTGAAGAATAAGAGGAGGGAGGGGGAGAAGGAGGAGGGGAGAGGGAGGGGGAAAGGAATTTGGTTTTATATCTCATTTTTCTCATCCATAAAGAATCTCAACATGGTTTACAAACCACTTCCGTTTTTCTCCCCACAACAGACCCCTTGTAACATAGCCACGACCGATAGAGCTCAGAGAGAACTGTGACTTGCCCAAGCTCAAACAGCAGACTTCAAGTGTAGAATTGGGAAAACAAATCCAGTTCACCAGATCAGGGTTCATTGCTGACATGGAGGAATGGGGAATCAAACTCTGTTCTCCAGATAAGAGTCCACCTGCTCTTAACTACTATACCATACTGGGAAGGAAAATGGTGACATGAAAGAAAGAAAGATGTGTACTAGAAGACACAAAATCTCTACCATTTTGCCTACTGAACCTTCCCAAAATTTATTGTGCAAGTCAAACAGAACAACTCACATTGAAAACACCAACAGAGAAAATTTGTGACACTTTTAAAAAAAGAATGCTCTACCACAGTTGCTCTCTTCTCCTTCCCCCATTGTAAGCTCTGTGGGGTGGGGCCTGTCTCTTTGCTTGTTACTCTAATGGAAATAACACCATGGATGACTGCATATGCTACAACATCTAAGACATAAAAACACAGGTACAATTGTGACCACCCCTGTTCCAAACACAATTGCTAAAGGTGCATTCATTCACCTTGGCAAGCAAGTTGTTTTTGTTTGTTTGTTGCTTGAAGGAGCACTTAAAACCCCTCCTATAATATATCAACATTTTAAAATTGCAGGCTGCCATGCACAAAATAGGTTGACCACTGTATGTTATCTTAGATCTCATGTACAGACATCATGTGCTCCAGATATCGCAATTTCCATCCACTGATTTAATTTCTGGAGTCTTTAGAAAGGGTTCTGCAACTAGCCACTTTCAACACTTGGAAAAGGTGTACACCAACTCTACAGTAAGATCTTCCCTGCTTGTTGCAAACTTAATCATTGTTGTTAGAAAGAATGATGGCTATGTAATACTTATCTATTAAACACATCCTTAATTATCAGCTTCCTTGTCCTGCCTTAGAAGTACATTATAGCAGTATCAGTTTGATCACCCCTAGCAGGACTTTTAAAGTTTTTTTTTCCGAAATCCCATATCTATTTATGTAGTGTACTATGGTACGACCCATGCTCATCTAGAAAAAACACACTAAAAGCTTGTTTCCAGTAGGCTACATATTATTTTTCTTTCACAGTTGAAATCATAACAAAACTCTAAAATGGTTTCTGATGGATGAATTCCCATCTAGTGATCTGCATGATTCAAACAGGCTATTCAGCCTGGATATTCTAGTAGACGGAAGTATTTAATGTGGAGCCTCTTGTTTATAATAAAATACCAGAAATCCAAGGAAGAATAATTGCACTTAATGTTTTTTTTCCAAGCCAAAGCTGTGATACTATTGAAGATTTGCTCATTAAGAGCAAGTAAAGATAGCTAAGGGGAAATCGCCTCCATTGTTAGCTAAAACAGTGAAGGAAATGGAAACAGAGGAAGTGAATGACCTGGAAACATCTCTCTCAAATATCAGCAGCACAACCGTTTTAAAATACACTGCACTCCATCAATGTTGAGTGGATTGCAACCTTCAAATGCATAAACAACTATTTTAAACTGTCCATTAACTGATCACTTGTTCTAAGGCCACTAAGTACACAAGCACCATGTTCTTTTGTCAGATACAGATTTTTCATTTTTAAGGGGTTTCAAATGGCACATGCAACTGATTTAAGTGCAGAGGCATAGCTATGGAAAATGGAGCCCGGTGCAAAATCTGAGTTTTGCTACCCCCTCCCCGCCATGTTCGTTTGTAGGTTTTTTTGTATTTTTAGTATTTTTAAAGTTTTAGGCCTGTAGACATGCACGTAGGTAAGGGGGGGGGGTTCTCGGGTTTGAAAACCCCCCCATTCATGTCCGAAGCTCCGCCCACCCGTTTGTGGGTTTTTAAAACATTTTAGTGCTTTTTCGGTTTTTGGCCTGCAGGGGGTGCATTGTTTGGGCTAGCAGCACCAAACTTTCAGGGATTATTTGGGGGACTCTCCTGATGATACCACCCAGGTTTTATGAAGTTTGGTCCAGGGGGTCCAAAGCTATGGACTCCCAAAGGGAGTGCCCCATCCTCCATTGTTTTCAATGGGAGCTAATAGAAGATGAAGGCTACATTTTTGAGGGTCCATAACGTTGGACATCCTGAACCAAACGTCACCAAACCTGGGATGTACTATCAGGAGAGTCTCTTATTGATACCTCCCAGGTTTGGTGAAGTTTGGTCCAGGGAGTCCAACGCTATGGACTCCCAAAGGGAATGCCCCATCCCCCATTTTTTCCAATGGGAGCTAATAGGAGATGGGGGCTACACCTTTGAGGGTCCATAACTTTGGACCCCCTGAACCAAACTTCACCAAACCTGGGTGGTATCATTAAGAGAGACTTCTAAAGATACCCTGAAAGTTTGGTGCTTCTAGCTTAACAATTGCACCCCTGACAGCAGGCACTCCCCCAAATTTCCCCAGATTCTCCATTTAAATCCACCCCCTTCGGCATGGATTTAAAGGGAGAATCTGAGGTCCTCAGTTTAGAAGAAGAAGAAGAGTTTGGATTTATATCCCACCTTTCTCTCCTGTAGGAGACTCAAAGGGGCTTACAATCTCCTTGCCCTTGCTCCCTCACAACAAACACCCTGTGAGGTGGGTGGGGCTGAGAGAGCTCCGAAAAGCTGTGACTAGCCCAAGGTCACCCATCTGGCATGTGTGGGAGTGCACAGGCTAATTTGAATTCCCCAGATAAGCCTCCACAGCTCAAGTGGCAGAGCGGGGAATCAAACCCGGTTCCTCCAGATTAGAATGCACCTACTCTTAACCACTACACCACATTGAAAGTGATGCTGTTTCAGGGTGGGGGATAATCCACCCCAAAACAGCATCACTTTGAATGTTGTTTAACTAGGGACCCCTTAATCCCTTTAAGGTGGATTTAAAAGGAGAATTTGGGCTCTCTAGTTTAAACACCATTGAAAGTGATGCTGTTTGGGGGTGGATTCCAGCATCACAGCGGCTGCCCGGGCCCCCCCCCGCCCCCCCGCAAAACTCAGATTTTGCACCAGGCTCCATTTTCCCTCTATGCCTCTGCCCAGAGGGGAGGGGCAGGGGAGGGCAGGGCAGGGGAGTCTGCCATCCCCGACCTTGGAGAGCTGCTTTTATAAGTGCTAGGCCAGGGGTGGGGCTTGGGGAGGCGTGGCCATGCCCTAGGGGAAGGTGGGGGGTGTGGCCCCCCGAACCCCCCCATAAAAATCTATACCTACGTCCCTGCCTGTAGGGGGTGCAGTTTTTAGGCTAGCAGCATCAAAATTTCAGGGTATCTTTAGGTGACTATTATAATGATACCTCCCAGGTTTGGTGAAGTGTGGTTCAGGGGGTCCAAAGTTATGGACTCTCAAAGGTGTAGCCCCCATCTCCTATTAGCTCCCATTGGAAACAATGGGGGATGGGGGCATCGCCTTTGGGGGACCATAACTTTGGACTCCCTGAACCAAACTTCAGAAAACATGGGTGGTATCATCAGGAGAGTCCACCAAAAACTGTCTGAAATTTTGGTGCTGCTAGCCTAAAATAGTGCCCCCTGCAGGCCAAAAACTGTAAACACTAAAAATGCAAAAAACAAACCTGAAATTTTTGCTGCACCCCATCCCCCTTGTAGCTATGCCTCCGTTTAAGTGCCCGTGTGAACACCTTTTTTTAAAAAAAGTGAAACTTACAAATCTCTAATACAACACAGGAAGTAATTTACCCCCTTCCTCTAAAATAAGGATGTTGTAAGAGGCGTTAAGAAAGCAAGTCAGACATAAGGAGCAGTTATTGGGAATGGCTCATCAGTTTGACACTCAGGTTGATCAGTAATGACATCAAACAGAAATGATCCTGCCAATTGTTCTCCTGTTAAAACTGATGTCATTGCATTAGCTCAAAGGCATAGACTAAAGAAGGCAGACAAGTGTACAGGGAATCCCAAAGGAAAACGGATACAGAAATGCGCCTGGCTCTCACACCATTTTATCCTCTTCTGGCATTGCAGTTTTGACTGAACAGTATGTTAAAGGCATAATTCCATACAGACTCTTTTCTGGCATCCCTCTTTCATTTCTCCATCAAATAGATTTTTCAGGGTTTGGGAAGCCTATTCAATTTTAGCAGCCTGAATAGATCAGAGAAGCTCAATCTCACTGGAGCTCAGAAGCTAAGCAGGTTTGGCCACAATTGGTACTTAGATGGGATACAGTCAAGGAAGACCAGTGTTGCTATGCATAGGAAGGCATTGACAAACTATCTCTGCTGATCTCCTGTCTTGAAAAAAACCCCTGAAGGTGGTCACCATAAATAGGTTATGACTGGACAGCACCTAATGATTATGAACTTCAAGCTTCCAATGGGGTTGACTAGTTGGTGGAAACCAATGTCTCATTTTACCTTGGCTGTTCCTTTTATTCTATAGCTTTGCAGCACTGGTAGCACAGCTAGATACTGGAAGGGATCTTGAGAAGGGACTGTGGCTCAGGGGTAGAACATCTGCTTGGCATGCAGAAGGTCCCAGGTTCAATCCATAGCATCGTCAGTTAAAAGGAAAAGGTAGTCCTTTGAAATTGAGATGGCAGGGATTGAGATGAAAGACCTCTGCCTGAAACTCTGGAGAGCGGCTGTCAGTCAAAGCAGACAGTAATGATCTGGATCTACCTATAGGCTCAAATCCGGTAGCTTCATGTGCACAAAAGCTCTGATTCTTGCAAAGGAAGCAAAATAAAAGAACACCTATATACCCATACAGTTGGCCCACCTTTCTAAGGCATATGATGAAGGGTAATGCATGTGCAGGTAAAAACCACGCAGGTTCTTCCTTCTGCCCTTCAGTGGAATTTCCCCATTTGTACTAATCTGCACCTGACCCCAATTCAAGTCCAATTCAAGTCTTTAAAGCCCTACACAGCTTGGGACAAGGGTGTCTGAAGGACTGTCTTCTCCCATAAGTTATTGCCCAGGAATTAAAAGCACAGGAAGAAGCCCTCCTGGCTGTCCCATCAGTCAATGAGCTTACCTTGCAAGCACACAAGAGATGGCCTTTTCAATGGCAACCCCAACATAATGGAACAACATCCCCAGGGAGTTGTGACTGGTCCCTTCACTTTCTTTTTAAAAATTGTTATTAGTGCTTAAAACTTTTTACATCACCAAAAACACACAAAGAAAAATTCACCAAAGTACCAGGTACATATCGCATAAGAACTCCCAGTTTCCTTTGCACTGAATATTAATGCTAAAAGTATTTTTCCCCATTTGGTCATTAACCACCTAAATAAAACTGGATCTTTAGTGCTACTAATAAAAGTCTCACTTTTCTCTTTTGGTTCTTGTTTTAACAATCCTTAGCCTTCAATCATCATTTTTCCCTTTTTTATCCACAAATTCTATCAAAGGTTTCCAATTGTCTAAAAACTTAATAAAGCTCTTTTCTTTAAGTAATGACGCTAGCTTAGCCCTCTCTGCCAACTCTAATACTTTCAACCACCATTCTTCAATTGTAGATATAGTTGGCCCCCTCGCTGTCAATCTTTAGGATGCAACTGAAGACAGTTTTATTTAGGACTGCATTGGACTGATCTTTTTAAAAAAAATGTTAGCAGTCTGTGATGAATACAGATCCTGAGATGCATTCAGGCAAGTAG
Source organism: Sphaerodactylus townsendi (assembly GCF_021028975.2). Lineage (NCBI taxonomy): Eukaryota > Metazoa > Chordata > Lepidosauria > Squamata > Sphaerodactylidae > Sphaerodactylus > Sphaerodactylus townsendi. The sequence continues at coordinate 125,372,332 of NC_059428.1, read as the reverse complement.
AATGCAGACCTTAAAGGATTAAAATTAGAACTCCATGTGATGGGCTGGAGGGAACTGGGGAGGAGGAAGGTTCTTTTGCCAGTGCACAGGAATTCTGCAGGGAGTTCTGGGAAGTTTTGTTCAGGGAAAGGCCTGAGTGGAGAGAGTTCTTTGGAGGAGTTCCATTCATTCACCTGCTCTGAATAAATGGAACTTCATGAATGGAATCACCAGACTGCTCCGTTCTCTGGCAGTGTCCAGAAGGCTCTGAGGAAGAAGAACTCAAAGAGCAGAGAAAGCAAATCTCCACTTTATCCCTGGTTTGAAGCGAGAACACGCTAAAGCTGACTTAGAGTTGTTGTTGTTGTTGTTGTTGTTGTTGTTGTTACTTATTCAATTTGGTATACCGCCCCATCCCCGGAGGGCTCTGGGCGGTGTACAATATCAACATAAAATACAATTTTTGATATTTGAGGCTCTCTAAAGGGGAAAATCAGTGGGCTACTTATTGGAGTAGTGATCGTGGAAAAAAGAAATGGGGTGAATTTTTACTTTTTTGTACAAAAGTAAGAAAATTAGAGAAAGATCCAGCTCAGGAAAATCACTCTGTGACCAAGACAGGATTGTCTTTGGAGAGTGTGCGAGGTAGAATCAGATTAGGAAAAGAAGCACTACTGTTGGTTTTGAAACAACTTCATTTATTTATGTAATGAAACATCCCATGTGGAAGCCTTAGATTGTAACAAGAGAGAGAGAGAGAGAGAGAGGCTGAACTCAAGTAAAAGAGAACTCAGAGAAAGGCTGAATGCTAGTAAAGTTATAACTTGTGTCAAACACAGCAGCAAACTGCAGCCTGCTTTTAACTATGGCCAACACAATAAACTTACTACTAAAACTATAAACCAACTTGCTAATTTAACTGATTACAGTTAATTTGGAAACATTTTAACCTTGCCAACATCTTTTTGTGTTCCTGAAAATAATTTTTTTTTAAAAAAACCTCTTGGGTTCGTTTAACTTTTGAAAGCACCAAAAGCCTCTTGTTGCCTTTATTAATTTTAGGAAGTCTGACAGGAAAAGAAAAGGGTTTGGGGACTTTGATCTTTATAGGATAATCCTCTGTCTCCACTGAGCAGTTTCTTATTCTCTAATGTAGTTCACTCATGTTTGTAAGGTGGGAAATCAATATCCATTTACGCTACTTCAGTGCCAAAAACAGTCAGTGGCTGCTCAGTGAACCCTCACAGTGACAGTGGAAATTTTGGCAGGAAAACTCCTGAAAACACTTTGCCAGCACAAGGCAGAGGAAGTCATCTTACAGTCCTAATTGGAGTTTTTAAATTATAATTTATTATGAGTTTAAATAATTGTTTTTATGGTGTTTTACAGGGGTTTTTTTAATGTTCTAAGGTGCTTTGAGTTCCACAAGGGAGAAAAGTGGGTAAACAATGTTTAAATAAAGACAGCTGTGAATCACCCACCGGCTGCGGTTGCCTCTGGGGGGTGGGACGGGTGGAGCAAAGGTGACCGCTTCCGCTTAACTGAGGGCAGAAGCGAAGCCCGGGCTATGTGGGGCAAGGGCTGACGTCACCAGGAGGGGAGGGCGGATTGATCCTTTAAAGGGGAAGCCCTCCTTTGTTCTGGCCATGTGCTTCGGCCAGCCAGCGATTTGCCCACCTACCTTTCCCTGGGTTTATTCGGTTGTTGCATCTTTTCTGTCATAGCCATTTGGCGGTGGCGCATGGGTAATGATCTGGAAGTGCCGATGGCGGCAAGAGGCAACCGCCCTGCCGAACTGGCAAATGGGGATCACTTCTTGCCAGGAGCGTCCGCCCGGCAGAGCCCTTCAGCGGAGCTTAGTCCAATACAGGGCATCCGCCCATTGGAGCTTCGCTATGAAGCAGACAGGCCAGATCAAGACCCATGCTAAGCCTCACACTTCTGTTTTTAGTTGGCTAATAAAATGGCTATGGCCAAAATGTTTATCCCAGCAAGTGTCCAGTGTGGTTATTGGAGAGGATTCACCCTGGTGGTTCCCACCCTCAGAAGGCAAACACTTACCATAACTAAGGCGAAGCAATTGCAGGAGAAATGTAGCCAATCAGGCAGGAACTAACACCAGGCACCTGGATTGCCCTATCTGCCCTGTAAAAGCATCTTGGTTCTGGTCTGCATTTTTAAGAACCACAGTCTGGAACTCTTCTGCTAACTGCAAAATATATAGTCCTGCCAAAGGAATGGATTCATACAACTTTGATGCCAGATGCAGCCAGCTGGCTCAAGCCGTTTCTTCTGCATTTCATGTATGTGAGGTCCATTATGGGTGGAACACTTAACTCGGGTCTCTTAGCTGTGTAGTGGGGCTGTGGTGTGGTCTCCTTGCAGTTCTCGGTTTACACACGAGGAGGCATTCACTGCCTCCTCCACAGCTGCATGCTGAAGTCTAAACAGGCCTTTGCTTTTCCTGGTTCTCTTAACTCCACCCCCCACCCCCCATCCCGGTGATCACACCCAGTAGTTGCAGGATAAAAAGCTTTGTTAAAATGCAATTATATCGATATACCTATGATCGCAGTTATATCAATATTGTAGCCCCTTTCCAAAAATAACCCCCCAAGAGAGAGACACAAAGCAATTCCGAGAACCACATTCTGCTGAAGAACGTCCTAGAACTGATAGCTCTCCCCCCACTTCACATGCCCACAAACACAAACATACTTCCTGGTTTTCAAATGCAATAAAAACAGCAACTTTGCAGTGATTCTTTCTTTACATCAATATATTTAATAGTAAAAACTGAAGTAATAACTCTGAAAAGGGGGAAGGAGAGAAGAGTGGGAGGAGCTGATGGTGGGTGGAGGGAAGATGTCCAGGGCAAAGCTATGGTCACTGGCAAATCTTCCCTGTTTTGGCAGCAAAGAAAATTAAAGTCATCCTTAAAGTAGGTGCAGGGAGAATGGAAATTGAAAGCGGGGCTCAGGGAAATACATCCATGCAAGAAATCTTGCTGTGATGGACGTTCATCCCTGCTGTGCAGCAGAGACCTGGTACATAATGGGCCTAAGTCATTTGGCTCAATTTAACATTTTATCCCCATCCAAAGGGCACTGGCTGCTGGAGACGGCACCACTGCCATGCTGTTGCACTACCTCCAGAGGGCGTTCATGCAGCATGGGGAGGCAGGGAAAAAGAAAAATTCCCCAGCTGCCTGAAAAACGCTCTATTGCCCAAAATGGAGTAATGGCTCCTGAAAGAGTGGTTTAACTCCAGATCCTGCGCTGTGGCATTCCTGGCACCAAAGCTCAGATGGAAGTCAATGGCACCTGATTGGACACCACTCTAGCCCCATGGTACTCCCCACTTCTGGGCTTCACCATTGCAAAGCTGTTGGGCAGGTGGAAACCAGCATCCTTGCCCTCTCTACCAGCAGGGGTGCTCCTTACACCAATGGAGGGGCAAAGAATGCCAGTGCAAGCCCACATTGCACCTGAATGGTGATTTGCCCACCCCTTTGGATTGGACCATTTATTACATTAGTTTCCATGCTAATTCATCATTGTCAAAAGAAGCATAATTTCCAGTAACCTCAGGCTAATTTGCATGTCACTTGTAGAAATACATATATTTGTCAGGAAGCATAGCATGCAATTTCATAAATAAATATACGAATATATGCAGAGATATTAGGCAGTGTAGCGAACAAGCCTTCTGGTTAATTACAGTAAAAGCTTGCATGTGCAGATAGAAAGAGATAGTGTGGAGGGATATCAAGATGGGTCCCTCCAGTATTCAGATCCAGCAGAGTGTCATAGTTAGTGCCAGACTAGAATCTGCGGGAACCAGGTTCGAATCCCAACTCTGCCCCAGAATCTTACTGAGTGAGCTTGGGCCAGTCAAATTCTCATGGGAGGTTGTTCTGAGGACTAAATAGGAGAAAGGAGAACATTGCAAGCCACTAGGGGTGCACATTGAAAAGAGAAAAAAATAGGCATAACCAAACAAATCAAAAGAAAAGATAACTAAGAGAAAGATTTGGTGAAATAAGTGATCAGAATTCAGTGTCTGGCTTCACAGAATTCAGGATTCTCAGGGGAGTCAGGGGAGAGAATATCAGCTCTATAGGTCTAATGAGTGTTATGAGATCTGTGCCTTTAAGAGGGGCAGAGTTAAGAGAGCCAGTAAATAGAGACCTGTTGAGACTAGCTGCAGGGAGGCCTCCTCATGTGTAAACAGAGAAATGCAAGGAGATCACACTTCAGCCCCACCATGCAGCTAAAAGACTTAAGGTAAAAGTTCCATGAGTAATGGACCATTGATGGGTTGAGAATTGGTGGAGATACCATCACCCAGCTAACATTGTGTGTGTGCGGGTGCACGTGTGCATGCGTGCATGTCAGTGGCGTAACTAGGCAAACTGGAGCCCTGGGCAAAACCTGAGTTTGATGCCCCCCCCAGGCGCGTGCCCAATGCAACGCGCACCCCACCCTTGTAGCTACGCCCAGTGGCGTATCTAGGCAAACTGGAGTTTGGCGCCCCCCATGGGCAGCCACCCTCCCCCCACTGTGACCAAGCAATGATTTGTTACACCAGGTTGTTTCAAAGTCACCATCACATTATAGAACATGCCCCAACTCACAAATCTGAACACAGCAATAAGCCATGCCACACAACAGAAATAATTTTTTGAAAACATTTTCAAAATGCTTTCAAAATGTTTTATTACTGCTATGAAAACAATTTATGGTGTTGTATCCAGTCCCCACGATTGGGGGAAACAGCATCACTTTCATTGTATCAAAGGAGAATCTGAGCTCCTTAGTTTAAACAAGTGATGCTGGAATCCACCCGCAAACAGCATCATTTTCAATGGTGTTTCAACTAGGGAGCTCAGATTCTCCTTTTAAATCCACCTTAAAGGGAGAATCTGGGATTCCCAGTTTAAACTACATTGAAAGTGATGCTATTTTGGGGTTGATTCTCCCCCACCCTGAAACAGCATCACTTTCAATGTTTAAACTGGGGACCTCAGATTCTCCCTTTAAATCCATGTCAAAGGCCGGGGGATTTAAAAAGAAAATCTGGGGAAATTTGGGAGGTGCCTGCTGTCAGGGGTGCAATTGTTAATCTAGCAGCACCAAACTTTCAGGGTATCTTTAGGAGACTCTCCTAACGATACCAACCAGGTTTGGTGAAGTTTGGTTCAGGGGGTCCAAAGTTATGGACCCTCAAAGGTGTAGCCCCCATCTTCTGTTAGCTCCCATTGGAAACAATGGATGATGGGGCACCCCCTTTGGGAGTCCATAGCTTTGGACCCCCTAGACCAAACTTCACAAAACCTGGGTAATAGCATCAGGAGAGTCTCCCGAAACATCCCTGAAATTTTGGTGCTGCTAGCCTAAAAACTACGCCCTCTGCAGGCCAAAAATGGAAAAACACTGAAAATACAAAAAATCCCACAAACGAACCTGCAGTTTTTGCGCCCCCCACAGGGCTGCGCCCAGGGCAACTGCCCACTTTGCCCAATGGGAGGAACGCCTCTGGTGCATGTGGATTTTAAAGGATGCTGCACTATTCCTATATACAAGGAGCTAACACTTGTAGCATTTAGGAAAGGACATATAGATTTTTTTAAAAAAAAATGGCAATTAAAATTTTAAAAGAATTTAAAAATTTGGCAGGACCATCCAGTCCAGCCCCATGTGTAATACAGGATGACATAAAGTATCTCTGAAAAATAATCATCCAATGTCTGCTTAAACAGCTTTGAGGAGGAAGAACCCACAACATCCCAGGCACTTGATTCCATCACTGAACTGCCCTTATTGTAAAAAAGTTTTCACAATATCCCACCATATCTCCCCACCTGTAATTTAAACACACTATAATAAGCCCTATCTTCCACTACCAACTGAAATAGCACCCTATGCTCCTCTGAATGACAGTCCTTCTGATATCTAAAAGGAGTAATCATATCCCTTCTCAAAACCTCTTCTCTCAGTTTTTGAAGCCTTTTTTCCAAAGGTCTCTGAACCCCAATCATTCTCATTACTGACTTATGCCTGTGCTCCAGGGCAGATTCCGCATGGGTCAAAAACAGCAGTGTGAAAATGATGTGAAAATGGTGTAAACTCTTTTACACCATTTTAAAACATTTTACACCATTGTCACATTGTTTTCATACTCCTGTTTTGGGTCTATGCAGAATCTGCTTAAGGTTTCTATGGCCCTCCTATGAAAATACCTCCAGAACTGGAGACAGTATTTCAAATGGGGTCTGGCCAGTGCAGTACTATCACATCTTGTGTCCCAAACATTAGCATCAGCTGATATACCTTAAAATCACATTTGCCTTATTTGCTGCTACATCACACTGGCTACCCAATCAATTTGCAGTCCACCAAAAAACCCAAGATTCCATTCATACATGCTACTGCTCAGAAGAATATTCTTCCATCTGGCATGTGTGCAAAAAAATAAACCCTGACATTTATCCTTATAAATTACACCTTATTCAAATCTGCCCATTAGCTTGGCTCCACCCCAAAATCTAAGTCTAATGACAGATATCCCTACTTCCTAGACTTATGGTGAGGGAAACTAAGTATATCTGAAGTCTATTTTTTTATTTATTTATTTATACTTTCAGCTTTTATACCGCCCTGTCCCCGAGGGGCTCCGGGGACATCTATCATACTTCTTTAAAACATTGTTATTAATAGACACATTGCAGTAGCATTTAAAAAGGTCCCATGGATGATTCAGATCACCCTGGCTCGGAAGCAGAACTGGAAATCCCTTGGATGTTTAAAAATTGGATACTAGCACCAAATAACTTTTAGAATGTGTTCAACTCAGCACAGGACTGGTGCTCAAAGTTTGGTCTGGGGCCAAACTTGAGCACTTTAAAATCTCCTTGGCTTCAGTGGGAATGATGTAAGCCTGTGAAACCAGCTGAAGCTTAGAAGCGCTGAACTTTAGATGGGTTGCGCCTGTCGATGCCAAACCATCAGCAATCTTTTCACAGCCCTGCTTTTGAAATTCAGTCACCAGAGAAGCACGATAAATTCGAGCCTATTAAAGTCAGTAGAAGAAAATGGAAATGGAGTTTCCGGTCTGTTAGTTCTATATACTGAGAGAAGCAGAGATATTTTCTCTGTTTGGATTTCCCAGCAAAAGAAAATACAAAAAGATTGCTGTAATGCATGGAACAGAAAGTATGATAGTCCTGAGTAGTTATACTGTTGGATGCCCTCTTAAGTATATATGCTTAGAAATGTCCCACTGAATTAAGTGATACTTCTCCCTAGTGCATGCATATATGACTGTGGCTTCAGCATCTTTACTCAGAAAAACAATGCAATTCCTTCTAAGTCCACTGAAAAAGGATTGCTTAGGATTCTGCTGTGAAATTCAATGGAAGGTACTCACTAGTAGAGAGCACTGAAGCCTCAAGACAACCAATGGATTCCAAAAGAACTACCAAATGATTTGCAGGGACACCAACGGGACCAAAATCTTACAGGTCCAAAACAAAACAGTATATGTTTGCTATTGAGGGGTTTCTGCCATATTATTGCTTTTAACCAACACATCAGTTTTCAGTGTGATACATCTAGCAGCTCTTTATGAAAATCCGTAGGAAACAGTGCTTCTCTTAACTTTCTGGAAGACAGAAACCCACTCAACAAACTTTTAGCATGAGCAAATGGAATTCAATAAATTTCCCAACAGAATGGAATGTCAGACTACACAGAGAAGCACACTGAAATCCACAAGCACATGGACAATTTCAACAGAAAGGAAGAAACCATGAAAATGAACAAAAATTTGGCTACCACTACTTAAAAACACTAGAATCAAGACAATGGTTAGTGAACACCACCCAGACACAGGATGTCTCCAGGCAGGAAGCAATCAAATGGAATAAAATGCCAGGCAACAACTATGCAGATGCCCTCACTAATTGATTATGCAATTTCATTGTTATTTACATATGCTAAAATGGGTGGACTCCACTCAACGCATGCAGATCACACTTCCTAACTGCACCCTTTACACTTGTTAACCAGTGCAAATGGTCCTTTCTCCCACCCTGGACATTCCACAGGTATATATACACCACTTGCTTTACTATTGTCAGATCCTCTGAAGATACCAGCCATAGATGCAGGTGAAACATCAGGAGAAAATGCTACTGGAACATGGCCACACAGCCCGGAAACCCCACAACACCCCAGAATGGAGCTATTTCAGAATTTCTAGTTAACTCACTGTGACTCTAGGGTGTGTGGGGTGGAAGTCTGCTGTGGCATGGCTATATTTAAATTCCCAGGTAGATCTCAATTTACATGCTAATGCCTTATGCTGAATGAGACCATGGGTCTATCAAGATCAGTATTGGCAGCCGCTCTCTAGGGTCTTTCAAAGTACCTACAACCTGACTCCCTTAGCTGCAGATGGCAGAGACTGAATCTGGGACATAGTGCCCAGCAATTAGGTATTCTACCACTGAGCCAACAGCTTCTCTGATCTGAAAAGGCAGAAGTTAATTTCAAAGTGAAAGAATATCAAGTAGAAGTTTGCCCTCTGCCTTTTAAATCCTAGGCAGGTGGGAAGAGAACTATGTTAGTTACTTCAATAGCAGAAAAGCCAAGAAAATGGACCCAGATGTTCACCCCCACCCTCCACCCCCTAATAACATGAGCACAGAGTTCTAATCTCACAGTCCAATGCTATGCATGGGTACTAAGGAATTCAAATGTACTATATTTTTTCATTATAAGCTCCCAAGGTCCTGAGCTCAGTGTTGGTGCTGAAATGACTTCTGAGGCAAGGCTGATCATACCTCATATGTATATGTTTGTAAAGTGCCTGTCAAGTCCCAACTGATTTCTAGCAAGGTGTTTGCCATTGCCTATCTTCATGTGGATGAGAGAGTTCTGAGAGAACTGTATTTGACCCAAGCTCATATCATGTTATACAAGTTTGACAAATGGGCTTTACAGTAGTCACAGGCTACAATCCTAAGAACACATGGGACTTACTTCTGAGCAGATCTGCTTAGGATTGCTCCCAAAGCAACTGCTGGTTGGAACAGTATACAACTGAATCACTCTTCATGCCATAGCCTATGCCAGCTAGCTTAAAAAAAACACACCCTCCCGTTTGGGAAAAAGAAATCAGGCATTGATCCAAAGCGAGCTACTTTTTAGGCATATAACTTCAAACGAATTGCAAACCAGGTCTGCAGCCCACCCACTCCCGCAGCTGAAACCACACAAAGCCCTAGCTTGTAGATTCAGAATGTGTTGCATTCATACTAGGTGCCTACAGAGAACTCAAAAATCTTCTGAAACAATTATGCAGAACTGTAGAGAGAATCTCCTCTCCCTCCATCCCCCACCTCCTGCCAATGTGCATCCCGCAGCTTTAGTTCCATGCTTTAAATTGCAGTCCACTCGTCTTCTCCCTCAGACTCCCTGTATTTTGTTTTGCCCTTTTCTCATCCCTTTATGAATCCAACCACCCTTCCCCATCCACCCCTTTCTTTTTGCAATAAACATTTTTATTAAGATGTTTTTGGGCTTCACTAGGTGCAATCTATTTCTCTGGAATTGTCTTCAGTCTGTTTCTTTGGGATTCCCTTACTTTCTTCCCCTTGTGCTAGACTGCACAGGTGCTACCAAGTTGCTTATAAGTTAATTTGTTGTTGCTCTGGTACAGTGCTGGAAGAGCTCATTCTCAGCAGGACAGTCTAGATGTTCTCAGGAGGTATTGAGTGGAGGGAGTAGGCTACCAGAGTACTTTCCAGGGACCTTTGGTCTAAGGGAGTTTCCCAGCATTGAAAGTCACCATTTTCCACTTCTTACTGTAACAACTGGAGTTGCAATAGGATTTTCAGGACAAGTCCAGGTACAATTACTTCTGTGTCAGCCGACACTGTGTACTGAAGCAGTACCCGTTCAGCACTCAAAAGACTCTTCCAACCCACTGACATAGTTCAGGAAACACTTCAGTCCCACCTTAGGGACACAAAGCTTGTCCCTACCCAAGTTTCATTGAGCAAAAACTTCCACTGAACTTGCAAAGGCTGCAATCCTTTGCATGCTTGCCTAGTGCTAAACCCTGCTAAACACTACAACTTTGACTTCCGAGGAAGCAAGAGAGGTTTCTGTGAGGTTGCAATTCTGTGCCTATTTGGGAGAAAGGTTCATTTTCAAGTTGACATGACATTTGCCCCAAATTAATGGATCAGGTCCCCCCACACCAAATATACACAGAACTGCAATCTTACAACCCAGTCCTACCAATGAGTACCATATCTGAGAGCTAGGTTGAAATTAAATCAAAACAGTTTATGGCTAAACATTGTGCTGGTCTATAGTTGTAATTAATAAACTGAACTGAACTGAAACATTAGGAAAAGGTTTCTGACAGAGCCGTTCCTTGATGGAATGGACTTCCTTGGGAAGTGGTGGACTCTCTTCCTTTGGAGGTTTTCAAGCAGGGGCTATGTGGTCATCTGACAGCAAGACTGATTCTACTATCCAAAGCAGATAATGAGAGAGATGGAAGGATGGGTTGCTCAAGGTAATGCCAATTGCCCCTTTGGGGTCAAGATGGAATTTTCCTCCAGGCCAGATTGGCCAGGGATCCTGTAAGTTTCCTACCTTCCTCTGGGCATAGAGTAGGGTTTACTAGGAGAAGGGGGAGGGAAGATAGTTGTGAATGTCCTGCACTGTGCAGTGGTTGGTCTAGATGACCACTGAGGTGCCTTCCTAATGTACGTTTCTATGAATTTCTGCAAATAAATGTAATGAAGTCTTTCCAAGTTCACAAGGAAATGGACAAATGGCTAGAGGGGATGGATGGGACCATATTCTGATGCATGTATGGACTTCTGTCCACACAGCACAAAGGATAAAAGATGCTGTTGGCCAACTTTGCAGGTAGCCATATTATGCCAAAGTAAACTCCTTAAAAAAAATGCCGTGCAATACTGCCAGGTGAAACTGTTTGCAAATTGAGATTTTTATTCAGCAAAAAAGGGGGGCCATTCTCTTTGTGTGTAGAATGCACAATGCACACCATTTAAAATCAACTCCAAACAGTGCAGGCTTTCAAGTTCACAAACACTCTTCATCAGGTTAGACTTTTATGGGTGAGCGGGGAATGTATGCAATGTTCATTCCCTTCATTTTTGTGCATGTACTATATTTATTTGAAGGAAATTCTGACTGCAGGGTATCCCCCTCCCCCAAAACTTACGCACACAACAAATTCTTGCTGTAGCTTTATGTGAATTTACCTTGCCCTGCCCTGGGTGGCCTAGGCTAGCCTGATCTTGTCAGATCCAGGATACTAAGCAGCATCAGCCCTGGTTGGTACTTAGATGGGAAACCAGCAAAGAGGGAGTGCTGTCAACACCCCTTGTCTTGAAAATTCTATGGAGTCGCCATGAGATGACTGGGTGCCCATGAGGTTTTCAAGACAAGATCAGTTCACAGAGATTTATTTAGTGGTCTCCCCATCCAAGTACTAACTAGGGCTGACCCAGCTTAAACTCTCTTATTTTTATGAAAGAGGGGGAAATGTAGCCTTCCATTGGAGTCAGAACTATGCTCTTCAGCACACAGCCCCACAAAGAGTTCTGGTGAACTCTAAAGTTTGCTCACTGTTACGGTGTTCTGTGGGTTGATCTGAATCGAAAGCGGAACTGGAGGTGGGAGGAGGTCGTGAGGTGAGCTGCAGGCGGGCAAGCGAGAGAGCCCTTTGGAGCCAACCTTCTCCGAGAAGTCCCCCCAGCAGCCCTACCTGTCCGCCACCGACTGCCCGCCGCCCTCCGAGCCGGGCGCGGGCTCCGCCTTGACCTCGCGCAGCACCAGCGTGGTCTCCTGCGGGCGCGTCCAGTCGGACCCCTCCTCCAGGGACTCCACGTAGAAGACCGTGCGGGGAGCCGCTGGGGGATGGCCAGCCTGCTCGCCCACCCCATGGAGGAGCCGGGTCGCGGACAGCGAGGTCCCATTCCGGGGCGACGCCGAGGAGGAGGCGGGAGGCGGCAGCGCGGCGGCGGCCGAGGAAGACGAGGACGACGAGGAAGAGGCTTTCTTCCAGAAGGCGCCGCTGGTCCGCTCCTGATTCTTCAGCAAGCGGCTCTGGCTGGGCCCCCAGTGCTCGAAGCTGCCGCTGTCCTGCTGCAAACAGCCGCCCGCCGGGCTGGCCGGGTGGCTGAAGAGTTTCCAGCGGAGGCGGAGGATGTGTTTCACGTCAAAGTCCTTCCTGCCCGAGTTGGACATGGTGAGGCGCCGGGCGGGCTCCAGGAAAGGGACGAAATGAGCTCCTCCAGAGCCAAGGAAGCTCTTCGTGGGGACAGGCAGCCGATACGGAAGAAGAAGGCGAGCCCCCCACCCCTCCAAATAAGGTAGGAGCGATGCGCAAAATAGGTCTCCCCCAGTGCCGAAGACGGAGGGTGAGAACAGCGCGGATCGGCGGACGAGATGAAGCGGGTCCTTCCCCTCTGAAACGTTCCAGCTCCGCCAGCCTCTTGCCGCTGTTCGTTGGTGCTGAAGCGGGCGGCGAGCGCCTGGAGTTCTCCCTCGCCTTCAACCAGTCAGGCAGACTCCGGCTTCCTCGGGCTCCCTTCGACGCCTTGCCGCTGTCCGAGGTACTGAAGAGTGCGGAGGGTGCCTGGAGTTCTCCCTCGCCTTCAACCCAGCCAGGCAGGCTCCGGCTTCTTCGGGCTCCCTCTTCCACCCGCTTGCCGCTGACCTCGGTGCTGAAGAGTGCCAGGAGTTCTCCCTCTCCTTCAGCCCCCAAGCTGGTCTCCAGCGTCTTCGGGTTCCTTTCGCCACCTGTTCGGCGCTGTCCGTGGTTCTGAAGAGAGCGGCGACCGCCCGGAGTTTTCCCTCCGCCTCAGCCAGCCGGCGTCTTCTTTCGCCTGCCGCTGTCCGTGGTGCTGAAGCGTGTGGCAGGCGCCTGGAGTTATTCCTCTCCCTCAACAAACCAGGGGAGGAGGAAGGCACGGAGGCGGGAGGGAGAGAGGAGGAATAATAACGCGTTAAAGTTGTACAGCCTTGAAGAGCACCAGCCAAAAAATAAAAAAAAATAAAAAGAGAGGGAGACCAAGCAGGGTTGCTTTGGGAGGCAGGCTCGATTAGATCTCCTCTCACTCGTCTGGCTGTCAAGGTCTTTGCTGCACTGTTTTCTCTCTACTTGACACAAGTGGTTGAGTTCTATAAAAACTGAATCTTACACCCCAGCCTTTGTCTCTTATATTGACATCATTCGCTAACCTAGTTATCTCTGAGAAGTCAGAAGACTTCTGTGTGAATCTCCAGTTGAATTTCCCCCCAAAGAAGCTCATGAATTCAAGTAATTTTGGGAAAGTTCTGAAGAATTTGGGAAGTTTCAGTGGTCACTTTGCAAACCTGTAGATACAACAATGATGGAAGGTGTTTTTATTGTGTCACCTGAGTTGTGTCCAGAACAGTTTTTCAAAGTTGTTTGTGGACTGTAGGCACCTAGGATGGTCTCAAATGGTTGAGATCGAGATGATTTAGTTTCTAGTCCTGTTATGGGACAAATACCCTTTTTCCTTGTACTGGCAGATGATCTCCTCTGGATATGGAAACAGTCCCCTGCTGATTTCCTTAAATCAGTAGAGTGGACCATGCCATCTTTGAGCTGTTTTGGAGCAAACTTTTGAGTTGTTTGGAACAAGCTTACAGAGTGACCAATACTGCCCTCTGCTTTTTGTGTATATGTTATGTGCCATCAAGTCACTTCCAACTTACAGTGACCCCAAGAACTAAATACCTCCAAAATGTCCCATAACTAACAACCTTGCAGAGGTCTTCTAGCCTGAAGACTGGGGAGTTCATTATTGAGTCCCTCCAACTCATGTAAGGCTTTCTCTTTTTCTTACTACATGCAGTTTGCTGCCATTATTGACCTTCTCTTTATGAAACATGGAAAACATGAAACATGAAACTTGGGAACTGATTTTTGGGGTATGTCAAGGGTCTCTGATTTTATCAGTGGCCTTCATAAGAATATATAGAATTTAGATATTTGTAGTCATCACTACATAGATGGGTACAATCAGCATATTTCTTTGCCTAACCTCCCAGCTGCAGCTATCACCATCCTCAAAGGCAGGCTCTGGCCTAGTGGATGAAGGTTGAACCCAGGAAAGATATGAGTGATTGTTGATTGGAAAGACACACTGTCTTGAGAAGACTGATCTACCTAGGCTGGTGACTTTGTCTGAACCCAGCCTTGCTTTTTGAAGAATCAGGTTGGTGCTGTGGCCAAAAGCATGAGATCCTCCAGCCAAGATCCTCCAGCAAACCTCTATGGCAGAGTGGGGATTTGAACCTGGATCTCTCAGATCTAAATCCAATACTCCAACCACTGGATCATATTTTGCTTACTATTTTTTCCAGATAAATAAAGGACTTCAGACAGACTTGAGGTGGTTGACTTAGACTAAGTCTGAAGAGATCCGGGTTTGAGTCCTCATCCAGCCTTGAAGCTCAGTGGGTGTCCTTGGTCTAATCACCTTCTAACCTACCTTGTACGGAATTTTTTGCAAAATAAAATGAGGCAGGAAGACTGTGAATACTACTTAGAATTCCTTGCAGAAGTGGGGGATAAGGATGTAAGGGATAGGGGATAGATCCCCAACAAAAATAGGTCTTCTGTAATGTTCTCAGATGGGTAAAGTGGCTCCTGGTGTCACAATGGACACTCACTGTGCAATTCTAAGAACACTTTCCAGGGAGTAAGCCCAAATAAACAAATTTATGAAGGATTCTGATTAGACCTGCTAAGCATTGTTCTCATAAAGCTTAAACTTCCACTGTTGTACAAAAAGACTGGATTAAAAAAATCATGTTTCAAACCACAAAAGATGATTTCTCAGAACGTATCTTTTCTCACCAACTCTTTGACACAATACACTGTCCAAATATTTTTATAAACAATTAACAGTGCAATCCTGAGTGGAGCTATACCCTTCTAAGACTATTGACTTCAATGGAATCAAAAGGGTGTAACACTGATCAGGACTGCACTGTAAAACTAAGTGAACTTGTGCTCTTGGTACCCATGCCAAATCACTTTGCTTAAAAGCATTACTTGACCTGTTTCCCTAACATTGATACATTTATGGTGAACAACTGAGGAGGGGGGCATTTTTAAGATTAACAAGGTTTGTTTTACTTTTTTACATTCGAATCTGGTGGAGCATTTTGCCCTGCACTCCCCCACTCACAAAAATATGAAAAGGTGTATCTCTGGTTAGGTATGATACAGTGTGCTTGATGTCCTTCTCTGGAAAGGAGACATGGAACAAGTGTGGCAGATCTAAAATCATTGCAGCTTTGTATGATCATACACGTTTGTTCATGTAAGTGTGAAAATATATAAAGCTTTCCTGTTGAACGCCTTCCCACCACAACTCTATAAAACAGTAAAGGTGCACTCTGTACTCTTAAGATAGTTACAGAAGTTAGCTATGTTAGTGTGGAGTAGAACAGCTAGATTTCAGTCCAGTAGCACCTTAGAGACCAACATCTTTCATAAATGACCTGGAAGTAGGGGTGGGTAGCGTGGTGGCCAAGTTTGCAGATGATACCAAATTATGTAGTGTGGTGAGAACCGCAAAGGATTGCGAAGAGCTCCAAGCGGACCTTGATAAATTAGGTGAATGGGATAGGAAATGGCAAATGCAGTTCAATGTAGCAAAATGTAAAGTGATGCACATAGGGGCAAAAAATCCAAACTTCACATACACGCTACAGGGGTCAGTGCTATCAGTCACAGACCAGGAAAGGGATTTGGGCCTGCCTTTGAAGCTGCTGATAGTTCCATGGGAATGCTCGAAGCTCAATGCATGGCAGCTGTGAAAAGAGGCTTGAAACTCTATGCTGGGGATAATTAGGAAAAGGAATTGAGAATAAAACTGCAAAGATTGTCATGCCCTTATATATAAAAGCAGTGGTGCGACCGCTACATTCTGGAGTACTGTGTTCAGTTCTGGTCGCCACATCTCAAAAAGGATATTGAAGAGATAGAAAAAGTGCAGAGAAGGGCAATGAGGATGACTGAGGGACTGGAGCACCTTCCTTATGAGGAGAGGCTGCAGCATTTGGGACTCTTTAGTTTGGAGAGGAGACGTCTGAGGGGGGATATGATTGAAGTCTATAAAATTATGCATGGAGTAGAAAATGTTGACAGAGAGAAATTTTTCTCTCTTTTCCACAATACTAGAACCAGGGGGCATACATTGAAAATGCTGGGGGAAAGAATTAGGACTGATAAAAGGAAACACTTCTTCACGCAACGTGTGATTGGTGTTTGGAATATGCTGCCACAGGAGGTGGTGATGGCCACTAACCTGGATAGCTTTAAAGGGGGCTTGGACAGATTTATGGAGGAGAAGTCGATTTATGGCTACCAATCTTGATCCTCTTTGATCTGAGATTGCAAATGCCTTAACAGTTCAGGTGCTCGGGAGCAGCAGCCGCAGAAGGCCATTACTTTCACATCCTGCACGTGAGCTTCCAAAGGCACCTGGTGGGCCACTGCGAGTAGCAGAGAGCTGGACTAGATGGAATCTGGTCTGATCCAGCTGCCTTGTTCTTATGTTCTTATGTTCTTATCTTTGGGCAAGCCAATATAGGTTGCTTAGAGTGGGAAGAGATCTCCATACCAACTTGCATCTGACAAAAGAGGGGCAAGGCATGTCTTTTATTATTATTATTATTTATTCAATTTGGTATACCGCCCCATCCCCAGAGGGCTCTGGGCAGTGTACAACATGATCAGCATAAAATACAAATAACAAGAGGAGCGAGTAAATAACAACCAATAGTTTACCTAACATTAAGAAGTCAGCCCCATAAACTCTAAAATATTAATTTAAAACAGCAATTGCTACATTAAATTGGCGTCCCGCAAAAACCCTTAAGTATCCTCCTAACAAGGAGGAGGGGGCACGATGGGTCCCAAAGATGTGAAGAGACTCTCAAACAGGAGAACAGAGGGGGCACAATTCAGCGACTGGTCTCTCCAAAGGCCCAGTGGAACAACTTAGTCTTACAGGCCCTGCGGAAATCGCTGAGGTCCCGCAGGGCCCAGACAGCTGGAGGAAGAATGTTCCACCAGGCCGGGGCCAGAGCCGTAAAGGCCCTGGTTCAAGTGGAGGCCAGTCACATCATCAAGGGCCAGAGACTTCCAGTAGGTTTATTTATTTATTTTATTAGATTTTTATACCGCCCCATCCCCGAAGGGCCGAGTAGGGACATATGGGGTAATGCAGTCTCGAAGGTACGAAGGTCCCAAGCCGCGTAAGGCCTTAAAGGTCAACACCCACACCTTGAAGATGATTCTGAATTCAACTGGGAGCCAATGAGTAACTGAGTAACACATACTGTTATACTTAGTAACAGATGCAAAGTTACACATTGCAGACTTCTGCAAAAGGTGTTCTGTAGTCTTCTGCCTCTGCCTTCTTCTTGCAGGCACATCTGCCTGCCCTGGGCAGGAGGAGGCATTGCATGCCTCCAATAGGAAATGCACATAGTAACTGAAAGGCTTAGTTTTGGCTGTCACTTTAATATATGTAGATACTGTTGAGCACTCGGGAGGCTCAGTGGCAATGGAGACATTTTCCTAGGGATGTTTACTCACTGAAGGGAGCAGGTTGCTTAGAGTGGGCTATGCAACTGGGATATAATTACAGAATGAATGGCTTCGTGGTTAGGAGAGAAGCAGGGGGAACTGCATTGCATGGCATCAGCTTCCAGCTCGTAAATCATCATCTAAAATGCATGAAAAACTGTAGGCAATAAAAGGAAACACAGTGGTGGCAAACCAGCTTCCTCAATGAAATTAGATAGTTGGCAGGGTAGTCCTAGACCCTTCTGAGCCCATGCACTTCAATAGGGTGGAACTCTGCTTGGGAATGCACTATTGAAGAAAGGAGAAATAAATCCTACATGGGAAAAGGATATAAAATTCAGATTTGAAGTCTACTTGGGTTTAAAGAAGTTTTTATTCCTCCTTTCAAGCACAATCAAAAGAATAGTGCACTACAGTCAAAAGGACTGTAGGATTCCCAGAGTTGGGAATATTTGTGCTCTTCTTTGTGCAGAATTCATATGCGAATCACAGGCATTTTTGCACCCTGGCTAAGAAGAAGAAGAGTTGGCTTTTATAATCCTTTCCCTCCACTTTTAATGAATCTCAAAGCACCTTGCAATCACTTTCCCTTCCCCTCCTGACCACATACACCTTGTGAGATAGGTGAGGCTGACAGAGTTTTGAGAGACGTCACCCAACAGGCTTTATGTGTAGTTATGGGAAACAAACCCAGTTCACCAGATTAGCGTGCACCACTTCTAACCACTACACCACTCTAGCTAACAGTTCTGGCTCTCTTTTGACTTAGCAAGCAGGTAGTAAAGTGCTATACTTTTCCCAAGACAAAACTCCCTGTTTTAGCAGAACAAAAATCCAGGTCACAAGGCCTATTTTCAAGGGAAGGAAAATCACTGTGGTGCATTTTAAATATTGATTTATGTCATAACAACTAGACTGTAAAATCCCTCACACCATGGTTTTTGTTCTTGCCACTTAGTGGTAAAACAAGACAAAAAGCACTTTAAAAAACAAATAGTAATGACATAACTATCTGACTCCTCAATCCCCTGTTGCAAGCCCCACTTAAATTTAGAGCCTCTAAGCATCATGGTGCTCTTCCACAGCTCCCATTCACTTCTGTGGTGATTGCTTAGAAGAGATCATCCATGGATCATGTCCTAACAGGTGAGAGAACACAGTTGAAGCTTTGTCAGTCCACTGGGAAATCTTAGGAACAATCCTAAGCAGATACACTCAGAAGGAAATGAAACCTCCAGTATAGCTTACTCACTGGAAAGTGTCCTTTTTTTGCAGCCTTTGGGACCAAACTTGCGGTTCCATCCAAAGGGCTGTGCACTCGGACACAGTGCCGCAGCCACCCCAAGAGGGTTTCCAGAAGGATGGGGAGGTTAAAAACACAAAACAGCCTCCCCAGTGCCAGAAAGCTCCCATTGGGCTTAATGGACTTACACCACTGAGAAGGTGGCATAAGTCCTCAGTGCTGGCCACCAGGTTAGCAGGGACAATGGCTGGATAGAAGCTGACTACTCTCACTACACTAGTTGCAGGAGTGCAAGGATGCTGGTTTGGCATTCAGTACAGCATTCCACCATTGTGGAGGACTATGGTGGCCTCCTGCCAGCAAATCTGCCTCTCTGCCCGGGGAAGTGTCATAGGGAAGACAAATCTGCCAGCGCAGCCCTGTGCTACTTCCAGTGAAAGCTTCAAACCCCACCCCCTGGATGGGATTGTGACTTCACTTTTGAAAGCAATATTTATTTTTGAAAGTTAAAAGTCAGACACATTCTCATATCCAATTTTCACTGGATGGTAAAAGAAAAAAATCAATATGCAGTTTCAGAAGTCTATGTTGGACACTAAAATAGATTTTTCTTTTCATCTGTATAGCACCAAAAAAAATTTGAAAACACCAAGGTAGTGCACAGCATTCCTCTCCTGTCCAGAACCATCAAGTCTGATGACTTTAATCCTATGGAAAAGTTCTGTACTCATTAGGTAGCCAATGCCAGGAAGCATGAGTCCTCTTGCATAATGGCTTCCATATGTGAATGATCAATGGTTCTCAGTGGTCCCTCACCCAACCAGAAGTACCTAAACAGCAGGAAATGCATGCATATAACGTGTTCAATTGATCCAAGCCATTGGGTTTAACTTGCAATGTATGGCCATGAGCATTATTCAAGGGTAGAATGTTAAAACAATTCAATTGCATTATATTGTCACAGACTTTCATGGCTAGAATCAACTGGCCAATGTGCATTTTTTTGGGCTGGGTGACCATGATCTGGTAGTTTTTGCACTTAACGTTTCACTCACATCTATGACTGGAATTTTCAGAGGCATGTCACGGTAAGAAGGCCATGGAGAGAAACACATATTACCATGGCATTGTCAGGGGGATCCTATCTAGGTGATTGAGATCCATTCCCCGGAACTGTACAACTGCTTAAAATAACAGATTACTGCTGCTAGAAATATATATGTAACCAGCCTGCTATATGTATCCACTACCATCTGTTCATTCTTTCCTTGATCTTTACTTTATGGCTTTACATGCTTTGTAGACATCTAGGCTTCCCTTGGTACCTCTGTCCCATGAGAACTGTATTACATCTGTTATCTTGTAGACCAGGAAGCCAGGTGGCTTTCTCTTGCTATCTGCCACTGACCTTGGAGCGTCTTAGCTCCAAAGACTCTTTTTCAAAAACTCTTGGGAAACTGGGAGGGGGATTCTCTATGGGGGATAAAGGAAACTGTGAATGTCAGCTTCGTCAGAACTGGCTTTGCCAAGTATGGTGCTTTGATGCCTATTCAATAAATGCTACTGATCAATACTTCAGAGTCTGTTTATTGACATAAGGTTGCGAGACCAAACAGACATGTCTCTGAAGACACCAGCCATAGAGGTAGGCAAAATGTTAGGAGCAAAAGCTATCAGACCACGAGGCCACAGCATGGAGAACCCACAGCAGCCAATTCTATTGTATCTTTTGCATCATTCCCCCCCCCCCATTTATATATACATATGGAATGTATTTTGCTAGGAGAAGACAATAATCCCTCTGATCTAGACTAGAATAGCAGCTCTGGTTGATTGAAGTTATTGAGTGGAGCTGTTCAAAGTCTCATAAAAAAGACATTTTCAGTTCTGCTGCAGGAAAGTGTTGGATATTGCAATTCAGATCTAAAGACACAGACAGTTCTAGCTGTCTCCAAAGAACTGACTCCAATGGGTGGATTACATAAAAGTTTGGGTAACAGCTTGGAGGAAGCCCACACATTTCCCCCTTGCCTCCCCCTTCCCCATTTCTTATTCATGAGTTTAGTTTGTTTTGCTGTCAAGCCATAACTTCTGGTGATTCCTGGGGGAGTTTTCAAGGCATGAGATGTTCAAAGGTGGTTTGTCATTGCCTACCTCTGCCTTTTGATCCTGGTATTCCTTGGTGATCTTCCATTCAAATACTGACCAAGGCTGACACCTCTTAGCTTCCAAGATCTGATGAGATCATGCTAGCCTGAGATATCCTTTTCAGGACACAAGTTTTTTTTTTTTTTTGCTGTTTCTATCTGAAACCCAACCATTTCTTTTATTGTTTTTGGACAACTGGTGTCTCTTTTGAATCAGTTCCAATTTGATGAAAAGAGAAATTTGAGAAACTATGGGGCAGGAAAGGCCATTTTGCAGAATTTTAGAATTTCACTCAATAGATATTCAGAGGAAAGCAATGTCTTCCCAATTCTTCCTGTCCTCCTACTACAGCACCAGGAGGTGTGTGATGAAAGAAAGAAAGAAAGAAAGAAAGAAAGAAAGAAAGAAAGAAAGAAAGAAAGAAAGAAAGAAAGAAAGAAAGAAAGAAAGAAAGAAAGAAAGAAAGAAAGAAAGAAAGAAAGAAAGAAAATAAATTGCAAGGGATGAAGTTACAAAAGGGTACATAGAGATGTTAACAGCAAACTACAGAAAGACCAAAAAGAAATGAAAGAGGGATTATTCTTATCAAATAGAAAGAAGAAATCAAGAAGAACTAAAAGGTATTCATTTTGGGGAAAAAGAGATTCCACTCTCCAGAACAGGGCTATTCTATACAGACCTGGACCATTTGTGTCAGTGGTAAAGCACTGTGGCAAATTGGCATAGCAGTCAAAACTCATAGGTGAACCACATTTGCACTGACAGCTGAAAGTATGAATTAGCACAAAGCACACCAAGACCAGAATGCACAATGTTTGTGCATGTCTCACTGGTAAGAGTGGTTGTGATTAAGACTCACTGTCGAGGCGCGAGCACCAGCGCAGCGCCCGGACTTGCTCTGCCTGGCCGATCTGCCGCCTCCCCACCCTGACGGGATGCCGCCGCCCCAACATGGTGACTCACTAGCACCAGAACCGGATGCCATGTCGATACATCGACATATCGAAGCCAACAGCCTGGTGACGGCTGATCACGCCCGTCTGAAGCAGCGCCAGAACAAAGGAGTCGAGGCGGGGTTCTGAAGCAGCCAGGCTCATGGTGGCTGAGCCTGATCAGGGGATGCTTGGGTAGAGACCCGAGGCAGGGAGATGAAGGGGAAAGGATATAAGAGGGGTGGGAAAGAAATGAGAGAGCGTTAGCTGCCGGAAGGGAGGAAGGGAATCCTGTGAAGAGGCAGGGAAAGAGAGCTGTGTGGAAGGGAAAGAGAGCTGTTTAGCCCAGGTGGACAGGGACTGGAAGGGTCCTGCAGCCCAGCTGTGCAGGAGAACAAGCTGGGGACCGGTGCTGAACCCCCACCCTGTGAGGGTACAACAGGGGAGGGGGAGTGGTGGGAAGCCTGCTAGGTGGACCAACCCTCACTCAGTGGAGTAACAGAGTGGGGGGAGGTAAGCAGGAAGGGAGCAGAAAGGGAGTCAGGGCATGCCAGAAGCTGAGGCACCCTGTGGGCGAGGTTGTTTAAAACATCGTCTGGGGAGGACAACCCCCCAGGTAAAGGGAGGTGGGACGGCACACTCGCCCCAGGGGGATGGGTAGTCAGGGGAGGTGCCACACTCACATGTTAAATTTACATTCCAATCCATAAACTGAAGGTTTAATACTGCAAAACTATATCATCCATCCATCCATCCATCCATCCATCCATCCATCCATCCATCCATCCATCCATCCATCCATCCATCCATCCATCCATCCATCCATCCATCCATCCATCCATCCATCCATCCATCCATCCATCCCTACTTCAATGTGGGCTCTTTCCTTTGATCCTAAAATGCTGATCATTTTTCTGTTCAGCCCTTCTTTCCCATTTCCCTTCAAGCCTGTTCCTTGTCGCCAGTCCCTCAAATCCCATCCTTCCTTTCCTCTTTGGCAGCTCTTGCATGCTTTGTCTCTGTGTGTTCATTGCTTAAAATACATCCCTTGTTTTACAATTTTCATTAAAAAAAATCCTATTTTATTATACAACCGCCTGATTGTTTTCACCCAGGACTGTCCTGGTATACATAGGTGGTACTTGCCACTACCATCGAAAAAAATCAGCTTCGTGCCAACTGCACAATTTCTCACGTCTCTAAAATATTTCAGTGTAGGCCACATGAATTTTGATGGGTTGGGTCCTGTCTCCCCCACCATACGATTTCCCTGAGCCAAATTGGACCCCTGTGAATTGAAAAAAAAATCCTTTCTACAGCTGATGTATGATTGTGGGGAAAGCAATTCAAGTCTAGGGAACCCAGACCCAATTCACAAAAGTTTAGACCATGCAGTTGGGCTTTGAGATCAACTAGCCCAGGGGTAGGGAACCTGCGGCTCTCCAGATGTTCAGGAACTACAATTCCCATCAGCCCCTAGACAGAGGCTGATGGGAATTGTAGTTCCTGAACATCTGGAGAGCCGCAGGTTCCCTACCCCTGAACTAGCCCATTGAAAGCACTGCTTCCAAGTGTCCCATTTCCCAGAGACTCTATGCTAGCATTAAAAGGGTTGGTCTGGCCATACTCTGTCCATGCAAGCATGCATTCATTCTCTCTCATTATGCCCAGGAGGCACGCAAAGGTAGTTGTGCTCATGAGCACAGAACAGCTTATAAGAAGAAGAGTTTGGATTTATACCCCTTTTCTCTCCTGAAAGGAGACTCAAGGCAGCTTAAAAACTCCTTTCCCTTCTCCTCCCCACAACAGACACCTTGTGAGGTAGGTGGAGCTGAGAGAGTTCTGAGAGAACTGTGACTAGCCCAGGGGTAGGGAACCTGCGGCTCTCCACATGTTCAGGAACTACAATTCCCATCAGCCTCTGTCAGCATGGCCAATTGGCCATGCTGGTAGGGGCTGATGGGAATTGTAGTTCCTGAACATCTTGAGAGCCGCAGGTTCCCTACCCCTGGACTAGCCCAAGGTCACCCAGCAAACTTCAGGTATAGGAGCGGAGAAACAAATCCAGTTCACCATATAACAGTCTACCTCTCATGTGGAAGAATCATGTAGGGAATCAAACCAGGTTCTCCAGATTAGAGTCCACTGCTCTTAACCACTACACCACGCTGGCTTAAACCATTTAATACATTAAGAAGGTGGACTTTGTGTCTGCAGTTAGGAGTCAGTGAAATTGACATGGGAAGTTGCTTTTGCAGGAGGAAATTGACGCAGTAATGAACATGCAGTGCAGTAGCTCTAAGTGGGCCAAAAAATTTGGGGAGATTTTTGCAGAGGGTGACCTATATTGGTCTAGCCGGTTTAAGATTCAGTTAGGATTGTATAACAACAGATTTTGATTTTGGTTTGTTATAGACTGGAGAACAAAGGAGAAGTTATTGTTATATGGTTAAAATAAATTGGGCTGCGACCAACTTCTTTTCCAACAAATATATGTTGTTGTTTCATTAATGGAATGAGTCGCCATACATCAGCATGCAAATTGTTCCAAGACACATGGAGATTGGAAAAACTATGGATCAAGAAAGCACACCTACTCTGTTCTCTAACCTTTCTTCTACTCTGCAAGATCCTCTGAAGATGCCAGCCACAGTTGCAGGCAAAATATCAGGAGAAAATGCTACTAGATCATGGTCATACAGCCTGGAAACCACACAGCACCCCAGTGATTCCGGCTGTGAAAGCCTTCGACAATACATTGGTTCTTTCTTTCTTTGCATTTTTTTTGGTTACTTGAAGTACAGTAAAAAGATGCACTCTTAAAAATGTCCACAGTTATGGAAAATTGACTTTATAGAGCTGTAACGTCCCAAACGTTATGCGGAAGAATGCCGCTGGTAGGAACATTGCTGTACAAACCACGCAAATCAGGTTCTGCTAAAATAGAGAGAAAGAAAGCAGGGCATCACAGTCAGAATTTTAAAAAGGCCAACAAAAAATTCCAGCTCTTCCAAATACTGCAGATGTATACCAGATGTGAAAGACCCCCATGGCACAGAGTGCTTAGCTGCAACACTGCAGTCCAAACTCTGCTCACAGCCTGAGTTCAATCCCAGCAGAAAACTGTTTCAGCAGAAAATAGTTCAAGGTTGTTTCAGCCTTCCATCCTTCCAAGGTCAGAAAAAAAGAGTACTCATATTGTTGGGGGTAAAAGTGTACACGACTAGGAAAGACAATGACAAGCTAGCTACCTTGTAAATATAGTCTGCCTCTACTCTGTTCCACAGAAAGTTGGTAGTTTGTCAATTGAGGTGCAGAGGTTGAAAAAATTGTATGTTTCTTCATTGGTATTTAGTCCTGAACAAATATGAGAATTGTCATTCATTTGGATGCACTGCCTTTGTCAAAAACATTATTTTAGAACACTGTTGAACATTGTACTTTGAAACAAGAGCATTTATGACAAAATGTAATTTTGTAATTTCAAACAGATTGGGGGGCAGGGGGCTGTAGGGCTAGGTAGGCATCAGGACCCAGGCAAAACATTCTATACATTAAATGTGCAGCATAGCAAATCAGATAACAATAGTCTAAAACCCCATGTTGGTGGCACCCGGTCTGAAGTCTGGGAGGGGCTGGCAGTGCCCAAGATGGAACCGATATGGGGCACTGCCAGGGATGACAAAATATGGCAGGGTTTCATGAGGGGGCAGCCAATCCGCAGCCAGTCTCATCAAAAGCCCAGTGGAACAGTTCAGTCTTACAGGCCCTGCAGAACTTGCCAAGGTCCTGCAGGGCCCAAATAGCTGGAGGAAGAGCGATTTTTGAGGTTTTCCTTTTTTCTTTATTGTTGATTGTTTTAGTATTTCATGTCTCTAATCCCATCCCTTTAATAAGTCATATTTCAGAGACCATGGTTGTTTTTAGTGTCTATTGAAAGGCATCGCTGGAAGCCGCCTTGAGCCTACATGGGAAAGGGCAGCCTAGAAATGAAATGGTTAATTAATTTAAAATAAAACAAAGTAATAGGGCCATTAGCATCTATGTTGAACAAAATCAGAGCATGTTGGGTGAGAGGAATGACACCTGTCCTTTCCTCCACCTTGTTTTTTTTAAAAAAGAGATGAAATCATGCAAGTGCAGTAGGGATGCCAACTCTGGTTCGAGAAATTCCTGGAGATTTGGGCAGGATGAAGCCTGGGGAGAAGAGGGTGTAATGCCATAAAGTCCACTTTCCAAAGCAACCATTTTTGCCAGGGGAATTGATCTCTGTAGTCGGGAGATGGTATCCCGGTCCCACCTGGAGGTAAGCAGCACTAAAATGAGAGCCTGTGTGGTGTAGTGGTTAAGTATGGTGGACTCTGATCTGGAGAACTGGGTTTGAGTCCCCATTCCTCCACATGAGTGACAGACTCTGATCTGGTGAACTGGATTTGTTGCCCTGCTCCTCCACATATTTGCTGGGTGACCTTTGACTAGTCACAGCTCCCTCACAACTCACTCAGCCCCACCTACCTCACAAGGTGTATGTTGTGGGGAGGGAAAAGAAAAAGTTTCTATGGGCAGTTCCGCACACAAGTAAAATAGGTTCGACCCAGTTCCCTGAGAAGGGTACTAACCTAGGTCGAAGCCATTGTTGTTCCCCACTGCAACCAGCTTGATCCCAGCTGGCGGGGGGGCAGAATTATCCTGTGCCTCTTCGCCGCTCCGTTCCGATTGGCTACTGTTCTACAGCCATGTTCCGTCTATCCCCACAGACGTTATTAAAAAAAACTGCCACAGGAATGGAGGGATGAAGGTGGCATTTTTTTATTGGCCAGCTGTACGCATGCCCGAAACACTCAGCTGTGATTGGCTGAATGGGGGACTCCTGGCACCAGAGTTTCCGCACTTTACTGGAATCAAGCTAAGTTCGAGCGTGGTTCCCTGAAAAAATAGTAGTTCCCAACTGGAGTTGGAAATTTAACCATTACATGGAGTGAAGCTGGTACAAAACCACTTCAATCCCAGTGGTTGTGCGGAGCACTTAGGTCAAACGCAGGTCGAACTTAGGTCGATAACGCAAGGGCGGAATCGACATATGCTTCCAGGAGACTCCTTACAGTTACGAAAAGTGGTGTATAAATTCAGACTCTTCTTCTTCTCTTCAGTGATGCAGATCGTGTGTATGTGGCGCAAGTGGGAGGAGATGGGCCAGTTATTGCTTACCTTGATTCAATGGCTTTTTGTTTGCTTGCTTACATGCTTTTACACACACATCACTGTCCCACCTTGTGCTTAGGGATCCTGACAAAACAGGAGACTACCTTCTAATCACAAGCCAATTAATACCTCCCCATGCCTGCTGTGCAAGCAAGAATTTTAATTGCCTACGAAAGGCAAGGCCATTCCCCCTCTGCCTAGAGTTCGGTGAGAGATTTCCATGGAGGAGATAGTAGAGACACAGTCCTCAGCAATGTCACAGTAGCTTACTGGAAAATAAAACCCTCATTGTGTGAAGGGTCTTTTACATTAAAACAATGGCTGGCGCCAGGCCGGGGGAGAAGCAAAAAACAGAGATGAAGAAAGCAGCTGCAAAAGTGTAATAAATATAATGGAAAACTAAATGTAAGACAGCAAAGAATCCAAAGAACTGAATAAAGCTTATGGGAGTATCTCAAGAAGGTAATATCATTTGCTGGAAATTTATGGAATCTTAATGAATCTTGTTTCAGAGCATGGCCATGTCAGTCTGCAGTAGAACAGCCAGATTAGAGTCCAGGAGAACCTTAGAAATCAACAAGATTTCCAGGATATGAGCCATTAAGAGTTAAAGCTCCCTTGAGAGACAAAACTCCCTATGAGCCAGTGTGGTCTAGGGGTTAAGAGTTGTGGACTCCAGTTCAGAGATCTGCGTTTGATTCCTCACTTCTCCACATGAAGCCTGCTGGGTGACCTTGGGCTAGTCGCAGTTTTTTTTCCCCAGAGCTTTCTCAAACTCACTTACCCAGGCCTGTAGCCAGCAAACTTTCATGGGCAGGCAGGAGTTATGTATGTGTTATTATTTCTTTACCCATAACACCATTATTTATTTTCTGTATTATTTATTTATTTGTGCCTTGTTATTTATTTACCAATTTTGTACTTCAGATTTAAGGTGTCTATATGGTATAAAGCAAGGGAACTGAATAGCATGAGGGATCTAATAAGCAATGCAATAGAGCTAAGATTACAAAAATTAGAAAAATGCAAAAAAAACCCCAGCCCATGTCACTCCCTCCCCACACGCACACTAGGATTTTTAAATTAGGACACGTTAGCCCTGCCAGTGTGGTGTAGTGGTTAAGAGCAGGTGGATTTTAATCTGGAGAACTGGATTTGATTCCCCACTCCTCCACCTGCGTGGCAGAGGCTTATTTGGTGAACCAGATGTGTTTCCTCACTCCTACATTCCTGCTGGGTGACCTTGGGCTAGTCACAGTTCTTTGGATCTCTCTCAGCCCCACCTACCCCTCAAGGTGTCTGTTGCAGGCAAAGGAAGGGGAAAGAGCTTGTAAGCCACCTTGAGTCTCCTTATAGAAGAGAAAGGTGGGGTATAAATCCAAACTCTTCTCTTCTTCTAATTCTGTTCTAGCCAATTGCATACAGAATTCACATTTGGATTATTTATGATAGGATTCACACTTTTTTACCTCAGCTCTTTCCTTTTGTATGTACAGAATTTACATTTGAAAGATTTATGATAGGTTTCTCACCAACCCTAATGCTGATTGGAGGTGCATGACAAATGATTGAAGGGAACCACAATGGCGAAGGGCCTGCACCTACCTCACAACGTGCCTGTTGTGGAAAGAAAAAGGGAAGGAGTTTATAAGCTGCTGTGAGGCTTCTTATGGTTGGAAAAGTGGGGTATAAATCCAAACTCTCTTCTTCGTCAGATACAAGCTGTAATGGAGATCTTTGATTCCTTAAATCCCAGTGAGAAGCATTTGCCAAGGAACTCAAGACCCAGAGGTACAATGCACTCCACACTCTATAGACAATCAAGCAACCTGCATTCTTATACTCTCCTTCTTGCTAAATGCACTCCTGAAATTACAGTCAAGTAGCACTTTTGTGACAGCTATATAAACTGTAGAGCAGAAATAGGGACTTTACTTCAGCAGGAAAATTCCAAATTGAACAAAAGAGTTGGGTGCTTTTTTAAAAAAAAAAACACCTAATGGGTCCTTTTTTTAGCACTTTCTCTGGCATTAAAAGCTCACATTGTTTCATTTCTCCAAGAAAGCAGCCACACATGCTAACTTGGCAATGGTAATAATACTGAGACATTTCCTTTTTTAAAATTCCCCATATTGCATTTAATGTTTTTTTAAAGGGAAATTTGCAAAGGAAAGCATTTTGAAAACAATTGTACTCTTCTCCTGTTGTGTTAGCATAAGCCTGAATCCAATCATGAGAAGAACCAGGCAGCTAGTAAGAAGTGCAGTTTCTGGGCTAAATTAGATGGCTTGCTGAGTGTATATATATATATGTATATGTGTGTGTGTGTGTACATACATACATATTTTCAGCACATGATTTTGTCATGTTAACAATAAGTTTCCACAATGTAAATAAGGCACATTTCCTTCAGCCGTCAAAATGGCAGTTCAAAAGATAACTAAAAAACCATGTATATGTATTATGTACTATCTACTACATAGATGCTAAGGAAAATGTTATCTGACATGGGATCAAACTGAACAAGGTAGGGTTTTTTTAAAAACAGTTTTCAAGATTACTCCCATCTCCTGGATATTGAAATGCTAATAATTAAGCATTGTTCATGACAAAAAAAATTGAATGCAAGCTTTGTGTAACTGCTTTTCACCAATGTTAATGCCAGCAATGAATTATGAAGATGTGCCTGTATCTGTTGTAATATACTATTGTCTGTGGCAAAGCCATTCACTCTTCTTTTGAGGAATGTTTTCTTTGACTGACAGGGCTATTTGAAACAGATGTCAGTGGACTTAAATATTTATGTAAGTGCTGTCAAGTTGCAACCAACTTATGGTGATCTGACCAAGGGGCTTTCTAGGTAAGTGACTGAGCAGGGGTGGTTTGCCATTGTCTTCCTCTGCAGAGTCTTTCTTGGTGATCTCCCATCCAAGTTCTGACCCTGCTTAGCCTTTGAGATCTGTTGAGACTGAGATATGCTATACTGTCTTCCCTCCTTTTCAGGGAATTTACAGTGCAACCCTATGCAGATTTAAATGAATGGGCTTAGACTGGATTCAATTTCCTTCGAACTGCAATGTTAGAAGGGCCTAAATGTGCTTATGATGACCCTGTGAGTTTTTTTCAGAGACAGGAGAACTTCACTTTTGGTAGCTCCATCCACAGTCCAGTGATACTCAGCGATGCTAGTATCAACCAATTCATCTTCATTGATCATTTTCAATAGTTGCTTTAAAAAGGCAACTTGGATCTCCAACTCTGATCTTATTGGGTGGTCATGCCCTGGTCAAAAAGTTTCATATTCATTTTTAAAATGGAATCTCACTTTCTGTATCAGATTTACCACACTGAGCAGCATTGCGTCCCAACCTAGAGGCATTCTCATTGCCATTTCTGAGAATTTATTCTTAGCATGGGGTAGTGGTTAAGAGCAGGGGACTTTAATATGGAGAACCTGGTTTGATTCCCCACTCCTCAACATGAAGCCTGTTGAGTGACCTTTGGCTGGTCAAAGTTCTCTCAGAACTCTCTCAGCTCTATCTACTTTACAAGGTGTCTATTTTAGGGAGGGGAAGGTGATTGGAAGCCACTTTGAGTCTTTTTGAAGATAGAGAAAAACAGGATATGAAAGTCAAGTTCTCCCCCTCCTCCTCCTCCGAATCTAAACTGGCTTAAATCTAGGTATTTAGACTTCATTGTTTTATCATCTGTCTGTCCGTCCTTCCTTCCTGCTTTTCTTTCCAGTGGGGATACAAAGCAGTTTTTAGAACATCATTCTCCCCTCCATTTTCCCACAACAGACCTATGAGAGCAGGCTGAGAGTTTTTGATAGGCCCAAACTCACCCAGTAAACTTCCATGGTAGAAGTGGATTTGAACCCAGGTTGCCCAGAGTGTTATTCTGCTGCTGCCCACTTCCCTGCACTGGCTCTCTCAGTTATGAACTAAGGCTGTAATTTTTAACAAACTACCAAAGCCATAAGGCAACCCTTTCCCTGGTATCCGAAGCTAGAAAATTCAGAAGAGAAATAAATCATAAATCTGTTACAATCTGATGAAACAAAAAGAAACCAAGAAATGTCACTCTTACCCTAGGGGTTCTCGATAGGAAAGTTGGCATATGCAAGTATGAATATATTATCCGTCCTTTAAAACTAGTTGCCGAAGCCCGTGGAGACTGTATAACATTGAAGGGGAAAAGTCAAAGGCTGGATTCCATGATCCATTAGTCACTGATGTTCCTGGCTTTTCTCTCTTCCCAGTAGTCTTTACTGACCTGGATATTTTATTCCCAGAGTCATATGACCTATGTGAAGTAAGGTGGCTGCAAGAGCCAGCCTGGTGTCCTGGATAAGTGTTGGACTAAGATCCGGGGATCCCAGGTTCAAATCTCTTCTCTGCCATGGAAGGAAGCTGGGTGGCCTTGATGTAGTGGTTAGGAGTGGTAGATTCCAATTTGGTGAACCAACTTCTCACATAAAGTCTACTGAGTGACCTTCAGCCAGTCACAGTTCCTTCAGAATGCTCTCAGCCCCATCTACCTCACAAGGTGTCTGTTGTGGAGAGAGAAAGAGAAGGCGGCTGCAAGCTGCTTTGAGGCTTCTTCGGGTTGAGGAAAGCAGCATAAATCCAAACTCTTCCTCCTCCTCCTTCTCCTCCTCTTGGCCTTGACCATTGCAAGTATTTGGATGGGAGACCTCCAAGAAATGTCAGGGTTGTGACATGAAGGTAGGCGGCATCTTGCCTTGAAAACCCCACCAGAATCTCTGTAAGGCCCCTTCCACACACGCAAAATAATGCATTTTCAAACCACTTTCACAACTGTTTGCAAGTGGATTTTGCCATTCCGCACAGCTTCAAAGAGCACTGAAAGCAGTTTGAAAGTGCATTATTCTGCATGTGCGGAATGAGCCACAGTTAGCTGTGACTTGATTGTAAAAAAAGGCAACTGCACTGGTGAGTAGGAAGGGTTACCATTGTTCCCTTCTGTCATTTGCATGAACTGTGGTTCTCTAGCAGAAGAAGAGGAATTAACAGTTCCCTGTTTCACTGGATCCTATGTCTCACTTCCACTTGGGATAGTTCTGTCCTCTGGGTTGGGGTTTTGATGGTGTACCTTGAACTCTAGGAGTTTCTGTACAAAAAAAGAGCAGTATCTTCCACTGAGCAGAAAAAGCCATACCAGCAGAACAGACTAGATAGCAGAAAATTGTCTCTGCCATGGAAAAGAGCTGTACATGTGAAAAGATAATATTGGATTCAAACCAATAGATCCAAGCCACTGTATCACTGGGAACAAAAGAGGCATCAGTGATGGATGTGTGTTATTTATTTAGACATTTATACTCTACTTTCCCACACAATGAGGATCCCAGCATCTTCCATTTCAACAGTCATACACACTGCTTTATACTGAATAATCCTGTTGCTTCATCTAGCTCAGCAATTTTGACTCTCCAGAGTTTGGGCAGAGAGGGGTCCTTCCTACCATCCATGGTCTGAGATGTATAACTGGGAACACCACAGGATGAATCTGACATCTGGTGCAAGCAAAAACCTGTGTTTTTGTCACAGCATCTTGCCCTTGATCCCATAATTTGCCAATACTTCTGGTGTGATTTGTAAATGCATGGGTAGTTAATGTTCTCATCCCTTTTGTAAGTTGGAGGACATTCAATTCCAGCACCTTCAATGGAGAGAGACTGTGGCTCAATGGCAGGGTATTAGCTTGGCATGCAGGAAGTCTCAGGTTCAACCACCAGCCTCTTCAGTTCAGAGTCTCAAGGCAGCAAGGTGATGTGAACAGAGGTCTATTTGACACCTTGGAGAGCTGCTGCCAGTCTGAGCTGGTAACACTGTGATGGATCAATGAATGGCAGCTTCATGTGTGATTTCTTAGTGGATCACTTTATTTGTGTTAAGTATGAAGGGGCGTGTGTGTGTTTGTGTGTGTGTGTGTGTGTGTGTTTGTTTGTTTTGAGGGGAATTTCAGTCCTCCATATTTTTTAAAGATTTCAGATATTTGAAGGAAAATCTGTTTTGTCTCAGTATAACCCCCAATCCAAGATATCTGAAGATATGTCAGGATCAATGCCTGAAGGGTACTGTGTATTCAAATGTACTTTGTTTGATGGCTGTTCTGATTGATATGTATACTGACTGATGTGTAGAAAGGGCTCTTCCTTTCCTCCCTGTACCTCTCTCCTTGATGTTTACAGCTTTCACATTGGATTGTAGATAAGTAAGTGAATGACCCTGGGAAGCCTCCTGGCCTTGGACAACAGAATGTCCATAGAACTGCAGTGGGGAGGCTTAGCAGGTAGCATATCTTTCTCCCTTGCATCCTTGAGGTGCCTATACCTCCTAAACAATCCTCTTCAGTCTTGCTGGGAAAATGAAGAAGAAGAGGAGTTTGGATTTATATCCCCCTTTTCTCTCCTGTTGGAGACTCAAAGGGGCTTACAATCGCCTTTCCCTGCCTCCCTCACAACAAACACCCTGTGAGGTGGGTGGGGCTAAGAGAGCTCCAAAAAGCTGTGACTAGCCCAAGGTCACCCAGCTGGCATGTGTGGGAGTGCACAGGCTAATCTGAATTTCCCAGATAAGCCTTCACAGCTCAAGCAGCAGAGAGGGGAATCAAACCCAGTTCCTCCCTGTTAGAGTACACCTGCTCTTAACCACTATGCCACTGCTGCTGTAGAGACATAACAACCTAGGAAAGCCAGGTTCCCTCAGAACTGGCTTTCTCTAGCTAGGGGCTTGTTGCCTTCAATAAACACTTCTGATCAAGAATCCAGAGTCTGTTTATTGGTCTAAGGTCCAAGACCTAACAATATAGAAGCCACACATGATAAATAGATGGGCTAAGTATTCAGAACTTTCCAAAAAAGGGATGGGCAAATTTGTATTTACTATGAGTTGGAAAGTAAATGGACATGACTCTGGGAATAATTTGACTGCAATAATTTTAAACCTGTATTTCAGAAATTAAGTGAAATTTGAGTCCAGTAACAGCAAGATTTCTAGAGTCAAAGCTCCATGTCTGATTATTAGAGTTTTGAGTCTTGAAAGATTATACCCTAGAAATCTTGCTCTTTCAGGAGCCAGCATGGGGTAGTGGTTAAGAGTGGTGGACTCTGATCTGGAGAACTGGATTTGATTCCCTGCTCCTTCACATAAAGTCGAATGAGGCACAGTTCTCTCAGAACACTCTCAGCCCCACCTACCTCACAAGGTGTCTCCTGTGGGGAGAGGAAGGGAAAAGAGTTTGAGTCTCCTTACAGGAGAGAAAAGAGGGATAAAAATCCAAACTTCTGTTCTTTTTTCTTTTTCTACTGGCTCAAATTTTACTCATCTACTGCATACAACATGAAGAAGAAGAAGAGTTTTGGATTTATATCCCCCCCTTTCTCTCCTGTAGGAGACTCAAAGGGGCTTACAATCTCCTTGCCCTTCCTCCCTCACAACAAACACCCTGCAAGGTAGGTGGGGCTGAGAGAGCTCCGAGAAGCTGCGACTAGCCCAAGGTCACCCAGCTGGCGTGTGTGGGAGTGCACAGGCTAATCTGAATTCCCCAGATAAGCCTCCACAGCTCAGGCGGCAGAGCTGGGAATCAAACCCGGTTCCTCCAGATTAGATACACGAGCTCTTAACCTCCTACGCCACTGCTGCTCCACATGGCTACTTACATGAAAATACCTCAGCAGTAAAATATTCTCCTCTCCATTTTTAGTCTTTTACAGAAAATTAGATTTTAATTTAGTGTGTTAAATTAAGGTTAACTAATATTTAGAAAGAAGCAGATTGCAATATGTTTGCATAAATTGAGGGTTTTTTTAAGCAACACAGTACAGCTATTTTTTTAAAAAAAACCTCAGGAGTATTATTGGATTGTAATTGTCAGTGTCCACTCTATTTTCCCCAAAATATTTTACTTTACTTACTAAGCATTTTATATTGAATCCTATGCACCGTTTCCATTCACGGTTGATTGTCCACTATGACAGACAGACCTTTTCATTCTGCCCAAACTTTCATTGATGCAAGGGTTCACCGAAAAGCCATGATCTTGTGCATATGGGACAGGAATTTTTCTCCACAGCATAGACTTACCTGGCACACACAAAAAACTTATTCATAGGATTCAGGGAGGCCACCTGCTGCTGAGCCCCGCCCCCAAGCTCTGGGAAGGGCAGGAGCTGGCTTGCAGGGAGGTGGGGGGGGGGGGTCAGCAGTGCATGCCATTTCGTCATGTGGGATATCCCATGTTCCCGTTAGCAGTATGTCAATGATTAAAACCAAAGTCCTTAGAAGTCAAATTTGCACAATATGCCATTCCCTTACCCTGAGCTGAGGCCTTGTGTCTATTTGCTTTTAATAAGAGGAAAAAATAGGCATGGAAAAAATTATTAGGCATGAAACTCTTAGTTCGATTCAACGTATGGATTTGTCAGAAAAGAAGCAATATATTAGAACCATTAAAATATTACTTTGCAGATGTAATGGAAAGGCATCCTAGGACCATCCCTCTCAGGAGTTTAGCAGCAAGAGGCTTCACTGCCAGTTCTGAACTAGTACAGAAGTAGAAGTGCTTGACACACAGATAAACAAGTAAAGGCCACCTGGTGGTAATGGATAGCACTATTAAGTCACAGCCAACTTATGGCGACACCAGTGGATTTTCAAGGCACGAGATGTTCAGAGGTGGTTTGCCATTGCCTCTGAACTCCCCTGAAGGCCTCCCATCCAAATATTAACCAAGGTCGACCCTGCTTAACTTCTGAGATTGGATGAGCTCGGGCTCACCAGAGCCATCCAAATCAGGGCAGAAGTCATCAATCACATTGGTAACCCAGAACTCTATGGAGGCAATCTTGGTTCAGGCAAGCCGAAAGTTAAATACTGAAACTTGAGATATTAATGTCAGTGGTTCATTCAGGAATGTTCTTTGGGGACCCTATTCTCACAGCATAACTATCAAATATGAGCTGAACTGCTCATCTGCTGTTTTTAGCAACCAGAGGCATCATTTCTGGGACATGGCAGATGCCAGTTGGAATGTGCTGCTTCACTTATTTTAACTTCTCTGTTTGGGTGTCCGTGTGGGTGCATGAATGTGGGTGCCTGTCTGTGTGAAGTTTCATCAGTGAAGTCTTTGAAGGCAAAACTGTTCCCGCTGCTGAGGCCTCCATCAATATTTATGCATCAATAGTTACCAATAGTTATGTATCTGAATATGTGCACATGGAATAAATGTCACGCATCAGCTTCAGAGGGCCTTTGTTAACTTGCGAGAATGGCCCAAAGCATTTCATCCATGCACGGACAATTGTGACTCATTTTATTCTTTGACTGGAAATTCATTTGATCTACCTTAACAGCCATTATTTCTTTCCAAAGAAGGAGGGGTTTTACCTGGTCCTTGACATTCAGCGACTGCTACTGAAATAATAAGTAGCATTCTTCTGAACCTGCACTAATGGTCTGATCTAGTGAAGTCCATGGAACTCAAATCCAGTAAAATCATGTGCTTGAGAACAGCAATTTAGATGTTATAAGAACTTTTACATCTCATTAATCTGTCAGGCTACTTTTAATGGGGCCATAGAAGTTGGCTGGGGACGATTTCAATTTATTTTTTTCTCCAGAATAGGTTACAGAATCTTAAATTTTGATTAAAATGTTCAATTTTAAGTAAGACCTAAAAATGACATTTTTATTCTCAGGCATGTAATCCTTGTTGCCCGTTTGCCCCAATCTTTAGTGCATATAATCCAAGAAAAAAATCCATCTTATTCTATACTCTGTAGATGGCCAATTATATACCAAGGAAGACAGTGTTGCCATTGTTGAAAATTCTGCTAGTTTAGTCATCCATTCTGTATGTTCCAGGTGTTGCAGAAACCTTCAGCATTTTAAGTTGCACAAGAGAGAGGTTTTTTCCTCCCTCCTAATGCAGATAACCCTAGTCTAATTATCCTCTGAATATCTACTGTATGAGCAATATGAAGCAGGCGATGGCAAACCACCTCTGAACTTCTCTTGCCTTGAAAGAGATTGCAGAGATGGTTTGCCAATGCTATCCCACGCACAGGAAGGATTGCCTTCTCTCATATCCACTCATGCCAGTAATCTTCCAAGGCTTTGCTTTGGAGGCAAAATCATTGTCTGTGAATGACCTCACTTGATATCATTTGATTTTAGGCCAAGCTCCACCCTCCTCATGTCTGGTACTGTGGAATAGTTCTAGACCCCAAATCTAGTTGGGTCCCACCCACCCTGGTAGGGAGGATTAGGAAGGAGAAAGGGGCCTGTCATGTTGTCATGGCCCACTCCCCCTGGGGGTGGGGGGTGAAGGGAAGGGAGTTAGGATCATCTGAGGCTAGGCACATGGCATGGCTAGAAAAGGTCTTCTCAGTCATGACACTGAATTTGTAGATCTTCCTCTCCAGGGAGAGTTGCCTGTCTCACTCCATGGCCCTTTCCGCACGGGCCAATAACAGCGCCCTAGGGATGGCAAAAACGCCGTCCCTAGGGAGCTATTCACATGGGGGGCACAGCTGCATTGCAGCAGCGCCACCCTCGCCCCCCCCCCCAGTGGCATGAAGCCGCTGTTTCCCAACCTCGCTCCCTGAGCGAGGCTTTCTGGAAACAGTGGCTTCCAGCTGCTGCTGTGCGAATGGCAGCGGCTGGAAGTCACCATCCCCCCTTTCTCCCGAGCAACTTACCTTCCCTGCAACCTTCCGGCACATCGCCCAGGCCTGGGGACATGCTCCTCCTGCCCTGCGACTCCAGAGCTGTCGCACAGGGCAGGGGGCGTGTCCCCTGGCCTCGGCGATGCGCCGGAAGGTCGCAGGGAAGGTACGTCGTTCCGGCGAAGGCGCAGCGCTGTGCCGTCTTCCCTGCCCCTACCAGGACTGTTCGCACGGGGGAATGCATTGGCATTGGGGGATGCATTGGCGTTGTATACACCGTTGTATACACCGACACACCCCTGAGTGTGGCCGTGCGGAAACGGCCTATTAGTGTGTTGCATCAGCAGGTGAAGACTTTTTTGTTTCATTTGGAATATCCCAATATTTGGCATTCCCACCCCCACCCGTATCATTTGTTTATGTGTTTTTATCAAATGTGTCTATAATTTTAAATGTTGATTTAATTTGTATTATTGAAGAGCTTCAAGGCTGGAGTCAAGTGGCTGTTGTGAGTTTTTTGGCCTGTGATGGGGCTGTGTTCTGGTAGTTTTTGCTCCTAACATTTTGCTTGCATCTGTGGTTGCATCTTCAGAGGTCTGTCATGGTAAGATGTATGGATGCTATTTGTTATCCATATAGACAGCTCTTGAACATGTAATGGATCATTAGGAATGAGGGATCGATATCCATCTGGTAGGCCTTAACGTTCCAAATATTTTGCCAAATGCTGCAGTTGAAAAGGACCTATAGAAAATCTGACCAATTGAT
This sequence comes from Sphaerodactylus townsendi, assembly GCF_021028975.2. NCBI lineage: Eukaryota > Metazoa > Chordata > Lepidosauria > Squamata > Sphaerodactylidae > Sphaerodactylus > Sphaerodactylus townsendi. The sequence goes on along the minus strand of NC_059428.1, from coordinate 125,333,682 downwards.
GTCTTGGGGACTTTCAAGACTTCTGTCAATAATTAGGCATCCAAGTCAGACAGGATGTGAGCAAGTTTGTCCTTGAAATGGTGACCAAATTGGTACTTCCTCTTCAGACCTGGGAGATTTTGGGAGGTAGTGTAAGGATTGCTGTGGACTTTGTGTGTGACATTGTTCTGTTCAGGAACATTGTAAAGTGTGCTTTCAGAATGAGACAAGACATTGACTACCTTGTACCAGAGCAGGTAATGGTAGTTTCAGAGTATAATTTATAGGATTCATTTATACTTTTATCCATTATTTTTAAGGCAAATGACTAGCATTGTGCAGTTAACCCAGAATTAATGCAAACCTACACTATCAACGTTGATACAGACATTTTTCAAGACTTGAGGATTACTGAAGAGCACAAAATGTATTTACTTTATTTACATCAGTGAGGTAGTTGGGGCTGAGCAAGTTTTGAGAAAACTGTGACTAGCGCAAGGTCACCCAGCAGGTTTCAGTTCACCAGATAAGAATCTGCTGCTCATATGGAAGAATCAAACTCTGTATTCAGTTGACTTCTTTATTATGAAACAGCATCAGGAATAAGAACTTAAACTTGCCAGAACTAAGCATAACCAGCAATGTAGCCTCCTTTATACTCCACATCACCTCCCATTATGTCATCCTACCCCTGACTATCAGTTTCCAAGGGGAGATATCACCCCTCCAGTCCCATGGTTCAGAGATGAAGAAACTTTCCTAGAGGTCAAAGCAGTGGTGTAGCACCCATGGGAGGGGGGGTGCCCCAAGCAGAGCAGTGGAGGTGTGACCGGACCATCGAGGGGGTGTGGCAAGGGCATGATGTGGTGTTCTGGGGCTGTTCAGGGGCAGGAGCGGGCAACACCATGGCTGGGGCACAGGGTGCTTGCGCACCTCGGCGCAGTTTCCCCTCGCTCCACCTCTGGGTCAAAGTAACCTACATTCCACACTACTGACAGAACTACAGCAGCAGGTGTTTAATGAACTGATAAGGCATTGCCTGAGAAGCAAAGTGAAAAACAGAAACACAGCCGGGATGAGGAATGAGAAGAGAAGGGTTCCCACATCCCTGGCAGGAGACAGGAGACATGGCAGGATCAAACAGGGGCTGATCATGACAGTATCTTCCCATGGTTTCCTCTGCCCATATTTTTAGAAGAGTGTCTGCTATCAAGGCAAAGGCAGTTTTGATTTTCTAGCCTCCTCTGCAACCATCAATGTTGGCAGGAAAATGATAAGTGAAGTGTGAACAGGACAATCCAAGTTTTGCAGTATTTAAAATTCTGAACACTCCCATTCAGCCTTTACATCATAATCCCCAAGGCACTTAGTCTGAAGGAGTTGCTTCAAAGTCAGCAGGAACCCTCTAAAGCTGCATCTCATGCTGAGTCCTCATTTAATCAATTTCAAGCTTGCCTTTTTATATTAGGGAGGGCTTTTACTACTGTTGTGTAGCCTTAAAAATTTAGTCTGAAACTTCATTTACTCGAATGGTCATGTGGACATCTTGACAGCTGGGTCATCGAAAAGGGTAGGATGGCTGAAGGATGGGGGGGGATGGAAGGCCATTAATGGTTGCCTGAAGAGCTCATGGAATTGACAACTAATCTCCAGGTCAGGGGTAGGGAACCTGTGGCTCTCCAGATGTTCAGGAACTACAATTCCCATCAGCCCCTACCAGCATGGCAAATTGGCCATGCTGACAGAGGCTGATGGGAATTGTAGTTCCTGAACATCTGGAGAGCCGCAGGTTCCCTACCCCTGCTCCAGGTTATGCTGACCAGTTCCCCTGCTTTGCAGAGTCAGCTATATGGCATTATACCCCACTGAGATTGTTTCCCTCCCCAAGTCCCAATCCAACCTGATTTCACCCCAAAATCTCCAGATATTCCCCAGTCCAGAGTTGGCAGCCCTAGATCCATTACAGAGAATAGAGGAATAATTGACCACCATTTTTTTAAAAAAACTTGGAAGTGATTGTCCTCAGTCATTTTTTCATATAGTGATTCCATAGGAACATGACCATACAAAATTACTTTCTGCTTTTGGGACATAAGTAACCCAGCCCCATCATACTGGTTCTGAATGTCAGTGTTTTTTATAAAATCTCACACAAAGATCTTTTCCAAATGGTTTTAATGACAGGGGTTAGATACTGCACCTTTGATAATCTGCAATGAAATGTAAACATGGTCTTTCACAGTATTTTATTTATTAGTTGGGGCATTTCTATGCTGCTTTTCCAATGGTGTCTGATATAAATGTCCAAATGCCAAGACACAGTTTAATTAAGATTAGAGCCAAGGGTCAAAAGCCTTTCTTATTCTTGCTGTCTGGTGTGTTCCTGAGATCTCAATCCCAGGCTTAAGTACCCATAAGCAGAGGAGAACACAAATTTTGAGTTGGGTATAAATCTGTACTACTACTACTACTACTACTACTACTACTACTACTACTACTACTACTACTATGTCTACTTCTACTACTACTTCTACTACTACTACTTCTTCGATGACAACTACTACTTCTTCGATGACAACTACTTCTTCGATGGCAATGACGACTACTTCTTCTACGACGACGACGACTACTTCTTCGACGACGACTACTCCTTCTTTTTCAACGACTACTTCTTCTTCTTCGATGACTTCAACTACTTCTTCTTCGACAATGATTTCAACTACTTCTTCTTTGACGACTTTGACTACTACTTCGACTACTTCTTCGACTACAACCTCAACCTCGACTTCTTCTTCCATGAGTTCCTCAGTCATCATCTACAGGTTGACAGCCTTACACACCAGTCATATATCATAACCCCACAAATACATTGCCTTATTTTGGCTATCACAGGCAGTCAGAAAACCACAAGAGGTCAGCCTTTTAGTGGGAAGCCATATAGGGATGATGGGCCAATTTTGACTTTATTGAAAAATGGGACAGGGGCTTAAATAAAAGGTCAGGATAAGGCCATTTAAAATGGGGGAGGAGTATGTCCATACTTTATGGCTTGTTCTTTGTGGACTTTGGCTAGATATGTCACCTGAATGGGAAAAATAAAAAGAGCAGGGAATACTTTCTGTTCTGCATGGTTCTGGAAGGAAAACAGACTGCTGAGGTCTCTAATTCTCCAGAAGGGATCGAAAAGCAGCCAGAAGCTGCTGTTCCTGTTGAATGCGTTCATCCATATTGAAACAGAACAGCTGGGAATTTAATCACCGGATACAGAATGGCCATGCTCAGATGGTTTTAGTCAGTGATTCCTTACAGTTGTAATATGGTGGTGACCATGAATGTTTTTTTGTTGCTGGGAACTTAAGAATTTTGAATGGGGGGGGGATACATGATAGAGCCACACGCTCCTTGCCAGCTTCCCAGCAAGATTTTCAGAATTCCCCCTCTCCCTTTCTCTCATCTTACCCCAGTCTCTCTCACCAGGTGTTCAACATACATGTTAATTGCTATTTCAAAGTCTGAGATGATTGAAAATAAAATGTATTCTGGCAGGTGGCATGCATATTCACAGAGTCATTCCTGGACTTAAATTAAGCCAAGAGAATTCATTCTGTTTGTGACAGCTACCAGAAGGGTTCCCTGCTATCGGGTCTATGGGAAACCATTAGAGATGTTGCCAAGATTTGGGGATGGGGGAGAAGGGCCACGAATGAACCCTTTCCAGCTCAGGAAGAAAGAGCTTTTTTTTCCTGGTCCTGAACCAAATCCAGCACCTAAATAAATCCTGGCAGTGCTGTTAACAGGAATTTTCTTGATTCTTCTTAACTTTGATTCTTCTTTACCCAGTTTATCTTTGAAATCAAACAATTCATTTCTTTCCCCCCATTTTTTGTAATCTGGCGTCTGTTTCAAATCCATTCAGCGCTGATCAAAGGAGAAATTCAAAGAAAGGAAGGGCAGGAAGGGAGGTCTTTGCAAAATTTCAAAATTTCACTTTGCAGATGCTCCAAAGGCAAGCAATGTCTTCCAAAAATTTCCTGCCCCTTTTTCAACAGAACCCTGCAATGTGTAACATCAAAAAAGCCAGCAAGGGTGAATTTACAAAAGGGTGCGTAGAGGTGTAACAGTAAACTACAAAGAGAAATCAAAGAGAAATTCTTCTGTTTAAAATTTTAAAAAATGAGTAAGAGGAAGCAAAGGTTGAATCTAATAGTGGGCATCAGGAATCATTCCTGAATCTAATAGGATATCGAAGAGATAGAAGAAGTGCAGAGAAGGGCAATGAGGATGATTGAAGGATTGGAGCACCTTCCTTATGAGGAGAGGCTGCAGCGTTTGGGACTCTTTAGTTTGGAGAGGAGGTGGCTGAGGGGGGATATGATTGAAGTCTACAAAATTATGCATGGGGTAGAAAATGTTGACAGAGAGAAATTTTTCTCTCTTTCTCACAATACTAGAACCAGGGGGCATTCATTGAAAATGCTGGGGGGAAGAATTAGGACTAATAAAAGGAAACACTTCTTCACGCAACGTGTGATTGGTGTTTGGAATATGCTGCCACAGGAGGTGGTGATGGCCACTAACCTGGATAGCTTTAAAAGGGGCTTGGACAGATTTATGGAGGAGAAGTCAATTTATGGCTACCAATCTTGATCCTCCTTGATCTCAGATTGCAAATGCCTTAGCAGACCAGGTGCTCAGGAGCAGCAGCAGCAGCAGAAGGCCATTGCTTTCACATCCTACATGTGAGCTCCCAAAGGCACCTGGTGGGCCACTGCGAGTAGCAGAATGCTGGACTAGATGGACTCTGGTCTGATCCAGCAGGCTAGTTCTTATGTTCTTATGGGCATTTGGGGAAAAGAAATTCCACTCCATTAACAATGCTACACCTGGGCAATTCCGTTTGCTTCCTCTTTTCCTTCAGCTTTAGTAATGGGCAAGGCTTCCTTTTGGTCTCCAGGAGACCTCAAGACACTTCAATCAGAAAGTACCCAGTGTAAAAACCATATATATTATTGTGGTTAGGTTTAAGGTTTTGGTCTTTAGGGTCATACCATTAAAAGACATGACCTACATATTGTGGAAGGCTTTTACAGCTGAAATCAATTGGCTGTTGGGTTCTCCAGGTTGTGTGGCCATGGTTTGGTAGGAGCTAAAACTACCAGACCAAGCACACAGCCCAGAAAACCCAAAACAACTAGACAAGACCTACCTTTCTGTACTCCTCCCCACCAAACCACTGCTGTTGGAAAGTTCATTCTGAAGATAGAGCTATTTGTAAAAGGGATCAGGAAACCATTGCCAAGAAAACCTGGAGGCACTGGGAAATCACCAGAGAATAACTTGTAATGGGTCAAATCTTCCCAAGCATTCAGAGAGTTCTCAAAGTAGTCATCAGAAGGAATGAAATTCTGAATCAAGTAATCCCTCTCTACAAATCAAGACTGAATTTCAGGGGACAAGTTTCTTCATAATAGGAAACTCCTGGTCAAATCTCTTATAATGTGTTCTTTCAGATTATTGTAAAAGGTTCCTTTCCAACAATTGAAGTTTGGTGGCTGATGAGCTGAGAGACATCAGTCTTCTTCGCTCTCCTCTCAGCGTATCTTCATAGCTACCCTCTCCTTCCAAGAGAGGCTAAGCTGTGGCTGGCAGATTCCAGGCATGTGGGAGACCTGTGATCTTCTTTCAAAAACTGTCTTTCCTGATTTTTATAGCAGTTGCAGCAGCTGGTTTGCAAATGCCTATGACTAGATTTGGTCTGTTTATAGTTTTGTTATCTTAAATTACATATTTTCGAATGCTGTATTTGAAAATCAGCTGAATGTTTTAATACCTTTGGTTAGGAGAAGTAAAATATGAGAACCACCATGAAGTCCTAAGAAGATCAACTCAGATCCTACAACTGTGTAGAATTCTGACTATCCAGATACAGTGTTCTTAGGATTGCACTGTGAACGACTGATGCCCTGTTGTTATGTTGTCAGTCTTGCCCGCTTTTACATCCCAACTGAACTGCACAGAATGTTCTTGAAGATTATGGTTGCCCTGTTGGCTACCCTTATGTTCACATGAACACATGAAGATGCTTTAAAGTTTAGACTGAGTCAAACCATGGGTGTTAACCCACCTTGGTCTTGCCATGTCTGGAGGACGGAGGATGTGGAATCCTGGCCTTTGCTGTGTGCTGTGTTATTTAGAACTACAAGGCTATGTAGAACGGTGTAGGCTAATTGTAATGGTCCTTCAAGGGAGGGCATCTGCACCTGGGAAGGTCCTTATCTCAGAACAATGTTGGACAGCAGCAAGCTTGTGAACCACTGATGGGAAGATGAAGGGTTAGGGTTAGCACCAGCATGAAGGGGTTGCTTAGCACCAGCATGAAGAGAAGGGGTGCAAAGTTGGAATTAATGGGAAAACTGAGTTTGAAAGCTTTTAGTTTGGGCAAAACTACTTAAAGTGTATCCTATCTCAGCTCCAATCAATAAATTGATTTTGCATCCACTGAGGCCTCTTCCGCACTTTCAATGCACTTTCAATGCACTTTGCAGCTGGATTTTACTGTGCGGAACAGCAAAATCAACTTGCAAACAATTGCGAAAGTGGATTGAAAGTGCATTATTTTGAATGTATGGAATGGGCCTGAGTCTGTTTATTGGAAGGTCTACCGGACATGACAGTGGGTCTGTTAAGATCACTGTTCTCCATTCTGACTAGGAACTACTCTCCTGGTTCTGGAGAGGTCTTCATATGGAGAAATGGGAAAACAAATCTGGTTCACCAGATAAGACGCCACCACTCATGTAAAGGAATGAAGAATCAAACCTGATTCCCCAGATTAGAGTCCATCACTCTAAATCACTACATCACACTGGAACTTGGCAACTATATCCTGGACCATCCAGGTCAGAATATTATGGTCTGGGAAATTCCTGTAAGTATACAGTTAATGAAAAACTTAAATTATGGGCATAGTGTGCTGTTGTCTCTGAAGCACAAAGTATGGTTGTACTTTTCAAATCCAAGCAATGGTTTAATCCTGGTTTGGAGTGAACTTCACAACTCCTAGATTGTGTCCTAGATGCAACAGCAAATGGGTTTGTTGTGAACCCATTTTTTTTTCATTGTCAAGGCAAGTCATTTCTATTTCCATCGTATCAGAAAGAAGAGGAGGAAGGGGAGTTTGGAGTTATACCCCCTCTTTTTCTCTTGTAAAGAGACTCAAAGGGGCTTACAAACTCCTTTCCCTTCCCCTTCTCACAACAGACACCTTGCAGGCTCTTTGCTTCTCCCTGTAGGGAAAGTGGGTTTCAGCTGGTGACAAACTTCCATTTTTACATATCTTTGCATATCGTTGAATATCTTTCATGCAATATATTTACAACCAGTTGTAAAAATCTTTCAAGTAATATCTGTTCCCGTTAAAAGAAGTCTTTCAAACTATCTGTGACAATGAAAATTGGCAGTATTCATTTCAGATGTATATTATTAGCCCAGTTCTTAGCTAGTCATGGTGGAGACTTTGACAATATTGTTCTTACCAGATGCTAATGTGAATGTGCGTGCCATTCAACAGTAAAAATGTATTATATGTCACCACAGTCTAAAAACATAATTGTCTTCTTTTATTAGGGTAGGTAATAATGATTTGGAAGCATTAGGATGCCTATTGAATGGCTCTGTGGTAGAACTGTTGTAATGTGACAGGCCAAGCTAAACTGAAGCTAAATAAAACTCTGAAATGAGTTCTACTAATTGTTCTCTAAAATTAGAATACTTCAGCAGGAAAAATACTAAGTCAGAAATTAGGCTTGATCTATATCTCTTTGCTTTCTGTATCATTCCTTCTGGATTAAATCAAGAAGCAGAATTGTGAGTCCAGCATAGGGGTGAATGAGAAAATGGGAAAATCTTTGGTGAAGGGGTAAATATTTCCAGAGAATCTTAAGCGCCTTATTTCTAATCTTTCCTCCAATGTGTGGCATTGTTGAGAGAAACTATGGCCCATTCCAAACACTCTAAATAAGATGTCATGAGGATGTTAAAAAAGGGATCCTGAGGAGGCATTCCACACAAGACACCTTAGAGCCAGCATGGTATAGCTGTTAAGAACAGGTGCACTCTAATCTGGAGAACCGGGTTTGATTCCCTGCTCTGTCACTTGAGCTGTAGAGACTTATCTGGTAAACTAGATTAGCTTGTACACTCCAGCACATGCCAGCTGGCTGACACAGCTCTTCGGAGCTCTCTCAGCCCCACAGCTCTTCAGAGCTCTCTCAGCCCCACCCATCTCACAGGGTGTTTGTTGTGAGGGGGGAAGGGAAAGGAGTTTGTAAGCCCCTTTGAGTCTCCTTACAGGAGAGAAAGGAGGGACATAAATCCAACCGTTTTTCTACTCTTATTTTCGCTCAAGGCATCTTTTATGGAAAGTGCTTCAAAGTGCACCTTTCCCCCCTAAGCCTCCTGCAAGACATTTCCTGCCTGGCTGTGAGGAATGCAGGGCTCAGGAGACCTGTTTCCTGCCAGACCTTTTTGCTCTCAGGTCAGTTTCACCCTCCGCTTGCACTTGATATTTTGTGTGCAGCTGAAAAGATTCTCCCTGCTGCCATTTGCTGAAGGTTGCCCCAGGATGTTTGCTCAGCAGGCTCCGATCCTGGGTGCCTTTTCAGTCCAAAAAGGACATAGTTGTACTCAGCTGGTCCTGCCAATCCCAGCAATGCAGAGTCTGCCTTTGGGGGGGGGGAGGAGGAGGGAAAAGCTATCTTTGCAGATATGCAGAAATACATAAGAAAATCTTAGCCACTTGGAGGAATCCCATTGAAAAGTATTGGGACCACAGAGGACTGCTCTACTGCCCATCAAGAAGCAATCAAAACAAAATTATACTTACAATATTATTATTTTTTAATTAAAAATACCAATAATGGTCATTACTGATATGAATTCCAAGAATCCAAAACAGATAGAAAAAACTGACAAATGGTTACTATTATACCTTTCTAGAAGTTTTCTCACAAAATAAAAGTTGTATAGGCATAGTATTATCATCTTTCACAGTGTGATTAATTGTTTTTCTATTTCCCTTTAAAACTTTTTCAATATAATATGTAATATATCATAAAGTTATTATTTATTTATGTATATATAACATTTCAGTGATATCTTTTACATTTCACAATTATCCTTTTTATCATCCTTATCCATTCTTACCCATCTTCTTGATATTCCTTAGAGTAATGTACCTCCGATAAAACACCTTGTACCAATTTTCTCTTAATGTTGGGCTGGATGTAAAATTTATACCTTCTGTTGAAAGCATATTCCTTCCTCAAAGTTTTGGATCCATCGAACCATACGTGCTTGTCTTGTTTCTGTATTAAATTGAAGCAAAGGTTTATGAATTCATCCTAGTAAATGTTCTTTTTTGCTGCATAATCACCTTTTTCAATTGTCAGTCCCCTCATTACCTCTCTTGCTGTTTGAATTTCCTTTCTTAATTCTGAAAGTAGATCATCCCGCTTTGTTGAGAGGAGATATGAACTGGCTAACTAAACTTTAGCTTCTTTTGCAGAATCACAATCACAATTGCTCATTGATTAGTACAATATCCAATGAAGTGCATATGCAACAAGATAACCAGGAAATGAACAAGGGAACAAGGGAACTAAGGAGACGAACTGATACTGACTCTGAAAAGTTTACACCTTGAAAATCTAGTTGTCTATAAAGTGCTATTGGATTCAAATCTAGCTATCATAGTGGTATTTTACCCCCAGTAAATGTGAATGCTGTCTTAATAGGCAGGCATATTTCCAGAGGGAACAGTTATTTTAAATTGACTTCAAATCCCAATTGGGAACACAGAAGGGGAAAGAGGTGAAATGTGTCTGTAACTGGAAAGCAAGGAATAGCCCTGTTTCTCTGGGATCAAAGACATGCCAGCTACATGCCATTCCCAACTGGGGTACATGGATATTACTCAACGGGACCAAAGGCAATTTAGCTTAGCAGGGAACTCTTCCCAAAGGGCTCTCTGCTACTACATCCTTTTTCTGCAAAAAAGTGTTTCCCCAACTGTCAAATTGGGGGCAGCATGGTGTAGTGGTTAAGAGAAGGGGCACACTAAACTGAAGAACCAGGTTTGATTCCCCCCTCTGCCACTTGAGCTGTGGAGGCTTATCTGGGGAAGTAGATTAGCTTATGCTCTCCAACACACGCCAGTTGTGTCACCTTGGGCTACTCACAGCTCTGCGGAGCTCTCTCAGTCTTACCCACCTCACAAGGTGTTTGTTGTAAGGAGGGGGAGAGAAAGGAGATTGTAAGCCCCTTTGAGTCTCCTTACAGGAGAGAAAGGGGGGTATAACTCCAAACTCCTCCTCCTCCTCTTCCCCTTTTTCTTCCTCTAATAGCTTGAAATTGCACAATAACCAATGAAATGGAGCACAAAGCCCAATCCAGTGGGTGGGGCAGAGTGATGATGATGTGGCGCTGTTCCTAAGGGGCAACTGACACTGAAGGCATAGGTGGCATAGGTCTACATTGCTGAAGGTGGGACTTTCTCGTATGCTCATCATTCATTGAGGAACCAGGAATGGCTTCATAAGTGTGACCTTGCTTTGCTGCTCCTGAAACTCCCTGAGCAGGTGGGAACATTTCGGTTCTTGCTCCAAGCTTAGCTTGCAGTGAATACAGAAATTTGGGAGCCAGTAACTTTCAATCTTGAACAGGACCACTTTCTGCATCTCACTCAGGACTTCCCTTCGAGCCTGAACGTGCTTGGAGTGACAGGGAGACATCTGCAAAAGGGCTTCTGAAAAGATTGTACAGGATTAGAATGCCTATTTGTCTTTTTCTCTTTCGGAGTTATTAGAATGGCTACCGCTAGATAAAGAGTGTAGGCTGCAGCTGTTCTCTGGAGCAGCCAATTTCCATTTTACTGAGATTCTGTAACTTGTGTAAGGCAAAGGTATTCAGGACAGTTTTCACTTAGCCACTTGAAAGTTTTTGATGGCAGTTAAAGCTGTTAACTAGTCTTTTTAAAAAGTGTATTCTACCCATGAGAACACCCCCAAAATGTTCCCCTTTATGTCTGCACAGCCTCCTGCAGTGCAGAAGGGATGGCATAATGGGAAATGCCCAGATATCGGCACCATGTTGCTGCATGGCTCCTCTGCACTAGCCTATTAGGCTTGGCCAATACCCTAGAAATTCGGTAAAATTTGGATTCGGATTTATTCGGGCATAAAATTATCTGTATGCCCGTATAAGACAAACAACATATTTGGATATACCTCGCATATTCAGGTATACCAAAAAAATTCGGGTCCATCTGATTTTTTTTTGTATTTTTGGTGGGTTTTGGTGCACCCGAATCTCCAAGCCTAGTGCCTATGCCAACATTCACGCCTCTTTGCATGGCGGTGGTGGCATACACTCTGCTGTAAGGGTCATGCCATGTCCAATGTGGCTTCAGCTTCCCCCCTTTGTATTGCAGCCTAAGTGTATCATGTACTCAGAACTGTGTCTGAAATAGCAAACCGCAAAACAATTGCAACTGGGCTTTCTCCCTACACTACTGAAGCGAGTAACATTACATCGATTCTGAGTTACATTCACTCTGGCATTTGTCTATGGTCTCAAGCATACCAGTGTGACCCATGAAAGGGGGAAATTGCACATTTTATTTAATTTACTAGCCATGTTGTTCGTCATTTGTGCTCAGGTTTATGGCCCCTTTTGGATATTAATTGCATACATTATATTCAGGTTCCCTCCTGAAATTTCTAAAAGCATCCCACACAGACTCTACTTTTTGTTGACTCGGTTGACTCAGTTTTAAAGGTAAGTGAACTTCCCCCCCCCCCTTCTCGATAGTGTCAGTGACAGTTTTATACCGGCAATAAAAGGAGAATGTGTGGGGGACACTAGATAAGGGGGACAAGAACATTTGAGGCAGTCTGAGGCAGACATTTGAGGCAAATGAGGCCGACATTTGTTAGTACAAATCTAATTATGGAAGTTATAGCTGTGCTTTTACTTTTGTTTAGTTTATCATTTGCCTTCTGTTTGGATGCACAGCTGGAAGTTTAAGGAGAAAGGTAGCCCAGATTATGCCATACACAATTATTTCCCAGTTAGAACTGCTAATTTTACATGGTAAGGAAAAAAGTTTCTAGCATGGTATTTAATTTACTTCCATTTATTTGCATGTATGTGGGTATAAAGCAGGGCCAGAGTGAAGGGGGACTGTGCCCAGGGCATGCATGCACCCTGTGCCCATGCCCCCAGAAGCCATGCCACACCACGCCCCTGCACCAGCACACCCCCTGCCCCCTTGGCACTATGCCACTGATATGAGGCACTTTTCTTTCTCCTAAAAAAACAACAGCAGCAACTATTACTTAATCCACATATTAAATATTCAATTAATCATGTTGCAGTTTCAGGAAACTTGATATTGGACTCAAACCCAGCTTCTTGAGAATTCAACATTTAAAGCTTTTATGACAGGCAGACAAACTCAACTTTTTTTTGTGAAACATCTGCTTAATCTCAAAAACCAGATAGATTTCAAAATAATATTTCCAGTAGTCTTGACAATCCTTGACTGAGAATAGATAAATACATATATACATAAAAAAGCCACAACAACTGAGCCGAAATGGTAAGAAAATGGACATTAAGAGAAATCTTATAAAGATACTGAGTTTGTAGACAGCTTGCAGAATTCAACTTTTCATAGTGCAAAATTCACTTTGGCCCCTTCCGCACATGCAATATAATGCATTTTCAAACCACTTTCACAACTGTTTGAAAGTGGATTTTGCTATTCCGCACAGCTTCAAAGAGCACTGAAAGCAGTTTGAAAGTGCATTATTCTGCATGTGCGGAATGAGCCTTTGTTTCTTTGGCACTGTAAAGGATGCACAGCTTTGGAAAGCCAAATATAAAAAAATGTTTTATTGGCATTATGATTTCAATGGCACTGTCAGTAAGCTATCATCAATATGTCTAATTATCAGCATAACCCATTTGTGGATAATCAAATCCAGAGGTTGGGGCCATGAACAGGCAAGACAGAGTTTCTGATAAACCTGAGAAAAATCCCAGGTTTGCAGAGAAATCTGAAATGTGAAGTAGTAGTAGTTTTAGTAGTAGTAGCACTACTACTAGTAGTAGTAATATTTATACAAGAATTACAACATCAGAATGGCTAAACACTGTGGGAACATCACACAGAGAAAGTCATGGAAATCAAGAACTTTCAGATCCAAACAAAGTGTTGGCACATAACACAACAAATATCACACTGATCAAGGACACAAAAGTGACCATCATTGATGCAGCAATACCTGGGGACAACAGGGCCAATGAAAAAGAACACCAGAAGGTAACTAAATAGCATTATTTGAAAATCAGGATTCAAAATTGTGGCTCAAGCCAGCTGAGGTAGTCTTAGTGATAATTGGCATCCTGGGCACCATTGCAAGAAACTAGGGTTGCATTTGAAACATCTTTAAACCGATAAAATCAACATCTGTCAGATTCAAAAGGCAGTTCTGCTGGCATCCACACAAATACTACATTGATACATTACAACGTCCTGGGCCTCTGGGTGAGGTTCAAATTGCAATGAAAGGCCAGCAGCCAGCTAAAGAACTGGCAGCTGTGATAACAACCAAAATTAAAATAGAAATGATATTTTAGGGCATAACTCCCCAAGTAATAGAATCAGTTCTCATAGCTTTAATTAATGCTCTCAGAGGTCATTACTAGGCAACCACAATAATATTGCCAACATTTCAGCTTTGGATTCTGTCAATAAAAGGTGGGGGAGGGCCTTTTAAAATGTTGTTTGGATCTGGGAGAGGGGATTCATCTGGGCCCTGGCCAGCAGCAAACATTTAGTGACTTGCTATCACTCATAACTTTACCCAGGCCTGGCTGCCTTCTACTGTTCAACAACAGCCCCCACCAAAGCCAGTGCAGTGGTTACGTTTATGGTAGCTGTTAGGGGAAAGGAGGAAATAATGTGAGGAGCGGGGGTACAGGGACAGGTCCTTTCAGGTTCCCACAGTGCAACTGGACCTAGCAAGTTGGCCAGATTTTTCTTAGGGAGAGGTTTCCAGGAGGAAGAAAGGAAAAGAAGTTGAAGACAGCAGCAGGTAATGGTACGTTGGCTGTAAAAACCTTCCATTCAGTCTTTTCAGCAGAAGCAGAGGCAGGTAAAATAGTTAACAGTTTGAAAGTCTTCTATTAATAATCAAAGATAACTGAAAGTTAAAATATTTTGCCATATATTTACATTACTGCTGTCATTTCAAGAAGCCTATTTTAAGCCTGTCACAGTGCTTCTGAGCACTGTTCCTCAATATGGCAGTTACCCCACGGAGTGGCAGGGTGGCTATAAAGAGACAAAAGAACTACCACACCATATGTGAGCAAATTCAATTTTCTAAAGTTCTGAACGCGTCCTCTCAAGGTCTTGTCTCCTATTTATAGACTGCATTTTGTTTGTTTGCAGAGCTTGAACAGAAATTATCAGGTGCTTAAAACATCAAAAATGAGCGCTGCTTAAAATTCAAATGTCAGCGCTGAGTACTGTCTTCCTGTGTGGCACGCAAGTGAAAACTAAGTGTAATGTGCAAAATTTAGGGCTCTGTTCAGAAAGTAGAGGAATTTTCCTCCAGGGCCAGGAGCATTCAACTGACATAAGAAGTGCTGGCATCACAGGAAGTCTCCATGCTCCGGGGAAGGTGCCACAAGTAGTAGAATGGATTCACAAGGTATGATTCATGCTCTAGAGGACAACAGCAGTGTGGTGTTGTGGTTAAAGCATGGAACTTGAATCAGAGAGACCCAGATTGAAATCCCTATTCTGCTCTGGGAGCTCATTGGATGTCCTTGGACCAGTCACATTCTATCAGCTTAACCAGTTACACAGTGTGGTTGTCAGGATATGACGGAGCAGTGGCAAAGCCACTTCAAGGTCCAACTGGAGGGAAATGTGGGGTGAATATGATGTTAATAAAGAACAGCTGTGAATGGAGCCAGGAGTTAAGATTCCTTTCTCTAGACATGTGCCCCCCCCATCCCACCCCACACATAAAATGTATTAGGCATAAAACAAAAAATTCAATATTATTTCTGAAGTGACAAAAAATAGAACATTTAGAAATACACTGAATCACAGAATCATAGAGGTGGAAGAGACTACAAGGTCCATTGAGTCCAACCCCCTGCCTTGCAGGAATAAACCATCAAAGCACTTCTGACAGTTGGCCATCCGGCCTCTATTCAAAAACCTCCAAAGAAGGAGACTCTACCACCCTCTGAGGCAGTGTATTCCATTGTCAAACAGCCCTTACTGTCAGGAAGTTCTTTGTCATGTTTAGGTGAAATCTCTTTCCCCATATTTTGAACCCATTACTCCTGCTCCTAGTCTCTGGAGCAGCAGAAAACAAGCTTGCTCCATCTTCAACAGGACATCCTTTCAAATATTTAAACATGGCTATCATGTCACCCTTTAACCTTCTGTTGTCTTGAGTAAACATACCTAGCTCCCTAAGCCACTCCTCATAGGGCATGATAAAGAGCAAATTCTGGATCAGACCTGTGTCCCATCTAATCCATATTCCTATTTCACACAGTGGCCAACCAATTGCACTGGAAGAACAAAAAATAGGGTATACAGGCTGACACCTTCCTCTGATGCTGCATCTGAGCACTGACATTCAGAGGATGTGACATCACTTCCAGGTGATGCTAGAAATTTCTTCTGATCTGGGTGCTAAGGATCATAGAGATGAAGGGACTTCCTACACAGCATCACTAGGGAGGCCATTTTTCTTCTACTCTTCTTATCTGTTGAGGGCAGGTAACTGGGACAGGGGTTTACTTGCTTCACAGAGGTGAGTGACAAGCCTTTCATATCACCAACATGCAGAGAAGCAAGCATTGGATCTAGAGTTGGTCAATACTAAAAAAATTCGGTAAAATTCGGATTTAGGTATTTTGGGGCATAAAATGATTTGTATACCCGAATCCGAATCATAGCCGATTCGGATATGCCCGAAAATTCGGGTAAATCCGAAAAATTCGGGTCCGTTTTATTCATTTTTTTGAATTTTTGGTGTTTTTACAGGTTTTGGCCTGCAGGGGATGCAATTTTAAAGCTAGTGGCACTAAACTGTCAGGATATCATATGGGGACTATCCTGATGATTCTCCCCAAGTTTGGTATAGTTTGGTTCAGGGGGGGCAAGGTTATTGACCCTCAAAAGGGGTGCCCCATCCCCAATTGTTTCCAATGGAAGCTAACAGGAGATGGGGGCTACACTTTTGAAGGTCCATAACATTGGACCCCCTGAACCAAACTTCACCAAACTTGGGGAGTATCATAGGAACAGTACTTTTATGATACCCTGAAATTTTGGTGACAGTAGCTCTAAAAGTGCACCCCTCACAGTCACCCAAAGAAATTTCCCCAGATTCTGTGCTCTGTAGTGGCTGGCTGGCTGGCTCCATTGCAGCCAATGGGGAATTTCTGGTGGAGGGCTGTGGGGTGCACATTTATCAAGGTACAGTCACAAAATGTTCAGGGTATCTTCAGGAGAGTCTCTTCATGACACCATCCAGGTTTGGTGACCGTTGCTTCAAGGGGTTCAATGTTATGGGTAGGGTCCATCTCCCACTGCCCCCATAAGCAAAGTTCCTCAAACCTGGATGGTGTCATTCAGAGACTCTCCTGAAGATACCCTGAACGTTTTGTGACTGTACCTTGATAAATGTGCACCCCACAGCCCTCCACCAGAAATTCCCCATTGACAGCAATGCAGAAGTCACTGCAGAAAAAAGAATATTGGGCAAATTTTGGGGTGCCTGCAGGGGCGCATTTTTAGACATATCAGCACCAAAATATCAGGGTATCATCAGGTGACTGTCCTGATGACACCCCCCAAGCTTGGTGCAGTTTGGTTTAGGGGGGGCCAAAGTTATGGACCCTCAAAATGGTAGCCACCATCTCCTTAGCTCCCATTGGAAACAATGGGGATAGGGGGGGCCCTTTGAGGGTCCATAACTTTGTCTCTGAACCAAACTGCACCAAACTTGGGGTGTGTCATCAGGACAGTCTCCTGATGATACCCTGAAATTCGGTGCCACTAGCTTTCAAAATTCCGGTTTTCATGTTTCACCACTCCTGCACATGAAACCTGCTGGAGTGAGTGAGCGGTGAAACACGCAAACCAGCATTTTTAAAGCTAGTGACACCAAACTTTCAGGGTATCATCAGGAGACTGTCCTGATGATACCCCCACAGTGTGGTGCAGTTTGGTTCAGGGGAGCCAAAGTTATGGACTCTCAAAGGTGTAGCCCCCATCCCCTATCAGCTCCCATTGGAAACAATGTGGGATAGTTGCACCCCTTTTGAGGGTCCATACCTGAACTAAACTGCACCAAACTTGGTGGGCAACATCAGATTAAAGTCACTTGATGATACCCCCTGATAATTTGTCGATACATCTCAAAATGCGTCCCCTGCAGGCACCCCCCCAGAAATTTGCCCAAGATTCTTTTGTTCTGCAGTGACTTAGCTGTATTGCTGTCAATGAGGAATTTCTGGTAGAGGGCTGTGAGGTGCACATTTCTGAAGGCATGGTCACAAAACTTTCAGGGTATCTTCAGGAGAGTCTCTGGATGACACCATCCAGGTTTGGGGAATTTTGCTTCAGGGGGTTTAATTCTATGGGACCCCAAAAGGGTAGGGCCCATCTCCCACTGCCATGGGATTCGGATCTGTTAGGATTCGGACAGCTCAGATTCGGACCTTGCTCGTCCGAATCCGTCCGAATCAGTGCAGATTCGGTAAAAATCCAGATTCGGACTGTCCGAATCTCCAACCCTAATTGGATCTCTTCCTCTGCTTGCCCAGTTTGATTGGGAAGTACATAATTAAAACATAACAGGTCTGTCCTTCCCTTTAAGCAATATTTACCGAAGCTCTTGTTGGAAGCGCGCATTATCTTTACGGCCAGTGACTGTGAGGTCATATAAACAGCTGCTGAAATATTTATGAAGATTCAGAAGCCAAACATTCATAAACACTGCAACCTTCATTTCACATTCCCGAGAAGTCGTGGGAAAGAGCATTCACAACGCTTTTATAGGGATGTGGCATTGCAAGTTTTCATAAAACATTTATGAGCCTTTTGCGATTATGTAAGGAGGCTGTGAAAAAGTATGAACTGCATTTGCTAGGCAGCCATTTTTCAAAATTTAATATCTTGAAACTTCCTAAAGATCTTTAATGCATTAAAGACAATCTTGCAACATTCAGAAATAGGGAGACCTAGAAAACGAGAGGCTCGGCTTACCCAGTTTAACACACCACTAGTGGATGAGCAGATTTTTTTTAAAAAAATCTCCTGACATTTTGATTGTTTGCTGCTAAATAAATGGAATCCCCAATAATTAAATCTACTCGGATCATCACAAACATGTATCCATGGTTCTTGTGTTATTAATAATGCATTTTGTGAGACACAGAATACATTCTTTTCTCTGTTTTGTAAGTGCCTGTAAGGAATTGTTGCCAGCAGTGAAAATGCACATTTTGAAGGAGTAACAAGAAACTTTTTCAAGAGGAACTACCATGAAGTAGGACAACTGTTTAAATGATTCTGCCAAATAGGGGTTGGGACCATATTTGTGGATTGTTCCTGCTGCATCCACACCTTAGATGCCTTTCTCAGGGATTTCCATATGCCGACACAGACAATGAGGGTAGAGACAATTAGGTCAGCCATTTGCCAAGTGATATTAAAACAATATTTTAGTCATGCATGAGCCATCTGGGAGAGTGTGTGCTAGTACATGGAAGGGAGACCACCAAGAAGGCTCTATAGAGGGAGGCAATGGCAAACCACCTTTGCTTCTCACTTGCCTTGAAAGCCCCTGCTGGGGTTGCCGTAAGTCCAGGGCCCTTTCTGCACAGGCCAATAAACACGGGTTAAAGACAGGAAAAAACCGGGGGGGGGCACTTTTCATGGATCCCACTTCTAACGTGTGTCCGTTCTGTCTTTCCCCACCACCCTAACCCGGGTTTTTCAAGAATCACACTCAGAGAACGGCTGCGCAGGAGGCATTTGAATTGGGTGCGCTTTCCTTTTTAAAAAATATCCCGGCTCGCATATGCACAGCCACGCAGGAACAAAGGGGGTATATTATGGCTGTGAAGGTTAGTTAAAAAAACCCACCTCTGTGCAAAGGCACATACCCCAGCCAATGCACTGGCTGTCCAGGTGAATGGTCCAGGGCGAGAACAGGTTCATGTATCGTCTTGTATCATATATTTAATTTATATACCTCCCTCCCCCAACAAGTATCCCACCTGCAACTTGTTTGTAATTTGCTGTGCGGAAAGGGCCCATGTGACTTGGCAGCCCACATAAACATATTACATGTATGTACATACATATGGGACCCACAGAACTGATATTTTGGACCTGCTTCAGTACATCCCTTTTGAGTTCTGGTGACCACAGAGCTGTAAACAGCACAGGAGAGTGCAGTTATCACCAGGGTTGGATTAAGCTAGCACAGGACCTGTACCATAGGTTGTCATTGGACCCTATTTTTTTTAAAAAAAAGAAAATGCACATTAATATGAAAACATAAATTATTAACTTACCTAGTCAAGTAATTCTTTTCCCCCCAGTGCTAAACAGACAGACAATATGACAGAATCATCCATTGTTAGAGCTCTTCTTATACTTCGTGTGTGACTGTGGTCTGATAAACTTTGCTCTCGATTGATTTTTGCTCGGTGACATTTACATGTATGGCAATCTCAGACTGCATGTCATGGTAAGATATATTTCATCAAATCCATCTTACCATGAAATGCCTCTGAAGATGCCAGCCGTAGATGCAGGTGACATGTTAGGAGAAGAAACGATCAGATCACGGCCACACAGCCCGGAAAACCCACCACAGCCAATATGACACATCACTAGTATTACTACTTATGTAGGAATCAATTTCAAATGTCAACAGTAAGAGAACTAACATTTAAAAGTTACATTTTCAACGTTTCCAGACCATGAACCTATGGGGAGATGCCTATTTCACCAAACAGCTTACTTTGCTAGGTAAGTAAATACTTTTGTTTTAATGTTAATGTGCATTAAAAAATAGGACCCCTTTATAACATTCAGTGTGGGGCCCTAAAATATGGGGCTTTTAATGCATGCAACTTTTCCTACTAGATTAATCTGGCACTGATTACAAATAGGTCCTGGCATGATCACCTATAGAACTGTCAAGTTCCTCACGGGGCTGGGAGTTCTCCCAGATTTATAACAGATCTCCAGACTAAGGGAACAGTTCTCCTGGTGGACATATCAGCTTTGGAAGGTGGCCTCAATGGTACCATGTCCCCAAATAGCTTTCTCTTGTCCCTAAACTCTGTCCTCCACAGGAACGACTCCCCAAATCTCTTGGAATTTCCAAGCCAGAGTTTTCAACCCTACTCATATGGGACATAGAGTAAGCCATTTACGTGTGTTATCTAGAGGCCAGATTGAGCTGAACGACGTATTTTCTCCACTGGCTGCGCCTGGAGGAGAAGAATAGCCTTTTGTTGGAAAACTGCCTGCTCTTTCAGACATTCTGCATCCAGCAAGAGCAAGCTATTTCCTAAATACATTAAAAACGGGTTTCCTTCTCCACTTTTCATTAGATTCAATTGATTGCTAACTATATATACATTTTCCCATGGGTGAACTGATTACTGCATATGCCCATCACTCAAATGAAAAGAAGGAATTTTTTTCTCTCTTCACCCCACCCCCTGGGATTGTGAGGTTATTAAAATAGAACCTGAGTTGCTATTGAGTGATACCTTTTCATCTCCTCTGATTTGTTTTGCATTTTATTCTCTCTCGGTCTTGCTGCACAGACTGTATTAATTCCCACAGGTAAAACAACCGCATAGCTTGTGACTCATGCCTTTAAGAGGTATTATTGTGTGTGGGGAAAAAAATCGAATTTTTTTGCACACAATGCAAACAAACAACGCATTTACTTAAGTCCACTGTGAACATTGCAAATTAAATGGTGAGCATTCCGACGCCCTGAAGTACTCTTATTGGAGACTATGACCTTGTGATGCAATTCCTCTCTCATGTTCCTGATTGGTCAAAAACAGCTTTAGAAACCACTCAGTTGGCGGAATGGCAGAATAAAGAGCATTAACTCCAGATGGAATTCAGAGCTCTAATACAACTCAGCAGTCATACAATGACAACTGAGCTGAAAGAAAAACAGAAGCAACATGTACATTTGCTAGTTTTTTTTTAAAAAAAAATCCCAGAGATACTGAATGGTTTAAAGCAAAAAGGTCAGATTGTGAATAACACAACTGTCGGCTGCAGTGCCTAGGGGTCTCAAACGTGGTGTCCCAGGTGCCATGAGCCCATGATGCTCACCAGTACCATTCGGGGTGCCTGCCATGTGTTTTCATAAAGTGGGTGGGGGCAGTTGGGACTTCTCCCCAGCAAGGCTTCTGATTGGTTGTGCAGATTTTTAAAAAGGCTACTTTGGCAGCAGCTGCCTCTACAGTACGAGCATGCTCACCTGTGACTGAGGGTAAGCCACAGCAGCCATTTGGTGGCTGGCTTCCTCTCTTGCAGTGGCTACTTTGTGGTGGCCTTTTTATGGCTGTGCTCACCACACCATGTCAGAATTCCAAAGGTACCCACAGGCTCAAAAAGGTTTGACGCCTGTGATCTGAATGGTGCTTTGGCACACCTGTCCTTTTTTCTTTTTTTACCAGCACCATAATTTTAGGGATTTTTTGGGAGACTCCTCCTACAAGACACTACCCACCCAAGCTTACAGGAGGTGTTGGTTCAGGGGGTACAAACCCATGGACTCCCAAAGGGGGTGCCCCATCCCACATTGTTTCCAAATGGGAAAGCTAATGGCCAGGAAGATGGCTCATGCCTACACCTTTGAGTGGTCCATAATCTTTGGACCCCTGAACCAAATCCCTTCACCAAACCTGGATGGTATCATTAGGGAGAAAGTCTCCTAAAGATCCCAGCCTGCTCCTGGAAAGTTTGGTGTCTGCTAGCTTAACACCACCCCTGAGAGCAGGCACTCCCCAGGTTTTTTTCCCTCTAGATTTTTCCTTTTTAAATCCACCCTCTTCGGCATGGATTTCTAAAGGGAGAATCTGAGTGGCATCCCCAGTTTAAACATTGAAAAGTGGGATGCTGTTTCAGGATAGGGAATAATCCCATCTCCAGAATGCTAATCACCGTTTCAAATGTTATTTTAACTGGGAACCTCAGATTCTCCCTTTAAGGTGGATGTAAAAGGGCTCTCTAGTTTAAACACCATTGAAAGTGATGCTATTTGGGGGTGGATTCCAACATCACATCCAGACATGCCAATAGGGGAGCACAAAACTCAGATTTTGCACCAGGCTCCATTTTCCCTAGCTACGCCTCTGCCAAGAGGGGAGGGCAGGAGGGACTGCCAGCTGGAAGCCCAGCTGGTGGGAGGTGGGGGAGGGTGGGGCAGGGGAGTCTGCTGTCCCCGGCCTCGGAGAGCTGCTTTTATAAGCACTGAGGTCAGGGTGGGGCTTGGGGAGGCATGGCCATGCCCCCAGGGGTGGGTGGGGGCGTGGCCCTGCCCCCAACCCCCCTAAAATCTATACCTACATCCCTGATATGAAGGCTCAGGGCCTCATTAGACATGAAGTGAAAATGGAGTTGGGTTGGAGACTCTTCCTGCCTGCCTCGCATGTAATGCCCAAATAAGATTTACAATACAAACCATTATTTTATTTTGTTTGGTTGTATTCTTAATTGTATTTTATTGTTGTCAACTACTATGGGTCCTTTGGATGAGAAAACCAGCAAAAGATTATGATTACTTGACTAAAAAGGTAATGAAAAACAAAACGTGTTTTTTTAGAAAACCCTCTACCCCTTCCGCATTTGCTTCTAAGTGTCTTTGGTCAGCATTTCCTCTCTTTAGTCCCAGTTTTGGATCTGAGACAGGAGAGCTCTGGCGCTAGCTATTGTGCTTTAAATCCTGGTGTTTGCTTCTGTAAGCTGTCACAAGCCATTGTGGATGAGAGTAAAAGCAAGATATGCACATTCCAATCAGTTTAAAGATTTTTAAAAAATACATCTGGATTCATAGTAAAGGAGGGGAATTATGGAAAAGCATAGGGTGTGGTTTTGTTTCACTCCTGTTGCAGGTACTTAAACTCAAGGCATGGCCTAGGGCAAAAACCAAAGGGCTCCTGGGGCATGGTTTGTAGCCTGTGGCTTTGAGCATTTGGTCTAGTTGACATTGCCAACCTCCAGATGTTGCCTACAGTTCCCCCAGAATTACAACTGATCCCCATTCTACAGAGATTGGCTGCCCTTGAGGTGGGGGGTCCTCCTCTATCAACTGGTGGCAGGTGAGGGTATGGTTGCCAGCTCCAAGCTGGGCAACTCCTGGAAATTTTGGGATTGTGCCTCAGAACAGCCACTTCAGTAGGGTACTGTGTCTTAGGCTCATTCCGCACATGCAGAATAAGGCACTTTCAAACTGCTTTCAGTGCTCTTTGAAGTTGTGCAGAATGGCAAGATCCACTTGCAAACAGTTGTGAAAGTGGTTTGAAAACACATTATTTTGCGTGTGCGGAAGGGGCCATAGAGTCTATCCCAAAGGATACATTTTTCCCAAGAGAACTGATAGCTGTTGTGTGGAGAACCAGGGGTTCTCCAGGACCCACTTGAAGGCTAGCATCCCTACAGGTAGAGTCTACGGCATCACATCTTTGCTGATCCCTCTGCAATGCCTGTCCACAAATCTCCAGGTATTTCTCCACCTGGAGCTTTTATTATTATTACTATTATTCAATTTAAACCCCATGTGGAGCCAGGCTCAGAGTGATTTCCAACAGATTTCAATCAATCAATCAGTATAATACAATCAATAATAGCTGGCAAGCCAGGCCCAGTGGATTCAAGACCTGCCAAGCATACTTCCCCACTTTCTTTAAATTGCACTGGCGTTTTCTGTAAGCTGTTTTGGCTCCTCAATGGGCAGAAAAGGAAAATATGAAAGGTCATAAATAAAGAAATGCATATTTTAGAAGGCACAACATAGCTGTGGGAAATGGGGTGTGTGCATGGATTACAGCTGCCGCCTTGAGCCACCGTAGATAGTGGGAAAGGCCAGGTATATGTGTTCAAATAAGTAAATAAGAATGTTAAATAAATAAAATCTCTTCCAAAAGTTAAAAAGCAGACGGGCTAGAGTTGGGGGAGATATAATCTGCCACAACTGCCTTAAAACTTCAACACATACTGTTTTCTTGTACTGCGCCAGACTTCAAAATAAGTATTACCGTATATACTCGCGTATAAGTTGACTTTTCCAGCACATTTTTGGTGCCAAAAAAGCCCTCGACTCGATTCTATACGCGAGCCGCCACACTGCTGTCCCCCCCTCACTCACTCATCTTTCCTTTTCCCTCGCGAAGGCTCTGAGGCTCAGCTTCAGGGAAGCTGCTGCTCAGGCAGCCTGTCTCTATGATTTTCTTAAAAGGGCAATTCTCCAAAGATTACTTAAGGAGCCTACTGGGGACCCCACAGGCGTGCGCCCAGCATCATGGGTGGCCCTGGCTCTTCCCTGTCCCCGCCTGCTCTGGTGTTTCCTTGCTTGCAAGCAAGGAAATGCCAGACAGCAGTCGTCTGCTTTTTGGGTTTCCTTGCTCGTAGCCTGTGGCTTGTAGCCTGTAACAGACCTCCCTCTGTGATACACTTCTGAAGATGCCAGCCACAGAAGCAGGCGAAACATTAGGAACAAGATCCACCAGACCACGGCCACACAGCCCGGAAAAACCCAACAGAACCAGTTGAATCCAGTCGTGAAAACCTTCGACAATACATTTTCTGTTCACTGTCTGTCTAGGTTTTGCATTGTCCTGGCCTACTTGGAAGCAGTTGCATGGGCCCAATATTCCTGCAGCTTACCGGCAACAAAGGGAACATTTCCCGTCCTATGGCACTGAGATTACACACACAGAGCTCTGACCCAGATGGCCCAGGCTCATCTGATCTTGTCAGATCTCAGAAGCTTAGTTGGGTTAGTCCTGGTTAGTACATGGATGGGAGACCACCAGGAAGTCCTGGCTTGCTTTGCAGAGGCAGGCAATGGCGAACCACAGGGCTCATCTGTTGCCTTGAGACTACCATGAGGGTTTGCAATAAGTTGGCTGCAATTTAATGGTGCTCAGTTATTGCTCTGGCCCAGATAGCTCAGGCTAGCCTGACCTTCAGATCTCAGAAGCTAAGCAGGGTCAGCTCTTGTTAGCACTTGGATGGGAGACCACCAAGGAAGCCCAGGGTTGCTATGCAGAGACAGGCAATGGCAAACCACCTCTGAATATCTCTCACCTTGAAAACCCTGCTGGGTTCCCATAAGTTGGCTGTGATTTGACAGCTCTTCACATACACACACACAACAGAGAAGATGCATAAAGTGCCTGAAAGGTTTGGAATTTATTCTAATGCGGCTGAACATGAAGCTGCCTTGAACTGCGTCACGCTGCTGATCTATCAAGGTTAGTTTTGTCTGTTCTGACTGGGACCTTCTCTATACAAGTCTGCTGCTCTTTTACTGCACCAAGAGGTTCATTTATTTGGGAGCAGGCTTGAGCATTTCCAGGTGGGTGTTAACGATCTCCCAGAGTTACAACTTATTTCCAGACCTCTGAAGACCCCACACAGAGTTCGGCAGAACAGAGATCCACAGCTCAGTGGTGGGATCCAAAAATTTTAGTAACAGGTTCCCATGGTGGTGGGATTCAAACTGTGGCGTAGCGCCAATGGGGTTGGGCGGGGCATTCTGGGGGCGTGGCCGGGCATTCCTGGGGCGGGGCATTCCTGGGTGGGGCTGTGGCAAGGATGCAGCCACTGTGCCGGGTGTCCTGTTAGGAAACAAATGCACGCGAGGGCAGGCTGCCACGCATGCCGGGTGTGCACCTCCCAAGCTAAACTTCTTCAAGCTCTGCTTACTGCTGAGAGAGGAGGGGCATAATCTAAGGCAAAAAATCTTGTGGAAAAAATCACCACTCAGTAACCCCTCCTGCACACACACAAATAATTAGTAACCTACTCTCGGGAGCCTGTGAGAACCTGCTGGATCCCACCTCTGCCACAGCTCCTAGAATTTCTCATCGCCCAGGAAAAATGGGACCGTAAAAAAGTACATATGAAAGTGAGAGACCTTAACCAAAAATGTAGAACGTAAGCGTAGTGAATTTAGTTCTGCAGAACAAAGAGAAATCTCCCCCACCCCCAGCAAGAGGACACAAAGTGTTTTTTGACTGAATATCTTTCGGAACACTTTGCATACAGGGCTGTTTTTTTTTAAGTGTAATTTCTGGAGGAGAATTGCATCTCCTAAAGGTTAAATGTAAATGCCAAAGTCCCAAATCTCCAGGTGACAGCTCTGGTAATTACTACAGGTCCAAACAGGGAAAGGAAAATGTGGCATCAAAGATGTAGTGGCTTTATGGCACCTTAAATACATGTATTGAATTTTCACCTTTCCCTTTTTCGGCTGCTAATCACCCAGCCTGCTGTTTTGAGCCTGCTTAGGCATGCTTATGTCCCATTGATTTCATGCATAATTAGGTGCAGGATAGTAGCCTGAGGTCAAAGTAATTTCTCTTTCTCCCCTTCGCAATGCAGGAACGGGAGAGAACTTTCCACCACATTCTTTTTTCTTATTGATCAGTATAGTTTAGAAATATCCGCTGGGTTCCTAAAATAACTGACCCCAGCCTCCTATGAGGGAAATCTGTGTGGCTATGGGGATGCCACTAACTTGCTAAGGTTTGGAGATCTCCCACCCCAGCTCCAACACCCCCCTCCCTTGAGTTCTAGGGCTAGCAAGGGGGAAATTTGAAAGGGGTGGGAACAGCACGTTAGAAGAAATTCAGAAAAGAGGTGAGAGGCCATGTCCTTTCCAATACAACATGGTTGTATTGTGGCACCTCCTTTACCTTCTGTTTCTCTCCCCACTGATTTGTAGTGTCACTCCTTTTTGGTCCTCCTCTCTCTGACCACATGCCCATAGTCTTAACCCTCACTAGGTGGGAGCCTAGGGCTAGAACTCGCGTTCTCTCCAGATGTGCTCAGGGTCCTGCACCCATCAGTTTCACCAGCATGGCCAATTGGCCATGCTGACAGAGGCTGATGGGAATTGTAGTTCCTGAACATCTGGAGAGCCGCAGGTTCCCTACCCCTGGTCTAGGCAATGTGCCCCTCTCCATGGATGTCTTGCTTGGTTTTGAGGAGCCTTGTCTGTCTTCAGTCTCCATTCTTCCTTTCCTATCTAGCCAATTCTGGTGTTCCATTGCCTTGTCATTGACAGTCTCCCATGGCACCTTCTTTGCTTTCCTATGCTGCAGAATATACCCCAATTTCTTCTCAGGAACTATCCTTTCCCTGTTCAAACTTTGTTTCCACAGTAGTGAGATGAAACTGTAGTGGGACGCCAAGCTGAAGCAAGTTGGATACAAGGACTCAATCTCTGTTTCCATAGGACTGAACTCTAGTCATGTGCTGGCAATGGTCACAACTCTGTTATTCTCCTGTCACCAATTCCACAGATCTTCTTCAGTAAGCTCACAAGCATCCAAGTCTCCATAGAAAGTAGTCTGAGGATGGCTGCTTCGGAGAAAGATGTGAAAAGAATCACTTTCATAGATGGATCCCATCCAGTCCTTGCACAGGAAGAAACCCACATGTTTAATTGATCAAGGTGGGAGGATATAACCCCATAAGCTTTTGCATACTACCTGTGTATCTCTAAAGTTCTTTGTCACATTTTTGGGTAGGAGGGAAAAATATTGAAATTAACTTTTCAAGAAGTCTTGGCCAATTCATTTACTATAAGTATATAATTAGACACCTGACCTGGATAGTCCAAGCTAGTCCTATCCTAGTTTAGGACTTGTATGGGATGTCCTTGCAGGCACACAGCAGCAATCCTAAGATCATTTAGTAAGAACTAAGCTTTATCCAGCCCTGATCTAGATGGATCAGGTTGGTTCAATCTTGTCATATCTCAGAAACTAAGCAGGGTCAGCCTTGGTTAGTACTTGGGTGGGTGACCATCAGGAAAGTCAAATGCTATTACACAGAGGCAGGCAGTGGCAAACCACCTTTGAACATCTCTTGCCTTGAAAAGTCTATGGGGTCACCATAAATTGGCTGTGATGGATGCCCAGGAAACTCTCAGCCAAGCAGACCCCACCCCCCCCCCCATTACTTCAATATAATTTGAGTCCATGTGTATGCCTGACTGTGAACCCAGGAAAGACGGAAGGAACGTGAGTTAAACTGATATCAAGAAGTCATGCTAAAGAGGAAATTAATGCAGGTCCATGTCTCTATCAGTCATATGCATAAAACCACCCTGAAAGGGATTTAGTGAAGGTCCATTCCTCCAAGGTCCATGGAGTTTCCTCCCAGCTAATTTGACCATTAGCTCAGATTTCCAAAACAATGAGCAATGGGCCGACCCCAGCAATTTCCTTTTTGTCTAAACCACTGGACAGGAAAATTCAAACCCTTCCCCAGTGTGGAAAAATGCCAGACTCACAGATTCAAGCATAGCTGACGTCACATGTTCCCCAGGGAACATTTTTGACAGTCTCCATGCAAAAAAGGAAACTCCCCTCCATAAGAGACTCATGGACAACTCAGGATTTTCAAGTCAAGAGAGGAGCAGAGGTGGGTTACTATTTAATCAAGTCTGGAATGGCAGTAGGAAGTTCATCAGGTCACAGTCAACTTAAGTGACCCCATAGAGATGGCTGCCAACCACCAGGTAGCCGTGGAAGATTTTCTGATATTACAATTGATCTTCAGACAGCAGAGGTCAGTTTACTTTGAGAAAATGTTTGCTTTGGAAGGTGGAGTCTATGATATTATATCCCACTGAATTCTCTCCTCTCACCAAACCCTCAGGTTCAACCCACATATTCTCCAGAATTTTCCCAAACTGGATTTGGCAAGCCTACCATATAAATTGGTTGTTGTGGACTTTCCGGACTGTGTGGCCATGATCTGGTAGATCTTGTTCCTAACGTTTTGCCTGCATCTGTGGCTGGCATCCTCAGAGGTATATCACAGAGAAAAGTGTGTTACACGCTGTGTCCAGAAGTGTGTTATGCACTGGGTCACTGGACACAGTATGTGTAACCCATTTCTCTCTGTGATACACCTCAAAAGATGCCAGCCATAGATGCAGGCAAAATGTTAAGGAACAAGATCTACCAGACCATGGCCACACAGCCCGGAAAGCCCACAACAACCAGTGGAGTCCGGCCGTGAAAGCCTTCGACAATCCTATTACATAAAGTTGAACCTGCTTAACTTCTGACATCTGATGAGATCAGGCTAGCCCGGGCCATCTAGGTCAGGACTGGTCGTCACAAACCCTTTATTTATATTATTCTGATGTAGTGCTAGTTTTCAGGTGTTTTATCACTGCGTGTTGTTCCTCTCATATGGGGATCCTGTTTATTTTTTTTTATGAGAGATGCTGAAGTTCTCAAGTTTAGTTGCAAAGGTCGCCTATTCATATCGACTGTAAAACGGTTATGCCCAGCTACAGGGACAAGAAAGAAATGTGTGCAGCTGGTCCGCTTGTAAATGTCAAGCATGCTACTTTTGGGATAAAACGGATCATCGTAATTGAAACCTCCCTGCATAGCCGTAAAAGTAAGCAATTAGAAAATATTTATAACTTCTTCACCTGGAAGCAGCATAAAATGTGTGTATGCTATGCTGCCGTTACTGATAATGCAAAATGGCATTTTGTTTCTACAACCTTTTTCATTCATGATGACTGTGTTTGTGGGGGGGGGAGGGGGAGGGGACTTTGCTTTCCGAAGCCTTAGGTATGAGCAGTTAACAGCTGTTAGCAGATAACGTTTAATGGCATAGTACAAAGACCCAAAACAAGATACGAACAAAATTAAAAGATAAACATACAAAGCAAAATTAAGATCGTTTATTTATGACCATGCATAAAATCCTGGCTGTTTGCTCCAGAGCATATCTGGATTCATTGTTTAATAGATAAACTGTCTTCTGCTGGTCTGTCCAGCACTCTAATAAGGTTGAGAGGAACTTTGTTCTGGCCTGGTTATGAAAGGGCAATAGTACGGAACATGGTGTACAATTTCTGCAGTTTTCAGTGTGCAGACACAAAACACTCACTGTGGGTTGTTTTGGAGCCTCTTCCACCCCTCAAAGTGGAAGGAAGGACACTGCATCTGGCCAAAGTGATGACACGTCAGTGCTCCAGTTCAGAAAGAGAGGACAAATATCTGGCCATGGTGGTGAACCTTTGGCACTCCAGATGTTATGGACTACAATTCCCATCAGCCCCTGCCAGCATGGCCAATTGGCATCTTCAGAGGTGTATCACAGAGGGAAGTCTGAATGACACAGTGTTTAACAGACTTCTCTCTGTGATACACCTCTGAAGATGCCAGCCACAAATGCAGGCAAAACATTATGAACAAGATCCACCAGACCACGGCCACATAGCCCAGAAAACCCACCAGAACCATTTCTATGCTGCCTTTCTATTAGCTTCAGGTAGTAACTACTATTATGCTAGAAAAGTTCAAATGTTAAAAAGCATTTAAAGCATAAATAGTTTGCTTATAGAGATTTTTTTTGTTCCTTTAGGATAATGTAATAAAGCATAAATAAAACTAAAGTATTTTAAACAATCAAAAACAACATAACTTAGGTTTATGTGTATGTGAATAAAACCTTTTGTCTGTTCAGGGAGATTCTGGTATGTAGGTATTTTCAAGCTATGTCAGTGTTTCAGTTGGCTGCATCAATTGTACTCTTAAGTATCTATACTGGCTCTGAGAATGCATTTAGTGGAATACTTTTAACCAGCTAAAATAAATAAATAAGCAAACAAATAAAGTCTTAGACTTCTAATATTTCTTCATTGACCATAATTCTTCATGCTTTTCAATTCCAGAGGCCATTTTCCTCAAGCTCTTGAAGTAAGAGATCTTTTATAGCCTGACAAACTCATAGATTACTTTTAATTATTTATTCTGCACATTTTATAGGGAATGCATGTGGAGTTGGAACAAGATGCAATACGACACAGCATGGAACCTACAACTGCTAACTACAAAGAAGCATTGTGTTGTGCCATAACCAAGCTAGGGTGCCAACCAAACATCAGAAACTAAAAGCCTTTAGATCTTATTTCAATCACATTAGATTATGTCTCTTGAATGAAAAAGAAAGCTATGAAGTGTGATGCTCAGACAAGATAGCAAATTGTCCGATATGTGAGAACTTCAAGGAATAAGGATGAAATCAATGTCTGTTGGATTTCACCATGATCAGATTAGTGGTTTTGCTTGCTGCTAAGTCTAAGGATGCACCAAGATGACAATTACATACTGCATCAACCCATCCCTAATGTTTGGCTTCCTAGATCGCACACTATGGTAGATGATCCCTTGGACCGAGTTTCTTGAGCCTGCTGCTACTCCTCACTCCAGAGGGAGTAAACATTGGGAGTAGGAATTGATGTATGCCATGCTCCACAATATGACCTCAACCAGCAGGAGCATCCATTGCCCCAGACAGGAGTGTGGAATGGAGACCTGAAGGATGTTAACGGTCAGACCACTTCCATGAACCTGAGGGGCAGCTAGAGTGCTGACACCCCTTTATGTATGTATACAGTGTGCACATGTAAAATGTTTGGTTCAGCATGATTCTAGAAGGGACAAAATGGAGTCCAAACAGAAGACAGCTGACATCTAAGGAAGGTAGACTCAACACTAACCTTCTCATTCTCTCCTATGCCTTTAAGCTGTAGAACAATGGGTCTCCTGCCAGATGTTACTAATCCAATTGGATCTGATGTCATCTTTCCCCTTTGAAAATACCCCTTGAATAAGGCGACTGCTAACATTTGCCTGCAGTCCCCATCAATCAACAGAGAAGGCCATCAACATTTTGCCCCACCTTGAAACCATTTCCCTGGGAATTGGATTCACACCCATCTGATTAATGTGTCTTTTTGTTTAGACCAGAGACTGCCACTCAAAAGTTTCTGGGACCACACATCATGCTCTGAAAATCTCATCAACACACTGTTCTCATGAGGCACATTCATCACCGTTGCCTTGGGATACATTTCACCCTATAAATTAGGAAGTAAACTTAACCTATGTCTTATCCACACATCCAATGTTGTCTTTTCTCTTAATATCAATATGCACTGGTAGTGCATTGCTCTCTGCTCCTTGGTCTTCTGGACAGGTAGGAGAAGAAGAGTTTGGATTTATATCCCCCCTTTTTCTCCTGTAGGAGACTCAAAGGGGCTTACAATCTCCTTGCCCTTCCCCCCTCACAACAAACACCCTGTGAGGTGGGTGGGGCTGAGAGAGCTCTGAAAAGCTGTGACTAGCCCAAGGTCACCCAGCTGGCATGTGTGGGAGTGCACAGGCTAATCTGAATTCCCCAGATAAGCCTCCACAGCTCAGGTGGCAGAGCGGGGAATCAAACCCATTCTCCAGATTAGAATGCACCTGCTCTTAACCACTACGCCACTGCTGAACCATTTCTCTCTCCACTCCTTACTTAGATTCCTACATGCTTGCAACTATCTTATTTGTTTACTATATTTCCCTCTTTCAATTAAAAAAACTTTCTTTAGTCAAAGTTGTCCTCATTTCCAAGTCTAATATCCTAAAAAAAGGAATCCTGGTATACACTGGTGGAGAATCCAGCTGTTTCCTGCCTCTTACTAAGCCATCTTCTACCCTTACCTTCCCTCAAATTAAATATTAAAAGGCAGACTACCTATTTGGGCAACAGAGGTGTTACCTAGAGTAACAGGGGGAAGGATTTCTTTTGAGGTTAGCACTGGGGAAGAATAGCTCAGTTTAGCAAATACGTTGGGGAAAGAGCTTAGCTTGGCAGAGCTTTGGGGAGAGCAACTTAGCTTGGCAATGCTTTCGGGGAAGAAACAATTTAGCTTGGCAATGCAAGAAGAGACTAGGCTGGAATCTTTGAGACTGTGTATGTGGGGAAATATGGCAAGGAGCATTCCACAGAGTAACACAAGGAGTCCAAATCAAATTTAAAATGTTTATATAAATTTGGTTTCAAGCACACATACAGGAAGATATGGAGGCACATACACAAAAGTTGATCGGTGTTTGGAATATCCTGCCATGTGATTGGTGTGATTGGTGTTTGGAATATCCTGCCACAGGAGGTGGTGATGGCCACTAACCTGGATAGCTTTAAAAAGGGCTTGGACAGATTTATGGAGGAGAAGTCGATCTATGGCTACCAAACTTGATCTGCCTTGATCTCAGATTGCAAATGCCTTAGCAGACCAGGTGCTCAGGAGCAGCAGTAGCAGAAGGCCATTGCTTTCACCTCCTGCATGTGTGCTCCCAAAGGCACCTGGTAGGCCACTGCGAGTAGCAGAGTGCTGGACTAAATGGACTCTGGTCTGATCCAGTAGGCTAGTTCTTATGTTCTTATGTTCTTAACGTTCCTAGAGATATAAAAAGGTGAGAAAAATAGGTTTGGATGATAGAAAGGGAATTGGGAAGGCAGCAGAGTGATACGTTGCCTAATGGTTCCAATGCAGCAAATGAAGTAGAAGGCAAGGACTCTATGCCAGCAGAGATCCCGTAGAAGGACAATATCATGTCTCACACCAACTTAACCAAGGGAGATTCAGGTTAGAAATGAGCAATGAGCTTAAGGTGAGCAGGGTTTTTATGGGGTGGATCGCTAGTTTGGCGACAAAAGAGACCCTTTGCATTAGGTTTCATTTCTTGCAGCTGTGCTGAGTTGCAGGGCTGAGCTAATTAGCATCTCCATTTATTGTCCTAAACCCAGGGGATTGGTAGCCAATTGTTTCCTTTATTACATTAGCAACACCTTGAATAGGTGGTCGACAGAGTGAGTCTCTGGCTATTGTAATTTAGCTGAGGCAGTGAGATTACTTCAGAGATGGGAGCACTTTAGGAAGTTTTAGGAACAGCTGAAGGGAAGGAAGGGTGCAGCATCTCAATTCAAGGGATAGTTCACATTTACAATTCTACTGACTGTAGCTCTGGTTTGGGTGTGGACATCAAGGAGCAAATGAGTAGATTAATTTTCTTCTGACTGTTTGCTATTTCTTAGGCTTGCTGTTAGCCCATTTTATCCTGCGCCACACCATATATATCTGTTAGCCTTAATATAACTCAGAAATATATCTCACATATATATTGCATTTATAAATATCCCGGCTTGGATGCATGATCTGAGATGTGGGGTGGAAGGGGTACATAACAGAGGACAGCAACTTGAAGAGTTTTATGTTGGCCTAGTGCACAGCGGAAGGACTAGGTGCCAACTCACCCTTGCTAGAACAGGAGGTAACTGCTTGCAGTATAAGAAAAAGAAACACTCAGACAGTAGATTTAGTTCCAACAGGAATACTTTATCTCTTGTTTCTCAAAAGAACAAAATAACAATGTTTTACTCATCTAACTATCCACTCTCTACTCTAACAACAATCTGAGCCCGAACCTGAAGGTGAAGGAGAGGTACTGAATTGGGTATGCAGTCTTCTTATATAGTTTTGTCCAGCAAATCATTAGCTAGATGATCTAATCATCCTGGCCTGTGACCTTTTCACTTCTGCTGACTGTTACATGCCAATCACTGCAGACCCAGACAGAGAGGCTCCGACCTTTACAATTCTGCTGACTGTTACATGCCAATCACTGCAGACCCAGACAGAGAGGCTCCAACCTTTACAATTCTGCTGACTGTTACATTCCAGTCATTCTAGACCAGCATATGACCACCTTGCAATTTTCAATATCCTGACACCCCTTCTCATATCTGGTTGGAATGTTGCCTCATTACATAATATTTACAAACAAAATAATTACAAACAAAAGTCATTCACATTATTTACACTCATTACATAGTTAGTACATAGTCAGTACACAGAGTTACTTATTTCACTCACTTTGTACAGAGTCCTTGCCAAATTGTACATCTGCTAAACCCAAACCAAACACCAAGTCATTATGTTTTTGTATTGGTAATGGCTTTGTTAAGATGTCGGCTATGTTTGCAGATGATCCACAGTACTGCAACTTAATCATATTTGACTGTATCAGTTGTTTTACATTTTGGAATTTCACAGCTACATGTTTAGTAATACTTTTAAGGTTTTCGCTCTCTGCCATGGCTATAAATGTCTGTGAGTCTTCAAAAAATGTTATAGGTTGTTCACATTCTCACCCAGGTCTTTTAGCAACGGCATAACCGATTCTAGCTCATTGCATGCCTCACTAAGACCCGCATACCCTCCCTCAGCACTTGAAGCGCCAACACCTGTTTGTTTCCGCCATCTCCAACACATCGCATGGCTGCCACATTGCATATAATAACCACTCACTGAATTACATCCTGAGTCCTCTGAAAACGAGCTGTCCGCATACACCACTAAGTCCTTGTTGTTTTGGTTAGAAAAGCGCAAACCATAGTTAGCAGTTCCCTTCAAGTAACGAATTACTCTTTTTTAGCCCCCCGCCAGTCTTTCTCAGTAGGTTTTGCAACTGTTCTACTTTAATAAACCTACTGAGAAAGCTATGTCTGGTCTTGTCCAGTTAGCAATGTGCAGCAGGCTGCCAATTAAGGAACGATATAGGTCTTGCCTTTCAAATGCTTTGCTGTTATCTTGCTTACAAAAATCAGCCACCATTGGGGTTTGTGCCACTTTGGCGTCTGGCAGACGAGCTTTTGTATGACACCTCTATCTTTTGTTTTTTGTGTCAGAAACACATCCCCTCTTCAGATTTACTGGACTTGAATACCCAGGTATTGCTTTAGATACCCCAAGTCTTTTCAGCTTAAAGTGTTTACTCAACCTCAGTGTAAAGTTGTTTGATTTGGTTGTCTGTTTTGCAACCACACAGAGATCATCAACATAAATCATCAAAATGATACATTCATCACCAGTACCTCTGGTATATATACAGGCATCGGCCACACTTTGGTCAAATTTCATTTCACATAATGCTTTGTGTATGCACCTGTTCCAACATCTGGCTGACTGTTTCAGCCCGCACAAAGCTTTGCTTGAGCTTATAAACTTTATCAACTTGTTCATGCTCATAACCTGGTGCTTGCTTCATGTATATGGTCTCTTGCAAATCTGCATTTAAATAAGCTGTTTCAAAATCAAAGTGCCTCATTTTAAAGTCTCTTTGCTCAGCCAGAGCAATCACTAATCTCATGGATTCTGCCTTTGCAGTGGGTGCATAAGTCTGATCATAACTGTCAAACTTTGTTTGAGAGAAGCCTTGTGCGACTAATCTTGCTTTATATTTGCAAGTCCCATCGGGCATAGGTTTACTTGTATACCCATCTTGCACCTATGATCGGCTTATCAGTAGGTTTATCAACAATGTTAAACACTTTTAAGTTCACTCAAGGATTCAAACTCATTGTCCATAGCCTGATTCCATTTTTTTTCCTGTTCCCTCAGGTGGACATTTCTCAACATATTCGCCATGGAAACCTTTGTGGTTCTGTCCCCTAATTGGCACAGCTCCTCACCCCTTCTTGTACCATAAACCTTTTTGGTGGTATGCCTTTATTTGCTCTTTCTGGATCTGCGTGGTATAGCTTTTATTTTCTCCAGTTTCTGTTTCAGCCTCCCTCCTCTCCCCTGGCTTCCCTTCCTGATCACTATCACTGTTCTGTTGTTTGCTTAAGGCCCTGAGCAGATGTGTGACCTTGAACAGGGAGTGGGGGTTGTGTGCTGTCACTAGGGTAACTGTGTCATGGCTTTTACTGGTGGTAAGAACACTTCAGGAGTTTTGGATGCAACATGTTCCCTAACCTGTATAAGCTTTTTCATAAAGTTGGCACTGCGTGAGATAGCAATTCTTCCACATGACCCAAATGTGAAAATCTATAGTCCTTTGGTATTCTTAAGACGATATCCTACAAAACGCAGTCTCTGCCATTTCTTTTGTCCCTTTTTCCGCTAAGCTGTCTGGGAAATCGAGGACGCAGCAAACTCCCAAATATTCTAAGGTGTTTCAGGGAAGGCCTTTTGCCAAACATTCTCCTGAAAATGGTGTTTCTTATTGATACTCTTGAACCTCCACAACCTGTTTATTACATGTGTGGCAGCTAAGACAGCCTCTCCCCAGAAATGGAAATGGAACCTTTGGCATCATTTATCATGCAATCCTCAAGCATTGTTTGAAGTTAATGCCTAGTCTCCTCTCACAGCCACATTTTCAGCCGGGCTGAACGGATTTGTTCTCCTGTGGCTAATACACTTTCTGTGTCAGCCTATGTTTGGAATTTGTTCCCCATGAACTCAATCCGCCTTCTGTCAGATTAATGCAGGTAAGCTTACCTTGTGAGGGAACCTCCGCTCGTACCATCATTGAGACTCCATTCCTTAAACCCTTGTAAAGGCTTCATCCTTAGACTTTCAACAGCAAGCAGTAAGAATAGCTGCTATAATCATCAATCAGGAGAAATATATATCGGGACCCCTTCAGCTTGATTGGAAAGGACCAGCTAAGTCTGTGGCATGGACTAGTTCAAATGGTCTTTCCATTTGTCTGTAGCTCTTTTTGGGGATTGGATAGGATTTCACCTTTAACCCCACTACATGACTGAAATAGTCTAGGAATGCCCTTGCAAGGTTTTACACTTCAAATCACATACTTTTGCCAACTCGTTTGATGGTGGCAAACTTGTGCATGTCCTAGGACTCGTGTGAAGATAGTGCAACACAATCATCATGCATAGGCTTATTAACTAGACTTTGAAACATTCATTACATTTTCATTTTGCCCTTTATCAGCTCATGGCAATATACATTTTGTCGCGAGAGTGTACCTTTTGCAACACTCTATGTCATTCTGCCATACTGTACAACCTCTGTCTATCAAATATGCAGGTTTTGTACCCCTTTGTTCCAGCTAAACCTTGGGACGCTTCAACAAACAAACCAAATCCAGTCCAGGGAAACACACACAAACACATTTTGCAACTTTTACCTAGGGTACGGTATGTAGGCAGTTCCTTGCAGCTGCAATCAGCAGTTGGTGATCCATCGCCAAGCTGACATGTTTCACACTTGCCTTGGACTCCTCAGTCAATAGGTGATGAGCATTTACGACATGCTCTGAGCAGGCGGAGATCCAAAGAGCCAGATGGGTTGGTTTCTCTGGACATCAGTTCTCAGCAATGCCGTCAAGTAGTGCTCCTTCTTTCCTCTTCCCCGTTGTCCTTTAGCTGGCCCTTCTTCTCCCCCTTCTGTGGGCATTCTCGGAGAAGATGATTAGTAGAGCCACAACGGAAACAACGCCGAACTGCATATGACCTTGGACAGTTCAGGGAAAGCTGGGTTTCACTTTTGCCTCTGGAAACAGCAGGCTTCTCTCTGGCTGTGGCTTCAAGGCAAACTCTCTTTGTTTCTGGAGCTCCAGAAGCCGTGCAGTCACATAGTCTAGAGTCAAATCATCTTCCTTTATGCTCTGCATACTATAGACAAAATTGTCCCAGCTGTCATCTAGGGAAGATAGTACAATATAGGCCCTATGCTGTTCAGTGAAAGTCATGCCTCTGTCTTCCAGCTCGACGAATAGTGTCGGCGAGTGTTGGACATGGTTGGCCACATTTTCACCTCCTTTCAGCTTCAAATTGTATAAACGTCTGGTCAAGATTACCTTGGAACCAGCAGTCTGCGTCTGGTACAGGTCCTTCAACACCTTCCAGCAGTCAGAAGCCTTCTCAGCAGCCCGTAGATAGATGAGCTGGGAGTTTTCCACAGCCAACATTATGGACGCCTTGGCTCTGGCATCTGCCCTCTGCTCTGCTGCTGTGCCTGGGTTCTGTGGGGTCTCGAATACAGCCCATAAATCTTCAATGCATGAGAAAGCTCTGCATTTTCACACTCCATGCTGAGTAGTTCCCTGCAGTCAGCCGTTCAAAAGGCAAACTGCACATGGTGGATGTCATCGTGTCACACTGCCTCGACACTCTCTAGCTTCAGTGGTTAGGATACTGGGCCCATAACCAAATTGTTGGCCTAGTGCACAGCGGAAGGACTAGGTGCCAACTCACCCTTGCTAGAACAGGAGGTAACTGCTTGCAGTATAAGAAAAAAAACACTCAGACAGTAGATTTAGTTCCAACAGGAATACTTTATCTCTTGTTTCTCAAAAGAACAAAATAACAATGTTTTACTCATCTAACTATCCACTCTCTACTCTAACAACAATCTGAGCCCGAACCTGAAGGTGAAGGAGAGGTACTGAATTGGGTATGCAGTCTTCTTATATAGTTTTGTCCAGCAAATCATTAGCTAGATGATCTAATCATCCTGGCCTGTGACCTTTTCACTTCTGCTGACTGTTACATGCCAATCACTGCAGACCCAGACAGAGAGGCTCCGACCTTTACAATTCTGCTGACTGTTACATGCCAATCACTGCAGACCCAGACAGAGAGGCTCCGACCTTTACAATTCTGCTGACTGTTACATTCCAGTCATTCTAGACCAGCATATGACCACCTTGCAATTTTCAATATCCTGACATTTTAATCTACTTGCAACAGCGAAGAATTACATAATTTAAAAGAGGCACATCGGGTACATCAATTAAAACAGGTACAAAATAACACAATAAATGTCAATACTATCCTGTATGATCATATAATAGAAATGCAGAAAAAAAAATCTAGTCCCACCCATAAAGCTATAGAAACATCTGCAACTGACAGGAAAAATTACACTGCTTCAAAATAGAAAGATACTATGAACCAAAAGCACATAATTCTGCCTTTCAGAGTCATCATGCCCTGTTGCACGTGGAAGTCTTATGATGGTGCATTCTACAGGGGAGGTGCCACAACTGTAAAGGCCCTCCCCATGGTAGAAGGAAATCATGATGCCCTAGGATCAGGGACCACCAGCAAGTCCCATGAAAATGAATGAAGGGCGTGGGGGGAATCATAATGAGAGAGCCCGTCTCACAGGCATGGGCCCCCCAGATCCTTAAGTACTTTAAATGCAAGACGTAGCCATGTAGCTGCTTCAAGACTAATGTTATATAGACTGATCATGATGACTTGGTTAGCCACCTAGCAGCTACATTCTGCACCATCTGAATATTCTGAAACGACCTCAGCGGTAGACCAACAGAAAGCAGGTTGCAATAGTCTAAACTAGAGATGACCATTTCATGGATCAGTGTGGCAAGGGCAGATTGAAAGAAATGTGGGGGAAGTTTTCAGGCCTGGCGAAGATGGGGAAACTGTTCTGGCCACTATGGACACCTGTTTGTCGATGGAATGCAAAGGATCAATCCAAATCCCCCAAACTCTTCATGGAGTGCACAGTGAAAAGCTTATCTCTGTTGAGTGATGAGAGTGACAACTCCCCCATATTCAGAGTGCTTCCCAGTCTACTCCTTTTCGCTAACTACTCTTCT
Source organism: Sphaerodactylus townsendi (assembly GCF_021028975.2). Lineage (NCBI taxonomy): Eukaryota > Metazoa > Chordata > Lepidosauria > Squamata > Sphaerodactylidae > Sphaerodactylus > Sphaerodactylus townsendi. The sequence goes on along the minus strand of NC_059428.1, from coordinate 125,293,080 downwards.
GCTTCTCTCTCCCTCCACCACTTGGTATCTTGCCAGGCATCAGTAGCCAGAGAGGGAGATATCCCGTACTCTTGGACTGATGATCAGAGTTTATGAGGGAGGTAGAGGCTGCTGGTGCGCATCAGCTGTACCTAGGTACTACCCAACCCAAAACCTCCTCACAACACCTGCTAGAGGATGCATATTGTATTTATGTTAAGAAGCATTAGAGATAAGATTTGTGCTTCTGGCACATGTCAGCTAAGTTTTGGTGAGGCAGTCCCAGAATCAAAGCAGGCAGCAGACAAAGATGTGGCCAGACAGGCCAAGGTTGAGGCCAACTGCAGCCAGAGATCTTATAAAGTCGGCACTATACATCTGCCCTTATCCAACTGAAGCTGGCCCTGTGAAGATCTGTGTGCCTACATCTAAGTCTAATGAAGTCAAAGCACTTAGAAGGGTGTAACTCTGTTTAGTATTACATGGTATTTAGTTAGTTAGTTATTCACATTTATATCCTGCCCTATTCTCCACTGACCACCACACTCTAAACACCACCAGAGGCAGAGTTGCAATGGGGACATCTGGGGCTGCTCGTCCCAGGTTCTGCCATTGCAGTCAAGTGTCAGGGTGGGAGGGGGCTTGCAGGCAGTTCATTTCTCGGGAGCAGTTTCCCCTCCCTTCGTTGCAGGCAGTTCATTTCCCGGGTGCAGTTTCCCCTCCCTTCACTGAACACCACACGTCACGCAAAAGTTCTCAGTGATATTCAACATCTGCAATAAAGCAGAATTTTCCCAGAAGGCTGAAATTTTTGATAGCAGTGAGTTACATAAGTATCTATTTCAAATATTCTTCACTGATTTGAATGCATCCAGTTAATATTTTTTTTAAAAAAATGACTCCATAATGTTCTTGTGTGGCTTCCATTCAATTCAGTGCAGCTTGCAAATGAAGTATATTGTGCCAAGGTTGTTTTGAAGGGCCTCAAGGGAACCAGCATGGTATAGTGGTTACGAGCTATGGACTCTAATCTGGAGAACTGGATTTGATTCCCCACTTCTCCTCAAGAGCATCCTACACATGAAACCTTCTGGGCAACCTTGGGTTAGTCATAGTTCTCTAAATTCTCTCAGCCCCACCCACCTCAGAAGGTGTCGGTTGTGGGGAGAGGAAGGGAAAGGGGTTTGTAAGCCACTTTGAAACTCCTTACAGGAGAGAAAGGCAGAGTATAAATACAAACTACTACTCCTCTTCCTCTTCTTATTTTATTCCCCCACCACAGCCATTCGGGGATAGCGCAGTATAGAAAACCAAACAATAAATAAATAAATAAGACCGAATTAACAATTCTCTTCAAGAAAAAAAATATTCCATATTCTTAAGGAATGAGTAAGCAGAGCCACTGAAAGTATGAGTGGAATGTAATTATCCTTGAAGCAAGATTATCAGTGTAGGATATTCAGTTCCTGTGTGTGTGTGTGTGTGTGTGTGTGTGTGTGTGTGTGTGTGTGTGTGTGTGTGTGTGTGTGTGTGTGTGTGTGTGTGTGTGTGTGTGTGTGTGTGTGAAAATGAAGCCTTAGAGAGAGTTGTGTGACAGTTTTTCAGGAGAAAAAAAGAATATTTGTCAAATTACCGGAAATTTTAAATAGGCCTGTCTAAGTTATCATTGTCATTAAATTTTTCAAAATGCAATGGTATGGATTCAAATAGTTTGAAATGTTGAGGCATTCTGCAAAGTGACAGTTTTCTATTCCTTTTATAGATAGTCTAAAAGATTATTTTTTTAAAAAAATAGACTGTATCTTGATTGTATTGTTATTTTCCCATCAGTTATATATAACAGCCCCCTCCTCAATTTATCACTAAGAGTCTGAGTTCTGAACTATAGGCTGCCTTGAACACATGATCGTCACAGAGACCTGCAACCACTTGGCAGCTGAAAGTATTCAATTATAATTCAGTTTGAAACCACCGTGGTGGCCCAATTCAGATTAGGACTGTGGAGTGTGGAGAGGATCCACTTTTCCCTCTGCACCATTTACCTGACCTAAAATCACCCCAGGTATGTTATTTGCCTCACTGGGGAACTGCACATATATGGAACACTTTGGAATACTATTCCAGTTGTCATATCTCAAAGAGGATATTGCTGAGCAGGAAAAAGTATCCACTAGACAGCCAAGATAGTTAAAGAGTTGTAGCACTTTCTTTATGAGGAAATTCTGGAAAGTCTAGGCCTTTTCACTCTAGACTAAAGAGGGTTATTGGGAGGCATGATGAAAGTTTATAAATTGTTCATAAACTGGAAATTGATAGAGGGAGCTTTTTCTCATTCTCCCGTAATACTAGAACTTCAAGGAACTCAAAGCAGTTTTTAGACAAAATGAAATACCCGTTTTGTCAATGAGTGACTCAATTGTAGGATTCTGTGCCAATGAAGCTAGTGATGGCCACTAGTGATGGTCAAATGGAGTTAGATTCATGGAGCAGAGGTCCATCTATGGTTACTAGCCACAGTGACGACAAAGAGCATCCATCAACAGAGGCAGTATTCCTCTGAATGCCAGTGCTTAGAGGCAGCACAGGACCTTTGAGAGGCATAGCTAGGGAAAATGGAGCCTGGTGCAAAATCTGAGTTTTGCTGTTTGTGTTTTTTGTAATTTTTTAGTGTTTTTTCAGTCCCCCAAAAACTCCCTGAAATTTTGGGGTTGCTAGCCTAAATACTACTCCCCCTGCAGCCCAAAAAATACAAAAAACAAACCTGAAATTTTTGCTGCCCCCCCCCCAGGCAGGGGCCCAGTGTGACCCGCACCCCCTGGCCTCCTTGTAGCTATGCCTCTGGGACTTTGGCTTCTGTGTCTTATTTGTTTTGCCCTCAAGGGCTACTTGTTGGAAACATGATGCTGGACTAGAAAGACCACTGTTCTGATCATGCAGGCTCTTCTTGCTGCTGTTAGTCCCCATGGGGAACCCTCAGTTGGTATCCTGTTGCCAGTCCCTGTTGAGATCATGGGGTAGGTGTAACATGTAATTTGGCCCTTACCCTATATTTCAGTGGGCTACTTTCTCATGACTCTGCTGAGGTTCATGGAAAACCCACACTCCCAATTTGGGATCTCCCATTTGCATTACACTGTATTAAACCAGCACAGAATAAGTATGCCCTTACATACATTTACATATCCTGCTCTCTTCTTTTCCTCCTTACAATTTCAGATTCAAAGCAGCTTTTCAAACACCATGCATTCATCCTTCATTTCTTTTACATCAACAATACTGTGTGGTAGGCCAGGCTGATAGTTTGTGATGGGCCCAAAATCACTCAGTGAGCAGAACTGGGGTTTTGACCCTGGGTTGTCCATGTTCCTAGTATGTCACTCTATCCAATATGCCCCCATTAGCTGACAGTCACAAAGCCAAACATGAGCCACTGGGCAAGCATGAGTCTCCATCTGTGGCTTCATAACTTTCTGTCTTTCTAGGATATCCAGAAACAAGAAAAAAGAGGACATTCCATGGATAGTAGACTGTACTTGGTTGGGTTGTGCTCTCAGAGTTTTTGGATATCTGTTTTAAAGACAGTCATTTGTTATGTTAAAATTAAAGATATATTCATGAGAATGTGGGTGGCCCAGGCTAGTCCCATCTCACCAGATCTCAGAAGCTAAGCAGGGTCAGCCCTGGTAAACCACGTCTGAATGTCTCTGGCCTTGAAAACTCTTAACTGTCACCAGAGGCATAGCTAGGGAAAATGGAGCCTGGTGCAAAATCTGAGTTTTGCTGCCCTCCCCCCATGTTCGTTTGTGTTTTTTTGTATTTTTAGTGTTTTTTTAAGTTTTTGGCCTGCAGGGAACGCAGTTTTTAAGCTAGCAGCATAAAAAATTCAGGGTTTCTTTAGGAGACTATCATGATGATACCGGCCAGGTTTGGTGAAGTTGGTTCAGGGGGTCTAAAGTTATGGACTCTCAAAAATGTAGCCCACATCTCCTATTAGCTCCCAATAACAGGATTATGAAACCAAGAAGTTCAGAAAATAAAGGGTGAAATGTAATTATGTAAAATTTAAATCCAAATGGAGAAAAAAATACACACATCATTCATCAGTCATGCCGAGCTCATTAAGACTTCTAAAATATTTAACAGTAATAGTGAGATAAGGATCTTAAATCCCTGTTCAACCCAGAGGCAGAGAGGCATTGTGAACCAAAACAGATCACACAACTAATCTTGGGCAATAAACATCCATGTAGAAATTCACGGCTGTGAGAAAAACGTGAGGAAACAATAGGTTGAAACTGGAAAAAATTAAATGAGAAATGACCTTGAACTGTATAGACCTCTGCAGAGGCCAATACAGATTTAAGAGTATCCCTGTTCATCTTTCCAGAAGGCTGCCAGTGAAGAGTCATCCAGTTATTGCAGTGGTGAAAGATGGGATGTAGATCAGCAGTTCTCAACTTGTGGGTCGCGACCCCTTTGGGGGTCAAACAGCCCTTTCACAGGGGTCGCCTAAGACCATCAGAAAACGGTCTTTTTATATTTTATATATACCAATTTTATGGTTGGGGGTCACCACAACATGAGGAACTGTATTAAAGGGTCGCAGCACTAGGAAGGTTGAGAACTACTGATGTAGACCATGCAGACCAGGACGCTTCTGCATATACGTATCAGCCACCTTGTGTACCCTATGGAAGAATGGGGGCTAATAAACATGACAACTAAGTCAATAATACTAAACTAATTGAATCCTTAGTGGAAAATTGAATCTTATGACACAGCGGTCACTGAATGATGGACATCTCTCAAAACACTTTATGTTTTAAATATAAAGGTAGGGTGATGCAGTGGTTAAGAGCAGCAGACTTTAAGAACTGGAGGACTGGTTTGAATCCCCACTTCTCCACATGAAAGGCAGACTCTAATTTAGTGATCCAGGTTTGTTGCCCACTCCTCCACATGAAGCCTGCTGGTGACTTGGACTACTCACAGTTCTCTGAGAACTCTTTCAGCCCTCCCTACTTCACAAGGTGAATTTTGTGGAGAAGGGAAGGTGATTGAAAGCTGCTTTTAGACTCCTTACATGTAGAGAAAATTGTGGTATAAAACCCAACTCTTCTTCTAAATGTTTAACCGTATTTATTTTTATTTATTTATTTTATAACACTTCTATTCAGCCCTTCCCCTTGTGGCAGGTGCCAGTTCATTTCAATGCAATCTTCTCTGCCACGTGGGCTTCAAAGTGGTTGAAAACAGCAAAATGTATAGTCTTCTACTCTTCTTCTTGATAGGGTAGAAATTAATAGTTCAGTTTCACTGTCAGATCTTTAAAGTAAGATAAGGAAATTCAAAGTCAAATTGGAAGAGGAAATTGGGTAATAATATCAGAAGACAGTTCACCTGCAATGGTAAACTCTGAGGAAAAGGTGGTGAATGAAAGGCAGACCAATTGCTTCCCTTACCATTGGAACCTGTCTGTCTGCACAGTTTGCTGGAAGAATGTCCAAGTACACATCAACCACTGCTTTGCTTATCAAACTGTATATGTGGATTCTGGAAGAGCTTTTTGAAGTTTGCAGAGAATGAGTTCCAGCATTATTAGAACCAGGGCAAGCTCATTTTAGATATCCATGTCAACCACTGGGAGCAGAACTATAAATACATAAAAGCTTACTAAGTAATAATTCTCACAACACAGCAAATATTATTATTGAGTTGAGACAGCACACCATACCATAGTTTAATTAAACTAATTATGAATACTGTGATTGTCTGAAGGCACTCTGCTATGATTAATTAAGATCCATAAACCAGGTATCAAATCAGGATATGAAGTTGGTTTATTAATGACATTTTTAATTTTGTTTTCACATGATGGAGAAATGTAGACACTTGAGTATAATACAAGTGTAACACTCAGAGATCTATTCCAGTTTTTCTTATAGTTTCAGGGTAACCAGAACATGGAACTGTTCTACACTATGATTGATTATCCACCAGTGCTCTGGCATGGGGTGGGACAGAAAGCAGGTAGGGCAAGAAACACCGTCAGTAAGCAATCAACCTATGTTTTACTTTTGGGCCCAGCAGGGAATTCTCCACTCCTAGATCCAATCTCCCACTCTTGAGAAATTAAGGTTGAAGAAAAAAAATGGCTTCCATATTGACATTCTAGGAATTTTCTCTAGAGCATCACTAAGAAGTGACAACACATCTTCTCAAAACTCCAAACTCCTCAAACACTGTCCCCCAAATGTCCAGCCGTTTGCCTAGGTGGAGTTGGGCACCCTGTTCTAGATAAGCTGTATTTATTTTTATTTCTTTATTTTTATTTATATTCCACACTTCCACTGCATAGTGGGGTCAGAGCAGCTAGCAACAATACAATTTTGCTCCCTCTAGGGACTAGTAACATGATCTAAAAACAATTACAATTTTAAACATAATGGTATTGTAATTTCCTGCAGTCAAAGAAGAGTTCCTCCAACATTAGTGGTTCTCCCTTCACTGTGACAGAGTTCACAAAGTTTCCACCCAGGACACATAATTGGACTCATTGAGCCGCTCAAACTGCAGTCCCTACATATGTCCCACCATATTCACATTTGTTGAGACAAACCACAATTTGAGTGATCATCTGTGAGGTGAATTCTGGTTTCATAAGCCAACCACAACTAAAATTAACAGTGATTTTTTTTTGTGATGTTTGAACAGAACTGTCTCACACTGCCAAAGGGTTTGACAAGGGAATTCGTTGGAGCAGCAATGACGTAGTGGCTAAGAGCAGGTGTACTCTAATCTGGAGGAACCAGGTTTGATTCCCTGCTCTGCCACCTGAGCTGTAGGGGCTTATCTGGGGAATTCAGATTAGCCTGTACACTCCAACACATACCAGCTGGATGACCTTGGGCTAGTCACAGTTCTTCTGAGCTCTCTCAGCCCCACCTGCCTCACAGGGTGTTCACTGTGAGGGGGGAAGAGAAAGGAGTTTGTAAGTCCATTTGAGTCTCCTTGCAGGAGAGAAAGGGGGGATATAAATCCAACTCTTCTTCTTCTTCAATGACTGTATTAATAAATTTGATTTGATGCTGCCATAGGATTTCCAGACCCCCACTGGAGGTGGGGGAACAGTATTTCTTGATTCTGACAGGTAGCTAGAACTGTGCAGATCAAGGAGGGTGGAGACTGAGCTTTACATTACATATCCCATACTCTGGTTTCTCTTCAGAGTGTATTAATCTTTCTCCTTTTGCTGATAGACAACACAAGTCAAGAGGAAAATGTATGTTACACGTATTGGTGGAGAGAGGTGAATGGAGGCAGAGGGTCAGAATTTTCCTGTCCCAGCAACAGGCAGTAACAGCCCAATCCAAAGGGGGTGATGATAAAGCAGTGGCCAGGGATGGCTACTTCCACCTCACCACCTGCAATGGGGTTTCAGGAGGAACAAGAAGGGTGGGGGATAAAACAAAATTACATCCCCCTGAAAAATCCCTTTGGAAAGACTGAGTTTTTGGTGGTATAAGTTGGTTACCATCAGAATGCCCCAGGAATGCTGACACCTCCTCCTGCACTGGAGGTACAGTGGTGTTGAGGAACAGTTCCTGGTTCTTGTGTAGCAGTGCCTTACTGCCAGGGTAGGTCCCTCCTGCTTTCAATATGGCTTTGCTCACCCTTTGGACTGCGCCGTGATTCAGATATAAAAAGTGAGTGAGGAGAAAGGATCCTATGTACATGATCTGGCTTTTGGAACTGTGTGAGAAGTTCTTAAAAAAAAGAGGAACTTAGATCACTAACCTGAATCATAGAATGTTAAGGAAGGAAAGCTTATCATTCTGAAGGTTTCCTATTAATTATAGTCCCTGATGCAGAAGAAATATTCATACATTGGGAACCAATTAGCAGTCAATTACTCTGTGCTACGTTTCAAACACGATTCAGGAATATGACAATCATGCACTGTTATGCCTCAGCAGATTGTTCTGATGGAGAGATCAAAGATCAATTTGGCAATAACTGGCAACATTTGATTGGTAAAGCTCTCAAGCACGACATCTGCTTAGAAATGGAAAACTTAATGCTAATGTCATGGATGGCTACAACGAAGTGGGGGCTGGAATTCACACACTTTTGTCTTGTAACAGCACAGAGGAAGCAGATTGGAAGGAATACCAATTGGCTTTCAATGGAAGGAGGCCTTAGTTCTGCTGAATTCCATTGTCAGGAAGCAGATTGATCACTACTGTATCCAATTCAGGCCACAGTGCTAAGCATGCTTATTTGCAAGTCAATCCCGTTGAATTCTGTAGGACTGATTTCTGCCTGTGCATGGTGAGGACTGGCTTATTGTTGTTTTTTTTTTAAAAAAAAGGTTCCTAGCCACAACACTGATAAGCTGATGTGGTTGGATGGGTACCAATGAACTTTAAGCCAATAGTTCTTCTCAGCCATTAAAAAAAAGATTATTTTTTGGAACCAAGATAAGTTTGAGAAACATATATTCAAATTCATTTTAATTTAGGTGTATTTTTTATACTGGTGAGTGAGACTGATGGCAAACGGTGATTTCCCAGCATTCCCACTTCTTGGGAAATGCATGGAATCATTTTGTGCCCAGATGTGCAGAGATTCCATCTGGTGAATAACCACAGGACATGTCTTGGAATTAAAATGGGCCACAGCCCTTTATTAAGGCAGAAGCTGGGCAAGCAAGAGGAGCACATCCGAGCAGCTGGTCAGCACCCCTGACTGAACCCCGGCACCAACCCCAATCCATATTGGAAAGAAGGTACTGGGCCACATGGGTGCCTGCCCACTGTGGCCCCCTTTCTGCAGGGGTGTTGGGCTCAATTGCAGAGGCCTCCGCGGTATGCACCATGAGCCCACCCCACCCCAAGCCTCTTATGGAAGCCCCCAACTGCAGGGAGGTCTGGCGCGCAACTTGGCCTCCCCATAAGGATGCGCTCCTCTGCCCAAACAACCAAGGCTGAGATTGTATGAGCGGCAAAAAACCCTGCAAAGTAGGGAGGGAGGATGGGTCAGTTTGCTCCAGGCATCAAAGAAGGCCAAAGCAACCGCGTACTGCCTATGTCAGGACGGCAACTCCCAGCATGCACCGGCTCCCGCCTTTCCCCAAAAAGCAAACTGAGAAGCTACATCCCACCGGAGCTTCTCGGCCAATGAGAGGCCAGAGACTGGGCAGGGGGAGAAAGCTGATTGGTTGTCATTGAGTTCAGAAATAAAATAAATACTGGAACTGAGGACACGAATCCTCAGTTCCAGCACCCTGTAGTTAGGGCAACATAATCAATAAAGTTCCTTTTCTAAAGTTAGCTTTGTCTGAGTGTGTTCAGCCTTACAGTCTTACAGCCTTACAGCGTGCTCCACCCCTTCCCTCATGCATCACACGTGCGACAGTATGAGCATGAGGGGGGGGAGTCATCAGTGAGGAATGGAGGGTGGGTAGAGTTGCCAACTCCAGATTGGGAAATTCCTGGAGATTCGAGAATGGAGCCAGGAAATGATGGGAATCTCAGTGGGATACAATATCATACAGTCCACCAACCAAAGCATCCCTTTTATCCAGGGGAACTGGCCTTTGTATTCTGGAGATGAGAAGTAATTCCAGGGCATCCTCAGGTCCCACCTTGAGGCTGGCATCCCTACTAGAGATCTGCATGAGAGAAATGAGTCAGGGTTGCAGTGGGATTTAAGATATTTTTAAGGCTACTGGATTGTGCTATAGTATATGGAAATGTGACTGCTCCTGGTCCAGAAAGTGGTGGTCAGAAAATCTATTTGGGAAGAAATATGGCTCACTGGTAAGGCATGGAGAAGATCTTAGTTATAGTTCCAGACATCAGATGTTAAAAGGATCAGGAAGTGGGTGATGTAAAAGACCTCCATCCAAGACAACCAATCTGAACAGACAATACTGGCCTTGATCATGAATTGTCTGACTCAACATCAAGGCAGCTTCATCTCTCAATTCTTCTTGTTTCATTACATCAAGGCAGAACAAGGATGTAGAAGAACAGTTGTCTTTTATACCCCCTTTTAATTTTCCCTTCCCCACAACAGACACCTTGCAAGGTAGACGGGGCAGAATGAGTTCAGAGAGAATTGTGACTGGCTCAAGGTCACTCAGCAGGCTACATGTGGAGAAGTGAGGAAACAAACCCTGTTGACCAGATTAGAATCTGCCGCTCATGTGGAGCAGTGGAGAATCAAACCCAGTTCTCCAGTTTGGAGTCCATGACCCTTTCTTCACAGCACAAATAGGACAATAGGAAAAAAAAGAAATTTTGGAGAGGAAGTCCACTCAGATTTTTTCCCCAAGACGTCCTCAGGATGTTTTATTTTTGCTCAGGGAGTCTTATTTTAAAGTCTATAAAATGTGGACTTTTCAAACACAAGTCTTCAAGACGTCTCCTGCTTGACTTTGAGAACACAAAGAGTCAGGAAAGTCAAGAAGGTTTTTTTAAAGAAATGTCCAAAGGACATCTTGTTTGTGCTGTGCAGGAATGGCTGGTCTCTCCTAACCACTACACCACGCTGAATAGTGCCTGAAATATTATAGATCACCATGGAGAATGTCCATGATATGATCGTTCTATAAATTTTGTCAGCCTTGCAAGAAATAAAATAAATAAGACTTCTTTTTAAAAAGCAGCTTAATCTAAAGAGAGCCTTAGCAGTCATAAAGAAGCTTAGAATTGTGTGTTTCTATTCCTAGCTATACCAAGATTATGTACCATTGAAATCAACTGGCCAAGCAGAAGTCCTAGTCCTGTTTGAATAAAGTGGGAAACATTAGTTGCACCATTAGTTGCAACCGAGTCAAGACCTTTCAAGAGGACATAAGCTTGTTAGCATCATACCTTTAGAGTTCCAGTTCCCACAAGGCACTGCTCCTTGTTGATGACAAGTTTGTATTTTTCTCTTTCTTCTTTTTCTCTTCCTTCCTTCCTTCCTTCCTTCCTTCCTTCCTTCCTTCCTTCCTTCCTTCCTTCCTTCCTTCCTTCCTTCCTTCCTTCCTTCCTTCCTTCCTTCCTTCCTTCCTCCAAATGAGATGGAGATCTTATTTTAGATTGGGTGGAAAGTTTAAAACAGAATATTTTTTGATTATGGAACAAAAAGCCCTATTGTAAATATTTTTTTCAATTAAATTATTAAATCAATAAAGTTTAATCCAATAAATCAATAAAGCTTTGCTTTTAAATAAAGAAGAAGTGGGAAGCCAAGTCTTAGCCCACAACGGAATTAGGAGGATAATGATGCTGGAGAAAACTGAGGATGATATAATGATCAAATTCCAGAAGAAGAGCTGGATGTGACCACAGTGGTAATGAGTTGTGATTCAACGGAGAGGTTTCTTTGTGCCCTGTTCCTTAGTCCCCTTGATGCTACCTCAACATTATGCAGCAAATTCCCAAGAGGGCAGAACAACAAGAGAAGAAAAGTCCTTCCTTTGTTTCCAACGACAGGATCGAGGGTTTGTTCAGGACTGTTTGCTGGGTCTTAATTGTTCTCATTGAATGAAGGCTTGGATTCTTCTTTATGCTCATAAAGAGAGACTACATGATACATTTAAAAATCCTTTTATCAAAGACAGAGGGGGAGGCTTTTTAAAGGACCTTTGCTTGAAACTGACTGACTTCATTATCAAGAGACAAGGTGGTACATAATAATTCAATTAATGATCCTTATTTGCCCCCCTACAGGAAGCTGTGAGTCATCGGAAATATGAATCTTTGTGAGGGAAAACTCAGGCCATGCATCACTAATAATTGTTTATATGGGTATCTGTACACCCACACATTATTAATAGATCCTGGGTTATTGGTGGGGCTGTTATTTTATCTCTTTTGTGTCTTCCAATCCCTACAAAGGTAACGTTCAAGAAAAGAAACTAAAGAACACTCTCCTCACTTATCATTTCCCTTGTCTGTTCATCTTCAGAATACAAACCAGGCTCCCAAATACACTTCTGTATAAACTAAGCTGAGCAAAGGTAAACTAGTAACCATCATGGAATGACTAACGCCTGCCTTAGAGAGGACTTTGGGAGAAAAAGATAAAGGGAAGCAGAAACAGCATTCCATAAGAAGAGTTTTTATTCTGAAACCAGACCCATTTTCTTTATTGTTTCTCTGAAGGCCAAGGACCTACTTTGAAGTTTCACAAGGACACATACTGTGAGATGTACTCATATGTTGGGAATGTAACAAAGCCTTGTTATTTCTGGCATCTCTAAGCCTCTGCAAATGTCTGTATGGGCCAGTTGGGGCTTCTGAAATCTGACAACTGTTGTACAGGAAGGGAGGAGAGTGTTTGGAACAGTTAACGGAAGGAATGGATCTGGAAGGTCCTATATATCTGTCATGTTGGTCAAGCAGAAGCTAAAAACATGGCTGTGCCTGTCACATTGTAGCTATTTTGAACTCTCCCTTTGTACCACAGAACAAGCATATTGTTGAACTGGAGGGTGTGTGTGTGTTTTCAGAAACATTGCTGGCAGGCATCTGTTTTTGAGTCATCATTCCCCTCTGTAATGATGGAAAGTGTTGTCAAGTCACAGCTGACTTACAGTGACTGGGCAGGATTTTCAAGACAAGAGTTGAACAGAGGTAGTTTGTCATTGGCTGCCTCTGTGGGGTGACCCTGGTATTCTTTGGTGGTACCTCATACAACCAAACTGACCCTGCTTAGCTTCTGAGGTCTGATGTGATTGGTCTAGTCTGGGGCATCCAGGTCAGGGCAGTCCTCTCTGTAAGAAGAAGAAGAAGGGTTTGGATTTATACAGCATCTTTCTCTCCTGTAAGGAGATTCAAGGTGGCTTTCAAGCTCCTTTCCCTTCCTCTCCCCACAAAAAACACCCTGTGAGGTGGGTGGGGCTGAGAATCCTGAGAGAACTGGGATTAGCTCAAGGTCACCCAGCAGGAATGTAGGAATACAGAAACAAATCTGGTTCACCAGATAAGCCTCTGCCACTCAGGTGGAGGAGCAGGGAATCAAACCTGGTTTTCCAGATTAGCTCACCTGCTTTTAACCATTACATCCTTAAAAGTCCTAATAATGGCAGATCCACATGAAATCCACTTGTTCTGTGATTAAAATGTAAACAATAGTGGATGTGATTGATTCTACTCATGACCAGGGACCTTTTCAACCCCATCATTAAGACACTCTTGCTTATGAGCCTCTAAAGGAGTATCCTTTGGGATGCCAGGGATTCTTTTGACTGCCATAAACTGAACTGCTTGATGCTCAAACAGGCTCCTCTGACAGTGGCTTTTCAGCACAATTCATTTAAAATATTTTGAGGCAGGAAATAAAATGTTTCCTCCATGGAATTTCACATTGTTTTTACCCCCAAAAACATTTTATTTCCAACCTCATATATGCCATTTCGGGTGTCAATTGGGGAGAAAATAGGGATAGTCATCCTGTGTTTGTGTGGAGCTGACTATTGACTACAATAATACAATCAAGGGAACAAAGGCCAGGTTACTTCTATTCAGATGCCCTCACCTATTGACCTTGCTATCTTCATTGCTACTCACATGCTAATGGGTGGATCCCACTCAACACATCTAAATCTAACTTGCTAATTGCTCCCTTTACCTGCTACAGACAATGGTTCTTCCCCCACCCTGGATACTCCACCAGGTATATATACTCCACTTGCTTTCCTAATATCAGATCCTCTGAAGATGCCAGCCACAGATGTAGGCGAAACGTCAGGAGAATGCTGCTAGAACACGGCCATACTGCCGGGAAACCACAAAGCACCCCAGTGATTCCAGCCTTGAAAGCCTTCGACAATACAGAAAACAAACTCTTCTGTGCATAGAAAACTAGATGTCATCATATCAGGGAAAAGAGATCCAGTTTAGATGTATTGGATGGGGGGATCCAAATGAACCAACATGTAGCTTGTACACTAGCCCCAGTCCAACTTTCCAAAATGTCCTGACTAGGGTTGGTCAATACTAAAAAAGTGCAGTAAAATTCAGTTTAGGTATTTTTAGGGCATAAAATGAAGTTGTAATACTTAGTCCGAGAATCATAGCCGATTCGGATATGCCCGAAATTGAATTAAAATCCGAAAATTAGAATCCCGTTTATTATTTTTTGAATTTATGGTGTTTTTTACCGCGTTTTGACATACCAGAATTGCATGAATTTTAAAGCTAGCAGCTCCTTATGCTACTCCCCAAGTTTGGTGAGGTTTGGTTCAAGGGGTCCAAAGTTATGGACTCCCAAAGGGGGTGCCCCATCCCCCATTGTTTCCAATGGAAGCTAACAGGAGATGGGGGCTACACTTTTGAAGGTCCATAACTTTGGACCCTGAACAAACTTCACCAAACTTGGGATTATCATAAAGGACAGTACTTGTATGATACCCTGGGATTTTGGTGACAGTAGCTCCAAAAGTGTGCCTCACACAGTCACCCAAAGAAATTTCCCCAGATTCTGTGCTCTGTAGTGGAGTTTCTGGCTGGCTCCATTTGCAGCCACAATACAGGAGATTTGTTCTGTGGGAGGAGGAGGGCTGTGGAGTGCACATTTCTCATGAAGTAGAACCCATCAAAGCTTTCAAGGGTGTCTTCAGGAGAGTCTCTCTTCATGACACCATCCTGGTTTGCGTGACCGTTGCTTCAAGGGGTTCAATGTTATGGGTGAGGTCCATCTCCCACTGCCCCATAAGCAAAGTTCCTCAAACCTGGATGGTGTCATCCAAAGACTCTCCTGAAGCTACCCCTGAACATTTTGTGACTGTACCTTGATAAATGTGGACCCCCCCTGTCCCTCCACTCAGGAAATTCCCCATTGGACAGCTTGATGCAGAAGTCACTTAGCAGAAAAAAAGAGAAGAATCTTGGAAGACTAATTTTTGGGGAGTGCTTACTGCTGGGGAGCGCATTTTTTGGACATATCCCGGCACTAAGGAATATCAGGGTATTCCCTCAGAAGGAAGACTGTCCTGATGGCCTTTAAAACTGCTTGGTGCAGTTCGTTTGGTTTAGGGGCCAAAGCTATGGACCACCTCCAAATGGTAGCCACCATCTCCCTTTAGCTCTCATTGCAGAGCAGTAGGGGATAGAAATTTGAGGGAGTCCATAACTTTGGCCCCCCTGAACCAAACTATAAGCACTCAACTTGGGGGGTGTACATCAGGACAGTCTCCTGATGATACCCTCTGAAATTTGGTGCCACTACTGGTTTTAAAAACTTCCGGGTTTTCTATGTTTCCACCGCTTCCTGCACATGAAGCCTGCTGGAGTGAGGCGATGCGTGAAACACACAAACCAGCATTTTGAAGCTAGTGACACCAAACTTTTCAGGGTATCATCAAGAGACGCTGTCCTAGTGATACCTCTTCCCAAGTTTGGTGCAGTTTGGTTTCAGGGGAGCTAAAAGTTATGGGACTCTACTCGCGTAGGAGTGTAGCCCCCATCCCCTATCAGCTCCCATTGGAAACAATGGGGTATAGCTTGCACCCTTTGAGGGTCCATACCTGAACTGGAAACTGCACCAAACTAGTGGGCAAACATCAGGGACAGTCACCTGCTGATGATACTCCTGATAATTTGGTGCCGATACATCCTCAAAAGGTCAAAGTGCGTTCCCTCGCAGGAGCACCTCCCAGGGAATTTGTCTTAGCATTCTTTTAGTCTCTGCGGTGACTTGGCTGTAATGCTGTCAATGGGGAATTTCTGGTAGAGGGAGCTGGGAGGTGCACATACTTCTGAAGGTATGGTCACCAAAACTTTCAGGGTATCTTCAGGAGAATCTCTGGATGACTACCATCCAGGTTTGGGGAATTTTGCTCGGGGGTTTAATTCCTGTAGGTTACCCAAAAGGGTAGGGCCTATATCTCCACTGCACTGCCCCCTGGAAGTAAAGTTCCCCAAACCTGGATGGTGTCATCCAGAGACTCTCCCTGAAGATACCCTGAAAGTTTTTGGTGGGCTTTACCATGAAAATGTGCACTCCACGTAGCCCTCTATCAGAAATTTCCCTTATTGACAGCAATGCAATAAGTCACTCGCAGAACAATCTTGTGCAAATTTCTGTGCCTGCAGGGGTTATACAGAATACGATATGAATAACAATCAGTATCGGCATCAACCTGAATGTAGTCATCAGGGAGATTCTCCTGATGATAGCTCCTCAAGTTTAGTGCAGTTTAGTCTCAGGGCCAAAGAGATTAATGGACCCTCAAAAAGGGAGTAGCTCCTCATCTCCTTAGTTCCCATTGGAAAGAAATGGGGATAGGGACACCCTTTTGGGGAGTCCATAACCTTTGGCACAGCCCCTGAACCAAACTGCACCAGGCTTGGAGAAATTAAGGGTGTCATCAGGACAAATCTCCGATGATACCCTGAAATTTTGGTGCTGATATGTTTAAAAATGCGCCCCTGTGGTGCCAGAAACGTGAAAAAATTCACCAAAAAATAAAAGCATGAATTCGGTTGGTGATCCGAATCCCATGGATTCGGATCTGTTAGGGAACCGGACAGCTCCAGATTCGGACCCTGCTCGTCCGAATGGCCGTCGAATCAGTGCTAAAATTCAGTAAAAATTCGGATTTGGACTGCCCGAATCTCCAACCCTAGTTCCTGACTCACAATCCCATTCAGAAGGGGGAGGCGAATCCACCGTTGGGAGTGGTGCAGTGTTGTGCCAGCAGATTTGCCCTCTCTGGGGCACTTGGGCCAGTGGAAGGGAGGATTTGCTGAGGGGCAGCTGCTGCAGTCCTCCCCAGTGGTGGGACATGGTGCTGATCACTGCACCGGCATCCCTACTGCCCCCCTACTGGCATAGCAGAAGCGATCTGAGGGTATGACTGGGGGAGGGGCTGCTGCCTGTTGCCTCCCAACTGTCCCCCTATTGTGTCAGCAGCCAGGGCTATCTTTTTGGTGACATACGTCCATTAAGCCCACTGGGCGCTTTTCAGTGGGGGGGAGGTTTTTTCATGTTTGTAATCACCCCATGCCATCAGGAAGCCTCATTGGGAGTGGTGGCGCAGATGTAGTGCCACAGCTGAGCGCCCAGCCTGTTGGATGGGGCGGCCCCTTTGTTTACTTTCATGGTTGTATGACGGTTGTATTTTTCTCTCTCAAACTGCTTCCCCTTCTGTAGATGGATCTGTGCGTGTATTAAATGATCTCAAGTTAGGGAAATAGTTTGTAATAAATAATTCATTGTAAGATTGGCGGCTCCCACTTGTATCAGCATCGCATTGCAAATAAATATATCCTTCAAAGGGTCTTTAGAGTGGCTGTCGAGGGAACAGGGATGTACCGTGTGCTTATTATAAGGAAATTTCCTTCGCCTCAAAGTGAATTGTTCCAGCAGTGATTGAACAGCTCCTATCTGCCGGGCTGCATTTGCAGGGGTTTCACGAGAAACTGTCAAGTACGTGTGATAATTGCCCCAATCGCTGCATGTCGGGATGCCTCTTCAAGTGTACCCTGCATTTTGAGCCGAACAGTCCCTCCACTTTGATTTTAAAACTTTTGTCTTGGAGGTCTGTCTTGAGAGCAGCTGAGGAAAAAAAACAAGTTTTGTTCTCAGTGTAGCCTATCTCGCAAGGCTGTTGTGAGGTTAAAAAGGACAGTGAAGTATTTCTTTCTGTTCAAGTACATTCATTGCAAAGCAGAAACTAGGACTAGTATTATTCCCTTGGAAATCAAGGTATTTTAAATGTATTTCCCTGACAATACTAGCACTGATGCTAACAAAGCAACATATTGACACTGGCTTTAGACTCACTCTGTTTATGCAATACACCCTTTCTTTAAACTAATCCTTGTATGTCATCAGAGGATTGGGTGTTAACCTTTTCCCTCTTACTTGGGAGTAGCCAACTTACTTCTGAATGCAGAGGCAGAGGATGACAGCAAGAGGATGACAATGCTTATTTATTGCCCACCTGTTCCCTTCTTCACTCATCTGGAACTGGGAAGAGACAGATTTTTTCCCCTTTATACCTTTATAGAGAGCCAGTGTGGTGTAGTGGTTAAGAGCAGGTTCACTTTAATCTGGAGAACTGGGTTTGATTCCCTGCTCTGCCACTTGAGCTGGGAAGGCTTATCTGGTGAACCAGATCAGCTTGTGCACTCCAACACATGCCAGCTGGGTAACCTTGGGCTAGTCACAGTTCCTCAGAGATTTCTTCTCAGCCCCACCCACCTCACAGGGAGTTTGTTGTGGGGGGGAGAAGATTGTAAGCCCCTTTGAGTCTCCTTACAGGAGAGAAAGGGGGATACAAATTCAATTTCTTCTTCTTCTTCTTCTTCTTCTTCTTCATCATGCCCATGATTCTCTTCCATTTCATCTTAATTTTTAAAGGGGGGGGGGATGCCCAATGAAAAGAACACAATTTGCCACTGGGGGCAGAAAGAGTGGGCTACCAACAAGGTGGGGCTTCAGCTGATTTGAACAAGCTGAATAAAAAGATCCTTGAGCTGCTACTGAATTTGCAAGAGGAAGGATATGGGTGGAAGGGTGTATTAGGGGAGGGGTGGAAAGGTGAAGCAGCCTCTTGGCCTGGCCTCAGATGATGGGGTATTTTGTTGCACCTCTGCATGCTTTGGCTCTGTGCATTGGCTCACTCCTTCCATGCTTGGTGGTGTCCCATCCAAATACTAGCCAAGGTCTAACTAAGAGTTTATGTGTGGTGACAAGTCGGCAGGAAAACTTGTTGATTCTGAGAAGTGTACCCCCCATCTGTAGGTTTAGGTATCACTTGGGCAGGTAGGGACACATGTAGAGGAATTAGATCTATAGATATCAGATGTTAATTATTGGAGGCAGAAATTAGGATATTTGGGGGATAATTAATCATTGGGGAAACTTTGTGGATAAATAACCAAAACATGTTGATGGTATTATACTCTAGCAAGTTTACTCTTTTCTTTTTTCTTTCTCCTGTAATACAATGTGTTTTTATTGTAGGAACTATTTCTCGTTACTTGCTTTTGGCAGTTTCTGTTGTTCAATGATCAAGGCCCTTTGGGGGAGGGCGGTATAAAAAAAGAAGTGGAACAAAATCAAATAAAATAAAATAATAAAATAAAATAAAATAAATAAATAAATAAATAAATAAATAAATAAATAAATAAATAAATAAATAAATAAGGCATCAAATGAGGGATTCCAGAGCAGCGGGCAGAAATGTAAAAGAGATAGGGGAAAAAAATACAGAGTGCCCCACTAAAAAAGGGCTTGTTACAGGTTGGTTCTACTGATTCTGTGAAGTAATTCTACCCTCCAGGTTTTTGAAGGATAAGAGATGCACATATTCCTATCACTGAAAACAACAAGGAAACTCAGTTACATGAACGTGATACTGGCTATGATGCCATCATCTTGAAAGAGTGGACTATTGGTCTATCACAGTCCAAATTATCCAGTTCGGACTGGCAGCAGCTCTCAGGCCATTAGAAGTCTTTTACAATGGCAGAGGCATGACAAACCACCCCATAAACAAAGACCTCCCAGTAAACAATGTGATGTGACATCATCCCTTGGGTCAGTGGTTGTTTCCCCATTTACCATTGACCACCCTTGCTGCACACTACTCTCAGCGCACGCCATTTCTGGCATGCTCCCGGGCTTCCCCACGGAAGCGTTTCATTTTGAGGGAGCACTCAGGAATGGCCCAGCTGAAGCGTAGGCGGCAATGTCGGGAGCAGCTATGCTCGTTAGCCGAAGCTCTATGAGTGGGAGTGCTCACGGGACCCTCACAAGCGCTTACTTGCGAGTAGGTAAGCGCGCAGCAGATGATAAGTGGGGAATCGGTTGCAATGACCTGATGCTTGCACTGGGGACCACCTTTACATTTACCTGCTGCTAGATCCTTTAGAGATGTCGACGATTGAACCTGGGACCTTCTGTGTGTCAACGTGATGCTCTGCCACTGAGCCACCACCTCTCCCCAAATCAATGGATAATTTATTCTTGTCATTAATTTCTTATGGTCATGGACCAGCAGAGAATGAAGAACCTCATTTAAATCAGATTTTTGTTTGCATACTGATCCACATTCAAGGCTTCAACAGTGTAGTCTTGACAAGAGTTGCATCTTTCCATGGTAATGAACTCCAATGGACTTAAAGAGTTTAGCTCTGCTTACTGAAATATTTCAGTTTTCTGCAGACCTTGGGGATCCCCCAAATCTGCAGAAAAACCTGTTGGGAAACGTGTGCCCTCTATCTATGGATTAGGTATCCACTGGCAAGGGACACATGGGGGAAATTAGATCTAGAGATATCAGATATGAATTACTGGGGGCAGAATAGGTCAAGTTGTGCAAATGCCCTATTTATATATTGAAATAGGATTTAATGTTAAAGAAAACATGGGCACATTCTGGAAGAACATTGCAGTGGGCCCATATCCTTTTAATTGCCATGTTAAATCATATTTTAAATTTTATACTGTGCTAGTTATTCAGGGCTAGTACTGTTCATAAATGCAAAGGTGCTGTATGCTCATCAGTTATCACCTTCTCAAGAGGTGCTTTTTGGAACAATGCTAACAATAAATCATAGCTGAAATGATGAAGGAGCATGATCATTGTCTAATACCCACTCATTCAACCTTAGAGAATGATGCAGTTTCATCACCCTTAGAGTTGTGTGAATGCTGTGTAGCAAAATGAGGTCTTGTTCCTAACGTAAATCATGCCTCGCTTTCATTGGAAGCAGCTCTAACCTTTTTGCAGGTTTTGGTCCAGAATTGGGAGTGGGCGTCAGGTGGAACTTGGGAACACTGTATTTATTTTGATGCTTGAACTTTGGAGTCGAAGCAAAGAGACACTGTCTGCGAAGCACTGAGACTTACTGAGTAGTGCTTACTGAATTTGCTTAGCCCAAAATGCTTAGCAGGAGGGAAAGGCGGGCCAAGGAATCCTGTTTGTAATCAATTCAGATTATGACATCCACTGGAAAATTCCAGTTTTTCAGATGGTAATATTTATTTTTAATCACATTATCCAGAAAGGTCACATAAAGGAACAAAAAAAACCACCACCCCACATTTGTTTATTTATTTATTTTGCTGTCAAGTCACAGCTAACATACAACGAGTTTTGGAGTTTTTAAGGAAAGAGATGTTCAGGGGTGGTTTGCTATTGACTGTCTCTGCATCATGCCCCCGGTATTCTTTGGAAGTGTCCCATGCAGATACTTGCCAGGATCTAGGCTGAGAGTGTGTGACTGGCTCAAGACTGCCAAGCAAATTTCCATGGCAGAGTGGGGAACCTGGGTTTCCCAGATCCTAGCCCAATACGTTACATCACCCTGGCTCTCTGTTATTTAAAAAGGGATTGAAAGAGAGCTTGAGAATCATATTTGAATAATTAGTCACAACAGGAACTTGCTTTAAGCTTAAATTGCAACAATATGAGCAGAATTATCACATTCAAGGATGAGGGATCAAGATTAGTCAATTTTGATTAAATCCTAACTGCACAGGCTTGAACTGATAAAACCACCATTTTTGTGCTTAAACTGTCCATCCATTCATCCACCCACTTTTCATTCTGTCCGTCAACTGGGTCCGGTCCATCCATCCAATCTGTCCATTTGTCCTATCCACCCCACCACATCTCTCAACTTCCTCCTCCAGGAGTTCAGGGTTGCTCCCCTACAATCAATGGATTTGTGTACAGAGTTACTTCACGACCAAACCCTGGCTTCCCCCACCACCTTCTGCTACCTTTGTGGAGCCCACTTCAGAAAAATCCTATATATATATTGGACCTTGTGTTAAAAAAAATCCTACTTAACCCAGCTTAATATAGGCAGAAAAACAGCAAAGACCAAAAGGCCCGAGCGGGGCTTGAAAATCAGTCCCCAAGGAGAGGTACTACACTAGGAGTTGCCAGGGAGTGCAACCAAGAAAGAAGGGGGTATGCTGGAGGAGCACAGCATCATGGGAGAATCTAAAATAAAGAAGCAGCCTTGTATTCGATCAGCTGGAAGTTGATGCAAAGGAGGTATTTGACAAGATGATGGGAAGAATGATATCTGTACTCACACCCTATTCAATTGGATTCACTATATATGCAGGGCCTCAGAGTGGTCTGATGATAACATCGGCAGTCGGCTTCCTTATATTTGAATACTTGACTTTTGTAACCAAGGTGGCTCTTGTTGAGTTGGCAAAGACAAGGGGCATGACACAGGGGCATGTTAGCAAAGAACAGGGGCATGACACAAAGTGATGGTAGCTCCTTGTAGGAATTACTTCAAAGCTCTGTATTAAAATTGCTTTTTTGAGAGGTGATTCTCTCAGGAGCTACCCATGCTCACTCTTTTCCTGTATCCCAACTTCCAGAACCATCCCAGCTTCACCCTGACATTTTGGAAACCCAGCACTGGCCAGCACGCATCTTGGGGAGAGGGAGGCAGGGCTAGGGATCCCTCCCCTTGGCCAGCCCTATACAGTGAGCCCAATTTTGTAAAGTGTTATTTTTCTGGAAAGTACTTTCTGTAGCAAATTCAGTGAGTGGTGGCTTGCACTTGAGGTAAACACATCCTAGAATTGCAATTAGCATTGCTTTCGAAAAGGGTCCCAGATTTTCTAGGTAAGCTACAAGGAGTGAAAGTAAAGATCAAGGAACACAAGGTCTTCAAAAAGCTAACATATACATTACAAGGATTAAGATGTACATAAATGATATCTGTACTTACCTGTACTTACCTATTACCTGTACTTATCTGTACTTACCTGTACTTACCTATTCAATTGGATTCACAATATATGCAGGTCCTCAGAGTGATCTGATGATAACATCGGCAGTCGGCTTCCTTATATCTGAAGACTCGACTTTTGCAACCCAGGTGGCTCTTGTCATGTTGGCAAATACAGTAGGAAAATTCCTTTGGTGCTCAAATAAATCTTCTGACCTAATTGTAATGTGGGAATTTTAGTGCTGCCAAATGAAAGTAAAACACTGTGATATTGATGGCAGTTGTTAAGCAGCTGAGTGGATATCAGATCAATAGATCTAATCTGATCCCCAGTGAGAATAAGATGGCATATGGTGTGACTTTTGGACCTCTAGAAGGGTTTATGCCCCTATAATGGCAGATAGCTAAGCAGACTTTTTGTTGCTGATGTGCCAACCTATCTGATTTCTCCAAATCACTAAATGGTAAAAATATCTTGCTTATTTGATTAAGGCTGCTTAGAGTACTTAGCCCCTGCTAAATGCTTACTTCATTCAAATCTCCATTTACAAATGCCAACACTGACTAAATGAGCTAATCAAGTTTAGATCTTAATTGTTCCAGGCTGTTGTATATGGGGTGCACAGTTCTTGCTGTTAACAGGCAAAATTGCTTAATGCTGATGTCATTATCTTCTTTTGTGGTGTTAATCTCCTCCCTTCTTCCTCTTGCTGCCTGAGGAGGGGAAGAAGCAGTGCCAGGGTGTGGAAGAAGACACAGAAAACCCCATTGTTTGGGTAAAACTTGGTCACAGCCATTTTATTGGTGTGCTGGCAGAAGGAAGCAGAGGTGCAGCATAGGGGATGGATCTGGCACTGGGCAGCACATCAGCTGTCCCCCGATGACTACTGGGCAGCACAACTGCTGTCCCCCAGTAATAACTTCCCCCCAACCTGATGCATGGGGGAAAACACCAATGCCAGGAGCAGCAAGATAGTGGGAGCTATCTGGGCACTGGCCTCTGGATGAACTCCCCTTGCTGCCAGGGGGCACGAGCTACCAGCACACCCCATCTGGGCATGTGGTCCAAAGGCTTCATTTACCACCCCCCCCCCCAGGACTTTTATGGAGGCCTCCACCAAACGGGGAGGACCAGCACACAGGCTCCTCCTCCCCTGAACGGATCAGCCACCATGCGCAACCCAGCAAAGAGCAATGCCACCTTGCTCCCACCAAAGCTTCCTAAGTCAACAACCAATCACACAAAGCAGATCTGATGCTGTGCAGCCAAAGGTCCATACCCCATTCCAACAGATGGATGCCATCCCGATTCCGATGAGAATTAGCCGAGGAAGGTGAAACCATAATATCTAAGTGGAGCGCACCTGCCCCCCAGAGTTTCCACACAAAGGGCGTGCGGCTGTTTGTGGTCTCGTCACAAGCCAGAGTCCACTTTCTCCAGGACCAGTACTTGTAATGCATACTTGATGCTCTAATAGGTGTGACCAGAAAATAGTAGTCCATGGTAGCCAGCACGTCATGAATTCTAAGTCCAACACCATGCAGTGAAACAACAATACGCTCTTTTCTGAGGGCAGGTCATTCTCTCCCACTGGATGATCAAGGTGTGAGGTGGTTTGTTCCTTGCAACTGGTCCACCCAGTATTGGCAGCAAGGCCTCCAAATACTTCCTTCTCTGTCCCATCCAAAACATGATCGTTTGTCTGGCGAGGCCAAGGTGTTGGCGCTCAGGCCAGAAGAGGAGCAGGATGGCCCAGCCTGCCCATATAAGGCTGCAGCTCCCACCTCCTCCAGGCAAGCCATTCACTCGCACTGGCAGCTGGGCAGCCTCGCCCCACACTGGCCTGGATGCTGGCACTGAGCCTGCACGTCTCCCTGCCCCACCCCCAAAAAGCAACAGTGGCCAAGATGAATCTCAACTGCTCTGTCTTGAAAAGTGGGAGGAAGTTCTTTATGTACACTCTGATAATGTATTTATTCCTGCTGAATCCTGGCCAAAGGAGTGAAGTAATTGGATAAAGGGATATTGAATGTTAAAATATTAAAATCTCCAATTTTTATTTGTTTACAGGCCTGGGGGTGCATCGAATCTTCTACTTCACGGGGATGTTTGCTTGAGCCCATAACTTGCTGGCCTATAATGCTTTATAACACTGCCCACGCTTCCAAATATCACTGGTAAGACTTTAAAACGTTCAAGCCCTTCAGGCATAAATGTGCAGTAATTCTAAGATTTTAACCACAAACATCAATCATTAGTGCACTAATGATTCAATCCAGATGGGGGGGGGCACAGATTATCTCATGGAGATGGCACAGAGATGTGCCAGTGGATTTGCCCCCCCCCGGGTATTAACCCCGGTGGAGGGGAAAACACATTGGCAGGTGGCTGCCGTGTACCTCCAGGATGCCCAGATGTAGAGTGAGCACTGTGTCAGCACTACTGCGTCACTGGCAGCTCAGTTGGTGCAGCAGCAATGTGGCTGGGGTGTTCCCAGGAGTGGAGCCACTGGGAAAATATGTGTCATCCTGGCCCTTGGACCTAAACCACCCTTTTGAGTAGCATAAACCCACTGAGCCCCAAGTAGAGCTTTCCGTAGGCACTGGGGTTTGGGGGGGTTTCCTCCCTCCCCGCACTGCTGGAAAACCTTCTGCAGTTGGTGGGGCAACAGGATTGGGCTGCCCTTCTCTTTTTGGCTTGTCTCCTGGGGAAAGAAGATTCAACCACTGCCCACTGCAGTCCCATCACAGATACTCCGCTGCTAATAAAATCCTCCTTTAGTGCCAGGCAGCACAGATAAGACAGCACCTTTCAAGGTCTATGCAGATTTTCAGCTTTTTCAGCATTCTTTTCAGCTCTCGCAATAAATGTTGCTTCCTCTAACAGGCAAAAAAAGTGAAGATTATATTTTTCTTATGGGGAGACGCTTCACAGAGTCCGGATCTCCCAGCTGCCATATTTGGCCCCTTCCAACACATGCAGAATAATGCACTATCAATCCATTTTCAAGGCACTCTGCAGCCGTGCGGAATAGCAAAATTCGCTTGCAAACAGTTGTGAAAGTGGATTGAAAGGGCATCATTCTGCATGTGCGGAAGGGGCCTTTGTCATCTAATCTGATCAGACGAGCAACTATCACAAGCCAATGTTGAAAAAGCTCTTTTATGACAAATAATATTAAATGCCACTGACCAAAGGCTTTCCCACTGAAGTTGCTCACCATTCCATGGGTCTGCCCTACTCTCCAAGCCTTTGATCAGGGTGCTTCAGCCTTTTTCCTTTAAAGTAGGCATGAAGGAAGGGAGCAAAACAACACAATCCGAGGCAATGTAAGGAAAGCCTGGGATTCCTCTCACTTTTCATTTTCCCTTCAGTGGCTGATTAGAAGAGGCCTGTTTGCCAAGAAACGGGTTCCGTGATTCCTCAAACATAGAATTTTGTTTTCTGCAAGGAGTTTGTACGCTTCCTCTTTACCGCACGTTGTAATGAAACATATTTCTTTTATGATACGCTGTCAACAGGAACTATATTAATGTCACTTTATTGTGACAAGCTGTCTTCTGACCTTCGGTTTTTACAAAGCAGAGTCTTTGAGAGCCAAACTACAAATAGACTTCTTCCCCCCCCCCCCCCCCGTATGATTCTCATTCCCACTGGTTACTAGGCCAGCAGAAACCTTTTGTCATCAATGCCTCGCCTTACAGGAATTGCTCTACTGAACTCAATTATCATTATTTGGGCTTCATCTCCACAGGGCAAAAATCCCATTTCTAACAATCAATTTAATGTCTCGGAGACCTGCCGGTGACAGCTCAGTTGCCTGGACTTCTTTGAAGCCAATTAGTAGGGGTGCCAGCCTCCAGGTGGTGGGTGGAGGTCTCCGGAGAGTATAACTGATCTCCAGGTGACAGAGAGCAGTTCACCTGGAGGTAAAAGGCTGCTTTAAAAGGTGAATTCTATAGGTTTACATGCCATTCCAAACCCACTCCACCATAAACCCCACCCTCCTCAGGATCCACCCCCAGAATCTCCAGGTATTTCCTGACCAATTCGATTCGATTCGATTTCGAATACCTTTAATGGCATATAGATTGTTTAAGATTAGCTTAGCAAGATAATAACAGCCTTTACAACTTTACAATTTCTGACGAGTTAAAATAACACCATTTAAAAATTTAGCCACCGCTTCCAACAGCTCGTAGTTGTGGCTGTTTAAAAGATATATAACCTTCTGTTTATCTGTAATGCCTTCACTTCCATGCAGGAAGGGGATTATGTGCTTCTTCCTACCTATCTCATAAAAGGGACAATCCAACAGCATATGAGATACTGTTTCCACAGAACCCATGCCACACGGGTTCCTGACCAATTAAATAAACTATTTTACCAGCTTCTATGAGGTCTGGCATGAATTTTAACGTTACAAAGGACAACTGGTTTTTCCCCCCTTCTCACAGGCCTCTGTTACAACCAGGCAGAAAGCTGTTCCTGCCTGTACAGT